>NC_142649.1:131577500-132325000 GCF_055504915.1 Nelumbo nucifera | reverse complement strand
GGGCATTCAAAAAACACTACACCGTGTCCGGACTGATTTCCATTGGCAAGGTATGAAGACTTCTATTTGAGATTTTGTCCAGAATTGCTCCACATGCCAACAACACAAATGGGAAAACCTACACCCGGCAGGCCTCCTTCAGCCCCTTTCCATCCCGACACAGATCTGAGCCGACATCTCCATGGACTTCACTGAGGGACTACCCAAGGTAGGTGGCAAATCAGTTCTCTTCGTGGTAGTCGACCGCTTCTCTAAATACGCCCACTTCATTCCTCTATCACACCCGTACAGTGCCACTTCGGTTGCCTTCGCCTTCTTTACACATGTCTTTCGCTTACATGGGTTACCAGAATCCATAGTCAGCGATAGAGACCCGATTTTCACTAGTGCCTTTTGGAAAGAGTTATTCCGGCTACAAGGCACCACCCTAGCCTACTCATCAGCTTACAGGCCACAAACTGACGGTCAGACGGAAGTGGTTAACCTCACAATCGAGATGTATCTCCGTTGTTTCGTAGGCGATCAACCACGACGATGGGTGGATTGGATCCCTTGGGCCGAGTGCTGCTACAACACAGCCTACCATTCTTCCCTCGGCATGACTCCCTTTTGCGTCGTTTATGGCAAGGATCCTCCCCGCTTGTCCTACGAGCCGGGTTCTACTCGTTTGGAAGCAATTGATCACTCCTTACAAGAACGCGATGCCCTCCTAGCCGACGTCCACCTTCGCTTACAGCAGGCCCAGCTCCGCATGAAGCTCCACTATGACAAGCACCATCGGGAACTGTCATTCGACACAGGACAATTTGTTTGGTTGAAACTCCAGCCATACCGGCAACGCTCCTTGCGCCACAAGGCTGCCCCGAAGCTGGCCCCTAAGTTCTATGGGCCCTACAAGGTTCTACGACGGATTGGCAGTGTGGCCTACCAACTAGAACTGCCAGAGACCAGCCGGATTCATGATGTCTTCCACATCGCCTTGCTGAAACCATTTACGGGTGTTCCTCCGGACCAAGTCCCCTCCCTGCCACCCCTGCAAGATGGCAAACTGATTCCCCAACCTAAAGCTGTCATCCGCTCTCATTTCAATCAAGGAGTTCTTGAAGTCTTGGTGAAATGGTGTAGCTTACCATCGGCCGAAGCCACATGGATCCCATTGACAGAGTTCCAAGCCACATATCTGGAGTTCGAGCTTGAGGACAAGCTCGTAGTCCAAGAGGGGAGTAATGTTATGGACGCATTCCTCAGAAAGACGTACCATCGCCGTCGGCAGCAACAGGAACCTGACCCACTGCCAGATTAGATTAGATCATCTTGCTTGTTCTTATCTTATTCTATAGCTCTTATCTTATCTTGTTATTAAGTTATCAGATTAGGATTAGTTTATCTTGTTATCAGATTAGGATTAGTTTATCTTGTTATCAGATTAGGATTAGTTTATCTTATTTTCAGATTAGGATTAGCTTATCTTATCCTTAGCAAGATAGAATTGGAAGTCTCCCTATTCAGCAAGGAGACTCCCTAAGATTAGGACTCTTGTAATCTCCTTTTTAAGGAGACACCATTATTGAATGAGGATATCGAATATTCAGTTAAAGAAGTGAGTTAGGGGAGTTGGTGATCTCTTGAACAAATCACCAGAGGCGCAAAGATAGGTTCATCAAGAGCAGGAAGGAATAAGGGAAAACAGGAGGTTTTCCCCATGGACCGACCTGTGACGAGATCCTATTCCCAGGCCCTCAACAACCTCAGTGTATTTTGCTGCTTAGCAAGCTTGAAGAAGAGAATATCTCTCCTGTGTTGCAGATGCAAGATGGGAAGGAATTAACTGCCTTCTTTTAAAATTAATAAAATCCTTTCATGAGTTACTGATCATAAAAAAAATACAAAAAAAGATGGGAAGGAATGAAGAAATCGTCATTTCATTGTTTAATCACTCTGTAATGCTCTCATTCATAACCAGGTAGATCATTACTCAATTGAGCGTGCGTTATTTTGTTTATATTATATAAAGTATTGCATATGTTCTATAAATATATTATGTGTCATAGAATATAATATTTTATATATCTTATACTCTTATATAAATATTTAAAATTATAAGAATGGAATCCCAAACCAGGTTTGTGTAGAGCCAGACCCAGGCTTATATTTCAGGTGCTCATGATCACCTCTAGATGACTAGATGCATCTAATTAATTCTTTCAAGATAGCTACGTTTCTTTCAGGTTCTTCTCGTTATTCAGAAGACATCAATGGCAACCAAGGAATCCTCATGAGATTTTTCTATGTGGCCTATACTTCAAGGAAGCAAGAAACCAAATATCTTTTAGAGATGTTTTTCTTTTGCAGTGATCTGGGAATTCGGAATAAAAACAAAAGAATTATTAATGGAAGGCATAAGGGTCATGAAAGATTATGTTCCAGAAGGATTGGATTTTAGTGCATCCATAATTCCTGAATGTGCAAAGAGCCTTGTTTGGATCCTGTTTTTGGTCTACTTTAGAAATTTCAACAGATACTCTGTAATTAATTATGTTTTGCTGGTATTTTAATTTCTTTCATCTGTATTTTCTGGATTGGGATGGCATCTTATCATTCTTTCCTTCTATGCATCTCCATTACTTTTTAATATAATTTTGTTTCTATGTACCATCAAAAATTGGAATTGAATGGAAACACATTAATTGTGCACATTATACATGTTATATGTAGATGTATATGTTTGTTTATATTGGGGATCTACCAATAATAGAATATTTTTTTTATTAGCTAATGAGGAATAATGATTAGATAATCTTACTGATCGAGTGTTACTATTCCATCTGTCGAAGTAACAGAAGAACTTGAAGGAAAGATACCTGAAACAAAATGTCAAGGACAGCACCAACAACCAAATGATAACAATAGAACAAAGAAGACAAAGTGGTAATGTTTCTTGAAGGATACAAAGGTGACCATCAAGGTATAGTTAACTGCTTTGTTGTAATAGACTTCAATGTTGACAGAAGTAGCATTTAACACTATAACTGAGAAGCACTCTCCATCATCATCCACAGAAGGACTCTCTATTAACCCTCGCAAATGGTAATGCTCACGATTTCCATTTGCCAGTAGAAAGAACTTGGCCTTGATAAACAAACAAATTATTTTTTCTTTGATACGTTGTATTAAAGGAGGGGAGCCACCTTCAAGCATTTACAGAAAGATTTAGTGATTTACATGTGTATCATGATTCCCCCACTCAGCTATACAAAATGGTAATGCTATATCAAAAAAATAATGGACTTCCAATTATTCAAAAAACTATCAACTGGAGTATCATAGAAGGGCTTCAAAACTTCCACCCAACAACAAATAAATAAGTAATTATTCTTCAGCATATTATCAATAATTCAGAGTATACGTAAGTTCCCAGAGATTAGGGATTTAACTTTGGGATTCTTAAGGTTCTAAATAATATTTTCATTTAAACAAGTACACTACTTTGTTTTCTATGGACACAAAATCATTTTTGATTAAGAATAATTTGGAAGTACAAAATAAAGATAAAGGTGAATGACCAAAAAGACTGGAAAAAAAACAAAATAAATGAAGGATAACTACAATTGCACAATTGGAAGGAACCCCTATCATGCATATTGACCCTTCCAAACACATCATTTGGCTAAAAAATATTCATTTCATCATAGGCCAGTCTCAATGTCCAAAAAAGACATTTTATTTTTATTTTAAATATGTATAATTGTATTATTCACTGGCAAAAGTCTACAAATCATACAAGATTAAAAAAAGCCCAAGTAGAAATAGAATACTCATCCAAAATCTGATAACAACTATAAATAAAAAAAAGAATGCTATACAAGGCAGGATGCAACAACTCTAGCATAGTAAATAATTCACAAAAGAGTTCAATTCTCCTGACATCCATCAGAGCTTCAATCATGATTAGATTGTGTAAACACTAATTTCTTTTTTTTTTCTTTATTTTCTTTTCTCCTTCCCTAATGGGCCCCACTCCACTTTTCTTTCTTTTCTTTTTATTTCCCTTTCTTTTCTTCTCATTCCCTTTTTCCCTCCCTCAAATTTTCTCCCTTCCATCTAGGCCGGAACTTCTCCATTTTGGCTGGACTTTCTCTCTCTCGCTCTCTTCTCTCCTTAGGGTGGAACAAAGAACTTTTTTTCCATTTTTCATCTCTTGGGGCAACGTGCAGTCTTCTTGCAGCTTCTCTACAGGGCTATACTCAGCCCACCCTCAAATCTGCCATACATGTGACATTGTATGCTAAAAAAAAGTCCACCACTCATACCAACAATACCCAGTTCAATTAATAGGGAAGATCTAACATCACTCGATTTAATTATTATATTTTATTTCATTTCCTTCAGTTTACTGATTGCTCATTACATCAATTGATTTGTTTTAATTCAGTTTACTCGATTTGGTTATTAGATAGCCCCGTTTTCTTAGCCATAAGCATTTATCTCTAGGATTTAGGCCTAGAATTTATTTATATATTCTAAATATTTAGTTTTTCTTTTATTCAGATCTTTAGTCAATGAAGAAAATATTAACTGTATTTTGATTAATCTTATCTCAACCATATTGCAACTCTGTAGCAAGTCCATATATCCTTCATTTAATTTTTGTATTTTACCCACTAGGATGACTTGAATTTAAATTTTATGGTTTTGTCATTATTTGGACTGCTAGTATTTTGGATCTTGTTAAACTTAGACAATCTGAATCTTAAACATTTCAAGCTTAACTTGATAGTAGGGTTCTAGTTTGTTATTTGTCATAGTTAATTTGTCTCTTACCACTATTGGACGCCTTAACTTCCCGTGAATTCTATTCCTTTAGCCATTCCAATACTTCTTCATACATTCTCCACTTTGTTTTGTCCAAAACTTGTTTAATGTAATTTTATGATAATTACATCACTTGCTCTGGCCTATTCAATTGGAACTTATTCAAATTTCTTATATATATATATATATTTTTTTTTTCACTCGTGTTTTCATTTTGGCACACCCATGCTCCCCACACACCTGATCCTATTTAACATCTTGCTTGCCGGTACAAATGCAACTACAAAAACTTAGAAGTGTAAACAAAATCATGGCTTCAAACCAATTCCAACTCCCTGAACTCAACTTAGAAAATACCACCCATCCCAAATTCCCTACCATTCCCCTTACTCAAAAAGAAACCATAGCTGAAACAACGTCCAACTCACCTATGAATACTACTTCCACACCTGACAAAGATGCTATTGCTGCACTAAATCAACGCCTAGCCACACTAACTGCTGAAAATAGAGAACTCAGCCAACAAATCCAAAATCCACACTCAACACAACTACATCCTCTCCCTCTACATAACCTATATGTTAGTGTAGGGGTATTTCTATATGTTAAGGTTTCTGATCTGTAATATTATATTAGAACTAGTGTCCCTCACTTAAATAAGGGCACATGTGTTTTTTCCATTATATTAGTAATATAAAACATGTTTGGCCGAATGGGATAATTTTTTCCCTAATTCGAACCAGACTTTTCTTCTCTCCTTTTCTCCTCCTTTCTCTCTCTCTCTTCCTTCTTTCCTCTTCTCTCTTCTTGGCTGTTATCAGACTAACAGAACTCAAAGACAGGCCGAATTATAATACTATACATACACCACTCACACAACACACATTGCAAATTACACAATCATCATCTCCTCTACCCATTTCAGCACCTCTACCTGCTCTTACATCCGCTCAACCAACTGCCCAACCGCTCCCACTAGAGGCAATTCTTCCTATTCCCCACTCACCTCAAGATAACATAGAGTTAATGGTTAACAAGCTAATAGCTAAACAGTTAGACGACCACCAAACCTCCTTAGAAGCTTCCTCCCTACATGAGCTTTGTTCCCTTCCTTTTCCCTCTTACATTAGTGCTGTCCCCTTTCCTCCCAATTTCATTTTTCCCCAATTCACCTTATATGATGGAACAAGAAACCTTCATACCCACAGAAAAGCTTTCCTTATTAAATGCATAAATATTCAGCACAATGACACCTTACTTTTACACCTTTTCCCCCTAAAGTTTAACAGGCTTGGCACTTACATGGTCCACAAATCTCCCTAGCCAGTCTATCACCACCTTTTTCCAGCTATCACGCCTATTCATTAACCAGTTTGCTTACAATCTCAAAGCTGAAGTTACCTTAGATGACCTAGCCAACATGAGACAAAAAAATTGATGAAACTTTTGCCCAGTTTTACAACCAATGGAGAGCCTTAGCCAGCCAACTTTTAGGTAGCCAACCAGAAACTTTCCTCATCTCAACCTTTATACGTGCTCTTGTACCCCAATTTCACTTTCAACTATCAATCCTTTGCCTCTCTATCTTTGAAAAAGTCATACAACATGGTATAGCTTTCCAAAGAGCCTTTGAAGCAAACGGTACTTTCCCCTTTGGCCCTCTCCTGACACCTTTCCTCACACTTATACCCACCCCATACGTCCATCCATAACACCGATCAACACTTTACATATAACCTAACCCAATAAAAAAATGAACAAAAACCACTAAAGGTACTTAACATTGATGTAGGTGGAATCATCTTGACAAATATGGGAAGTAAATTGGCTGGTGGAGTTGCCACAACAACAACAAAGTAAAGATGGATATAAGTAGGGGTGAACAGAAGGGTATTGGCATGGGAGAAATCAGGAAAGTTTACCGTTACATCTATTTACAACAAGATGTGAACAGTTCCCACAATAGAGTTTCCTGGCTAAAAAATTTGGTGTGCAGCAGTCTCTTCAAAAGTGGGTTTTTTCTGTGTATGTGTGTCTGTGGACTACAGTGTTGGACAAAATTCTCACAGAAGATAACCTTGTAAGGAGATGAATGAATATGGAAGACCTCAACTCTGTGTGTGTGTGTGTGTGTGTGTGCATTGTGCGAGAGGAGTACAGAATCCATGAATCATCTTGTGTGTGGTCAGTTTGCAGTAGTACTGTGATAGTTTGCTTTCCAGCCATTTTATGGATTTCCTGAATGAGCATAACAAGCAATGTTGCTTTGTAGTTATAAGGATAAAAGGAATGACAAACTTGTGGTTGACAAACCATTTTATGGATTTCTGAAGGAAGGTTAGGATCCATCATATGGATGGCCGAACCATGCTAGATGGCTGGGCAAATTTCAAAAAAAAATTCTTAACCTTCCGAGAATCGAATTCCCTGCAATTCGAAAAACCGCATTATTCTAGGATCGATCTTGTACTGAAACAGGACCAGATCTGAAACCAAAACAGGAGAGAGACGTATACCTGATACGGATTCCACAAATGTAGTTCCCAAGGTGGAAGTTCACGCCCAAATCAGTCCCTAAAACCAGCTTCCGCTGAAAATGGCGCAGCTTAAGGTTGAAGACAGTTCAACAACATAGTTTTCAGCAAAACTGCAATCCAACTTCTTAACTTCTTGGATCAAACTGGGGAGGTGAGCACGATTTTTCTTTGTATTTTTCTTGTAAAAATCAAACGAATAACTGATCTTTATCAGTCCCAAAAGGTGAGGTTGAACTAGGGTTTCATGGCAGACAAGAGAAGAAGAGAGAACAGAACTAGCAGTAGTTATCTAAAGCAGTTCGCCCTCTTCTTCTTTTATCCTTTATGGAGCATTTCTCCTAATCGAATTAGGAGATTTATCCAAATCTTTATTTGGATTTGGACTTTATCAAGAGATAGGTCTTATCCTTCTAAGAGAATGGGTGCTCCACACCTATTTCCAAACCCATATTCACCCATGTCGCAGTCATGTGACATCTTAATTAATCGTATTAATTATGGGCTTTAGGCCCATTAGCTATATGGCTCACGACCCAAGAGTGTTGCTTGGCTAATTTAGGTTTGATTTGTATGGCGTGGGACCCTACAATAACCTCACATAAATCTACATGGGTTCGGCCCAGCCTCTGTGAAAAGGCCTGGCCGAATTCACTGTTAAATGCAGTGAACCCCTGAGCACATCACTATGGGCTCAAAATAGGCCCAACATTTACAGCTAAATGATCATTGAATCCATCTATCCTATGAAGACCCAAGGAGAATGGATTTAAGTAAGATATAGCCCATCAGGTAATCAGACCTTAATGATCTCTTACACTTAACCTCTCAGCCCACAATGATCAAACACTACCTGACAAAGAAGGACCTCTCCCCTGACTGCAAGGTGCAGTGTCACACTCTCTGCTCGGATGGATCCCAGAAATTAAAACCTTTTGCAAACACTTTTCTTAAAACATAATATATATATATATATATATATATATATATATATATATATTCAAACACTGTTGAAATCCACTACCAGTAGTTTTAAGTTTCCCGTTTCCATCAAAGAGAGTGCAGTCCCGGTCATTTTCTTTGTCCGACAAAAGGGGACAATCCTACACTATGATTACCCACTTGAGTGAATTCTCAGACTGCCCCAACATACCCAAGTTTTGACCCATAATGGATCTCACAGATTGGCATATCAAAGACAGCCCAATCCGACACCTAGTGCAGTACCATAATCAAGTCTAGGGGTTATGTGTAACTTTCCAATTTTGCCCATCAGTCTCCAAGGTCCATGGCATAACTGGAAAATGGTTCGGGTTCAGTGTTTCAGCCAAACGCACACTACATGTGCTTCGGGTCTCACCCTAGCAGCTGAGACAAGCTGCCCCAACTTCTTTGGCAACACATCAGTGTCGGTCTTGGTAGGGTAAATTCCCCAAGTCTATCCAACGGTTAAGAACATTCTAAACTAACACGAATCTCATAAGTGTCCAATTTAAGTGGTAAATTCACAGAAACATACCAATGTTAACATGAAATAATAATGTACTTTTATTCATTTATAATAAATGTATATGTACATCAATCTGATTAGAGCTAAGGGCATACACTATCTAACAATTTCTTGAAGAGCTTCTTGCCACCTCACCCTAATTCCTCCAGATCTCATTGAAGGAAAGGTGAGAGAAAAGGTCCATAGTTTCCTTCTCAATCCCTCACGGCTTAATCATAACACAATCCCTCACGACTTCCTCACTTGTTTCCTTCTAAAAAAAAAAAATAAAAATTATTGTGTTCCTTTCTAAATGGTCCATAACATCGCTGCCCATGTGCACCTCCATAAAAATCTCCCCCTTTTCATGGGCCATTAAAAGGTAATTGAATCAAATAACCTATTCATCTCCATTGGCAAAATCCACCTGCACCCAAATAAAGAAAAGAAGCCTTTCCAAATACCTGCAACAAATGAAAGGAGATTAGCACATGGTAACTACTCTCACCATTGGCTTTGCAAAGGATACGCCAATTTGGGGAGACAAGGAAAAGGTGTCACTTTTTGCGCATTATCCATAGTGTTGATCTTCCCGTGAAACACTTCCCAAAAGAAAACACTAATATGGAGTTGAGGATAGTTTATAGATGGAATTCGAGATCAGCCAACAAGATAGCTGATGGGTATGCAAAACAGGGCAGAGGTAAACAACAAAAGCCAAATGTATTGGGGTATAACTCCCCAAGGTGGGAATTGTGATCAAAATTACAAATACTGTTATAGGCAGAGCTAGCTGAGGCTAGCTGCTACCCTAGACAGGTATTTAGCATACTGTTATACAATGTTGGATCGTGGAAATATAGGCACATCTTAAGGAAAATCACAAGGGCCATTACTTGGTGTAATGGTTAAACCTCGGGCTAGCAAGCATGAGAAAACAAGTCCAAGTTTTAGGGCAGCCACTTGTGTGAAAAAATGCCAAAGGTTAGGACCAATGTTTTCAAACACACCATTGACCCAGATGTTTGAACCATCACCCAGCCATGATTACGGATCCAATTTTCCTAAAACCCAGAATTTGTTCAAAAATCATCCGACCCGGGTGGTTGAACCATTGGTCAATGGGTATCAGGTTGCACACTAAATGTATATGCAAACTTTCAGAGGCCATGACTTTGCACTTGGATGTCCGATTGGGGTGATCTTTTTTTTTTTTTATTTTGGGTAACTTTTCTAAGTCTATGTGTTTGACGCCTTGCCCTGTTATTTTCGCCAAAAAAAAAAACCTCTTTGGCCTCAAATTCCAATTTAACATTTTTTTTACAAATAAAAAATTAAAAACTGAAAAAAAATATAATTTAAACATAAATAACTACATATATACATATATTTTATGTAGTATATAATTATACATTATTTTATTGATATAATACAGGTTTACACCAATATATACATATAAACAAGTATTTATATATTATATACAAAATGCCAATGTGTCAAACCAATGACCCGCAAACCAGAAGCAAAAACAGTTTGGCCTCCTGGTCAGTTTTTAAAACATTGATTAGGACCATATCAATTCTACCCCTCCCAAGACTCCAGATAGCTGGGACCAACATTGCGTAATGGCTTTATGGGAAATCACATAGCAACAGAACTGAAGAAAGTTTTTAGATGGATTCCAAGATCAACAAACAACACAGTTTAACAGGCTTACAAAACTATTTTTTTATTGAAAATAGTAACTTTCATTGAATTAGTAAGGGAGTATTACAATGCCAATCACTCACAGCATGAGTGTTGACCCCATATTTTATCCCAAAGTTTACAGTACAGCCCAAAAAAGATTTTCCCTTTGAGATCCCTATTTTGCCAAAATATCAGTCACATTGTTGGCTGACCTCCTTGCCCAAGTAAAGATAACTCCAGTTTCCCTTGCTAAACAATAAATCTCCCTCATTTGTTGTCTCAAAGTCCATGCCCCCTAGACTTTTTGTCTGCAGCCATCCTATTAACAGCTTAGAATCTCCTTCCACTTCAAAGTTTTGGAAACCCCATTGCTTGGGCCATAATTTCAGCTCTTAAAGAATCACCTAAGTAGAAATCTGCTGAATTCAAAAATATGAACAGAAAAAATAGTTTCTTGAAGAGAGAAGGAAGAGAGAAGGAGAAGAAGAGAAGAGATCTTGAAAAGAAAAGAGAATAATCTGGCCGCCCCCTTCACTTATTATTTATACTAAAAATATAAGAGCGGTACAAAGACAACTATGCCCTTATAAGTCATGTTCAAGCTTGAACTCACATAACTACTGTGGTCCCCACCACCTATCTAACAACTAACATAAAACATCTACTCATAAAAACAACACAAAACTGATTAGTCTTCAACACTCCTCCTCAAGTTGGGAGTAAATGTCACACATTCCCAACTTGCATAGATCATGTTCAAGATTGTTCTTTGCCACCCCTTTAGTGAGGACATCAGCCAACTGCAACTCTGAAGAGACATAAGGCAAGCAGACTTCTCCGTCTGTTACCCATTCTTTTATGAAGTCCCTGTCAACTTCAATGTGCTTTCTCCTGTCATGCTGAATTGGATTGTGGGCAATATTGATTGCAACCTGATCGTCACAATACAATATCATAGGTTCCTCTGCTTTCACCCCAATCTCACTCAAACACCACATTCTAACAAAGGCTTAAGTCACATATTGAGGCAAAATCTGTGTGCCTTGCCTCAAAGCGTACGCCAAGGTTCAAAGCATCAATATGATACGCCCCGTATCGAGCATATCATATCGTATCTTTTGGTCTCGATACACGTATTTATAAACTAGAAGTTTATAAGCAATAAACTTTGGCATTTAAGCATTAAATAAAATAATAGCTAATCAACTAACAATTATAAACATTTTATATTGCATATAAAAAAACTAATTTAGAATAATAATAATAATAATAATAATAATGGTAATATTAATAATTTATTATTATTAAGAAAAAATCAATTAGGAGAAGAAATGAGAAAAATAACAAACTTGGGACATCTAAGAACTTGATTAGTCCTTTTTACATTGAACTATCTTAAAACACTAAGAAAAACATAATTTGATTTACCTTTTTGTTTGATCCATAATTATGGAAGCTATATGTTTTAAATTATAAAAATACATGTTTTTTGCATTAAATCACTAATTAATTATTGATATTTGAGGCTTACACCTTTTTATACCTCACGCCTTGAGACTTGAGACTTACGCCTCATTCTGACAAAGGCTTAAGTCACATATTGAGGCAAAATCTATGTGCCTTGCCTCAAGGCGTATGCCAAGGTTCAAAGCATCGATATGATACACCCTGTATCGAGCATATCGTATTGTATCTTTTGGTCTCGATACACCTATTTACAGGTGTTTCGGGATCCTCATTTACTTCAATAAAAAACACTTAAAAAACATCTTCAAAAATCAAATTTTGAAAAAACTAAAAAATCACATTGAGCAGTGATTTTTTAGTACCGATACGTTTTTGCCGATACATAGGGGCATATCGATACTTTGAACCTTGGCGTACGCCTCACACCTCAAGGCCTAAGCCTTTTAATACAATGTCTACAATTGAGAAGGGATGGTTTGGTCACCTCATTTAGAAGGAATTTAAATGATTAGGAGGTAGGATCCAGGATCCTAGATGGAGTTGTTACATATACCATACAGCACATGGTAGATGTTGACCGATTTGATAGAAGAATCTAGGGGTGGGGGAAAATCAGACCATTTCTCAATAAGATCTTTCTCCAATTTTCTAGGCAGACCAGATGATCAGACAGTTGCTGACTTCCTGTAAACAGAATAGTTACATATCTAAACAGAATAGTTACAACTTACAAGACATAATCTGATGATGAAGAGTAAGGCAGTGGATTCCCCTAATTGTGTGCTGTGTAATAACCATTTGGAACCTGTAAATCATTTATTTTTACACTGAATGGGCATGGTCCAAAATCTTAGGACCGTTCACTAGGCAGATGCCTGCTCAAAAGGGGGAGGCTGGCATGGAACATTGTTCCACCAGTGATATTTTGCTGTATTTGGCAGGAGAGAAACGGCAGGATTTTCAGAACAAGGAATACTCTTTAGATTCAGTATTCAAAAAGAAAAAAATTGAACATTTTTTCTTGGTTATCTATCCTGATTATCCATGGATTGTTCAAGGAAAGAGGATACCATACCCTTTTTCTACATAAGAATCTTTTTTTCTAAAGAAACAGGGTCTGAAAGTATAGGGCTGCGTGGGCAGCTGTTTGTTTTTTCCCAATGTACAGCATCTTGTTATCAATGAAATTTATACTATCCTTTTATAAATAAAAGCAGATAATCACTGCGATGCCAAGCACAATTCTAAATTCCTAGTAACTCCCACCCACTCAAGAGGGTTATCCATATTCATTTGCTTTTACATTGCTTGGATGCACATTCTTACATTACTTGAAGCTCAGTTTATATACTGCATGGTTTTGTTAAAGCACAGTTCTCTCTGTCAAGTGTTGGTTGTTGCTGCCCCCACATTGCACAATGCTCAGTATCTGTACCGTTTCCGGACAGTATCCCCAATGCATGATATTTATCCACATCCAAGCCTCCATGTCCACTGAGGATGCGACCAAGACACATCTTTCTGTAGCTTGGCAACATTTATAACTTTGTGCTAATGATGCCAAGGCTTGAAGTCTGTTCTCATAGCCAAAATGGACAGTTTTTAAGTAATACTATTTAAGGTATGAATGGGGGTTTCCTACTGATGGGCAGCAATGGCCAGAATCAGGAAAGATACCCCTGTTACAGAAACAACAAAGTCTCAAAGGCGTGAGGTGTAAAAAGGTGTAAGTCTCAAATATCAATAATTAATTAGTGATTTAATGCAAAAAATATGTATTTTTATAATTTAAAACATATAGGAAAAACACTTCCATAAATATGGGCCAAACAAAAAGGTAAATCAAATTATGTTTGTTTTTCTTAGTGTTTTAAGATAGTTCAATGTAAAAAGGACTAATCAAGTTCTTAGATGTCCCAAGTTTGTTATTTTTCTCATTTCTTCTCCTAATTGATTTTTTCTTAATAATAATAATTATTATTATTATTATTATTATTTCTTCTAAATTAGTTTGTACATGCAATATAAAATGTTTATAATTGTTAGTTGATTAGCTATTATTTTATTTAATGCTTAAATGCTAAAGTTTATTGCTTATAAACTTTAATTAATATTTTCTTAAACTTTGAGGCCTGCGCCTCACCTTTTTGGGCCATTACGCCTCAACTATGCCTAAAGCCTTTTGAAACCTTGATTGTAGATAAATTATAGAAACATAAGCCCCTTGGGCAAATTTTTAAGGTATTTATGATTTTGTTTCTAAAATAAAGATGGCTGTCATTTTAACAAAAAGAATATCCAGTGGAAAAAAAAAACAATACGATTTTGCTGATGTGGTAGTTGTTTCTCATTTTGAAAAATTGGGAAAATCTATATTGTTGGAAAGATACGATACCAAAAGAGCTTCGTCCAATCAACCCCCCTCCCCCTTTCCCCTATGAATTCATAGTTGAACCCAACAAAACCATGAATTTGGCAACACTCCTATAGAGACTTGTGTTGGTGCATGAGTAGACATGATCAAATATAATTTTTGCCTATTTATGATAGAATGCTGATGTGGCTAATTATTTAGGAGGTGTTTTACAACTTGATTTTTTTTTTCTTGTTGCCGGTTCAAAAATTAATCAAAACCATTTAGTTTGAAAACAGATTGTTTCTCAAAACAAAAACACAAAAACATGTTCTTGGTTGTGTGTTTGTTTTTTGTTCTCAAAACTGATACCAAAAACATGTTCTTGAATTTAGTTTCAAAAACATGTTTTCATCTAATTATTCAATTCATGCTCCATAATAAATCATATAATTTTTATGCTAAAAATTTGTTTTTATTTTAAAAACCAATACTTTTGTTGGTTCAAAAAATATGTACTATTTTTTAAACAAAACTAATTTGTTTTTCCTTTTAAAAACAAAAAAATAGAGTTCAAGAACATGTTTTTTGTTTTTTTTTTGTTGATGGGACTGTTTCAAAAGCAAGTAAAAACAAAAACATTCATATTGTAGAACGCCCCCTTAAATGCACCGGCAGATAAAATTATTACCTTACCAAACATCTAAGTGGTCCTAGGCCATTGGTTATGCTAATGCTAGGCTTTAGGTTATGCATTTAGGGGGTGTTCGCCAATTTGTCGTTGTGGTAGTTGTTTTGTCTTTGAAAGCTAAATCATTGGCGGACCCCCCTCCCCCAAACAACAGAAAATGGGTTTATTAGACTGACAGCTTTGAGAAAAAATTAACACTAGTTCCTTCCTTGAAGGGTTAAAGACAAGGTTAGAGGTGTAAATTAGGTCGGGCTGGGCTGCCACAGCATGGCCCGTGGGCCATCTCGGGCCATGCTTCTTTGCCCTGGGATAACTTGGGGGGTTGGCCCAGCACGGCCCAAGGCCCAAGCCCATGTTGTGCCACGGTCCAGGCTGGTCCATGGGCCAAGCTGGGCCGTGGGTTGGGCCAAAGCTATTTATTTAAAAATTTGAAAAAAAGCTTAAAATTTTAGTTTTATATGAATTTTGATGTATACAATTGCTTATATATACAATAATTAAATAATTTAATATAATAAAATTGAACACAATTGTTTAATTTATTAATATATTATATACTATATATTATTATATAATTATAATTTATATATATATATATATATAATATAATATGGGTCGTGCCATGGGCTGAGCCATGCCGGCATGAAGGCCACGGGCGACATGGTCTACTCAGTTGTGCCGTGCTGGACTGGCCCATGGACCTAAACCCCAGGCCCAACACAACCCACACAACCGTGTGGGGCTTGGCATGGCCCACATGCCATCATCTTGGGTCATGCCAGGCCGGTCCAAAGTCGGGCTGGACCGCTACACCTCTAGACAAGGTCATGCTGCTTTTGGTGGAGGCACTCTCCTACTCGATACATATTTAGTTTGCAATTTGGGTGGGCCCAACCCAAGCTCAACCTGACTCAGCTCGAGCTTTTGCATGGATTGGTATTGGATTCTCAATATTGGAATTGGGCTTGGGTCTAAAAATTTCTTGATCTAAACATGCGTGGCATTTGGTTGGGCCTTGTATAACCTGAGCCTCATGGTCCAACTAGCATTGTCAATAGGTTAGGAAGATTTAGCATAACCAAATTGAACCGAACCGACCCATTATATAGGCTTTAGGTCTATATCACATGCCTTGATTTTTTTTTCTTTTAGGCTGTGTTTGACTGAGATGTAAATGTGGATCGACGTCGGTTCGCATTTACAACCGTTTGTTTTTTGTGTAAAAGTGGACTGGTGTAAAACTTTACACTCGGTCCACTTTTGCAATTGATTGTTTTCAATGTAAAAGTTACATCGAAAATCAATGTAAACATGCTTTTTTGGTTGAATTTTACATCGGTAATCGATGTAAATGATACATCGATTAAATTGATGTATTTTTACATTTACTCTCACTTTAAAATTCCCAATGGTCCAACAGTTTTAAATTAATAGACTTTTATACGATGGATTTTTCTATTGACTGACTTTTATATGATGGGTTTTTCAATCACATTTAAACACGACCTTAAGTTTCAACTAAATAATCCAATATTCATATTAGTTGATAAATTTTTGCAATACAAGAGAGAGGGGGGGGGGGGGGGGGGGGGGGGTTGTCTTATTCACTCCAACTCAGTTGGACAAATTGTCCGACCAAATGCTCATTTGATCATGTTTAACTTATGGTCTGCATTACTTTAAATTTTCCAACGGTCTAATAGTTTTTAATTAATAGACTTTTATAGGATGGATTTTTCCATTGACTGACTTTTATATGATAGGTTTTTCCATCACATTTACACGGCCTTAAGTTTCAACTAGATAATTGGTTGATAAATTTCTGCAACACAAGAGGGGAGGGGGGGTTGTTTTATTCGCTCCAACCCAGTTGGACAAATTGTCCGGCCAAATGCTCTCATTTGATCATGTTAACTTATGGTCTAAGTTAGAAGGTTGTGGGGACAATTGGACAAACCACTCAACATTCCTACATACTAAATGTTAACAAACGCTGGCGACAAGAGAAGTCATCCCTGGTCACGAGTGAACGCAGGCGACAAGAGCACACTTCCTGTATGTTGTCACAGGGAATTTTTTTATATATAATAATAAATCACCCAGCGAAAGACGAAAGTCCACCTGTGAACCTGCTATCAGTTATTTTTTGTTGGGCTGAGAGCCGAATCAAAGGCCCACACTTTCAAAAGAATTTAAGATTTAAGGTGTTGAGTACTTGGTGGGGCGTGGGCCATGCCGGGCCTCTGCTGGATCACTCCTGTCCTCGTCACCAACCCAAGTCCGGATCTGCTAAGAACAAAGAAAATGTTTCAATATGATCTATCTATAGATCACAGACATGGTGGGTCCCAGTCTTATAGTAGATAGAATTTATATTAGAAATAGGAATTATTCATCAAAGTTCTTATAAAATAATAGAAAAAATATATATATATTTTTTATTTTTAGTTATTAAGTTTCAAATTTATGTCTATATATATAAATATTATGAAAATTATATAAATCAATTGCTTAACATGAGAACCAATTGGTGGTGACTTAGTTGATAGGTTTTATGGGGGTTTAAGGGTTTGAGGGAATGGTCTGCCCCTAATTTGAAAATGTTTTTAGCATGAGATTAATAATCGAGTTAAAAAAAATAATTTCAAATTGAATGAATGGAAACAACCATTAACTCATATTAGATGATTTATTTGCATTTTAGTATTTAACATGAACAATCCATGAAACAAATATACATTAAATTAATAACAAAATAGAGAAAAACATAATATGCCATGTAAAGGAGCAATGGTTTCTTTAGACTTTTACATAAGAAGAATAGAAGATAGGTCCACACCATGTAGTGGTGGAAAAATTTGTGTTTTGACATTAATTTGGGTCCAAGATAAGGTTCATGTTTAGATTGGCCTTTAGAGAGAGAGAGAGAGAGATTTAAGAATTATTCTATTAATTGAATATGGATTTTATGAAAAACAATTTAAGAATTTTAATTTTGACTTGTTATATTTTTAATGGATTAATTTAAAAATAAAAGTGTACATATGAAAAATGAGTGGAGAAATAAATAGATGAGCTCTCTTGTAAGAGGACCCTCCCCTCTTTCCTCTTTCTATTATATATATTATAGATAAATAGATCCCGTCCCAATTGCCCGAATTCAGATCTGCAACCAAAAAATCCCAACCGGTTGTATTCTCATGCAGTGGCCCGTTGGGACAGTAGATCACTAGATCTCTACCCGGCCCGTCGGCCCAGCCCGTTGATGTCTCGAAATATAAATAGACTATTTATGGGCCTGGAGGTCTGACCTCGTACTTCACGTCCAGTTCCCTCCTACAATGGCAAATCTTCATCGATCCGCTGAACTAAAGGGGCAACACCAACCAAGAGTCAGGACGGCGAATAAGGGCATTTTAGTAAATGAGGAGAATGCATAATTACTAGAAACACCCTACCATAGTCCAATATTCCCTTAATTCATCGTAAAGGGCCCAGTTTCTTAACTCGGGTTAGCGCGCGAGTGAGGGCCCGTGATATAAATGAGCAGAACTGTGAAAAGGCTTTTTGTCTCGGTGTCTCCAATGTTTCTTCCCTACTTCATTCATTAACCAGCGAGCTTTTTTGCATGGCGGCTTCTCCGTCGCCTCCATTCGGCTTCGTTGATGAAGAAAGTTTTCTCTGGTCTCCTCTCTTAGTTCTGCGTTCGCTTCCTTGTTCGTTCCACGTTGAAGGCTGTTCAGGCACTCTCTTTCTCTTTCCCTTTCCCTGAGCTCGTATTTGTCGGTTTGAGGTTTATTTGATGATTCAGTTCATTCAAGCAGCGAAGTGGGTTTTGATCTTCTTTTGCGGTAACCGTTATTTTCTTTGTTTTTTGTTGAACCATTTCGATTTCTGCTCATTTTTTTGTCTGTTTGCGCTTTATTTTTTGTTTTCAATCTTTATACTATGAGTTGAAGAGCTTGTTTTTTTGTTCATTTCAGGTTTTAGTATCTGATGATGGCGGGTTTAAATTTTGACGCAAGGATGATGTTAGTTTCTTCGCCGTTAACAGTCATGCTTCTTCTCATCCTTGCTTGTTATATAGTCTGTGTCTTCTTCATGTTTATTTACTAAGCATATTACTTGGTTCGTTTGTTTAGGCTTGACAGATATCTTTATGATTACTTCTTGAGAAAGAACATGCATACGACGGCCTGGATATTCAAGAAAGAGGCTGAAGTTGCGGACGGCCCTCTTTGTAATGCATCGTTAAAGCCATCTTTTCATTTTGATTTGTTTCATATTTTTCTCTATTTTTCTTGAACGAATGAGTTTGTGTACTTCCATTGTGGAAAATCGGATTGATCTCTGTCTTGGTGATGATGAAGTTTCCCTCTCATTATTTCTCCCCTTACAGTGGGATCGATATTGCATTGATTGCATTCTGAAAGAAATCGTTTAATCAGTAGAAAGAAACACTTCTTTGCAGTAAGGCATTTGTCTAAGTGCCTTTTATGATCAGGAACTTGGGTTTCTTTTTTTAGGGATTAGTTCGCCTGAGGGCTTCTTATGGGACTGGTGGTCTTTGTTTTATGATGTATATACCTCTAGAGAGCGAAAGGATCATTTGACCAATGAACAACCTTCCTTCGAGGTGAGGCTTTGGTCAGCTTCTTTATATTTTGTGTTGTATTGTTATTAGCAAGAATTGTTCGTCTGTCATCTGAGTCGATCCCATATATTTGGGACAAGGCTTAGATGATGATGATTATGCATTTGGTAGCAAGAGGAATGCCACTGATGTCATCTTTAAAATGCTTGAATTGCATTTATAATTGAATTCTTTTTCTCATCAAGCAGGATTATAGGCAGGGGATTAGTTTGGACAGGTTCATTCCCTTGGAATCCACATCATACAGTGTACCAGAAGCTATGTTTCCAAGAACTGGGCTTCGTGAAGCAGGTAAGTTATAGACCTTGTTTGGAGCTTCTTCTCTTGGTTAATAAATTGTTCCAGTTCTTATCTTACGCCATTGTTTTTACTGCCAATTTAACAAAACATGTATTTCTATGAACCTATACAAATCGAGATTGTGAGTATATCTCATTGTTTTATCATGTTGAAACAATTTTTAGTCAATGAGATTTGTAGAGCCATGTGGTGTTTAAATGGAGAGCAGCTCAAAGATGACCTGCCATGAACATGACTTAAATACAGAAAGGAAAGGGGGCATAAGTATGTTTTACAAACTTGTCTGGAACTCTTTAATCCTCTAAGACAGGCCCTACCTTAGGTCTTCCAACAATCCAAGCTGTGGGATGAGGAAACAAATAGGGTATAAAAATTACAAAAGAAAATTATGCTCAATGATTTGGACATGAGGAACTGCTAAAGATTCCAAAGGTTATTGCTTTAATATTTATCCCTAAAGTGAGTGTGTTTATGCATGCATGTAATTATATTAAATGATGCCATCTACACACACACACACACGCACACTCACATGCAAATAATGCATGTACCAGTGAATCAAAGATATGTAATGGTAAACTATGGTACCTTGTTTAATTTTGTAAAAGATTAATATAATACCTCATTAATTCTGATATGAAAATATGAGTGAAGTATTCATGCAACTTGACATGTTGAATAAATAAATTTTATGCAATTTAATTTGTTTTATAATTGATGAGGGGTAATTTGGTCCTCCGAATGACATCACAACACGTGGCACCCCTAGACACCTAGACGACACATCAACATTGAGTAAGCAGACCACCTTGGCGGAGCGGCTAGTAGCACCTCATCCAGGGACGACCTATAGTACCTTGGCTTGGTCGACCTAAGGTACTTCGGTGTAAGGAGCGACCTCCTCCAAGGACTAGCCGAACTGACTTGGGAACAGGTAGCGACTTGCATGACGTGTTTGCTGACTTACTCTTTGAGCTCGTTATCAAGACCGAATTCTCTAGGAGTAACATCGCTTGACCGTTAAGCCCACCTATCTGCATTGTCTACCTAGTCAATTGAAAGGATCTTAGCCCTCTGCATGGATCACGTAACTAACAGAGATATTCTCTCCGAGCATAATGGGAGCAGCTCTTTAAGAATCTCAGACCCGCTACTGGGGGCCTCCATCCCCCCATACCTACATAAAGGCTTCATTCTTCTGAGAGAAGGTACGCGCGATTCTACTCTCGCACACTCTGATCTTCTAAGCATTCTAATTTCTTCTAAAATCCTAATTCACTGACTTAAGCATCAGAGTGCCCACCCCGGGTAAAAGAAACCTGGGTACTTTGAAACTATTTCTTTGCAGGTCTCTCTAGAGAACTACACAGCTTGCCGATCTACTTAGCTCGGCATTCGAACTACCTCCTAGCTCACCCCTAGTTAGTTTGGCTTCTGAGTTACTTTCCAACAGGAAATCCTCCAGCTCGGGATCCAAGTCATCAGCCAGCCGGGAACTGTCGGATCATGCACTATCAGTTGGCGCCGTCTGTGGGAATACACAACAAAAAGTCATAGTCTCACCTTGCTCTCTCATTTCTACTGATCTAATGGCTTCTTCAAGCAACCAGCTTGCCAACAATAGGGGTGTCAATGGTATTTGAAAATCCGATTTCGAATTCGAGATTCTACATAATCAAATTGAATTTGGATAATTTAAATATCTAACTGGTCAAATTTGGATATCCTATTCATACCAAATAGCTAATCGGATTCGAATTTGGATATGACCTGATTCGATTAGATAAATATCCGAATTTGACCGATTATTTAATTCTTATATATAATATATAAAATTTTTAAATGTTTTATATAATTTATATATAATAATTAAACTATATAAATAATTTATATATTTATATACTTTATATAAATAAAATATTTATTAATTACCTAAAATAATTAATTAGTCGAATTCGAATTGAATCGAATATTTGAATATTTAGTTGGATTCGAATTCGAATATTAATTTTTGATATTCGGATATTGAAATTTTTAATTGGATTCAAATTTAGATATTGCCTGATTCGATTCAAATTTGATTCGTTTACACCCCTAGCCAACAACAATAACAACTAGGTCACTGGGGGCATGACCAAGTTGTACCACTCCCAAAGGTCCCCTCAATGACCATTGGACAACTCACAGTGTCGTTGCTGTTGTGGCTATTGTTGCCACAGTGGCTCCTGCTGGGATTGATGTGCGCCAATTCCATGAGTTGGTGCAGTATGTCCGGGGAATGAACGTACGGATGAGGACATGGGAAGAAAGGTTTGCTACCTTGGTAGGGACACAACAATAGCCACAACAGCAACGACAACCACCACATCAATTGCGAACACAACAATAGCAACAACAGAATCATAACGTCAGATCGAACCCGAACCAGGTTCTTGACTAGAATTAGGATCAAATTCCTGAACAAAACTTGAATCGGGCCCTAGTAGAAGAGATGATCCGAGATACAACACCCATTGGGACTGAAGCCACCAGCACGACTAAAGGGTCCCGAAGGAGGTGCCGTAGACGCACACGTCGTGCTTTGAAGAAGAGTCAACTTGGCCTACCGCAAGTGAGGTGGAGAAGAAACACGAGAAGGAGGCCAGCCAGATTGGTAACTCGCTAGCACAACATGTGTATCGCACCTCACCACTAGCCATTAGCCGCCAAGATCCTTGCAGCCCCGTGGCCTAAAGACTTTAAGGCTCCCAGCCTAGAATCTTATGATGGAACAATAGACCCCGTTGACCACCTTGACAGTTTTCAAGCCTTAATGCAATTACACATGGCCAATGATGTGAGCCTATGGCCTTCCTGATGACTTTCCGAGGTACAACTCGGATATTGTACTCGGGATTGGCCGCAGGCTCCATAAGAAGCTGGAACCAGTTCGTCGACCTATTTACCATGCAATTTGCAACCAGCAGGAGGTGCCCAAAGTTGGCGACCTGTCTACTAAATGTCGTTAAGAGGCCGAACAAGAAGCTTTAAGATTATATTAAAAGGTTTAATTTGGAGCGGTTACAAATTCCTAACCTCAACCTTGAAGGGATGAGAGATCCATCGTATGGACACCCAAATCTTGCAGAATAAGGGGGCGAATTTCAAAAATTTTTCTCTCCCTTCAACTGGGAATTGCATTCCCTATTTAGAAAATCATATTTTCAAGGATCAATTTTGAACCATAAACTGAACCAGATTTGAACCAAAAGGAGTAGGAGAGGATTATACCTAATACAGAGAAATAGTATCCCCCAACGAAGGTGTTCACGCCCAAGGAAGTATCCAAAGACTGCTCCCACTGAAAATGGCGCAGTGCAGGATGGAGCAGAATCAGCAGTGTTCTTCTCCAAGAACTCTGTCCTTCGCAAGAATTAGCAGGATGGCACGTGAGCACAGCTTCCTATCAATTCTTTCTCAAAGAACTGATGTCAAAATCGAATCTTGACTTCTCCCACAACTGGAGATCGAATTGGCAAACAGTGCGGCAAGAACAGGGAGGCGACAAGAAAGAATTTTGCAGGGTTGCTTAATTCTTTTTTCTCTGTGATTTCAGCTCTGAAGAGGATTTGATTGTGTGTCTTCTAAAGGTTGCCGCCCCCTCCTTTTGTTAATCTAAAAGATTAACTCCTAATCCAATTAGGAGTTGCTTATCCAAATCATATTTGGATCATACCTCTCTTTAGGTGATAGGGATAAACCCTTATCTTATCTGTAGATTAGATTAGCTTTCTCCTAATCTCATTAGGAGGTTTCTAGATCTGAATCACATTCAGATCTGGACTCTCTGAGTGGATAGGGTCAAGTCCCTATCCTATCTGCTAATCCATCTCAGAATTCGCCCCATTATTAACTAATTAAATAGCCTATTTCGAAATGGGCTTTAGGCCCATTAAGCTTATGTGCTCACTTAACCTTCTTAACTACTGCCCAGTTGGGCTTCCTTGTATGACATGGGACCCAAGCATTGATCTACACATCAGCCACATGGGTTCGGCCCAGCTTTTGTTACAAGGCCTGGCCGAATACACTGTTATGGACAATGCACCCCCTAAAACCCATCAAATGGGTTCTATGGGCCCAAAACTTACCCTAAGTGGTTCTTGGGCCAAGCCACCTTGTAACACCTAGGGACTGTGGGCAGATGCATGATTAGCCCATCAGGTATTACCCTCAATGGGGTCTTACACTTAACCTCTCAGCCCATAATGATCATACACTGCCCGACAAGAGAGGACCCCTCCCTCGGTTGCAAGGAACAATGTTGCACTCTCTACTTATATGGATCCCGGGAATTAAAACCTTCTTGCAAACATTTTAGAAACCATAATATATATACTTTTACATCTCATATAAAATATACTTTGCAAAACAAATCTCAACGATTGAAATTGGCTGCCGGCAGTCTTGGTTTCCATCAGTGAGAATGCATCCCCGATCATTACTTTTGTCCGACAAAGGGGCTGATCCTGTCACTATGATCACCCACTCAGATGAATTCTTAGACTGTCCCAACATACCCAGGTTTTGACCCCCGCTAAGGATCTCACTGATTGGTATATCAAAGACAACCCAATCCGACACCTAGTGCAGTATCATAATCGAGTCTAGAGGTCGGGTGTAACTTTCCAGTTTTGCCCATCAATCTCCAAGGTCCAGGGCAATATTGGAAATCTGGACCAATTCATAGATTCAATTAATCCTACACTGTATGTGCCTAGGGTTTCACCTTGGCAGCTGAGACAGGCTACCCCAACCGACTTGGTGGCACCACAGTGTCAGCCTTATCAGGATAGGTCTCCCCAGACCGACCCACTGGCTGTGAACATTCTAAACTAACACGAGTCTCATTAAGTGTCCAGTTTAAGGGTATTACACAAAAACATACTAAGGGAACATGAATCAAATATGCACTTTTATTCATTTACAATAAACTCATAAAGTACATCATTCTGATTGAAGCTAAGGGCATACAAAACTGTCTAACAGACCTACCTGTCCAGCTCACCACAACGGTCAACGGCGTCCAACATCTAGACTTGTGCTAGGAAGTTGAGTTGAACCCTTTGGCCTTTATGGAGGAGTTCCTTAACAAAGTGGTCAAGTTCACGAAGGTTGAAGAGGTGCTTGGATCGCAGTTAGAGTTGAATGGCAAGCGAAAAAGGACTGAAGAAGCAGGGAACAACAAGCAATGGCTTAAGAGGAAGTCGCCAAAGAAAAGCCGATCACCCCGCAACAAGCGAAGCAGGTCTCCCCATCGAGGTTCCAGATCAGGTCGGCGACCCAGAACCCTGCTAGTTTAGAATCGGAATTATACTGCCCTAAATGCAAAACGAGGCGAAATACTAATGTAGATAAAGATGTCTGAGTACATAAGATGGCCACCCAGGATGAGAGGAGACCCTGCCAACAGAAACCCTAACAAGTATTGCCATTTCCACCACGATATAATCCACGATACTGAGAACTGTAGAAACCTAAAGGACGATTTGACCGACCTACCTAAGTGGCTCAGGCTGGCCTAGACGAGCATGGGTTCGGTTAGAAACCGTTCTACTAGAAACTATTGATTCACGAGACGTTGAACTTTACGACTCAGCTCTTCATCGAACTCTACTTCAACAGCCTTTCTCGCATCACGTTGCCACACAGTATCCATGGGCCAGCCGTCCTCCCGAGAAAGAAAGAAATATCTGCCCTTCCAATCCTTAATTTTCGAAGGAAAGCCTTTTAGTAGCTTATAATCCCGACAGAAAGGAAGATAGAAGCAATAGGGCACGTTTGGGACCTTTTTTATGCTACACAACCCTGAAAAAATATATATCTAGAGGGAAGTCTAAGTAATAGCTCAAAGAAAGCACCCCTACAAGAGTCCAGACAACATTAGGATGAAGTTGCCCCAAGGAGACACCATAAAAGGAAAGCACCTTGGGAATGAAAGGGTGCAGAGGAAAACGAAGGCCGGCGATCAGCGCCTCCTCCAAGACATAGACCTCACCTCGGCCATGACTCCACGAGAATTGATCCGGGCTGGGCTGGATGCAATTGTATACAGTAGGGATTTGGAATGTTGAGATTAAGTTCACTATTTGTTCCCCGTTCAGCTCGCTGGGGCCGAATAGGGTAATCTCTAGATCCGACTAAGACGTTGAGGTCTTGGCATGAGAGCCTTGCCGTTCTCGTGTTGAGGACCTCTCCTCAACCCAAGGAAAGTTCAACGACCTCCCTTCAAAACCACCTGAAGACCCCAACATGTTTACAAAATAAAAGAACTCACCAGCTTTTTGGGAAAATAGAAACCGACAGCAGGCAAACTTCAATCGACGACCTAATAGCGACTTCTCGACGACTCTCCTCTAACTAATCACTCACTCCCTCGGCGAAAACCTCAAAGCACTGCAAGTGGGACTCCAATGGGGACCCCCTATTTATAGCCTGTTGGGGAGGAAAATCAACGGCTAAGATGCCCTACCGACAAATCAACGATCGAAAAGACTGTACTACGTGCGGGCTGATTTGAATTTTGATTTTGCATACCTAACTTGCACGCCCACTTAAATTTTGAAAATTAAAACCTTGCGGCAGCCTCGCCCGTCTTTGAGTCAAGCGATTTGTGGATCAATGGAACAAATTACCAGACTGAGAAAGGCAATTGTGAGCTACTCCCTTCGTCGAGCTAACGTTGACTTAGGAGTGGGGGGCAATTGATGAGGGGTAATTTGGTCCTCCAAATGACATCACGACATGTGGCACCCCTAGACACCTAGATGACATCTCAACATCGAGTAAGTAGATCACTTTGGCGGAGCGGCTAGCAGCACCTTGTCTAGGGATGACCTATAGTACCTCGGCTTGGTTGACCTAAGGTACCTCAGTGTAAGGAGCAACCTCCTCCGAGGACTAGCTGAGCTGACTTGGGAACATGTAGCGACCTGCAAGACGTGCTCGTCGACTTACTCTTTGAGCTCATTATCAAGACCGAATTCTCTAGGAGTAACAATGCTCGACCGTTAAGCCCACCTACCCGCATCGTCCGCCTCAGAGTTGATCGAATCGATCTTAGCCCTTTGTGCGGATCACGTAACTGACAGAGATATTCTCTTCGGGCATAGTGGGAGAGGCTCTCCGGGAATCTCGAACCCGTTATTGGGGGCCTCCAGCCCCCCATGCCTACATAAAGGCTTCATTCTTCTGAGAGAAGGTACACGCGATTCAGCTTTCGCACACTCCGAAACCATTTCCTTGCAAGTCTCTCTAGAGAACTACACAGCTCGCCGATCTACTTAGCTCGGCAACCAAACTACCTCCTAGCCCACCCCCAATTAGCTCGGCTTTCGAGTTACTTTCCAGCAGGAAATCCTCCAGCTTGACATCCAAGTCATCAGCCAACCGGCAGCTGTTAGAACATAGATGACCATTTGAACTTGGTTATCGATATGTATCCACAGATCAAGACTTGACATCCATATCACTGTTTTGTACTTGTAGAGAAGATGGGCCGAATGGCCCATAGGCTGTTATTCTTTCTTACTGTTTATGTTCCTTTCTGTAATGGGCCTTATTCTGGGCCCATCCTCTTCTATGTTATGTTCTTGTAATTTCTTGCCCAACCAAGGGCGCCCCCTTGTAATTATTCAAAACTAACTTAATGAAATAGTGTTAGGGTATTAGAGGGAGAGTGAAGTTCGAACCTCTCATACTCTAACCCTCTTTGCTGCCATCTCCCTCTTCATCTTCTACTCAATAGAAGCAATCTTCTCTGCAGTTTTTGATTCCTTTTGATTTCTACATCTATCCTAAACAGTCTTACACTCTCAAAGACTGTTTTTCTTCTTTGTATCAGAGCAGGCCTGAACTTGGCTTGGCTCTCATGTGCATGTAGTCCAGCCGACTGCATGAGGGTGTTCTAGGGCTGGAAGCTTCAACTTGTTCGCCTGATTCTTGGAGGTCATTGGAGGGTGCCCAAGACTCTAATCTCTTGGAGAGTGGTTCGGTGACTAGGAAGAATCAGAGAAAAGGACTGTTTGGTTCCCGATTTGGAGCTCAAATTAGAGATTGTAAGTTGCACTTAGTTATTCCTGAGTTATATTTTTGTTTTGGGGACTGTTGAAGTGTTCGAAGTTCCCTTGAAACTGTACAACTGTTCGGCTGTGGTTAATCTAGTTTAACCCAGAGATTTCTGGGTTGGTTTTCTCCATTTTTTGGACTGTCAAGCTGTCGAAACCTCTTTGGATTCAGTGGTGCGAGTTCTTGCTTCTGTTTGGTTGTTTTTTGGACCTGTACGGACTGCTTCTAAGGTGTTTCTCACTTGTTGACACTGGGGTCTTCTTTGTTGCCCATACAGTGTTTGTAAAAGGGCCCCTTAATCACTACGGACTGTTTTTTGCTCTTTTTAGGGCACTTGTTGGTGAGTACCTAGAATCCCTGATTAGAAAATGTACTTCAATTGGGTGCATAGTGCTTGGAGGTCTGTTGATTACTTCTTGAAGGCTAATCCAAGCAATCTTCTCTGCTGCCAGGCTTGGTTCTCACAGCTTCCGGGTGTGGTTTGGCCTTGTGTATTTCTGTATTTGAGGCTGATTTAACACAGTCCTAGCTCATCCTCATTCAGTACACTAGTAGAAGTTGATTGAATTCCTATTTGAAGTGTTTACATGATGGACTCCTCAGAGATTGAGAGTAAGAATGTTGCTGAATTTGGACAAGTTCAGGGAACTCCAGTTGATTCTTTATTGACTGTGACCACGGTTAAGCTGGATGGAACCAACTATCTGGCATTGTCACAATCGGTAAAGATTTATATATGTAGTAGAGGAAAGTGAGGGTTTATCTTTGGGAGCAAGAAGGCTCCCCCAGAGGATGATCCATCCTATGAGAAGTGGATGCAAGAGAATTACACTGTTATTAGGTGGCTTGTGAACTTAATGCAGCCACAGATTAGCTAACACTATCTATGGATGAATTCAGCAAAGGAAATTTGGGACAGTGTTGCAGAAACCTATTCCCAGAAACTAAATGTGGCTAGAGCCTATAAATTGAGAAGTGATGTGAAAAATTTAAGGCAGGGGGAGAAATCCCTTGCTGTATACTTCTCCACCTTGAAGTCTCTGTGGCAAGAAATTGATCTAATAGAAGTTGTAACTTGGGACACCACCAATGATGCAGAGACCTACAGGAAACTAGTTGAAAGAAATAGGGTGTTTGAGTTCTTAACCGGACTAAGCCCAGAATATGACATCACAAAACAGAATATTTTATCCAAGGAAAGTGTCTCATTGTCACAAGCGTATGCTTTGGTGAGCAGTGAAGAAAGCAGAAGGATGGTCTAAGTTCAAGGGGTTGGTATTAGTGATCACTTTGCGAATATGGGGGTTAAACCCAAAAGAATTGTGGGGGCTCCTAGTGGCTCTGGAAAGAAAGAGGTTGTATATGAATACTGCAAGAAGCCAAAGCACACCAAAGACAAGTGCTGGAAATTACATCCTGATCTTGTTCCTATTCGGTTTCAGAAAAAACGTGATAGTAATCTTAAGATACTAAAGTTGAGTCTGCTTGTGCACAGTTGGCAGTCATGAAAGTAGTTTAACCAAGTCATTAAATTGTTGTGTAACATTCTTTCATTCCTACTGTGTTTTTCAGGATCTAGAGTCTTAGAAGGTGATTGGGAGTGGCCATGAGGCGAACGGAATATACTTGCTTGATACTCCGGGATAATGCCTTGATCAGCCTGGGAATGTTGCTTTTGGGTCTGTTTCTTCAGAGTCTACTAGTCGAATTATGTTGTGTCATCGTCGTTTGGGTCATCTGTCTTTTTCTGCTTTAAGTCATCTATTCCCTGAACTGTTCAAGGGAATTAGTGTGTCTAGTATTCATTGTGAATCTTGTGAGTTATCAAAGCATTGTAGAAACAATTATCCTTTGAGCAATAAAAGATCTTATTTTCCTTTTAATATTGTGCACTCTGATGTGTGGGGGCCTTACCACTTACCTTCTATGGGGGGCTACAAATATTTTATCTTGTTTATTGATGACTTTTCTCGGTTCACTTGGATATTCCTGATGAAATCTCGTGATGAAGTTCCAAGACTTGTAAGACAATTCCATGAATTTGTTCTAACCTAGTTTGATACCAGGATTAAAATTTTCAGATCTGACAATGCAAAAGAATATTTTGAGAAGAGTTTATTCTGTTATCTCTCTGACATGGGGGTTATTCAACAAAGTTCCTGTGTTAGGACCTCAGAACAGAATGGAGTTGCTGAAAGAAAAAATAGGCATATTGTTGAAGTTGCAAGAAGTATTTTGTTTGCTTCACATGTTCCTACAAGATTTTGGGGTGATGCTGTCATCACTGCTACCTACTTCATAAACCGTATGCCATCCAGGGTTTTAGGGTTTAAGTCTCCCTTCAATCTTCTTCATTTGGAGAATGACCTTTTTCCTATTCCTCTTCGTGTCTTTGGTTGCACCTGTTATGTACATGTTCCAAGTGTCCAAAGACATAAATTTGAACCAAAAGCCCACAAGTGTATCTTCCTTGGTTATTCCCCCACAAAGAAGGGTTACTGTTGTTTTGATCCAAAGACTGACACTCGATATGTCTCAATGGATGTCACATTTGATGAGTTTTCTCCCTTTTATGGTTTATCACAAGTGCCCACAGGGGGAGGGTTTATCACAAGTGTTTGCTCTTCCTCTTCCTGTCCTAGTTGAGTCTTTTGATGAGTCTGCGTCTCCTTTAAACGAATCAAGGTAGGGTCATTCATTCCATTTTCCCTGTCCCATTGTTCTTCCTTCTTTACCTCCTCGTCCTATCCTCAATCCCAAGGTGTATCAAAGGCAAAGATTCAGAAATGAGTAGGTTGTTTCCCTTACAACACATGAGCCTCATGCACTTCTAGTCACATATGAGACAACAGGTATTGTTTCAACCCCTTTGGAGCCATCTTTCCCTGACCTTGATATTCCCATTGCTGTTAGGAAAGGAAAACGGAAGTGCACTGCACACTGCATTTCCAAACACCTTTCCTATAGTCTGCTTTCCCCTTCATATTTTTCCTATCTCTCTTCAGTTGCCTCTAATCCTATTCCCAGGTCTGTGTCAGAAGCTCTTAATATTTCAGAATGGATGGATGCAATGAGATCTGAAATTGATGCCCTACACAAGAATGACACTTGGGAAGTGGTTGATTTGCTTGAAGGGAAGGATCCAGTTGGTTGCAAGTGGGTCTTTACTATTAAATATCAGGCTGATGGGACCATTGAGAGGTACAAGGCTAGGCTAGTTGCAAAAGGCTATACACAGACATATGGGATTGATTATCTGGAGACCTTTGCACTTGTTGCTAAGATGACATCTGTGAGGGTTCTTCTATCTCTAGTTGCTCACTTTGACTGGCCCCTTTATCAATTGGATGTAAAGAATGCATTTCTGAATGGTGAATTACATGAGGAGGTTTATATGTCTCTTTCTCCAGGGATGTATGGAAGAGATATGCAAGGAAATGTATGCAGACTGAAGAAATCCCTTTATGGCCTCAAACAGTCACCTAGAGCATTGTTTGAGAGATTTAGAACAACACTTGTTAACTTTGGCTATGTTCAGACACTGTCTGATCATACTCTTTCTGTGAAGAGGAGTGGACCTCTGGCAGTATACCTCATTGTGTATGTAGATGATATTGTTGTGACTGGTAATGATGTTTCAGGAATTCATGTTCTCAAATCTTTCATCCACACAGAGTTTGAGATTAAAGACCTGGGGGAATTGAGATACTTCCTTGGCATAGAAGTTGCTAGATCCAAGGATGGGATTCTTATCTCCCAAAGGAAGTATGTTCTTGACTTGTTCTCTGAAACTGAGAAGATGGGTGCTAGACTAGTTGCTACTCCTATTGATATGAGTCATAAACTTTCTACTTCAGATGGAACATTGTTAGAAGACAAAGGGGTCGTCCAGAGACTTCTTGGGAAACTTCTGTACCTATGCATGACTTAGCCAGATATTGCATATGTTGTCAGTTGTATTAGCCAATTCATGCATGCTCCCCGAGACACTCATACGACAGCAACAGAGCGGATTTTGTGTTATTTGAAGGGCTCTCCAAGAAAGGGAATTCTGTTTGCCAAGCATGGTCATATGAAACTTGAAGCCTATACCGATGCTGACTGGGCTGGAAACATTGATGACAGAAGATCTACTTCTGGGTATTGCAGCTTGGTGGCTGGTAATGCTGTTTCTTGGAGAAGCAAGAAACAATTGGTTGTTGCTCGATCTTCAGTAGAAGCAGAATACAGGGCCATGGCACATGGAGTTTCCGAACTCTTATGGCTAAAATCATTGATGGAGGAACTTGGGGTTGAGCATGACAAGCCAATGATGTTGTACTGTGATAATCAAGCCGCCATCAACATTGCCCACAACCCAGTGCAACATGATAGAACTAAGCATATTGAAGTTGATAGACACTTTATTCGAGAAAGGGTCTCCTCGGGCGAAGTGTGTCTTCCTTTCATCACATCTGAAGGACAGTTAATAGATTTTCTCACCAAGGGCATTCCCAAGGCAAAGCTTCAGCATGACACTGGCAAGCTTGGCATGATTGACATCTAAGCTTGAGGGGGAGTGTAGAGAAGATGGGCCGAATGGCCCATAGGCTGTTTTTCTTTCTTACTGTTTATGTTCCTTTCTGTAATGGGCCTTATTCTGGGCCCATCATCTTCTATGTTATGTTCTTGTAATTTCTTGCCCAACCAAGGCCCCCCCTTGTAATTATTCAAAACTAACTTAATGAAATAGTGTTAGGGTGTTAGAGGGAGAGTGAAGTTCGAACCTCTCATACTCTAACCCTCTTTGCTGCCATCTCCCTCTTCATCTTCTACTCAATAGAAGCAATCTTCTCTGCAGTTTTTGATTCCTTTTGATTTCTACATCTATCCTAAACAGTCCCACACTCTCAAGGACTGTTTTTCTTCTGTACTACAGTAAGCCTGGAACAACATTATAATTTTGTTGATTAGAAGGGAAGGCACATTACCTAATCTGTAGTACAATAAACTGGCATAGTGTTTTTGTTATTCCGTGGCTTAGTTTATGATGTTTAGATTACCTATATTTATGGTTCTTGGGTGTAAGAAACCAAATTTGAATGGTAGCGAACCATAGTTTTTAATATTCAGTTAATTGAGTCTTGAGAATGCTTGTTTTGTCATTCCATGGCTTCATTGAGAATTTCCTTGTTTTCCTAAATCTTTCTCCAATCCTCAACGTTGTCACATTTTCCAGTACTTGGAGAAATATTTACAATATATCTTCTAAATATCCTTATTTTGTTAGGGCAATATTTCCAATAATGTCTATCTTTGAACCTTTATGCCAATTGTGTCAGAAGGGATTATATTGAGCAACATTATTGCATCAATTGCAGCTAAGCATTTGTTGAAGAACTAATGAGTATATTATGGAGCACATCAGCTCAAATCTAGGGACCAAGATCACTTGTTAGACACTATACAGGAAGGCACATATATGAGAGAAAGGATTTGATATAAGGCACATATATTTGAGAAATCTTGGTTCAAGATTTTTTTATTTTTTTTATTTTTTGAGAAAAAGGTTACTTTCATTTCCCTACCACCCCAGATTTTACAAGAGCATCTGCATGCTATTCAGCTCTCTAGGGATCCACTTGGAAAGACAACCTGGGACAAGATTTCCCTAATCTCATTGCAGATGCGAGAGAATCTCCACAGACCATCACTTAGGTCCTGCATCCAACTAATAACAATCCTTGAACATCCTTCCACCACCTCTGAACAGATGATGAGAGAAACCACGATCCTGAGACTCTCCAGCAAGGCCTGAACCTTAGCTTCATCTGCTTTAGTCTCTCCAAGAGGACCACTGAAAGCCCACACAAGCTCACAAGTGGACTTAAGAATTCTGCCTCCAATGCTTGCCTGACCCCTGTGGCATGATAGACTAACATATCTGCCATCAAATTGAAGAATGTTCTCCAATGGGTATCTTGGGGCTAGGTTAACACTGTTAGCAGCAGGCAAAGAAGAACTCAGAACCTGCCCCAAGTTCCTATCTAAATCTTCTAAAGAGATGCCTCTGAACTGCTTTGTAGCTAACATCCAAGAGTTGATTCAAAAAGTGGTTTTCCTTAATGAATCTTCCAAAAAGGAACTTTTGTCTTTAAAAACTCTTTTGTTACTCTCCTCCCAAATACACTATCACATGATATTGATGACTGCCAAACCAAAAAGGATGCCTCTTTTATCCAACTAAAAGCTGAATAAAATCTGCTGTTAAAGAGGATGAATTGGGGGGAATCAAATAAAGACTGCTGTTAAAGAGGATGTCAAGGAAATGTTGCAAAAGGCTGCGGACTACCTCACAATTAATTGATAAGAAAATGGTTGCTGGATTCTCCATCCTTCAAATACATCACACAAGCATGTGGAGATAAGTACAAATGCTCCTCCCTTTTCCTCAAAATCCTGTCAAAGAAATGTTGATTCAAGATTTTGTTCTTTTTTTTTGTTAGGTTTTTTTTTTTTTATTCTTCAAAAGGTTTTGGACCAGAGATCCAATAAATTGTCCCTTTAGAACTCCTAGTTACAGTTTATGTAGAAAAATGGAGAATGTTGAATAGTGTCTGTTAATGTAATTATGTATATGTTAACGTATATTTGTGGTTGTGCATAGATTTTCCATCTCTTTTTTTTTTTTTTGATTGTTGACCTTGAATTGTATTAATGTGAAAAATTGGCAAAGCTTTTAATCATCCAAGGAGAGAGAAGACAGTACAATCAGCTCAAGGTTGCCAAGAAGACAGTACTTCGTCCCTGGTCCTGGTGTTCCCCACTAAGATGGTTCCTGGTTACTCCATTTCTTGCAAGGGCATCAGCTAGAGTATTAGCTGATCAAGGTATTCATTTGAATGAGCAATTTAAATTGGATGCCTAAGAAATAGCTTCCCTAGTCATCTCTCTGAGTGCCCAACTACCCAAGGACCCTCATTCTTTTTCTCCATCCAGCTCAACACCACTCTACAATCCACTTATACAATCTGATTTGACTATCCCACTATCCCAGTGAACAAACTATATCCAGACCTTGAAGAAGTTCATTAATCTCAGCTCATAAGGAGTTTCCAACCCCAATAGGTCCCACAAAGCTCATGAGAATGTTTGTGATCTCTAACTGCAGCCCTATCCTTAAGGGCCCCAGGTTGCCAAGGCTATCACATTCAATTTTAGTCTCTTACATTTTCATTATTCAGAGGATTACTCCTTCCAAAGATGATTTACTGTAATAAAAAAAGAAAAGAAAAATATACATTGTAATGCATCGCTTTGGTCTAGGGGGTAGAACATGGAGATCCTGGAGAATTTGTTTTATTGCTGTAGTGGGCCTTCAATCTTAATTCCCAAAAGATATTGCAATAATGATCATACCAAATTCAGTTTTATATGTGTATATGAACTGTGGTGTTGATCTGCCACTCACTAATATGATGTGGATTCATGTATAAGATATGGCTCCTGTTCTTTTTGTATCTTTGGAACCAGTTGGTTGTTCATTTTAATATCCTATGTCTGGGTTTCCAATGAATGGTGGCTAGTGGTTTTAAATGGAACAGATTGGCGAAATAGGACTCATGTAGCCGATTCCATATAGTTGGGATAAGGCATGGATGATGGTGTTGATGATGCTGTCATAGTTTTCAAGGCGCCAAGGCGAGGCTAGGTGACAGGAGGGTGCCTAGGTGATGGATTTAAGTAAAAACATGTATCCTAGGGTAGTTCCCTATGTTCCATAATCATATTTCCTTAATAAATATCCATAATTTTCATAAGAAAAGTATAAACTTCATGTTAAAGTATAGAAAATCAACATATTCCAACATATTCATGAGAAGAAACAGAAGAAAGAAAAGAAAATTCGAAAAATATAGGAGCTGAACCTCTATTTCTGTTATAGGAAAATAAGAAAAGAAAAGGTGGAAGAAGAACATTTTATGTGTTGATTGGACAACATTTTATGTTCATTCTTACTTATTGGTTCAGGTTTTGAAGTCTTTGAGGGTTCAATACAACATTTAGCAATGTTTGTGTGAATAATTAGGTTTGAATGACCTATTTTTTTCTATTCCAGTAGAACATGTTTTTATATACAATTGGAGTCCTAAACGTTAGGACTTGTTTCCTATTTTAAAAGAGAAAATCTTGCCTATTCTATTCTAAATAAGGAAACAATTATATAGCTAATTACACCTGATTTGTAGCCTAATTTATAGCTAATTTACAACAAAGAATCCCAACACTCCCCCTCAAGTTGGGTTGTAAATATTTATCATACCCAGCTTGCAACTAAGATCTTCAAAATGCGCCCTTGGAAGTGCTTTAGTTAGGATATCGGCAGTCTGGAGATTAGAAGGAATGTAAACAAGCTTGATTACTTTCCCTTCTATCTTTTCTCTGATAAAATGCCAATCTATTTCCACATGCTTGGTTCGGTCATGATGAACTGGATTTTTAGCAATATTGATGGCAGATTGACTATCACACAGTAGCTGGATTGTTCCCTCAGAAGGTATCTTCAATTCGGCTAATACTCTTTTCACCCAAATTCCTTCACAAATACCATGAGCCATAGCTCGAAATTCTGCTTCTGCACTACTCCTAGCCACCACAACTTGCTTTTTACTTCTCCATGTTGTCAAATTTCCCCAAACATAGGTACAATATCCAGAAGTGGATCGTCTATCTGTGATTGAGCCTGCCCAGTCTGCATCAGAATACAATTCCACTTCCCTACTTGAGTTTTTTCTGAATAACAGTCCCTTTCCTGGAGTCATTTTCAAGTATCTCAAGATTCTGTATAGCGTTGTCATGTGTTCTTCAAAAGGGTTGTTCATGAACTGACTAACAACACTTGCTGAGAATGCTATGTCAGGCCTAGTATGTGAGAGATAGATCAACTTCCCTACAAGCCTTTGATATCTTCCCTTATCTACAGAAGCACTTTCTTTATTTGAACCAAGTTTGGTAGTGTAATCCATAGGTGTCTCTGCAGGTTTACGCCCAAGCATACCCATTTCTTTAAGAAGATCCAGTACATACTTTCTTTGAGAAACTGCAATGCCCTGCTTAGACCTAGCCACTTCCATTCCCAAGAAGTATGTGAGTTTACCTAGGTCCTTGATCTCAAACTCTCTAGTCAGAAATTCTTTGACTCTTGGAAACTCCTCAGCATAATCCCCTGTTAGAACAATATCATCAACATAAACAATCAACGCAGAAATCAGTCCTTCTGAAGAATGTTTGACAAACATTGTATGATCAGACTGTCCCTGTATATACCCATTACTCTTCATAACTCTGGTAAATTTCTCAAACCAAGCTTGGGGTGATTGTTTGAAACCATAAAGTGACTTCTTTAGTCTACAAACTTTGTTGATGTTTGATGAGTTCTGTAGTCCTTGGGGAATGTCCATATAGACCTCCTCTTCTAAATTCCCGTTCAAGAACGCATCCTTGACATCTAGTTGATGGAGGGGTCAATCCAAATTTGCTGCAAGAGAGAGAAGTATCCGAATAGTGTTGAGTTTTGCAACCAGAGCAAAGGTCTCCTCATAATCTATGCCATAGGATTGAGTTAATCCCTTAGCTACCAACCGAGCCTTGTATCTCTCAATACTACCATTTGCCTTTATTTTTACAGTGAAGATCCACTTGCACCTAATCACATTCTTTCCATGAGGCAAATTAGTAATTTCCCAAGTACCATTCTTCACTAGAGCATTAACTTCTTCATTAACTGCCTTCTTCCATTATGGGATAGCCATGGCTTCTTGGATTGAATTAGGAATGGAGATAGAATTGATTTTGCTAGTGAATGCTTGGTAAGATGAAGATAGTCCTATTAGACAGTTTTGTATGCCCTTAGCTTCAATCAGAATGATGTACTTTATGAGTTTATTGTAAATGAATAAAGATACATATTTGATTCATGTTCCCTTGGTATGTTTCTGTGTAATACCCTTAAACTGGACACTTAATGAGACTCGTGTTAGTTTAGAATGTTCACAGCCAGTGGGTCGGTCTGGGGAGACCTATCCTGACAAGGCTGACACTGTGGTGCCACCAAGTCGGTTGGGGTGGCCTGTCTCAGTTGCCAGGGTGAGACCCTAGGCACATACAGTGTAGGATTAATTGAATCTTTGAACTGGACCAGATTTCCAGTATTGCCCTGGACCTTGGAGATTGATGGGCAAAACTGGAAAGTTACACCCGACCCCTAGACTCGATTATGATACTGCACTAGGTGTCGGATTGGGCTATCTTTGATGTACCAATTAGTGAGATCCTTAGCGGGGGTCAAAACCTGAGTATGTTGGGACAGTCCGAGAATTCATCTGAGTGGGTGATCATAGTGACAGGATCAGCCCCTTTGTCGGACAAAGGTAATGATCGGGGATGCACTTTCACTGATGGAAACCAAGACTGCCGGCAGCCGATTTCAACCGTTGAGATTTGTTTTGCAAATGTATTTTATATAGGATATAAAAGTATATATATATTATGGTTTCTAAAATGTTTGCAAGAAGGTTTTAATTCCCGGGATCCATATGAGTGCAGAGTGCAACACTGTTCCTTGCAGCCGAGGGAGAGGTCCTCTCTTGTCAGGCAGTGTATGATCATTATGGGCTGAGAGGTTAAGTGTAAGACCATTGAGGATAATACCTGATGGGCTAATCTTGCATCTGCCCACAGTTCCTGGGTGTTACAAGGTGGCTTGGCCCAAGGACCTCTTAGGGTAAGTGTTGGGCCCGTAGAGCCCATTTGATGGGTTTCAGGGGGTGCACTGTTTTTAACAGTGTATTCGGCCAGGCCTTGTAACAAAGGCTGGGCCGAACCCATGTGGCTGATGTGTAGATCAATGCTTGGGTCCCACGCCATACAAGGAAGCCCAACTGGGCAGCAGTTAAGAGGGTTAAGTGAGCACATAAGCTTAATGGGCCTAAAGCCCATTTCGAACTGGGCTGTTTATTTAGTTAATAAAGGGGCGAAATCTGAAGTGGATCAGCTAGTAGGATTGGGCTTAGACCCTATCCACTTAGAGAGTCCAAGATCTAAATAAGATTTAGATCTGGAAACCTCCTAATCAGATTAGGAGATGGCTGATTTGATCTCCAGATAAGATAAGGATTATCCCTTATCACTTAAAGGGACTTCTAACCCAAATATGATTTGGATTAGCAACTCCTAATCTGATTAGGAGCTGATCCCTTTAAGATTGAAAAAGAAGAAGGGGGCGGCAGCCTAAAAAAAAAAAAAAAAAAAAAAAAAAAAACACACACAGATCATCAGGTTTTCTTTAGTGCTGAAATCAAGAAGAGAGAATTCTGCTCCCTGCAAATACTCTCTTGTTGCTTCCCTGTTTGCCAGTTCGATCTCCACTTGTGGGAGAAGTCAAGATTGGATCTTGACATCAGTCATTTGAGAAAGGATTGAAAGGAACCTGTGCTCACGTACCATCTTGCTGATTCTTGCGAAGGACAGAGTTCTTGGAGAACACTGCTGATTCTGCTCCACCTGCACTGCGCCATCTTCAGTGGGAGCAGTCTTTGGATCCTTCCTTGGGCGTGAACACCTTCGTTGGGAGATATTACTTCTCCGTATCAAGTATAATCCTTCCCACTCCTTTTTGGTTCAGATCTGGTTTAGTTTATGGTTCAGAATTGATCCTTGAAAATATGATTTTCTAAATGGGGAATACGATTCCTAGTTGAAGGGAGAGAAAAATTTTTGAAATTCGCCCCTTATTCCGCAATCTTTTGGGCGTCCATAGGATGGATCTCTCATCCCTTCAAGTCCCTCATAATTCACATAGTTGCCAATAGGGTACAATGGCCTACTTCTGCATTCTCTCACCCCTTTCTTGAGTGCAATGGGTAGGTTCTCATCGGAATTATCATGATCACTTAAACTAGTACCTGCAGAATTTTCCTCCACAGTTTGTAAGTCAGATGTAGGGATTTTTACCTCAGGTTCAGATGCTGGCAGTATCTGTGAATCTGCTAGAGTCTTTGATTCCTTCGGTTCTCCCCTTTTTCTGTGATAGACAATTTTCTCGGGAAATTCAGAATCAGTTGGTTTCGGTTCAAGTTCAATTTGGACACTTGGAGAAGGTGTTTCAGGTGTTTCTGGTGTGCAATCTATGCTATTCAAGAGAAACTGATATTCTTGTGGTTGACTTTGACTAGAACTCTTCCCCTGAATATTAGTTTTGGGGTAATAGGGTTTGGTTTCAAAAAATGTGACATCCATTGTGTGATAAAACTTTTGGTTGTTAGGACAAAAGCATTTGTAACCCTTTTGGTTGGGAGAGTACCCTATAAAGATACATTTGGTGGATCGAGAGTCAAGCTTGGTTCGATGTTGTTGATGGATATGCACAAACACAATACACCCAAATATTTTTAGCGGAAGAGAGGAAACCAGCCGACTTTGAGGAAAGTGTTGTAAAAATACTTGATTTGGAGTGGAAAAATCTCGTACTTTGGATGGAAGTCGATTGATTAGGTATGTTGCTATAAGTATAGTCTCACCCCAAAAACGTTTTGGAACATTGGATGAAAACAACAGAGATCTGGCAATGTCCAGAAGGTGTCTATTCTTTCTCTCGGCTATCTCATTTTGGTGAGGGGTATCTACATAGGAACTCTGGTGTATGATTCCCTCAGATGATAGATATGAGCCAAGATTAGAGTTAAAAAACTCTCTTCCATTGTCAGTTCTAAGTATTTGAATAGAAGTTTGAAATTGATTTTTAATCATTGTTTTGAAATTCTTAAATATTTGAGGAACTTCTGATTTATTTTTCACGAGAAAAATCCATGTGAGTCGTGTGTGATCATCTATGAAAGAGATGAACCACCGAGCTCCTGTGACATTTGGAACTTGAGATGGACCCCAAACATCATTGTGGATCATAGGAAAAGGTTTCAATGCTTTGTATGACTGGATTGGGTATGAAATGTGAGAGTGTTTTGCAAATTGACAAATCTCACACTGAAAAGAACTAGAACTTTTATTTCTGAATAAACTTGGGAAAAGTTTGGATAAGTACATAAAACTTGGGTGACCTAACTTGTAATGCCACACCATCACCGACCTCTCACTCTCACTTTTCAACTCATTAACAGACACACAAGAATTATTGTGACAAGAAATAGGTTCACTCACTCCTAGATGAGATTGTCTTACAGAATCTGGTTGAACCTCAAGATGATAAAGCCTAGCATGACTCCTAGCACTGCCAATCATCCTCCCTGAAGTCAAATCCTGAAATTCACAGACATAAGGAGAAAAATTAGCTATACAGTTAAGATCTTGGGTAATTTTATTTATGGAAAGTAGGTTGTAGTCTAGATTAGGAACATATAGAACAAATTTGAGTGTTATGACCCTGGATACCACAACCGAACCACTTCCTTCAACTTTTGCCAAAGAACCATATGCAATTCTAACTGTGAGAGTTTCATTAGAAGGAGAATATGTGTGGAAAACTCGCCTATCTCTTGTCATGTGATCGGAAGCACCAGAGTCTACAATCCAAGGTTTATAGTGCTCTTGTTTTACAGTCAAAGCCTTAAGAAAGTTACCTTTTTGAGCTATGGAACCTGACCCAACAACTGGTGGATTTTACTGTGATTGCAGCAGCCTTCTCAGTCCATCAAGTTCCTCTTTGCTAAAATTTGCAAGTTGCTCTGAACTGCCAGCGATGTTGCCTCGAATTTCCTTCTTTGCTGCTGTCTTTGGCTTCCAATCAACAGGTTTTCCATGGAGTTTCCAGTAGGTTTCTTTGGTATGACCAGGGCGGCGACAATGTTCACACCATGGCCTTCCCCCTTTGCGTGGCTGCTGCTGGTTTCGGGCAGCCAAGGCTGATGACTCACCACCAGCAGCTGATTTTTCCATCCCCAGCATCAAATGGTGTCTACTCTCTTCCCTTCGGACCTCAGAGAATGCTTCACGTAAGCTTGGCAGTGGTTTTGTGCTAAATATCCTTCCTCTTACAGCATCAAGACTTGAATTTAGTCCCAAGCAAAATTTGTAGACCCGCTTATTCTCAATTATCTTCTTGTATTGTTTGAGATCAGCGGTAGTATCCCAGGAATATTTTTCAAAAGCATCCAGTTGCTGCCAGCTTTGATGGAGTTTGTTGTAATACTCGGTCACAGATAAATCACCTTGTCGGAGATCATGCAAGATGCCCTCAATTGTCACCAGTTCGGGGGTGTTGTCTTTGTGAGAATAAGTGTCTTTTGCAGCCTCCCAGATCTCTGCAGCTGTTTCATATAGGAGAAATTTTTCTCCTATGTGTGGCTCCATGGAATTCACTAGCCAAGACATAACTTGGCTGTTCTCTCTCTTCCAAATCCGATAACCAGCATCTTTTTCATCTGGTTTGGTGATATTTCCGGTGAGATAATCTTCTTTCTCCTTGCTGCGGACATGAAACATGAAGGATTGAGACCATTGGATGTAGTTTTGGCCATTCAATTTATAGATGGTGATGGGTGTGGACGAGTAGTTTGTAAAGTCTCCGCCATTGTTGTTGAGCATAACAGTTTCGACGTTTGAGGAGGAGGATTTTGGAGTTTCAATTGAAGATTCGTTGGTATTTGTCATGAATGGTATTTGATGTTGCTGCCGGGAATGAGATAAAGGCTAAGATGGTTGATGAATACTGCCGGAATAAGCAGTGTAGAATGCTGCTGGAAAAGCAGTAGATAGAGAACTGACCTAGGACGGCTGTGGGAAGAACAGGAGGCGTCTAGGGTTGCTCTGATACCATGTGAATAATTAGGTTTGAATGACCTATTTTTTTCTATTCCAGCAGAACATGTTTTTATATACAATTGGAGTCCTAAACGTTAGGACTTGTTTCCTATTTTAAAAGAGAAAATCTTGCCTAATCTATTCTAAATAAGGAAACAATTATATAGCTAATTACACCTGATTTGTAGCCTAATTTATAGCTAATTTACAGCAAAGAATCCCAACAGTTTGTGTTGATTAAACCTTAACAAATAAGAAAATAACAAAAAGAAATTAGTATATAAACACACAAAATGAACATTTTAGTTTAAAAGTGTCTATTTTATAATTATAACCTCAAAAAATTAAGAATATAAAAGTTTGTTATAACACGCAATAGAAAACTGCTTGGCGATTAGGCGAAGCAAGACTCCAAGGGCACCTTGTTGCCTAGGCGTTGCCTTGACAACTATGGATGCTGTTATCCATGACCAAATGAATATTTGTTAATATGTAATTTTGCTACAGTTAGTGGCTTTGGTATAGCCTACTTGTAATTAGTGTTCTATTTTATCTTCTAGACATTTATACTTTCCTGGTGAACAGAAAATAAGAATAATTAATCTCCTTATCGAATACTAGTTAGCACAATGAGTGTCTATCCTGTAACATCAGATGGTGGTATTAGGTACTTTGTATTCATTAAGATAATGATACACTGAATGAACGCCATTGTGTTGGTGGCATGATGCACTATTTTCTTTTTTATGGATGCTAATTTATGTCTGTGTTTTTAAACTTGTGGTACTATTTGGTGAGTCTGTTTGGCCTTTGAAATAAAAAGACATTTGTTGGATCATGCAATGTTGTTTCATATATTCTATTATTTCTATTTATTGGTATTTTGGTTTTGATGTTCCATATAATCTGATGTGAGCTTTCAGAACTGAACAAAGGGGTCTTCCCAATACCATTGAATGGCTTGCCTTTAACTGTAAGTGGCATATTTTATTCTCTGAATCTTTTCATATTGCAGTTGTAGGCTGTCCTTGTTATATACCGTGATAGTTGATACTTTCTCGTTAGTGTAAATGTTGATTTTTTTTACCTCTTCCAGGGATTTGACCAAATCCCTTCAGGATTGGGGAAGCAGATACTAAAATCGGTTCCACAAACACCAGTCCAGCAACAGTTTCAGATGTTGAGAGGAAAAATTAAAAAGGAGCATGTTGCTCAAGCACTGCCATATACACCACAAAAGTTGATGCCATCACTTCCAAGGAACATTACTTATTCAGATCAGGTGCTTCTCAAGGATGTATTAAAAAGGAATGACGGGCATGGTACTGGTAACTTTGACTTTCAACATATTGGTTCTCCAATTGCAGCAATGCCCAGAATGGAGAAAACTGCACCAACAGCTGAGGTAATCTTTTCGGTTTCAGATGTATTCCCTAAATTGTGAATGTTGAAGGTATTTGAGATCAATGGGCATGCATATGTTTATGTCTTTTCATTAAGGAATAAAAAGGATTTTTTTTTTTGAACTGTAATGTAAAGAATAGAAATAGCCAAGGTTACACTTTGTGTTCTTAATCGGTAGATGCTTAAAGTAGTACTTTTGTCACTTATCAAAAAATGATTATTGCTAGCTACAGTTTTCAAATTTCTATCATCACTTAATTAGCCTAATGGACAACTAATGGCAATGACTCAGATAATATCCCAATTAAAGCAAAATGCACAGCATGATCAGATATGTCAGCAATTCCAAGAGGTTGGTAGTTTGTCTATATGGCTGATTGACCTATATATTTTGGATGCCTGGAGCAAGTTCTAGCCAGCTTTGATACATGATTATATAACATCCTTAATATAAATTCAAGTTCTGAATTAATAAAATTTATTTTTACTCAAAAAAAAAAACATCCTGCTTAATATATACTTGTTTTCATCAGATTGGCAGCAAGAGGAAGGATAGACCAGGTCATGGGACCGGAGATGCTGCTGTGGAGGGAGACCATGCTGGTTCTTCTGCAAAATCTGTTATACCAACTTGTGTTCAAATGGAGTGCACAATATTGCCACAAAGTAACAGAGCATCTAGAATGCAAATAATGCATGATCTGGACAAAATTGGTCAGGCTGAAACCCTGCAGAAGATGGTATCTTTTTGTTCTTTATGTGCTTGCCTATATTCTTTGCTCAATGTGGGTGTATAGATTCCTTATCACTGATTCTCACTTAATGGTAAAAATCAATTTTAGGATGATATGGATGGTAAGAATGACAGCACCACACAACAAAGTTCTACAACTTGTGACAATAGTAATAACCCAAAAGGTAAGTTTTGAATGCTTTAAGAAGAGAAATGCATTTTTACCTCTCTTCTTCTAGAATGCATGTAATGATTCTAGTTAGCATATGGCCTACTTGAGTGCTTATTGTTTAAAATGGTTACCCAAAAAGGATGTACTTTCCACCACTTTTGAAACTAAATTGCATATTGCTGGCATTATGTAAGTGTGAATTGTAGAATAGTCTTCTTTGCTTTATTGCGATTCCTTGTTGCCCAGGCTCAGTTTTGCATCCATTTGTTTGTAACTATGATTTGCACTCCTACCTGATATAAAATTTGTACTTTTGTCTCTTTTGCACTCATTGGTAGAGCAAATTTTATATTCCAAAAGTTGATACAAAATTTGCATCACTTTCCTCCTACGTCAATTCTCTTTTATACATAATTTGCATCACTGTACTTTTGGGCTTTCAGTGGGCCGATTGGAAGAGCTGACGCTACTGAGGCAGAGATCACAGCTGCTCTCACAGGTCTCTGTTATGTCAAAATGTTAGGCCTTTCCTCTCTTTAAATTGAAGATGATTCCGCTAATACAATAAAATGGCTAGGGAACTAAACTCTGTAGCTGACAGCTTAGCCAAATCCGGAGCCCATAGTCTTATATTTTCTGATACTTCTTCGCCTGTCTGTTTCTGCCTCCTAAGGCTTTTGTACTTTGTTAACTTTCCTCAGTTAACTTTTAATAAAATCTCAGTTAACCTTTCCAAAATAAAAAATAATAAACACCTTTTCACCACTCCTATCTCCATTCTCTTTAATATAAGACAGGGACCGCTTCATTTTACTTCTGACAAACAAAATAAGACAGTAAAATCTGAAGCAAAAGTAAACCAGAATTTATACTCAGCTTATTTGCACTCCCATGCATTTACACCAGTGCAAGTGAAAATTGCACTGCACACAAACTAAGCCTAAAGGGAGATCTGAGCTCTTACTGGAGGGTCTACAAACAAATTCATTGTAATTGAAAATGGAAAATTGATTTGATGAATAAAAGTTTGGTTTAGTGAGTCCTGGTTGTAGTAACGTAATTTTCTATTTTTTTTCTTCCTCTCACATAATTCTTCTTCTAAATAATATATCTCTTTGCAGCAAGAGTTTTCTCTGTGTTCCTAATCTTTTTCTTATTCTTTGTTGGACAAGAGGTTCCTCAATTATCTAGATCACCTTTCATTGCCCTAAAAGGCCCACCACCAGATCTGAATTTGTAGAACCCCCTACCTGTCCTACATCTGTTGGGCATTCCTCTATCTCAAAATGAGGTTTGCTAATTCCTTAACAAATGCCATATGCTTCCCCAAGTAAGAAGCCAAGAACAGGACCAAAATTCAGTTTAAGAATGGGAAAGGGGAGATCTCATGCTACTACTTCTGCAACAGCCATAAGGCACCAGACAATAGCCCTGTGGCTGCTAGGAAACCACAGGGTAGCTGTATCAGATCCCTGCCACCTAGGAACACCAAATATGGTGAAGGGAAAATGGGTAGTTGGTGCTGAATTAACTTGAATGTGGCTAGCAACACCTTCACTTAGGGAATGGATCATTCCATCTTCCCTCTCTCTCTCTCTCTCTCTCTTTCACACACACACACACACTTTCTCCCCCTATTTTTCTTATATTTTCTACCTATTTATCTTTTGCCTCTCTTTTTGAATCTTCTTAGGAACTTAGTCCCAGAGAAATGTAGTTGGAATTAAATGTCCACTCCTAGACTCAAACCCATTTTCTCATGCATGTCAGACTATGATTTTACCATTGCACCAAGCAATGAAAGAGTTGGGAACTAAAAGATGTAGAATATTCCACAAAAGTGGAGTGGATTTCTTCCAAGGTAAAAGGTGCACTATTACCACAGAATTTAGGGCGTCACCCTCGAAATGGAATCTTTTTTAATGGTGTGGCTCAAATGGAGATTGATTGGGATCAAAAGTAGTGGTTTCCTATATTAAAAGTAAATGTCAGGGGTAGTTTAGTCTTCTCATCTTGTGTTATATTAATTATTATATTACTAATCTGTCCAGGTTTAAGTTGCTGTCCCCACACATAATTGGGGGCAGTAATGTCATTGTACACCTAAAGAGATAAGTATTGAATCTGCCGTCTCGGTGGAGATTATTTCATTCTCTCATTTTTTTTCTCTTCTTTTACTCATTATCTCTTTCTCTTCTTCTATCCCTAGAACCAACTGAACCCTATTAGATGGTACCAAAGCATAAAAGGGGTTCCCACAAGGCAGCAGACAGGTTAGTAAGGGCTGTGATTTGTTTTCTTCCTCTCTTGTCGTGGTCACCATGGGTGATAAAGTCAATGGTGGTTGTGATGGTTTAAGCCCTCTATTAGGTGGTTACCAAGAAGGATTTGTGCTGTGGTGGTGAGTTCCCAGTGGTTTGTTTGGTGGAAGCATTATAGATGTGTAGTGTGACAAGATAGAATATTGTTTGAAAGGCGTTTGATTAATTGTCATAGTGTGGTGAGAGCATAAGATATCACCTAAAAGGTGTTTAATTGATTGTATTAGTGTGAGCATCAGGCTGTAATCTCCCATTTGCTATTCGCTTCCTTGGCTCGTTGTTAGGAGATCATCATGGCAGCACCCGATAGTGGTGAGAATAAGTCCCCAATAATTTGGTTCAATCTAAAATCATTGAGTTGCAGATGACAACCATTAAACTGAATGCAACAATGTTTTAAAAAGCGGAGGCATGACGTGAGGTGTAGTTCAGAATGTAAGAGGTGTAAGAGGCGTAAGCCTCCTGAACACAAGGAGGAAGAAGAGGAAGAAAAATCTCATTTTCCTTTATTTTTAATAAAACTCTTTTATATTAAGAAAAATGAAGATGCATAGTACTACCTCATTTCTCAGGTCCCGTAGGTGTTGGAAATGCAGTTAGGGCAGAAATCCTAGAAGTCTTTCAGGGGTTAAAGCCAGCAAAGATAAATAATTACACTAATATTGTAGTTGAAGGGAAGTAAAAGCAGTTGTGGACTGGATTAGAAATGAGGGGAAGTGCCCTTGGCAGTTTTGACACATTTTAAGAGAAATCAACAAGCTCAAAAGAGAGAGTTGTAGCAGTGCAGTGAGTATACAGGTCTGCAAATGGGTTGGCAAGTAAGTTAGCAAACAAGGGGTTGATAGAGAAATCGATTTGGGGGATTGGAATCTAGCCTGATGTACTGTAAGTTGGAATAGGGGATTTGGCTACGGGTATTGGTCATCTCAATCTCTGAGGTTTCTTGTAATTTCTTTTCTATTCTCTAATAGAGGGTGGGTCTTGGTGCAACAGTTGGGTTTTCTCCATTGTGATCTGGGTGACTAGGGTTGCAATCTTGGCCACAGCCTCTCTGTATGTTCAGGGGTAAGGCTCTGTGCATCTGTCCCTCCACAGACCCTGCATTGGTGGGAGCCTCATGGCTCATGCACTGGGCTGCCCCATTTCTTCTTTTCTATTTTAATAGAACTGACCCCTGCGATGCATGGAATGTTGTTTAAAAATAAATATATATATATATATATATATATATATATATACTTTTTAAGGGAGATAAATGAATAGTGATTCACCAAAGTATTTTGTATACTTCTACATTTTTGAACCAGAACAATTCATGAAACAAATCTACGTTAAATTAAATTAATAAAAGCGAAGGGAAAAACCTGAATCCAATGAGCAAAACAAAAGAAAAACCTATCATCAAAAAAAAAAAACAGAAAAACCTGACAACCCAAGGAAAGGAGTAATGATTTGTTTAGATTGGTTCACCCCATGTACTAGTGGGCAAATTTGGGGTTTTTGACATTAACTTGGGTCCAAGTTAAGGTTCATATTTAAGTTGATCCATCACCTAACCCAATCCATCTAATTTACACCATCTATATATATAATAGAAAGAGGAAAATAAAGATTTAATGGGGATGGGAGATGTTACAAGTATTGACTATTAAGATTAGGGGGTAGGGGTGCTCACGGTTCGATTAACCGAACCTTGGGCCTTCTTTTGTAAATGAACTGGTACTATCGGTTTTTGGAAAATTGGGAACTGGAATCGAACCGAAGCCTATCGATTAACTGTCGGTTTTTTAATTTTTATAATATATATTATTAAAAAATATATAAATATATAATAAAAAATTATAAATATGTATAAAATATTATATTTTAAATAATAAATAACATATCATATATTATAAATATATATATATTTATATATATAATGCATTTTATTAATTTATAATATATAATATACATAAATATATATAAAATATTTAGAAATATATGTATATCGGTTGGTTCAGTTAACTACCGCTGGTTTTCTATATTGGTTAACTGAAACCAAACCGGTACCTTCGGGTTTTTTAAAACACTAAATCGAAACCGAACCGATCGGTTTGGTTAATTGATTTTTTGGTCGATTTGGTTTTTCGGTTTTTTTGCTCACCCCTAGGGAGGGAGAGAGAGAGATTTAAGAATGATTTTATTAGAATAAATATGGATTTGATGGGAGACGATAAAAACACATGAGGTTTCTAATGAATTAATTTAAAAATTAATATACACGTGTGAGAAAAGGAGAGGATGAAGTATGTGGTGAGAGGACCCTCACCTCCCTTTCGTCTTTCTATTATATATATATCTACCTATATATATATATATATATATATATATATATAGGTAGATATAGAAGACTATATAGCGTGTTGGACCCCCTTTTTCGGTAAAGGTTTTAATCCCATCTTATTAACAAGAAAGTAAATGTACTAATATGTTCTTGTTTTATTTTGGAAGTTTTGTGCATGATTTTTATGTATTTATTCTACATATTCTTTTTATTAATGCCTGGTAAAAAAATTCAATTGTTTACGTTGCTAGCAGCTTCTTGAATTGTGGAATCCAACGCGGAGAGTTGTAAAACAACGAAAATTTCAGCACATGATGGATCCATCGCCGCATTGTCATATTTGCAACGTACTGAAATGGTTACCTCTTCCAGTGGTGGCCAGTGTGTGGAATCACGGAAATGAGGCTAGGCCTCGCTTCTCTCTACAATTACGGGTGATAGTTCTGTCATATAGTTGAGATTCAGTTTTTTCCCATCCATCAATCTTAGCCAGACATCTCTCAATAGTCAGAGCCAGAGGAATTAAACAACAGGTGTGTGTGCAATAACGGAAGATGTGTGTAAGTTCCATTCTAGCAGTTGGGAACCAATAAACAAATGATGTCAAATGTATATGGGAGAAAAAGAAGTAATTTCCAATTCAAACATATGTACATATGTGAAAGACATCCATTCATGTTCATATGATAATTTTTCTCTTCCGTTTCACTATGTTGACTGTATATTTGAGCATAGAAAAAAAATTGATACAAGAAAAGTGTTGGAATAAGAGGAGCTCTTCAATTGATGATTGGGCTTGGTTTTATTTTGATAACAGCTATAAGATTAAATGATTAGTACATGCTTTACCAATTTGTGGAAAAAAAGTAAACAGTAGTGAAAATATGGTCGGCTCTCTGTCTCCAATTTGTCCAACTGTTTGATTTATTTCTGGGAATCCAGTGACATCTCATCCAAATCTGTGGAGTGTGGAGTCTCGCCACAGTTATAGCTTTAAACTGTCGCCTCTATATTAATTGGATTTGATGTAATTGACCCGCCACGAAAGTTGTAAAGTGGTAACATGATAGCATCTTGATTTTAGGGCCTGTTTGGTTCATAGTTAGAAATTGGAATCGCATAATCCCTCAGAATTAGAATTGGGGGAATGGCATTCCACCAGAAATGGGAATGACATTCCAATTTTGTCCAACCAAACAATTGAAATTGGAATGACTGATTACAGACCCTTATTCCTGCAAACCAAACTGGCCTAGTGGCTCCAAAGCTATAGTAACCAAAAAGATGGATCGTAAGTGATTCCTTTGAGAGAAGTGGAGGTGTTAAAGAATAATAGATAGCAAGCAAGATATTAGCATCTCTGAGCAGAGGTTGTCGACTCTCAAACATCATGACTCATCCTATAATGGTGAGGCAAAGAAAAACAGGCCTCAGACCACTCTTCTGCAACGGCGGTCGATGGTTCAGTGACTGTTGCATATAACTGCAGCTGTTGCAAAGCAGCAGATAAGTTCTTATTTCTTAAATGGATAATCAGTGCCTGGCTGGCTGGTTGTGGGAGTTTCTTCTATTTGTCCTCTGACGTTTCATCCTGTAACCTCCTAAACATCTCCTGCAGCGGGAGATGATTCCTCCAAAAAGGGCTGAATTACACTTGACACCTGCAAATCTAAAGCCAATTCCATCCCTTCCAAAAGAGTCATAGATTAGTATCTAGGAAATTTGATGGATGGAGCTACGATATCTCACCATGGTGATTTCGAATAATCAATCCCGCATGCCAACATCAAAGTTGATAAAATCATAATTGATTCAGATGAAAAATTAAAAAGTTTATTTACAATTCATAAATCATAATTAATAATGATAAAATCTCAAGTTTGAGAGATGTCACTTTCTCTAAAAAAACACTCCACATCCAATTTACTCTCCTAAAACCCCAAATAACTGGGAATGTACGACCAACATTACTCATTAGATAATCGTCTTTTTTTTTAAATCTTGTCACATTTTACCATTTTTTTAGCAATCAAGAATGCTTGAATTTCAAGTCTCAAAACGGAACTACCCATTCTTAAAAATTTCCATACACTACATCTAAAAGAGACATAAACTCTGAGTTTGGTTGGTTGTAGTGCAAATTTATTTGTAATAGTACAAATGCATTGGAGTGTAAATGTAAAAAAATGTAATTTCTTATTTAATTTTGTTTTGGATTTTACTTTATTCTACCTTTTGTCTTAATTTACTTCATTTGTACTGCAATCAAACAACATATGCTAAAATTTTAAACAAAAATAGGTAAGAGTTTACACTCAAATCATTTGCACTGTCATGGTTTTGCATCACTACAAATTTATTTGCATTGCAACCAAATATAGCCTTACAAGTTTAAAGATTCATATTCGTTCATTTCTATGAGCAAGGTTTAGCTTCAATAGGCTGTGGAACCAATGATATGGTTCCACGCCAGTATTTAAATATATGGGGCCCGCATCTTTTACCATGAACGTCATTGGTTCCACAGCAAAAGCGTTCAATTAATCCGAATTCTGTTTCTATATCCAGCATTTAGATCACTACTTAGGGTTGTTCATAAGAAGACCCAACCCGACCAAACCGACCAACCCGGACCGACCCAACTCGAGTAGGTTGGGTTTTCTTTAGCACCGGTTGGTTTCGGGTTATAAAAAATCATAAACCGATGATTCGGTCTGTTTTTAGTTTTCATGTGCGAAAATTGAAACCACCCCGACCCGAACTGACTTAGTAGTTAGTTTCTAATTACTAGTTACAACCTACTTAGTTCCTACTTAACTAAGTTGACTCTATTCTAATTACAACATAACTTAATTTATAGTCTTCTAATTAGGAATGACATTAATGGCAAGTATTGTAAGACAAGGAATCCCTAGTCCTACTCCCTACACCTTTCCTCCTTTAGATGATAGCTTATTGCATTTTTTGGAAAAGTTTAAAGAAAAGAATCAAAGGATCATAGATTCTAAGGTCTTTTACACCAAATAGGCAACAAATTACAATTAGAATTAGGTGTCCTTTTTTACTTAGATTAGAAGGCTTCTTAAAATATACAAATTTCAGTCTTCTTTCTCTAATACAAATTGACTTTCTATTTTCTTGATAATTTCTAACTTGGTCCGCCCCCCTTAGCCCCTCAAACTCTGCTCTCTCCACAACTGGATCCATGGATGGGCCACAAAACATTAAGGAAATGCCGGTTTCTTTTGGAATGTAGAGCCAAAAATGAACAATTGAACAACAACTGAGTCACCACTAAGTAAAATCGAAACCGATCCAAGCTGATCAGGTCGGTTTTGCTTAACACATGGTCGGTTTTAGTTTCAATTTCAGATAACCTGACCAAGTCAGATCAATTGAAAAAACATCTTTAAACTGACCCAACCCGACCCGTAAAGAGCCCTATCACTACTGACAAGTGACAAATAACGTAGGAAACGTTCCCAAGATATCGTCCTCATTCCTCATGGTACTCCGTCACCGACCTTGACTTGGGTGTCGCCGTATTCCGGCAAGAGAACAGGGATGAGGTTCCCTCCTTGTCTCGTGTTCAGCTTTGTTTGGGTCTTTGTTAGGGAGAAGAATACCGGAGTTGGTCTTGAAGAAGGGTGGAACGATCTTCTTCAGCAAGATCCGGTTCAAGCTTGGTAGCAAACGCTTCACCATTTCTCTCCATCTCTGTAGCCAACGATCCTATTACCAATTCAGTTAAATAACAGAACCAGGTGAAGGATGAAAAAAAAAACACTAGACTCTTTTCCTTTGTATTTCCAAATATTTTTTTTATAGGGCATAGTTTCATCACTGATTTGAGAATTATTTTCTAACAAAAGACCTTTGATATTTCTGATAGTTTTTTTTTTTCCAAAGTTTGTTTTGGTTGTATCTATTTGCTATTAATGCCATTCTGCATTTTGCAACAATTTTCACAAACAAAACGAGGGATTAGGAAGGCTAATGAAATTTCTTTAAGGGTATCCTTGTAATTTACCAAAACATGGATTCCTCTACAAACGGATAGACTCGACAACTGGACTTACTGGACTGGAGTGACAAAGTTGTAATTTTGATAATGTAGGCAAGGGGATTTGGTAATTTTGGTTTTACCCTAATGGCCTCCTTTGCTTCTTATGAGTGACTTCCGGTTCTTCTCCCAAATATGAGGGAGTGGACCGGCGACCTTCACAGGTTTCTCTCTCTCTCTCTCTCTCCTCACTGATGCAGCTTATGGCTATTGGCTTTTTGATTATACGTGCTCTTTCTGTGATTTTATCTTCTGCAAGTGTTTCCTGTAGATCCGAGCTTTGGATAAGTAATACTTTGCTATTTTATGCTTTGGTTTGCAGATTTGGTGGTTAGTCTCTAGTTATCTTCTGTCTTAATAGACCAACGGTATAATGTTGATTATTGTTACTTATTAATTTTAGTTCTGAATTCAATTGGAGTTGCCTCAGTTACTCAAACACTTCCCTTTTGTCCAAAGACATTTGATGCTTTTAGTGGAAGATATACAAATGCAGATAAAAAAGGGAAGCAACTAAAAGCAGCACGGGTTGTGTACCTGTGGTGTTAGGAAAATAATTTCATTTTGATATTTCTCTCAATTGGTATATTTGATCTATCTATTAGTAGTGTTGAGTGTATGTAGTTGGTTTATTGTGTCAACCAGGAAAAAAGACATTGTTTGGCTTACAATGTTGACTATGTCTATTCTTTTGCTTACATTGTATCTCCACTATTTATTTTGTTTATTTTCACATTGTATCTCCATTCCAAAGAAAGGAGTCTTGGAGGTTAAGGACTTTAGACCAATAAGTCTGATAGGTTGTACTTACAAAATTCTGGCTAAGGTGTTGGCAAGAAGGCTAAAAGAAGTTCTAGGAAACTTGATTTCCCCAAACCAATTTGCATTTGTGAAAGGAAGACAAATAGTGGACAGCATTCTGCATTCTAATCGCAAATGGATGTCTGGAAGACAAGAAAGTTTCTGGGAAACTGGGGTCCTAGTCAAACTAGATCTTGAAAAAGCTTATGACAAAGTGGACTGGGACTGCATTTTAGATTGCTTGAGGATGAGAAGCTTTGTTGATAAATGGATCCACTGGATTAAAGGCTGCATTAGTTCCTCATGATTTTTAGTTCTACTAAATGGAGAATCTAAGGGCTACTTCAAGGCTAGCCAGGGTCTTAGACAAGGCTGACCGCTTTCCCCTTTTCTCTTCACCTTGGTGATGGACCTTTTCAATCATCTCATTCAAAAGGCCAATCTTCTAAATTTGGTGAAAGGCTTTGAAGCGGGGAAAGAGAGGATCCACATCTCCCACTTACAATTTGCTGATGACATCATCTTGTTCTTGGGTCCTTTCTAGTTTACATCTCAAACACAAAAGGGGTAATTGAGTGCTTTGAGCTAATTACTAGCTTGAGGGTTAACTTTTGCAAAAGTGGTATAGTAGCCCTAAATTCAGTAACTTTAAAGCCTTGTTGGGTTACAAAGTGGAGAACCTTCCTATTTCTTATCTAGGAATGCCAAAACCTTAAACTTTTGGGGGCCAGTGGTGGAGAAATGTGAGAAGAAGTTAGCATCTTGGAAGAAGTGCTACCTATCAAAAGGGGGGTAGGCTCTCTAAAAGGCCTCCTTAACAAATCTGCCAGTCTACTTCCTTTTAGTCTTCTAGATTCCGACCAAAGTCAGAAATCAGATTGAGAAACTTCGGAGGAACTTTCTTTGGGAACGAGGTGGGGAGAAAAAAAGTCATTTAATAAGTTGGGAACAAGTTTGCAAGAGTGAAGGAGGGTTGGGAATTGGGCATTGAGAAAAATACCTCTCTCTTGGGTAAATGGCGTTGGAGATTCCCTAAAGAATCCAATGCTCTTTGGACAGTTGCCATTTCAAGGCAAGTATGGGTCAAATGGGTGGGACAACAACCTCCATTTGAACAGGATAAAGTCAACTAATTCCCGGAAAACAAAATTGGCAATGGTTCTCAAAATAAAATTCTGAAAGACCTTTGGTGGGGAGAATCTACCCTTGCTGCCTCTTTCCCTAGACTCTTCAACCTCTCCCTAGACCAAGAAGCAACTGTTTTTTCCTGCCTTCCGGATCTCACTACTGAAACACCTTGAACCTACACCTCAGAAGACCCCTAAGGGACCCAGAGATATCTGACTTAGTTGCTTTATTTCAAACCCTAAAAGAAGTCTACATCCCCCCCTCTTCCCTTAACACCCGAATCTGGACTCTCCATCCAATTGGTGAATTTTCTTCCAAGTCTCTGTTCAAGGCTCTAATTGCAAGTGAGCAGAATTCCTCGTCCCCTTCAAGATCTGGTGCAGTTATATCCCTTCAAGAGTCTGTTTCTTTGTCTAGGAAGCTTATCTTCAGAGAATAAATACATGTGACTTCCTACAGAAAAAGAATCCAGGAAGACTCTTTATCTCTCCTCGTATTATCTTATTATGTCTAAGTGAAGGTGAATGAGCTGATCACATTCTTCTTCATTGCAAGTTCACTAAAAAATATGGTTTTATTTCTTGAGAATGGCTGGATTTAATTGGGTTATTTCTAAGCATATTATGGATTTCTTGCATCAGTGGCAAGGTTTAGGCCTAAGCAAAAGAGGTAAAGTCTATTGGAAAACTGTGCTTCATGCAGTAATGTGGGGCATTTGGGAGGAAAGAAACAAACATCTGTTTGATAATAAATTCAGGCCCCTCAAAGAGTTAATTTCAGATATCACTTACCTTTGTAACCTCTGGGTTGTTAATTCAGATCTGTTTAAAGGTCTCTCAGCCAATGACCTTAACAATGCTCACACATATCTTTTTCTCCCACACCCTCAACAAGCAATCCAGAGACAGCCTGCTGTTCTCGCTGAAGGAGTGATGACTTTAAACCTTGATGGAAGCGCATCAGGCAATCCTGGCCCAGCTGGCATAGAAGGCACTTTAAGGGATGAGAGGGGTTAACATCTGCTGGACCTTCAGTGATCCAATTAGATCGGCTGACTCTACCAAGGCTGAACTGATGGCTGCTTGCACAGGAATCAGAATAGTAAAAAACTTGGAAATTCAAAACTTAATCATTGCAGATGATTCAGAAAATACTATAAAATGGTTAAGGGACAAAGATGGGGGACCTTGGAGATTGAGCCACTACCTGGTAGAGGCTAGGGACTCCCTGGACTGCTTAAACGCAAGACTAACTTGGATTCCTAGGGAACTAAATCACATAGCAGATGGTCTAGCCAAATGTGGTGTGCTTTTGGAGTTTTTGTATAGTGACAGACTTCCTCCTATATAAACCTTTAGGGTTCTCCCTTTGCTTTGTACATCCTTTCATGTATGTTTCATTTTCTAATGAAATATGGTTAACTTTATCTCTCAAAAAAAGTGCCTCTTCTATTTTGTTTTGATGTAAATGGTAAAGAAAACAATGGATATTCATTCTTCCCTCTTTACAACCAAATCCTATGTTTTCTATCCCTTTTAATTGATTTTGATGTAAATGGTAAGGAAAATAAAGCTTTTAATTGCCATCTTTTTATTCTTTTGAAGTTGAGAGTATGGTGTGTTATGATGATGCATGGGGATTCTTCACCTATCTGTTTCATTGATCATTTATCTTGGAGTTGAGTTTGATGAGTTGCACTTTGGTAAATCAATATTTAGCACTGCCATGTCAAAAGAAACAATTTTAGGCATTTCTACACATGTCAGGGTCCAACTGGATCTTCTTCTTTAAACTTTAGTTTGTATGTGTGGAAGAAGGTGGGGAGGGCGGGGCATCCTTCATAAGGTGTTGTAATTGAACAAATATTAGAATTTGTATAATGTTTAGCACTGCTATTTCAAGGCAACAGATTCGAGGCATTTTTTCATAGCTTAGGGCTCAACTAAATCTCTTCTCTGAATTTTAATGTGTTTTGTGTGTGTATATGTCTATGCGTGTGTGGGGCATAGCACCATTAATGAGGTATCCTTGTTAGTTCTCTCTTTTTTTATTCAATGTTCTCCTTGAATAAATATTGGAATTTGCATTGGTAACTGTTTCTTCTATGAGATAGTTGCAGCAGGGATTTTAGGAAAATGCTTGATTGGCTAAACTGGGCCTCTCAAGCATTAATCAACACAGAGCTGATTGAATTTGTATCTGGAGCATAGAATTCTAGAAGGCTGATTTCTGGGAGTACTATGACTTTTGTGTTTTGAACATAGTTGTTAAGGCAACGCGGCACCCTTTGAGGCTCGCCTTGCCTAATTGCCAAGCAGTTTTCTACTATGTATTATAAAATACTTTTTTATTCTTTATTTTTTGACATTATAATTATAAAATAGGCAGTATTAAACTAAAATATTCATTTTGTGTTTTTATATACTAATTTCTTTTTATTATTTTCTTATTTGTTAGGGTTTAATCAATACAAACATTGCTAAATGCTGTGTTGAACCCTCAAAAACTTTAAAACCTGAACCAATAAGTAAGGAAGAACTTAAAATTTTGTCTAATCAACACATTTTCTACTACTACTTTTTTTCTTCTTTTACTATAACAAAAATAAGGGTTCAGCCCCTATATTTTTTGAATGTTGTTCTCCTTCTTTTTCTTCTTCTCATTAATATGTTGATTTTCTATACTTTAACATGAACTCTATACTTTTCTTATGAAAATTATGAATAATTATTATGTATGGTTATGGTACCTAGGGAGGATCTATGTTTTCTACATAAAAAAATCCATCACCTAGGTGACTAGGCGCCCCCTGTCGCCTAGCCTCGCCTTGGCGCCTTGAAAACTATAGTTTTGAACTATTGTGGATCTTTTATCCTTCCATTTCTTATTTACCAAAACAAGTGTATTTTGTGGTGCAACAAAGAAAGATCATAAAGGTTCACAGAAAATTGTTAATTGTTTTGCTTCAGTGGATAAATGGATCTTCTGTGGATCATCTGTTGATAGATGTCTGAAAATATGAACTTTAACATTGTTAGCAATGATGGTTCTTTCATCGTCTTTTTCCTTTTATTTTGCCAATCATGTTCTTCTTGATCTTTCCTCAGCAAACATTTTTGTGCTGGGGATCTCTGGCACGTTCCTGCTTCTTTTATCTTGGAGTTGCAAAATATGTTTTATGTCCTATATTTGATTTGAGTTTTATTGATAAAAACAATGCAGTTTACAAAGTGTGTGCTTAGCGAGCAAACTTCTTCCCTTATTTTATGTTTATTATTTATACTATTTGCTTGGTACTATGCATCTTAGATGAGCTACCTATTGAGCCTAGGAATTTTAATACACTTGAATCATAATTCTACTTTAATAAATTGTTAGAACTATTTTAAACATATAACATCAATGAAGGCTTCTCATCCAATCTTTAATGTTCATTTGGTTGTATTTGCTCAGGTCACCACATTTTGCTACAAAAATGGCAGATGGATCACAACATTCATCTATATTCTATAAAATACATGGGCAGTCCTACCTCTTCTCTAGGCTCTCCCCCAACTTGCAGGCCAGAAATTCTACCATCTACAATATATCTGGTGCATACATGAATGGAGGCCTTCAGAGCCATCTGCTGTCATCATACCAAGGCAACATGTCTATTATGCCTTTATCACCTGTCTATGTTCAAGCTCCATCAGAGAAGGGAGTTGGTGCATTTATGGTTGATTTTCTCATGGGAGGAGTTTCTGCTGCTGTCTCCAAGACAGCAGCTGCTCCAATTGAGCGCGTAAAGCTCTTGATACAAAACCAGGATGAGATGATCAAGGCTGGTCGGCTGTCTGAACCCTACAAGGGAATTGGTGACTGTTTTGGCAGAACAATCAAGGATGAAGGCTTCATTTCCTTGTGGAGAGGCAATACTGCTAATGTCATCAGATACTTTCCCACCCAGGTTAGTTCTCCAATATGATGCTTGACAGACCAATTGATAGTTGTTTTTGAGGGTGTACCTGGTGTTAAATCCATGGTTTGCAATTTCTTATTAATGATTCAAACCTGTGTATATGTGCCAGGCTCTGAACTTTGCTTTTAAGGATTACTTCAAGAGGTTGTTCAACTTTAAGAAAGACAAGGATGGCTACTGGAAGTGGTTTGCTGGAAACTTGGCATCTGGAGGTGCAGCTGGTGCTTCATCGCTTCTTTTTGTCTATTCCCTTGATTATGCCCGGACACGACTTGCCAATGATGCCAAGGCTGCCAAGAAGGGTGGTGAAAGGCAATTCAATGGATTAATTGATGTATACAGGAAAACCATTAAATCTGATGGGCTTGTTGGCTTATACCGAGGATTTAACATCTCATGTGTTGGGATTATTGTATATCGTGGACTCTACTTTGGAATGTATGATTCTCTTAAGCCAGTGGTGCTAACTGATCAATTGCAGGTCAGTTAAATCATAAAATAGAAAGTTTATAACAGAATGCTAGGAAGTATTACAAAATTTTCTGTATATTATGTTTGTGACAATTTAGTCATGTCATTTTTTTATGAGTGCAGGATAGTTTCTTAGCAAGTTTCCTACTGGGATGGGGTATCACCATAGGTGCTGGGTTGGCTTCTTATCCAATTGATACTGTCCGAAGAAGGATGATGATGACCTCAGGAGAAGCAGTCAAGTACAAGAGCTCATTCGATGCATTTTCTCAGATCCTTAAGAATGAAGGTGCCAAATCCCTCTTCAAGGGAGCAGGTGCAAACATCCTGCGAGCAGTTGCTGGTGCTGGTGTGTTGGCTGGTTATGACAAGCTGCAAGTGCTTGTATTCGGGAAGAAGTATGGATCTGGTGGTGGTGGCTAACTTGGTCACTGGGTGTGGAGGTAGATGTAGTCACAGTGGCTTGATGATGACGATGAAGAACAATAGTAGTTGTTGTTTTCCCTTTTTTGGAGTTTTGAATAATTTGAGCAGCTTTTGTTTTTCAAGACAAGCTATTTTGGTATTTTGCATTTATAGTGGATGACTATTGACTAATGACTTACCAGTTGGACTAGGTAATTAGATGCTTGAATATACAGAAAGATATTAGCTTTCATCTGAGCCGTATGATAGTTCTCAGTTGTCTTTTTCTTCTTTGCATCGAAACTCAGGTGAAGTGTTCCACACCTTATATGTGGAATTCGATAAAATGCAGTCTTACAAATTACAGAATTCTGCATTTTAGTGGAATTAAAAAAAATCGAACTGAAAAATCTGGGTAACCAAATTGATCGGTTTTTGTTAGTCTATGAATTGGTGGATGGTGGTTAACTGAACTGACCGGTATATGTATAATAAATTAGTCAGCTACCCTTTCTGGCTACCCTATTCATTTATTCAATATTTCCATCCCCAAGTCGCCAATATTCCCACTCTTTTACATTCATTCAAATTCTCCATGGCGGATTCAGAAGATTCTTGCTGATTGCAGAGCTCTTATTTCTTCATTCTCCCAGTGCTCAGTTTTTTTTTGCTCCTAGATCTACACATAAGGCTGTCAATTTACTGGCTGGTTATGCTTTATCTATTTCATTGATGCATACCTGGTTTAAGAACTCCATCCATCCTTTCTTGAGGGTTGTATTATTCATGATTGTATCTGAGCACTAGTAATTAAAATCTTTGCCTTATCAGGCTTCGAGAAAAAAAATCGCCAAATTCCCCTACCCAATTCGGCAACTCCCATTTCAAATTGTTATTATTCATTTTTTCCATGCCTTCACCCCTCTTCCAATGCTCACCAACCAAATCCATTCAAGAAAAATCAACTCCTTAGAATGAAATCAAAATGGCAAAAACACCATCCTACTCTCGCTCCATCTCCATTTCTCTTCAGTTTCCTTTAGTTCTGACATCTTGGCTCTTGCTCTCTAGTGCCAGTATGCCACCACAAATCTACGTGTCACTGCCTCGCCAAATGCCAGTGACTATTTACCAAAGTCCACATTCCTCTCAGGCAATTTAGGCGCTGTTTGGATAGACTTTATGGAAAACATGACAATATTTTTATTATGTACTTTATACCTTTTTATTTCACACTTTTAAAATTATGAAAAACCCCAAAAGTACGAAGTCAGCTTTTTTATACTTCGTGCTTTTGGCAAAATTATGCTTTTGCTTTTTTTTTTTTTTTTTTTTTTTTTTTTGCAAATGGGTGGTCATGTGTGACCACCATTCGATAAAATTATCGACCCTACCTTCGCTCATCGCAACTAGAGTTGGACTACTGTCACTGATCTCAACCCTCGAATTCATAAAAAATCGTCACTAGAAGTACAAATGGACATGCTTTTTCCAAACAGAAAATGACACTTTTGTTTTGGAAAGTATACTTTTCAATATCTTTTACCCAAACAGTTTTCAAAGCAAAAATGCTAAAGTAAAAGTATTTATGTATTTTATACTTTGATATTTTTAAAAATACAAAATAGAAGTCTATCCAAACAGTACCTTAGTTTTCTCTCAATAAGGTATGGAACACCATCCTCCTCTTTTTTCTTTTTCTCTAATTTTGTTTAACTTTTTTCTTTTTATTTTTGAAAATCTATTGTTTATTGTATTTGTGTTTGTATTTTCCTTTTCTCTTTTTTTTTTCATTTTTCTTTATGATGAGGGGCATTTTGGTCATCCCACGCAACTACCGACATGTGAACACTGCTGGCAATACAACATCCAACTTAGCAAGACAGTTCGACAGACCAACACGTGGCAACCGACATCAGGCATGCAGCCGAGCTGGGGCGAGCTCGGCACGCCGACAACACCAACTCGACCAAAACCGTTTTGCATACCACGCCCTCACGAACACCGTTACCTCAACCATAGGAACAACTCGCCAAACCGCCCACCACAAGACCTGCAGGCGACTTGTAACCACCGCGCGAATCTATCAACTAACAGTCCAACACACCCCAAACTGCAGAAACAACTCCACAGAAGACTCAAAGACGTTGCCTGATGGCACCTAAACCTCAGATAGCTATAAAAAGACCTTATGGTCACTCTGAAAGGTATGCGCACAAAAGCTCTTGAACTCTCTCACATATCCTCACTAAAATCTTCTTACTGACTTAAGCATCGGAGTGTCTTCCTAGGTAAAACCTACCCAAGCACTCTAACTCTTCCCCTTTTGCAATCCTTCTCAACTCGGACTTATAGTTACCAGCTCGACAGTATAGCTTGGCATTGCCAGATCAGAACTTGGTTCAGGCCTAGTCACTGACACAAGGGAGTGAGCAGATAGCGCATCATCACTTTATATGAAGATAAGAGTAATACTTTGGTGTTTTAATATATAAATAAATCTCTTAAAAAATTTTTTAATAATATAATTAGTTAATTACATTAATCTATAACTTAATGCCAAATGGCCTATCAAAAAGGATTTAGATTCCATGATTATAAGCTTTTGGTTGCAATAGATTTTTTTATTTAAATGAAAATTACATTATAATTAAAAACCAAAAACCGATAAGCGGTTAACTGGTTAAATGATTAATTAGCTACTTCTTCCATTCATTTCAGTTTGAGTTTTTAGAAAACCGACCAGTTCGGTTCAGTTTCAAAATATTGGTCATAGTTTGGTTAACCAAACCATGAGCACCCCTAGAAGGAAGAAGATTGTGCAAAATTTGCATCAGTTTTCAAGATGCAAAATTTGAATTGTGTAAATGAGAAAAGTATAAATTTTGCATTAGGTAGGACTGCAAATCATAATTACAAATGAAGAATATGCATAAATGGATTGGATGCAAAATGTGTATCTGGTTTACATTTACATTGCAAACAAATAGAGTAGAGCCTAAATGATGGGGGAGAGACTAGAAATATTACAATTTTTAAGAATAGAAAACTCTTATAAATCTCACATATACATTAATAACTACAAATATAAAGCTGAAATAACTATGAATAAAATACAAATACATAAGAGATGCAAACACAAATAGTTCATATGAAGAAATGCATTAAAATCAGCATTCCCTTGCATGTATATATTTAGACCTGTTCATGGGCCGGGCTCGGGCTTGGCTTTTGCCAAATTATTAATGAACTCGGCCCAAAGCCCAAGCTTGACATAGTATAAAGTTAGGCTCAAAGCCTAGCCTATGAATAGGTTTATATATATATATATGTATGTATAATATACAATAACTTTATTAATAATGCATCAATCAAGAGTCCAAGACACAAATCCTATGCAATCATTGTATTCTAATTTATAAATTAACTATTCTATATTTATTATTTTTACTTTGTATATTACCAAACTTAAGAAATTACTATATTGTTAGACAATGTATGCCCTTAACTCGAATAAGATTGATGTACATTATGACATTTATTGTAAATGAATAAAGTACATATTGGATTCATGTTATAGTGGTGTGTTTCTGTGTAATACCCTTAAACTGGACACATAATGAGACTCGTGTTAGTTTAGAATGTTCACAGCCAGTGGGTCGATCTAGGGAGATCTATCCTGATAAGGCTGACACTGATGTGCCTCCAAGTTGGTTGGGGTGGCCTGTCTCAGCCGCCAGGGTGAGACTCGAGGTACATGCAGTGTAGGTTTAACTTGAAACCTTAAACCGGACTAGAATTCCAGTGTTGCCCTGGACCTTGGTGATAAGTGGTTAAAACTAGAATGTTACACCTGACCCCTAGACTCGATTATGATAATACACTAAGTGTCGGATTGGACTATCTCTGATGTGCCAATCAGTGAGATCCTTAGAGGGGATCAAAACCTAGGTATGTTGGGACAGTCTGAGAATTCATCTGAGTGGGTGATCATAGTGACAAGATCAGCCCCTTTGTCAGACAAAGGTAATGATCGGGGATGCACTCTCTCTGATGGAAACCAAAACTGTCAGTAGTTGATTTCAATCATTGAAATTTGTTTTTGCAAAATATGTTTATATAAAGATATACATATACATATATATATATATATATATATATATATATATATATATATATATATATATATATATATATATATTACGGTTTCAAAACATTTGCAAAAAGGTTTTAATTCCTGGGATCCATGTGAGTAGAGAGTGCAACACTGTTTCTTGCAGCCGAGGGAGAGGTCCTCTCTTGTCGGGCAGTGTTTGATCATTATGGGCTGAGAGGTTAATTGTAAAACCATTGAGGGTAATACCTGATGGGCTAATCTTGCATCTGCCCATAGTCCCTGGGTTTTTATAAGGTGGCTTGGCCCATGGACCACTTAGTATAAGTGTTGGGCCTATTAGGAGTACATGTGATGGGCTTCAGGGGGTTCACTGTCTTTTCAGTGAATTTGGCCAGGCCTTGTAACAGAGGCTGGGCTGAACCCATGTGGCTGATGTGTAGATCAATGTTTGGGTCCCACGCCATACAAAGAAGCCCAATTGGGCAGCAGTTTGGAAGCATTCTGAACACTTAGACTTATTGGGCCTAAAGCCCATTTTGAAATGGCTTAATTTGATTAGTTAAATAAGGGGGCGGATCTGGGATTAAATCAGCAGATAGGATAGGGTCTTATCCCTATCCACTCAGAGAGTCTAGATTCAAATAAGGATTTGAATTTGGAAACCTCCTGATAAGATTAGGAGAGAGCTGATCTAATCTGCAGATAAGATAAGGACTTATCCTTATCTCTTAAAGAGAACTCCTTATCCAAATACAGATTTGGATTAGGAAACTCCTTATCCAAATACATATTTGAATTAGGAAACTCCTAATGAGATTATGAGCTCTCTTTAAGGATATAAAAGGAGGAGGGGGCGAAGCATTCAGCCAATCCCAACATCCAGAGATCATATCTCAGATCACTCAGAGAGAAGACATTAACAATGTGATTGCGTCATCTTCTCCCTGCGTTCTCCTCTAGTTGCCGCCCTAGCCAGTCCGATCTCCACCATTGTAGGAGCGATCAAGAAGAGTCTTGATATCAGTCTTTGGAGAAAGGCTTATCAGAAGTCGTGCTCACTGCCTCTATCGAATTCTTGCTAAAGAATTCAGTTCATTGGATGGACCCTGCAGATTCTGCTCCACCATTCGCTGTGTCATCTTCAGCGGGAGCAGTCTTTGGAGTTTTTTCTTTGGGCGTGAACACCTTCGTTGGGAGATACTACATCTTCATATCAGGTATATCCCTCTCCTACTGAATTTGTTCAGATCTGTTTCGGTTCTTGGTTCAAGATTGATCCTTGAAAAGCAGTTTTCTAACACAGGGAATGTGATTCCCAGATGGGATAGAAATTTTTTTTTGAAATTTTGCCCTACCTTCCTGCAGGGTTCGGCCATCCATATGATGGATCTCTCATCCATTCAGTGGTATCAGAGCCATGGTTCAAATCTTGAACCAAATTAAATCAGATTTGAACTTGCGCAAATGGGCAGAAGGTGTTCTACCCGATTTGCGCAGATTAGGGTTTTTTCTAGGAAATCGGTTCCTAGTTAAAGGGTGAATGATCTGAACTTAAATTTTTATAAATATGGAATATATTTAGAACTTTTCTTTATTATTTTCTTGATTTATGGGTTGTTCGTACAACTGGAGATCGAAATCTTGATTGGCGCAGTGAACCTGTGATTTGTAGTTTTTCTTTTTACATTCTGGTCTGTAAATAATTTTTTTTATTTTCTAGACTAAATGTATAGGATTCGATCAGATGTTATATTAATAGAAATTAGGTTTTCTATTTATTTTATTTTTTTATCGAAGATGGCGGCGCAAAAGGAGATTCCGCAGATATCAAAATCGCTATCTACGATTTGCAGTTTATGAAATTGCAAACTGTGTTCTGACCTTTGTTTTGTAGGATGGAGGTGTGCGAACAGCCCTATGACTGATTCTTGCTTGTTCTTTAATCAGTAATTAATTTAAGATCCTTTTCTTGAATTAAATCTTTACTTAAAAATCAAATCCTAGACCCATTCAAACCAGATTGGTCCAAATTGGTTAAACCAAATCTGTGGTTCGGTGGAGGCTGATGTTAGCCCTAATTTTCAACTTTTGGGTCAAAAGATTGATGGTTAATTAAGAGACTTAATTTGGCCCCCACCTGTAAGGCCCAGTTTTAAGGTGTTAAAACTGCAAAAGCCCACAAATTGCAGGAAAGCTATATGGGGTCAACTGCCAAATCCTATTCGGCCCATATACCTAGATAATATTGATTGGTAATATTATTGATTAAAATGGGCTTTATTAATGGGATTTACAGATATTAATTGATTGGATCAATTCTATCCTTGCATGTGATGTATGGATGTGTGATGTGCTACGTACATGGGCCAAAAGTACTTGGCTCATGCATATATGACAGTGGCTCTTGCGCACACCATGGCTGAATGCACATCATTACCATGGTGTCCCTAAAGATCATTGGATGATCTCCCCCAATGGCGGGCCCCACACCCCTGAAAAGGATTCGTGTGGAACCCTAGCCATTTAGGACCCACTAGAAATCTGGCTTTATGAAAGTCAGTGGGAGTCACTTTGGTTTGACCTAAATTAAACTAGGGCGTAACTTTTGTTCCCTCCTGAAATATGAGTGCATGTGATAGGGAGATTCATATGATGAACTCTCTAAAGGCCTCCCATCATTAGCATGAAGATGGGTCCTTCAGTAATGAGGAAATGCACCATAAAATTGCGCTATCCATTTGCTGTTGGATCTGTCGGAGTGTTTCATAAGATGATAGGGGCGTCATAGACCGATGTGGGAGGGGCTTCACCAGAAAATGGGAACTCTCTCACAGTACCTTGACGTTCACGAATATGATGGGTGAGCACTCATTGGACAGAAAGGTTTAACCTAAAATGGCTCTGAACCTTGTCTGACAGAGGCCAAAGGGAAAGCTCATATGATAAGTGGATATGATCATTCACAGAAAGGTGGTGGGGTTATGTAGTTGACACAGTTGACTCCATGCACCCTATGTGGTTTCCCACATTTCCAGAGACAATTCATAGTCTCCGTCACTGAGATGGGAGGGAAATTTCATAGATGAATAAATGGGAATGGACTATAGATTAAAAGCCATATCTATGTAGATAACATGAATCAAATTAGGTTGTGGACTGATATTTGCTCTTTTATCAGAAAATGACAAACGAACAATTTGCAAAGCTTATTGACGACAACAAGCTTAAGGGCTCAAACTATGCCGACTGGTATCGTAACCTAATGCTGGTCTTAACCTCTGAAAAACTGGACAAGGTGGCCAAGAATCCGACCCCGGAACGTCTGGGAGATAGGGCTTCTGAGGCACGAAGAAGGGACTATCAAGAATGGGAGGAGAAAAAACTCCCTCGCCCGGTGTTACATCATTGCCTCACTGGACAATCCAATACAGAGGTAGTTTGATTAGATCAAACTTGCCAAGGACATTTTGGACAATCTAAAGACAATGTACGAAGAGCAGAATCGTTCTACTCGACAGGAGGTCTTGAAGCAGTTCATGACCGCACAGATGTCTAAGGGGCAACAAGTTCATGACGATTGTCTTCGGATGATGGGCTACATAAATGAGCTTGAGGCTCTTGGATCCGGGCTGGATCATACGACCCAGATAGATGTCATTCTCAACTCTTTGCCTCCGTCCTTCGATCCGTTCATAATGAACTATAATATGAATAAGATGAATGTCAGCGTTCAGGAACTCAACAATATGTTGCAGAGGGTCGAAGAACTGATAAAGAATGATGAGCCCCTAGTCATGCTTGTTGAAGTTGGCAAAAAGGGCAAGAAGAGGAGGGCAAAGAGAAAGCCCCAGAAGAAGACCACCAAACCCAAGAAACAGAGGAAAGACAAGGCATCGGATGCCTGTCATTTCTGCCATCAGGCTGGCCACTGGAAGAGGAACTGTCCTCAATCCTGGTGTATTGACTCCGGGGCTTCAACTCAGGCATGTAACTCACTGCAGGGGTTCAAGGTAAGCAGAAGGCTGAGTAAAGGAGAAGTAACGCTTTACTTAGGGACTTCTGCAAGTGTTGCAGCTGTGGCCTTAGGGACCATAGAATTAATTTTTAGAGAATGATCCATTGTACTTAAAGATTTTCTTTTTGTACAGAATTTAAGAAGAAATTTGATTTCTGTCTCAAAACTGTGTACGGATGGATATTCTGTCTTCTTTAGTAGTACGATTACTATCAAAAGAAACAACAAATTCATCGCATATGGGGAACTGGAGAACGGTCTCTATGTTTTACATCCTTCTCTAGAAACTAACATAGCCGAAACTACGTTGGCTGATATCTCCAAGAAAAGGATCCGTGATACAGTTAATCCCACGTGCCTGTGGCATTACCGACTTGGCCATATCCAGTATTGATCGTATCACAAGGTTGGTAAATGATGGTCCTTTGAATTTTCTCACTGTAGAAGATCTTCCCACTTGTGAGCCTTGCCTTCAGGGTAAGATGACGAAATGGCCATTTAACGATAAGCCTGAAGGGCACGCTTGACCTAATACATAATGATGTATGTGGTCTCCTGAGTGTTAGGACTCGTAACCAGCACGTGTACTTCATTACATTCACCGATGATTATTCTCGGTATGGTTACGTGTACCTAATGAGACATAAGTCTGAATCCTTTGAAAAGTTCAAGGAGTTCAGACAAGAGGTCGAGAAACAGTTAGGGAGAGAAATTAAGACCCTTCGATCGGATTGAGGTGGTGAGTATCTCTTTAACAAATTCAGGGACAAATTGAAGGTCAACAGGATAGTATCACAGTTAGCTCCTCCTGCTACACCACAACTTAACGGTGTTTCAGAGAGGAGGAATAGGACCTTATTGGATATGGTCCGGTCACTTCTCGTACACTTAGAGTTACCCACATCCTTTTGGGGTTACGCATTAGAGACTGCGATATATGTGCTGAATCGGGTTCCAACCAAATCGGTTCTGAATACTCCATACGAACTTTGGACCAGAAAGAAACTAAGTGTCAGACACTTGAAGATTTGGGGTTGTCCAGCGCACGTTAAAAGAACGAGTGCGGACAAATTGGAATCCAAGACCAGCCGTTGCCTATTTGTAGGCTACCCCAAGGGCTCTGTGGGTTACCTATTCTATGACCCAAGAGAGCAGGAGGTGTTCTGTAGTCGGAATACCCAGTTCTTGGAAAATGAATATATCCTGAACAACCATCGTCAGGAAATAGTTCTTGATGAGGGGAGCTCGGGAGCAATGGGAGGTGTCCCACAGGTTCCAGGTATTGACCAACCTAGAAGATCTACCCGGGTATCCAGGCCACCCGTCCATTTTGACTATGACCAGGATAGTTACCTGGTGGAAGCCTTGACTAGTGAGAAGGATCCCGTGACTTATGCGGAAGCTATGTTGGACATAGATTCCTTGAAGTGGGTAGATGCCATGAGAGCTGAGATGGACTCAATGGAGACTAATGGAGTCTGGACTCTAGTAGATCCGCCCCCTGGGATAAAAGCAATTGGTTGCAAATGGATCTATAAGAGGAAGAAGGGCTCCGATGGTAAGGTTGAGACCTACAAAGCTCGTCTAGTGGTGAAAGGGTATACTCGGAAAGAGGGCATCGATTATGAGGAAACATTTTCGCCCGTGGCCATGCTTAAATCCATTAGGTTCCTGCTATCTGTAGCAACATACAATGACTACGAGATTTGGCAAATGGATGTCAAAACTGCGTTCCTGAATGGAAATCTTACTGAAGATATCTACATGCAGCAACTGCAAGGTTTCATAGTTGCAGGTCAGGAACACAAGGTATGTAAGTTAAATAGATCCATATAAGGACTTAAGAAAACTTCTAGGAGTTGGAACATCCGATTTGACTCTACTGTCAAAAAGTTTGACTTTGAGCAGAATCCAGATGAGCCCTGTGTTTACAGGAAGTCTAGTGGGGACAAGGTTACGTTTTTGGTTCTGTATGTAGACGACATTGTACTCATTGGAAATGATGTAGGAATGTTGACTACGGTGAAAGTATGACTTTCACAGCAATTCTCCATGAAAGATCTTGGAGAAGCCTCCTATATACTGGGTCTTCGATTCTATAGAGATAGATCGAAGCGGATAATAGGATTATCCCAATCTGCTTACATTGACAAAATTGTCAAGAGATACAGCATGGAGAACTCCAAGAAGGGAAATGTTCCTTTCAAGCACGGAGTCACTCTCTTCAAGAAGATGTTTCCCAAAACTTCTAAGGAGATTGAGGGCATGAAAGACGTTCCCTATTCCTCAGCCGTAGGGAGCATCATGTATGCCATGCTGTGCACTCGTCTTGACATTGCTCTGGTAGTGAGTGTGGTAAGCTGATTTCAGGCCAACCCAGGGCAGGAGAACTGGACCGCTGTGAAAAATATACTTAAGTACCTTCGAAGGACAAAAGAGTTTTGTCTGGCATTCGATGGTAGCTCACTACAGATCCAAGGGTATATTGATGCCGATTTCCAGTCGGATCTAGATGATAGAAAGTCTACATCTGGGTATGTTTTCACGATAGGATTGTGTGTTGTTTGTTGAAAGTCAGCAAACAGGGGTCCTGAGTAGTAAGAATAACAGTCCACAACCCAAGCCGAACACATTGCCGTAAGTGAGGCTACCTTATGAATGAAGGTGTTCATTCTGGAATTTGGAATTCCTCACATCACCCATTCCACTGTTGTGTGACCACATTGGATCTACGGGAGACTGATGTTAAAAGGTAGCATCAACGGAGAATGTGGCAGACCCATTAACTAAGCCACTGACACAGAAAGTGTTTGAGAAACACATGGAAAGTCTGGGACTCCGACTTGTACCAGATTGGACCTAAGTGCAAGTGGGAGTTGTTAGATAGTGTATGCCCTTAGCTCCAATCAGATTGATGTACATTATGACATTTATTGTAAATGAATAAAGTACATATTTGATTCATTTTATAGTGGTGTGTTTCTGTGTAATACCCTTAAACTTGACACATAATGAGACACTCGTGTTAGTTTAGAATGTTCACAGCCAGTGGGTCGATCTGGGGAGATCTATCCTAACAAGGTTAACACTGATGTGCTGCCAAGTTGGTTGAGGAGGCCTGTCTCAGCCGCCAGGGTGAGACCAGAGGTACATGTAGTGTAGGTTTAAATTGAAACCTTGAACCGGACTAGAATTCTAGTGTTGCCCTGGACCTTGGTGATAAGTGGGCAAAACTAGAATGTTACACCTGACCCCTAGACTCGATTGTGATAATACACTAGGTGTCGGATTGGGTTGTCTTTGATGTGCCAATTAGTGAGATCCTTAAAGGGGGTCAAAAACTAGGTATGTTGGGACAGTCTGAGAATTCATCTGAGTGGGTGATCATAGTGACAGGATCAGCCCCTTTGTTGGACAAAGGTAATGATCGGGGACGCACTCTCTCTGATGGAAACCAAAACAGCCGGCAGTTGATTTCAATCGTTGAAATTTGTTTTTGCAGCCGAGGGAGAGGTCGTCTCTTGTCGGGCAGTGTTTGATCATTACGGGCTGAGAGGTTAACTGTAAGACCATTGAGGGTAATACCTGATGGGATAATGTTGCATCTGCCCACAGTCCCTGGGTTTTTATAAGGTGGCTTGGCCCAGGGACCACTTAGTGCAAGTGTTGGGCCCATTAGGAGTCCATGTGATGGGCTTCAGGGGGTTCACTGTCTTTTCAATGAATTCGGCCAGGCCTTGTAACAGAGTCTGGGCTGAACCCATGTGGCTGATGTGTAGATCAATGTTTGGGTCCCACGCCATACAAAGAAGCCCAACTGGACAACAGTTTGGAAGCATTCTGAGCACTTAGACTTATTGGGCCTAAAGCCCATTTCGAAATGGCCAAATTTGATTAGTTAAATAAGGGGGCGGATCTGGGATTAAATCAGTAGATAGGATAGGGTCTTATCCCTATCCACTCAGAGAGTCTAGATTCAAATAAGGATTTGAATCTGGAAACCTCCTGATAAGATTAGGAGAGAGCTGATCTAATCTGCAGATAAGATAAGGACTTATCCTTATCTCTTAAAGAGAACTCCTTATCCAAATACAGATTTGGATTAGGAAACTCCTAATGAGATTTGGAGCTCTCTTTAAGGCTATAAAAGGAGGAGGGGGCGAAGCATTCAGCCCATCCCAGCATCCAGATATCAGATCTCAGATCACTCAGAGAGAAGACAACAACAATGTGATTGTGCCATCTTTTCCCTGCGTTCTCCTCCAGTTACCGCCCTAGCCAGTCCGATCTCCACCATACCATTGTAGGAGCGATGAAGAAGAGTTTTGATATCAGTCTTTTGAGAAAGGCTGATCATATGTCGTGCTCACTGCCTCCATCAAATTCTTGCTGAAGAATTCGGTTCATTGGACGGACCCGACTGATTCTGCTCCACCATTCGCTGTGTCATCTTCAACGGGAGCAGTCTTTGGAGTTTTTTCTTTGGGCATGAACACTTTTGTTGGGAGATATTGCATCTTCGTATAAGGTATATACCTTTCCTACTGAATTCGTTCAGATCTGGTTCAGTTCTTGGTTTAAGATTGATCCTTGAAAAGCGGTTTTCTAAAACAGGGAATGTGATTCCCAAATGGGAGAGAGAAATTTTTTGAAATTTCACCCTACCTTCCTGCAGGGTTCGGCCATCCATATGATGGATCTCTCATCCCTTCATATATAACTTCTTAATATTTATAATGTCAATTAAGTTAACTTTGTAAATAAAAGAGTAATTACTTAAAAATAAAGACTTTTAAATTTCCTAATTTAAACAAAAGAGTAACTATAAAAACTTTTTGTTTGGGTTATGGTTGAGTTGGCCCCGGGTGCCATGTGTCACCTCCGCGGTCATCTTATCTCTTTGGCCACGATGGCACTACGTAGGATGGATAAGTGTGATCAAGAAAGAGGAGCCCCATATGGATAAGGAGGAAAGCTCCGCCGGGGATCAGGACTCATCCCGAAGACCTCAGCGGACAACCTCATCCCGACAACCCCCGAAGCCTCATCCGACTTGGACACGGATCCTCGACTATAAATAGGTAACCCCTGCTTGAGGTAAGGGACTTTTGACTCTTCAACCTCCATACTGTTACTCTGCCTCCGCTCAGACTAGCACGTTTCTCTCAACTGCTCAGCACGATCACCTATCTTCCATTACTGACTTGAGCGTTAGAGTGCCTACCCCAGGAACAACTCCTCGGGCCTCTAATCACTCTCTTGTTTCAGATCTTATTGCGCGGCTTCGTCCTTCCACCTCGGCTTCGCCAGTTGGCAGGATTATCTGATTGCGATCTTGGTTCGAGACACCTCGGATCGAACAACATCTGATTGGCGCCATCTGTGGGAATACGTACGAAAAGTCATCCCCAAATTTCTCAACACGCAATCAAGAATCATGCCAAGAAATGCATCCAACCGCTCTGCTGGTCGATCCCCATCTCGGGATGATGTAAACGCTGGGAAAGCCAGTACAAGCACCTCATATCATCCCTCCTCCCTTCCAGATGCTTAACATGGCCGATCCTCATCCTAAGGACCCCCAAAAGCACCACTTGGATAGGCATAGGACACAGTCTAACCAAGAAAGGCAGTAGTCATCAAGAAGATCGGATTCTCCAACCCGATCCCGTGCACGTGATGATCGCAGCAAGTCACACCGCTTTGCTTGGGTTCCGACAAAAGAAAGGCTTGACCATCATCCGCAACAGCAGTCAATCTCCATTGCTAAGTCCAACTCGGTCAGAGACTGCCCCATGATGCCCAAAGGAGAAAGGTCCATGCATGCAGCCCTGGACAACAAGGATGCGGAGATCAAGGAGCTCAAACAACACCTGGTCGAACTAGAACGCAATCAAGCTGACAAAAGCGTGACTCCTTCTATGGTTCAGCCTGTGGAGCCCTTCAACCAGCCCGTCAAGGAGTCCATCTTCATCCAAGAAATCGTGGATGAACTCCCTCTCGCCAGTTGACGACCTCTGCAATTCGAGAAGTACGATGGAGCTATAGACCCCAATGACCACGTGTAAGGCTTCAAAGTCCTTATGATGCTGCATGGCTCGTTCAAGGGTCTGATGTGTAAGGCTTTCGTCACCACCCTCAAAGGAGTTCCTCCGTGCCCCATCTCTTCTTGGCCGCAGCTGGAGAGCCAATTCCTAGCGTAATTCACAGCCATCCAGAGACATTGGAACACCTCGGCCAACCTCATGCAGGTGTGGTAGAGGAAGAAACCCTTAGAGAGTACTTGGCGAGATTTAACACCGAGGTCCTACAAGTCCGTGCCTTGAACCAGTTCGTAGCGGTCACAACCATCATGAACGGCTTAAATTATTCCTTCTTCAACTTTTCACTATTGAAGAACCCTCCTCCAGATCTAGCCGCACTAGTGAAGGACACACAGAAGTACTTGAATGCCAAAGAGGCGCAAGAGCAGCAGAAGAATGAGGAAGGACAACACGACCGAAAGAGGAGAGACCATAACGAACGCAAGCCGGAATGAGAAGGCAAGCGATAGGACCAGAGATCCGACCAAAGACTGAGCACCCCGCCACCAATGTATAGGAATTTCACACCCCTGAACACACCACGATCCAACATACTGATGCAGATCTGTGACCGAAGCTTCGTCAGATGGCCCGAAAAGATGAAGTCCCAGAACAACAAGAGAAGCCAAGACAAGTACTGCGACTTCCACTGCGACCACGGCCATGAGACAGACAAGTGCCGTGATCTACACCACCACATCGAAGACTTCGTCAAACGTGGGTACCTCGGCGGGTTCATGGACATCAAGAGCATAATCCTAAGGAGGAAACACGTCAACCTGATGGACCTCCAACCCGATCTCCCTCTGTCGGAGTCATCGCAGTAATCTCTAGAGGAATGGTGTCCAAAGGGGACAGAAGCTTGGCCCACAAGGCATATGCACAGCTACATCAAGTCGAAGACAATGAGTAGAAGAGGCGACGACAAGACGACTAGATCACCTTCACCGAGGATGACCTCAGGGGGATTCAGACCCCGCATGACACCGCCCTTGTGATAACAACCGAGGTAGCAAACTTTGAAGTGCGGCGTATCTTGGTAAGCTCCACCAACATACTCTTCAAGGAAGCTTTTGAATAGTTCGACACCAATAGGGATCGCCTAAACTCGGTCAACACCCCCCTGGTCGGTTTTTTAGGAGACTCCCTCATGCTACAAGGAAAGATCACACTACCCTTGATCATCGGAGATGGTGACATCACCCAAATAGTGATTGTCAACTTCATCATTGTCCGAGTCCTCTCTCCATACAATGCCATCCTCGACCATCCAACCCTGAATGCTCAACGAGCCTCGATTTCCACATACCACCTGGCGATCAAATTTCTAACACCATACGGAATAGGAGTCGCCCACAGAAACCAGAAAACTGTACGACAATTCTACTTGACAACCTGCCGAGGAAAACCTCATGTCATAGAGACCCTTAGCATAGAAAACATAGACATGTGGGACAAGCTAAGGACACAACGTGGCCAACCTGTTGAAGACCTCATCCAGGTGCCATTCTCCGAAGAAGACCCCGAGAAGATGGTCCAAGTTGGATCCCTCCTAGAAGACCGTCTCCGAGAGGACATCATCCAATTGCTGAAGGACAACGCTGATGTGTTTGCTTGGTCGGCAGCAGACATGCCAACGATCGACCCCAAGGTCATCACCCACCTCCTCAATGCCAACCCGTGCTACTGACCTATCAGGTAGAAAAAGAGGAGCTTCACCTCTGAACAATGGCAAGTGATCAACGAGGAAGTGCAGAAGTTGCTTGATGCCGACGTCATCTGAGAAGTAGAGTACCCAGATTGGCTAGCGAACATGGTAATGGTCAAGAAGGCCAATGGGAAGTGGCGAATCGGCATCAACTTCACCGATCTAAACAAGGCATGTTCGAAAGACAGCTTCCCCCTCCCAAGGATCGACCAGCTCGTCGACGCAATAGCAGGAAGCGAACTCCTGAGCTTCATGGACACGTTCTTGAGCTACAACCAAACCCAAATGCATCTAGACAATCAGGAGAAGACTGCCTTCATCACGAACTAAGGACTATACTACAACAGAGTAGACCTATTCATGGGCCAGGCCGGGTTGGGCTTTTACTCTTCATTAACAGGATTTTTTCAAGCCCGAGCTCGAAGTCCGACTGTGTATACAATTTTGTTGCTCAGTGCAAAGGGAATACAATCATCTATTGTTCATCTACAACTGAATTAAAGCATCAAGGAAGAGAGAAACAAGTAAAACTTGTTTTTCTTTTTCGTCATCATCTAGTAGACCATTAAAAATAACTAGAGTTGAGTAATGCCTTCCTGGTTTGAAATTACACAAAAACCATGGGCACGGAGAAAAAACCAAATGCAAATAGAATTCACATTGGTGTATGTAGTTAAAATAAAAAAAAAAAAGAGAAAAAAAAAGATAACGGGGTAATGGTGACAAAATAAGGCAAACAAAAAGTTCTGGTATCAGCAGATCCACGGAACAAATTTTCTTGGAAAATAAGGTGTCGCATTCTTCTTCTTTACATCATCACGGACTCAAGAAAAATCATCGGTAGTCCGTAGACGAACCAAGCTTCAGAGGTGATCAGATCTTTTTCCCTTTTTTCTTTCGGGTTGTGATCAACAATGGATATCAATTTGACCCACAAGAAAATCCAAGAAAAGGAAAATCCATCACAGATCAGAAAAGGGAGGTTGTCATGAGACTCACAATGATGTGCAGTTCCTCCGGCTAAGTTCTCAGCAATCTGAAGAGTGATTGTAAGTTGCAGTGGACTCACCGTGAGTGATTGTAAGTTGCAGCAGAGGTTGTCTTCACTAGTATTCCCGGGAAGGATGTCAGTAACATACGATTCAACAATGATGGTTCCAACGCCAGTAGAGGAAGGGTGGAGAATGAAAATATGGAAATGGGAACGAACTTACCGTTGAACATTGGTGACACTGATTAGAGTTGAGAGTTAGAAAGAATGAAATATGAGAAGGGTTCAGTTTAGGAATTTAGGGTTCAAAATCTATCTATCTATATATATATATATATATATATAAGTCAGGCCGGGCTTTTATGGCAAATCTTGAGCCGGACCCATAAAACAGTCGGGCTCGGGCTTTTAGACCCAAGGTCAAGCCCATAGGCTAATATCTAAGCGTAAGCCAGTCTGAGCGTCGGGCTTCCCGACCCATGAATAGGTCTACTATAGAGTAATGCCCTTCGGTCTGAAGAATGTCGGCGCTACCTATCAACGACTGGTGAATCAAGTTTTCGAGGACCAGCTTGGCCGCAACGTGAAGGCATACGTAGACGACATGCTAGTGAAAAGCAAGAAGGTCGAGCAACATCTAGCTGATCTCAAGGAAGTCTTTGGATTCCTCAAGAAATAGCGAATGAAGCTGAACCCGACGAAATGTGCCTTCGGGGTTAGCTCTAGCAAATTCCTGGGGTTCATGGTCATGCAAAGGGGGATCGAAGCCAATCCAAAAATGATCAAGGCCATCCTTGACATGCAATCACCTCAGACTTACAAAGAAGTGGAGCGCCTCACTAGATGAGTAGCCACCCTCAGAAAATTCATGTCAAAGTTTGTAGACTGGTGCCTGCCCTTTTTCAAGGTTCTCAAGAAGATGAAAGACTTCTAGTGGACCAAAGAGTGCGAACGGTCCTTCTAGGAGCTGAAAAGGTACATGAGCTCGTCGCCTCTTCTCACAAAGTTAAGCCTTGGGGACGTACTACTCCTCTACCTCTCAGCTGGAGATGAGGTGGTCAGCTTGGTCTTGGTGAAAGAAGAAGACCGAACACAAAGGCCGATTTACTACACCAACAAAGTTGTCACCGGTGCCAAAACTCGGTATTTGAATCTAGAAAAGGTTGCCCTGGCTCTAGCCACCTTGGCAAGAACTTCCAAGCCCACAATGTATGGGTGCTTACCGACCAGCCTCTCAAGCAAGTTCTGTAGAGGCCGGAAGCATCTGGCTGCCTAATCAAGTGGAGTGTGGAGCTGAGTGAGTTCGACATCGACTACGCACCTTGGTCTGCCATCAAAGCCTAGGCCTTGTCCGACTTTTTGGCTGAATGCACCTTCTCGGCACAAGATCCAATTGCTGCACCCCAAGTCATTCAGCTCGGAATAATACACTTCAAGGAGTTCCTCAACCGAAGACCTCAGAGCTCTTCTACACCACACCGCAACCGAGCATTACAATCCTCGACTTCGAAACTGGGGGAGTGGTGTTCGGATTATGGTTGAGCTAGCCCTAGGTGCCACGTGTCACCTCTACGGCCGTCTTATCTCTTTGGCCACGACGACACCACGTAGGATGGATAAATGCGACCAAGAAAGAGGAGCCCCGTACAGATAAGGAGGATAGTTCCGCCGAGGATCAAGAATCATCATGATGACCTCATCCCGACAACCCTGGAAGCCTCATCCGAATAGGACACGGATCCTCAACTATAAATTGGTAACCCCCACTCGAGGTAAGGGACTTTTGACTCTTCAGCCTCCATACTATTGCACTACCTCTGCTCAGACCATCATGTTTCTCTCAACTGCTCGGCCCAATCACCCATCTTCCATTACTGACTTGAGCGTCAAAGTGCCTACCTGGGGAACAACTCCTCAGGCCTTTGATCACTTTCTTGTTTTAGATTTTACTACGCGGCTTTGTCCTTTCACCTTGACTTTGCCAGTTGGCAGAATTATCTGATTGCGATCTTGATTCAAGACACCTCAAATCGGACAACATCACTTTTAAACTACAAATTAAACATGATTTAATTAATTAAAATAAATAAATATTCAAACTAAGTATAAGTACTAGATAATTAGTGGATCTAAAATTAAATAATATTATCACAAAGAAAACATAGGTATTGGAATGGTCTCAAAGAGAGAGAGAAGCATATAATTTTATGATGTTCTCTCAGTCCATAGTTGGTGACTCTATTTATCAGTTGTGAACTCAATACTTCATTATGATACAGGAAGTCTGGTTACACAAGACTTGCTTGGAATATATATTATACTTGATCAACTGTTTTACTTATGTAATTTAATATTAGATCTCAAAATCAGCTAGCCCATAATATGACATATCTGCATGTAAGAAAGTACTGCTGTCATCCAGAACAATATCCCCTTCTATGGCTACATGTATTAAATGATTTTCTAGAAGTAAAGAAATAGTTATGTCATTTACTTATTTTAACAAAAAAAGGAAAAAAAAAGAAATAAGTGAGCAAGACTAGTCCCTTATTGAGCCTAGGAATTTATTTTGGGTGCTCACAGTTGGTAAGAAGACTTGATAATAAAACTCAACACATGAACACAATAAATTAACCTTGGATAATTAACAGAGTAATACATGATTGCTAGGGTTCATCTAAGATAGAAACCAAAGAAAAAAAATCTCACTCAGGCTATGCTTTCTTTTTCTTTGGTAAAATTAGATTCATGAAGCAGGAAATCAAACAGAAAAGGGAAAGTTATACAAATTTACATATTTTTAAAAGAATTTTCGAGTCAATGGTTTGACCAATCACCCGTGGTAATCTTTTAAAATATTTCAAAATAAAAAATTGGCCCAAACTGGTCAACAATTTGATCGCTTGGGTCCATGGATTGTTGACTTTAGGGGAAAATCAGAGTGAAATGGAACCGATACCCTCATCAGTTTTTGGGCTGAATGGTTTGATGATTTGTAAACCTTGATGATTATGACATCATCATCATCATCATAATAATAATAATTAGAAATTGCTATTGTTTTATTTTATTAATTATCTATGTATTATTTAATTACATATTTACTTATTTTATTATTTGTTCAATTATTTATAATTTCATTATTTTAATTAATTAAATATTAAATACATAATTATTAATTATTATTTAAAAATTATTTAGTTATGTATCTTAAAATATATTAATTAACAACTAATTAGTAAATATTTGATTTCTTAAAAATAATTTTGTAATTAATAATAATAACAATTATTATTATTATTTTAGTTATTTTATATTCATTTAGTTAATTGGTAATTAGTTTGTCAAAAGTCAAACAAGCTTTCTCATATCTAGGGTTAAAATAGTCAATTTTCATTTTCTAAAACTCATCATTTAGATTTTAGAACAACATTCTCTACATTTAGACTTAAATAGCAAAGAAAAGTTCACCAACTCTAATACACTTCTAAAAGTAATTAGTTTGTCAAAAGTCAAACAAGCTTTCTCATATATAGGGTTAAAATAGTCAATTTTCATTTTCTAAAACTCATCATTTAGATTTTAGAACAACATTCTCTACATTTAGACTTAAATAGCAAAGAAATGTTCACCAACTCTAATACACTTCTAAAAGTAATTATTATAGGTTGAGTCATTTAGATGTTAGACTTCAATGCCAACGAACAAGCCTTTAAACTTGTGGGGAAATTTCCGATGTGGGGTTGAACTTCATGCTTACAGTGAAAAAGGTTTTATGATTTCCTCTGAGTCCAGATCTCCTGCATATGTTATACAACACATATTTCACAGGATGCCATCTCAACACCACATTAAATATGTATCTCCCATTGCAAATAAAATTACCGGACATACAAAAAGCATGTTTATTAGCGAACACCATAGCAAATACGATGCCTCAATTTATAATGAGGTCTTGGAGTCAAGAACCTTATTTGGGTCAACCCGGCTTGCCTTGCTATGTTTTGGGTGGAAAATTCTTACCAATTGTAATAACCTATGGATGAAGGTGGTTTTAAATTTTGCATTTCATTTCTTTCATCAATAAAACAAGTCTTATTCATAACAATTATTTTTTTTTTAATATGATTAATAGAAAATATTAGAAATGTGCTCAATTTTTTTATAGATTTTTTGATTTTGTAATGTTTGTATTTATTTTTTATTTAAATTTTTTGACATTTAACTATGATATAATGGGTTGACCCATTTGACCTAAATGTTTGAATTTCTTATGAATTACCTAGACAAATGAATAGTTCTATTCTTGGGTCAATTAAAAAATATGATCATTTTTAAAATTTTGAATTTAGATCTAATTAGTATAATTTATTGGTGAGAAAATAATACTTTAGATGTAGGATTTAATGAGAAAGAATGTGAGTTAATACCTTAAACATAAGATTTAATAAGAGGGAATTCAACAAGGTGAAAAGTAGTAGTTCAAATGCCCTTGAAATAGAAAGGAACTAAATTTAAAGATAGTGGTATTTTTGTTAAGAAGAAAATTTTAATGATAGAAAATGAGAGTTAACACCTTAAACATAAGATTTAATGAGAGGGAATTCTATAAGGTGAAAAGCAGTAGTTCAAATGTCCTTTGAATTAGAGGACCAAATTTAAAGATATGGACATTTTAGTCAAGAAGAAAATGTTCACCATTTGCACTTTTAATAGTAATATAGATATATAACATGAAATAGTAGGAAATTAGATACAGGTTCTAGACCCAACTTACACCTGTCCCACCCTCAAATGTAATGAGGGTAGGGTTGGGGAGGGTTTTGCATTTTCATGTGCAAGGGGGGTTTGGATTTTCAAAATCCAACCCACTATGGATTTCGGAGGGTAAAGGGTTGGAAGGTCTAGGGAGGTGACTAAGGTCTAGAATTTATAAAACCCTCCCTGAACCTGCCTTATTTCCATCCCTAATAAAAACTTATCTAGGTCCCTTACCTAAGGGTTTAAGCTTTTAAGTTTTAACAGTTCCTTGAAAATGGTGTTAGAGTCTGTTTGACCATATGGCCTAGTGTTCAATCCTCACTACCCCCATTATATGGCTCAACTTGGAAGGAGTACAAATACAAATATGTTCAATCCTCACTACTCTACATATTTGTCTTTTGTACTCCTTCTAAACTGAGCCTAATTAAAAATTCAGCAAAAGGTATGCCAGGCTTTTGCGAGAGTGGGTATGTTAAAGAATAAAAACCTATCCCTCACCTAATAGCTTAACTCTTTTTTTTGGTAGAAAAGAGTGATGTATTAACTAAAAGCAAAGAAACCGAACAACCAGTTAAGGATCAGATAGATCCTTATCAGCAAAGTTTTGAATCCAATTAGCTGGGACATTGAAAAATAAAAGAACTCGACCCTCCAAGCACTTTTTTTGCCAACTCATGAGCTACCCTATTTGCAGTCCTATTTACAAACTTACAAGTCACTGGAGAAGAGTAAATTTTCTGTAAAATATCCTAACACAGAAACACAACATCTCTAGCTCCTTTAGCATCTCCAGAGATGATAGCCGAGATCACGTTTGAGTAGATTTTGGGAGTTAAGAGCCCCTGCCAAATCCAGCCCTTTTTAAGATAGCTAATGCTTCAGCTTGAATGGGAGAATGGGCTTTGGATGAGCCAAAAGAAGTAGCAAGCACTTTCCCATTTGAGTCTCGGGCCACTACACCAAAACCAGCAACACCAGGGTCAAAAAACTTCCATCATTGTTGATCTTTACATAGCCTTGGCCAGGTGGAGTCCAAAAAAGACTTCGAGCTGCTGTATCAGTTGCCTGCAAAGAAGGTCAACATCCTTGAGGGGAAATCATGGATATCTCCTTCATCATCTCTTTCTGTCAAGTTTTCTTGACAGACCTCCAATAGTGCGGATACAGATCATGTTGGAACTGTGTTAGGACAACTTACAAGCAGATCCCAACTCTATAGTTTACATTTTATTAAAACACCCCTATAATTGCAATTGATTTACTTAATCGGCCTTGAAAAATGATGGTTTTGACCCTTTTCTATCTAAAACAAGTCTATCATCACACGTACAAGAAGATAACCATGATTGATGTCTCATTGTCTCTTATTTGTCCTTTATGTTAAAATAATTAAATAATAAAATTTTTAAGAATTAGGTGCATGTACCTAAATTTATTTTCAACGATTAAGGAGGGCACAAGCCGCACCACTTAATGGGTATATGGCACGTAGACCTGTTCATGGGCCAGGTAGCCTGATGGCCCGGCCCGCACCCCGGTCGGGCTTGGTCATGTAAGTAAGCCGGTGGGCATAACCTCGGGCCTAACACAGTAAGCTCGACTGTGTTTTGGGCCAGGCTCAGGATTTGTCAAAAAAGCCCGGCCTGGCTCGACTCAACATTATATATTTTATAAAATATATAATATGTATTTTATATATTATATAAAATATATAAATAATATAATATTTATTAAAATATATATTTATAATTTAATATATACATTTTTTATTCTTTTCTTTATAATCTCTCTCTCTCTATTCAACCGCTAATAGTATGGGCTAAATTTCAGGCTCGGACTTTGGGCTTTTTATGAGGGTCGGGCTTGGGCCCAAGTTGTAGGCCCGATGATCGGGCCGGGCTCGGGCTCGGGCCTTAGAAAATTCTATTAATCCAAAGTGAAAGCCCGAAACGGTGTGTTTCACATGCATTCTGTTTCTGTTGTTCACTGCAATAAATAAATGGAATCGGCGAGAAAATCACATTTAGCAAGCCTTTCTCTCGGAAAACATTTTTGTAATGATTAGTTTTGAAATTCAAAATGGTAGGGATTTCTTGAAATGTCAAATTGATGTTTTTTGAATTGCCTTGGCGATTCTAAATTGCCTTGATGACATGGTGCTTCGAAATTTGAAAAAATTGACTAGATATCACAAAATTGTCATTATAGAAACGAATCAATTGTGAATCATCACTTGTAAAATGGACTGCTTATAAAAGTAACCGTCAAACTCAGTATCTCATATGCATTTATGGCTGGCATTGAACAAAATGATTGGCCCATAACCGTCAAACTCAGCCTATCCACTCTCCCTTATTTGAAATAGAATGGAGGTAGGAAAAGGATTATGGGCTGAAACAAAAAAATCTAAGCCTTTAAATTTATTGTTGGTGTTTTCTGTTTTAGCCCTGCGCTACAAGAGTGTCTTAACAAAAGTGAATTAATTCATTTGTTTGGGAGGGAGGTAAAAAGCAAGATGAAGTGGTCTTCTCACATATTATGACATTAAAGCTGCGTTTGAAAACGATGCAAATGTAGTGTAAATTCTGGTTAGGGGTAAATTTGTATTCTGATTCACTTCTGTAATGAAAGAAAATATATTTTCTAATGCATTTTTTACATCAATAATAAGATGTAAAAGTATATCAATAAAAATAAATAAATTTGCATTCAATTGGGTTTTTGACAAAAAAGTCATGCTTTATTGAAATTTGTGTTTGCAAATATCTACAGTGCAAAATTTTGTATTTTGTATTTATTTATACTGTATATATTTATATTTGTACTTCTGTCAAAAAAACATTTTTTGATAAAAAGATAAATTTATTGATGCAAAATCAACCCAATTTTACAATTTATATAGACTGTTTTACACTCAACATATTTAAATTTATACTTATTTTCATCGTTTCGAAATGCAAGAGAATCGAGAAATAGGAGGAAATTAGATGGATTGTGTCAAATTGAAGGAACAATGCAACACCAACACTAGATATGGTACGGTCAATGGATAGATCTCGACGGATAAAGTAGCAAAACCAGTTTCAAACCAGACCCTAATCGGGACTATCGATTCTCAGTCAATAAGAATTGGCAACTACACTTTTAAGTTGTAATTTGGTAATAATCCAACTTTAATTGTTAAAATAAACTGCGGGGAAGGTTCAACCAGAAAACGAACAAAATACAAGGCATCCCTTATCAAGAAAACGAAGAAGCTAATCACCAGAAAATCTTGGACATAAATTCTAATAAATGATGTCCAAAGAGGTCTTCCATGGAGGGGTTTGGCTTTCGTCGTTGGCTGTGCGCCATGGGAGAGGAGGAAAGGAGGGCTTTGGAGCAGATACGGACTGGACGGGAGTGACTAGTGAGTGAACGACCGAGGCAGCAAAGATCTGACGCCTTGGAGTTAATTTGTTGTCAAATGTTGTTTCCACACAGCTCATCAGCTATCTTGGTGAAGGCAATGGAGGACGAGCCACCTTCGGCTAACGCGGTCAGGGCCTGCTGTCTCATCTCCTGACTTCGTTCTCTCAGAGCTCTTCCATCTTCTGAATCCATCAACGATTTAACACGTTTCTCAACTTCATCGGCACTCACGAACCCATCGTCAGATTGATCGATGGGCATAGCCAACTTGTAAGCATCCACCAATACTGTTCTGTTCATATGCTGCTCCGCATACAGAGGCCACGCCAATATGGGCACCCCGGCAACAACCGCTTCCAGCACCGAGTTCCATCCGCAGTGGCTCACGAACCCACCCACTGATTCCCGATTCAACACGGCCACTTGTGGTGCCCATGACTTCACAACCAACCCTCTCTCCTTGGTTCGCTCCAGGAACCCTTCAGGCAACAGAGCATCCAGATCTGGATCCACTGCTGCTGATCCTTTCGACACTACTTTGTCCTTCTCACTGGGTGGCGGACTCCGCACCACCCACAAGAACCTCTGCCTGCTCCTCTCTAACCCGATAGCTATCTCCTTCAGCTGCTCTCCGGAGAACGCACCCATACTACCAAAACACAAGAAGACGACACTTCGTGGTGGTTGTTCATCTAGCCACAACAAGCACTTGGGTACACCACCACCACCACCATTTCCGGCCTCCTCAGTTCCGTCTTGGGGTTCTGAGATCAATGGCCCGACACTGTAAACAGGTGGTGTTGGACCATCTGGTACACAGAGCCCATCTTCCATGGCTTTAAGCGATACTGACTCGAGGGACTCAAATGTGTTAACCATAATAGCTCTTGATTTAGTCATCTGAGAAGATATTTTTAAGCACTCATGGTATGCTTGGTCATCTCGATCGAGAATTGGTTCAGGCATGTGTGATGCTCGGATGGGTGGCAAGCCTGGTATATGGAGATGGGTGGTGGTGAGGTCCTTCAAGTTTTGGGTGGTCTGCTTATCGATGATGGGTAAGTGGAGAAAGGCAGACAGAGCGGCAGCACCACATGTGAAATATATATAAGTGGGAATACTGAGGTCGGAGAAGACGTCGACGGCAGAAGTAGTGAACATGTCGACGACGAAGGCTTGGACAGGTGTGATCTGTGAGATGGTCTTTAGTGCGTGAAGGACGTTGGGGTTGTTGAGGCGGATGAATTCCAATAAGACTACCAGACTGCTGCGGTTGGGAGAAGGCTCAACAAGGGAGAAAGGGTCGGAGAGTGGGGGTAATCGGAGGAAGGTGATGGAGGGATTGGCTTGGGAGATATGGTGGATGTAAGAGGTGGTGGCAGGTGTGTCAAAAGGTCCGGTTGTGATGAGGACGGTGACGGAGAAGTGGTGGCGGAGGACGAACTGCTTGGCCAACTCCAGCATCGGGCCGACATGGCCTCTGAGTGGAAAAGGGTAGAGAACTATACAACCACCGCTTCCCATTCTAAATTTGAATTTCCTAATCCTGGGATCCGCCTCTGTATTCTGAAAAACAGAGAGAGTATGGAGGCAGGAAAATAAAAAATGTAATTGAAACTTGCAAATTAAAACAGAGAGGCAGAGACCATCAACCATGAAAAGTAACAAGTTAAACCAGAAAATTCAGTGGAGACTAATAGTAATATGGGCGATGGCATGGACAGGAAATCAACAATAAATTGGCTTTGTGAGATGTTCATGGAATGTGCCGGTGTTGACGGGTAGGTGAACAATTCGACGGAAAGCTGACTGGTTGATTTTATTTTTTTTCGCTTCATGGGCTCTACACAACAGGTTGGTTTTTATATTAACTAGTGTGGTTAAGTTAAATTCAGTGTGCTAAGGGAAAGTCAAAAGAGAGAAAGATAGGAAGTGAAAAAAAAGACAAAGCTTGGTAGCAAAAAGTGAAAACACATTAAATTTAGAGTTCAGTCAAGGCATAAACTTGAATATCAGTAATACTCGAAAAAATGTAATAATATAGAGATTTTAGGGTTCATTTGATTTACAGTTGGAGTCAGAATCAAAATCCTTTGGAATTGGAATCAGAACTGTTTATTTTCATTTGATTTAGACAAGAAAAAGGAATGGGAATTGGAATCAGTGAGAATGAGATTTCATTCCCAAAGAAAGGGCAGAGAATGATCATTCTCTCAAATAGGAGAATGCCATTCCAGTAGAAATAAGAATAGGATTCCGATTATATTCCACCTAACCAAACAGTTAGAATTGGAGTAGCGTGACTAAGTCAAGAATTGTTTTCTTGAAGCTATAGGTATGTCCAAATCAATAACAAAATAAGAAAACAATACTTCCAAGACTTCTAACTATCCACGTCAAAATGATATTAACAGTAACACGAAACAAAGAAATATTAATTAATAAAATAATTTAGATATATTTTATTAATCAGTGACGGGCTGTTGTTCACGCCAAATGACAAGCTTCTCCTCTAGCATGTGTCGATAGTGAATGTAAATGGTTGACTGTGGGCTACAAGAGCCCTGTTGTAAAGCTGTTATGGTAGTTGCAGCAGTTGCTTGCCCCGGTGAAACATGAAAAGAGATTACCCTCATAAGCCAAGAAGATCAACTTGGGTGCCTATCAGGAATCCAAGGTACGGGGATTGAGTATGCATCACCTTGCATGGGACATGCAAAGCAACGAGTGACTTGGACCATGCGCTTACTAATTGTGACTTAAAGATTTACATTAGTTGTTATTTCTGTTAGTTTGTTGCATAGGAATCGGTCAATCAGTTAAAGAGGATAATCTCATTATTATTGGTTATTTTATTGTCAAGTAGTCGAGTCCTTTTTGTATTTAAACTCTATCATTTAGCAAGTTAGACAAGTTCAAAATTCAATAAAATTACAAGGTTCATTCTCACCTCAAGTAGAATAGCATTTTATGATTCTCTCAAATAGCTTTGACTGGGACCTATCAGTGGTATTAGAGCTAGACATTATGGCTACCAACAAAGAAAGAATCGAGAATTTAGAAGCGGGTCTCGGGGGACTTCAAGCTAATCTGAGTAGAATGGAGCTGGGTGTTAATGACAAACTACATCAGCTAGAGACTGCTATTAGCAAGATCTCCGAAGTTTTGCTTACAAGACAAGAACCAACTTCTAGCAATGTCAACGAACGTAGCAGACAATCCTCCAACGGACGCTCTCGTGAAAACACAGAAGGGGGACGACTACTATTCTCCTCTAAGTTGGCTAAGCTCGAATTTCCTAAGTATTCTGGTGATGACCCAAATGAATGGTTCACGCATGTCGACCAATTCTTTGAATACCAGGGCACTTTGGAAACACGAAAGGTGTCTTTGGCTTCCTTTCATTTGGAAGGAGAAGCAAATCAATGGTGGCAATGGTTATGCAGGGCTTATCATGAGGAAGGGAAAGAAGTGTCATGGACCATTTTTGTAGAGGAGTTATAGTCTCGCTTTGGCCCAACAAATTGAGAAGATTTTGACGAGTCTTTATCAAAAATAAGACAGACAGGGTCCTTACATGAGTACCAAAAGGAGTTCGAGAGATTGGGAAATAGAGTGCAGGGGTGGACTCAAAAGGCATTGGTGGGCACCTTTATGGGAGGCCTTAAAACTGAAATAGCAGATGGGATTCGGATGTTTAAGCCAAAATCCTTGAAGGAAGCCATTAGTTTGGCTAGGATGCGAGATGAGCAGCTGCACCAGGAAGAGAAGGATACACGTCCAGTCAATAGGCCCACTATCGGCTCTTCCCCAACGAAACTGAAGTCTGCTCCGCCACTGAAACGACTCACTTGGATAGAGATGCAGAGAAGGCGTGTTCAAGGCCTTTGTTTTAATTGCGATGAGAAATTTGTACCGGGGCACAAATGCAAAGGACCACAGTTGCTGTTGCTTGAAGGAGGTTTTGACGAAAGCGAAACAGATGACGAAGAGGGAGCCCACACCAACCTGCGAGGAGAACCTGAAATTTCACTCCACGCTCTCACGGGGTGGTCAATAGCCAAAACCATGCGAGTCTCGGCTAAGGTGGGATCTCATGAATTGATTGTTCTTATTGATAGTGGGTCAACCCATAATTTCATCAATGACAGGATAGCTGAATTATTGCATTTACCGGTGGTGCCAACTGAACCCTTTAATGTGAAAGTCGCCAATGGTGATCCTCTCAAGTGCCAAGGGAGGTTTAAAAATGTTCAAGTCCTATTGCAAGGTATTCCGTTTACCTTAACTCTCTATTCCTTACCGTTGATTGGGTTGGACATGGTGTTAGGAGTTCATTGGCTTGCACAGTTGGGCACGGTGGTTTGTGATTGAAAAAGAACGATAATGGAGTTTTCGTGGAAGAACCAGTGTCATCAATTGGAAGGAATGGACAACCATCCTGTTCAGCCTACGAAATTCAAAACGATTTCAAAAGAGATGAAGCAGGGAAATTCCATATTTTCCGTATGTCTACAAGTAGCCATGGAGGAAGTGCCTCAAAGAACTCCGTCGGAAATGCAGCAATTGTTACATTAATTCAGGGACATCTACCAGGAACCAAAGCAGCTTCCACCAAAAAGGGAGATAGATCACTGCATCAATCTCAAAGAGGGGACTGAGCCAATTAATGTCCGACCATACAGGTACGCCTACTTTCAAAAAGTTGAAATAGAAAAACGAGTTCATGACATGTTAAAATTGGGGCTAATAAGGTCTAGCACAAGTCCCTTCTCTTCTCCTATTTTGTTAGTCAAAAAGAAAGATGGAACTTGGCATTTCTGTACCGACTATAGGGCTCTTAATGCTATAACCATCAAGGATAGGTTTCCTATTCCAATTGTTGATGATATGCTTGATGAACTATATGTGGCAGCCTTCTTTGCTAAACTTGATTTACGATCAGGTTACCATCAGGTACGGATACACCCATCATACATTCACAAAACTGCCTTTCATACACACAATGGTCATTATGAATATTTGGTTATGCCCTTCGGCTTGTGTAATGATCCTTCCACTTTTCAGGCCATCATGAATTTCATATTTCGCCCATATCTTCGAAAATTTGTGTTAGTCTTTTTTTATGAAATTCTCATTTATAGCCCCAATTGGATCATGCATCTTGAACATGTTAAAAAAGCTTTTGAAATATTAAGGCATCACAAGTTTTTCATTAAGCTTAGCAAGTGTGCATTTGCTAGCAAGAAGTTGAATATTTGGGACACATTGTAACTCCACAAGGTGTCAAGGTGGACTAAGGGAAAATTAAGGCTATGCTTAATTGGCCTAGACCACTAATGTTTCTAACTTGCAAGGATTCTTAGGCCTTACAAGTTATTACAGAAAGTTCATCCACAACTATGGAGTTATAGCTCGGCCATTCACCAACCTCTTAAAAAAGGGACAATTTAAATGGACAGAAGAAGCAGAGAATGCATTTACAACTTTGAAGCAAGCAATGACTTCTACTCCCACACTTGCTATGCCAAATTTTCATCAACCCTTTGTCATTGAATCGGATGCTTCTGGTGCTGGCATTGGAACAATGTTAACTCAACAAGGGAAACCCATAGCATTCATGAGCTGAGCCTTGGGAGTCACTAAGCAATCATGGTCTACCTATGCCAAAGAAATGCTTGCCATTGTTCAATCTATTCGGACTTGGCGCCCTTACTTTTTGGGCTGAAAGTTCTACATCCAAACTAACCAACGCAGCCTCAAGTATCTAATGGAGCAGCACATAGTGATGCCGAAACAATAGAAGTGGGTGTCCAAATTGCTAGGGTATGACTATGAGATCACTTACAAACTGGGAAGGGAGAATTCCGTTGCTGATGCTTTGTCAAGAGTAATAGGCAGTCCTAGCCTTAGTACTCTTTTTGTCCCTCAAACATCTTTGTGGCACGCACTCACGACTGAAGCCAGCAAGCATCCCTATATGGTCCGAATTGGCAAGATTGCAATTGAAAATCCTGGAGCACCCTATAAATGACGGAATGGGTTGGTATGTTACAAAAACTGTGTAGTGATTCCTCCTAATTCCCAACTTGTCAATCAGCTGTTGCAGGAATTCCATGATTCACCATATGGAGGACATTCTGGGGTATTGAGAACATACAAGCGAGTGGCACAACAATTCTATTGGCCATCAATGTATAAAAGGATTCAACAATATGTGGCCTCTTGCAGTGTTTGCCAAAAGAATAAAGCAGAAACTTTATCTCTAGCGGGTCTTCTTCAACCATTATCCATCCCTTGCCATGTATGGAACAACATTACCATGGATTTTATAGATGGGTTACCACCCTCTAATGGCAAAAGCACTATTTTTGTGGTCGTTGACCGCCTAAGTAAATCAACCCATTTTTTTGCCTTGTCACATCCTTACACGGCAAAAATGGTAGCCGAAAAATTTGTGAAAGGGATTGTCAAGCTTCATGGCATGCCAAAATCAATTATTAGTGATAGAGATCCCATTTTCATAAGTCAATTTTGGCGGGAATTCTTCAAAATGTCAGGTACTAAGCTGCACATGAGCTCTGCCTATCATCCCCAAACCGATGACCAATCCGAAGTAGTTAACTGGTGTGTTGAGCAATATCTTTGATGTTTTGTTTCTCAACAACCTCGAAAATGGAATTATTTTCTTCCAGGGGCTGAATTTTGGTACAACACTACATACCACTCCTCTATTGGGATGACACCCTTTCAAGCTCTCTATGGGAGACCCCCACCAAGTATTCCAAATTATCAAGTGGGGGCATCATTTGTGGAGAAGGTGGACCAGACCATGGTATCTTGAAATGCCATTCTACAGTAGATCAAAATCAATTTACATGCAACAGTTAATCGAATGAAACAATTGGCCAATTCCAAAAGAAGGGGCGTGGAATTCCAAGTGGGGGATTAGGTCTTCCTTAAACTCCACCCTTATCGATAGCAAACTGTCTACAGGAGAGCATATCAAAAGCTGGCTAGTCGCTTTTATGGTCCGTACCAAATTGAAGACCAGGTTGGAAAGGTAGCTTACAAACTTAAATTACCCGAAGGCGAATTCACCCTGTTTTTCATGTTTCACTGCTTAAAAAGCAAGTAGGGGAGACTACTGCCACTAGCATTGAGTTGCCACCCATAACTGATGATGGTGAACTTATTATGGAACCTGACGCCATTTTGGATACTCGATGGATTAAGAAAGGGTCAAGTTTTGTTGAGGAAAGCCTTGTCTAGTGGAAAAAATTTCCAAAAGAAGATGTTACGTGGGAAAATACACAGGAGCTATGAAACAAGTATATCAACTTGAACCTTGAAGACAAGGTTCCACTGAAAGAGGGGAGCAATGATAAGCCAAGAAGATCAACTCGAGTGCCTATCAGGAATCCAAGGTACGGGGATTGAGTATGCGTCACCTTGCATGAGACATGCAAAGCAACGAGTGACCTGGCCCATGGGCTTACTGATTGCGACTTAAAGATTTACATTAGTTGTTATTTTTGTTAGTTTGTTGCATAGGAATCGATCAATCAGTTAGAGAGGATAATCTCATTATTAGTGGCTATTTTATTGTCAAGTAGTTGAGTCCTTTCTGTATTTAAACTCTATCATTTAGCAAGTTAGACAAGTTCGAAATTCAATAAAATTACAATGTTCATTCTCACCTCAAGTAGAATAGCATTTTACGATTCTCTCAAATAGCTTTGACTGGGACCTATCATACCCCTATGAGGATGTTAATCTCTTGGCATGGGTGTGGAATAGAGAAATCTGTGTTGGTCTGTTGAATGGGAGAATGGTGAGAGAGATTTTAGGAGGAAGAATGGTGAGCGTGAGAGAAATTAAAATAAGAAAGAAAAAAAATGAGAGAGAAAGAATAAAAGAGGGACTTCGGATCTCCTGCCCGCAAGAATTTTGCCCATGTCTACCCACAACATACTACCCCCCTGTGAATTGGAAACATATCCCCCTGCATAATACCATGCAGGAGGATGAGATGTTCTCCATGGGTGGCTGCGATGTTATGTGGGTAGACGTAGGCAGAGTTTGTGTGGGCAGGAGATCTGGACTCTAAAAGGGGAGAATAGAGGAGGGAGCAGAGAAGAGGAAAACTAGATTGTATCAGATGATTGGATCGGAAAAATAGGGAATCAGTCACTTGATCAGTTCCATTTCACCTCAAAACCATTTTTTGGCCAAAAACTGTTAATTTTGTCAGCAAATCGCTGACTCAAGTGGTTGAACCACTAAACCGTTGACCTGGACAATAGTTTTTAGCCATTTTTTGTTTTTCTAATTTTTTTAAAACGGGCCATCTGTCCAAACCAGACGGTCAGACTATTAAACCTCAGAATCGTTCCTAGAATGGTCCTTGTCCAGTCAGGAAGGAAAGGAAAAGGGAGCGGGAGAGAAAAGGGAAGAAGAACATAAAAATAAGGTTTTAAAAACTGACCCGGAAATGGAACTGTTCTGGCCACCGGTTTCCGAGTCAGCGGTTCGACCGTCCAGGTCAAATGGTTTGAACGGTTTGAACATCTTACTCATTAGATTGGAATATTAGGGTAAGATGCATACTATATAAGAGAAAATAAGATTTGAATGAGAGAGATTTGATAAAACTTTCAGCTGAAAGAGTTAGAAGAAGAAGGGGAAGAGTTCAAAAGTGGAGGAGGACTTGTAGGTTGCAGCGGCGGCAACGACAGCGACTTATAGCGGCAACAATGACAACAACGACGATGGCGAACTACAGCAGCAATGGTGGCAAACTGGCAATGAAAGTAGATTTGAAATTTCTTAGTCTCAGATCTCACTATCTCACACATCTCAAATCCCTCTCACCGTCTCGCATAGACTTGTCTCACACATCTCAAATCTCTCTCACCGTTTTGCGCAAGAGAGATATATCTGTACAAATTTGAGATTTCTCAATCTCAGATTTGAGAAACCTTGCCACAAACTATTCTTTGAGTCGAACGGTTCAACGGTCAAACCATCCGGGTCAACGGTTCGTTGACTAATTCAACGGTTTTTTACCAAATACCGGGTTTGAGGTAAAACGGAACCGATCGCCTGAACAGTTTCTGGTCCGAACAGTTTGACCGCACATCCAGGTCAATGATGGTTCGAAAACATTGCATAAAAAAAAGGACGGATAGGGCCCCGTAGGGAGAAATAGGAAAGAAAATTAAAAGGCTTTTATACTTACACTTCTAACTTTTAAGTCCAAGTTTTTTTTTTTTGTTTTGTTTTTTTTCGATAAGCAGTTTCTAAGTCCAAGTTGGATAGCAAGGTGCCAATTTGGATAAGAAATCCAAGTTTTATATATATCCTAAGTTGGATAAGAAATCCAATTGGCCCAACCCGTGGTTGGATTTCCTACAATTGTTTATATTTTTCTTGCACCATCCAGTTAACGTCAATACAGATTTGATGGGACTGTGAACGGAAATATATCGGAACCAATTCAATTTCAATGAGTTTGCAGTGCAAATTTATATTTGCACCAGTGTAAATGCGAGAGAGTGCAAATTGGTTGTGGAATTTTTGGTTTATTTTTTATTTAGATTTGACTTCGTATCATTTATTTATGATAAATAAAATAAAACGTAAAATGATGAATTTCTCCATTTTAATCATATGAAAGAGAATGGAGGTAGGAGTTATATTTGTTTGGGTGCATGTGGGATAATTAGATGATGCAGTCCCCACCTTATATGAAAGAAAATTGATCTAGGAGGGAGGTAGTAAAATTTTGTATCAACTTTTGAGATGCAAAATTTGCAATGCTAATAAATGCAAAATTTGTATTGATTCAAATTTAGAGTGCAAACAAACAGAGCGTAAGAGAAAATTTTGGTGTGTCAAGGAGAAAATTATTTGAAGGCCATGGTTTACAGGTCATGCATGGTTTTACGAGTTAATTGGGAGATTGGTTCATTCAACTTGTCAAGGATAAGAAGCAACCCAACGTGCAAAGATATAACTCTACCAAGGGTTATCCTAATTATCACAACTGTTGTATTCCAAGATTTTGTGTATATCTAGAATTCTTTTAGCATTGTAATTAATTCCTTCACTATTTAAGCTAATAGAAAGAACGACATCATCGGTAAAGTTTTCACTCAATTCATTATTCCTAATTTGGTATCATAGTGGGATTCGACTGTTGTTCATTCCCTTCTCCATGGCTTCTCAGGTCTCCAATAGTTCAACCCTTGCAACACAATCCAATCCAACTATTCCCACAATGGGTTCTTCATCTATTACAGTGGTTGGACCCAAACTAAGGAGGCACCAATCACCTGACTACTTACCTCAAGAATCTCTCTGTTCATGATCCATGATGAAATTACCATCGGTAAAAGAGCAGGTTTAGGGATTTCACATATTGCGTCTTCTTCATTCCATACTTCCACTAGTTCTTTTACTTGGAAGAATATTCTTGGAGTTCCCAAGAATATTATTGAAACTGGATTAACAATGATGGCTTTCGAAGCAGTTATATATATATTTTTTTATTCTATATTGCAAGTTCTAGGTTGTGCCTGCTACTCGTATCTAAGACCGTAAAATACTTCCAAACTTGACTTTTGTTCAGATGAATGTATGTGTTTGGGCTATAGCTTTGCGGCATAAGGGTTAAATAAGTGCCTCCATCTATTTTTCACGTAATGTCTTATTTGATGAATCTCGTTTTCCATTCGCACAACTAACTATAGCAACTATCACCCTTTGGGCCCTTTAAGCCTAATATCAATGTTGGAGCTCCTCCTATTCGAGCTCTTTCATTAACCAGTAATTCAGCCCACCCTTCCATCTATTTGGCATAATGGGCCCACACCAAGTTCTACAACTCTACACTATTAACTCTCCTGGCCCACCTCTTGTTCCTCAGCCCAACAATGCATCTCCTATGATGTCATCTACTGTTGGGCCTGCTATTTCCCCACCGTCCACCAACACCCAAGGATTAGGCTTAAAACTTCCACGTTGAGAACGTGTAAACATATGCCATGAGTGTTGGTGGGGAAAGAGGAAGTACCGACATGACAGAAACTGAGCCTAGTTGTTACGCCCAAGTCCAAAAGGACCCTCGTTGGGTTTCAGCTATGCCCGATGTATATAAGGCCTTGATGGCTAACCACACTTGGACTTTGGTAGTTTGGTCCCTCCTCCTTTGGGTAAGAATGTTGTGGGGACCCGGTGGGTCTACAGCGTTTCAAGGCCCGTTTAGTGGCCAAAGTCTACACTCAAGCAGTTGGTTTGGACTTTAACGAGACCTTCAATCCGGTCATTAAGCCCACTACAATTCGCATAATACTTTCTCTTCTTGATGTTCGTAACACCTTTCTACCTATGGGCTTTGTAGATCCCAATCGTCCCAGTTTTGTTTGTCGCCTCAATAGGAGTTTATATGGGCTTAAGCAGGCTCTGAGGGCCTGGTTCACAAGGCCTCGTGACTTCTTATTAACATTGGAGTTTGTTGAATCCAAAGCTAATTCAACTCATAAAAACCATCATTTAATCTGGACCTTGAAAGGTCATCAGTTCCTAGTTTTCACGGTCCAACCTTCCAGTCCAATCAAGTCTTACAACACCGATACATTGGTCGTGATAGAGTGATCAAATCCACTACAATTCCCTCTAGTCCTCTACTAGATTGAGAGGAAAAAGATTGAAGAATAAGAATAAGAGGAGAAAATGGATCAGTCAATTTATTTCATAACGATGAGAAACAATACATGTTATCTTTATCACAATTTTCATTGTACCCATAAGACAAACTTACGAGTTTTAATCGAGACACATCCATGTCACCCAAGCCCAATAACTTTTGCTCGATCTTTTGCCCACAAAATCAAAATCCCAGTCCAAGCCCAAAACAAAATTAATTTTTAAAATAGTTATACACAATAAATCAAAACAAAACAAAACAAAAAAAGGTAATTCGTGATATAAATCACTTTGCAACCACTCCATTCTCCCCACCCGGATAAGCAAAATCATTTATGAAGTCATTGTATAGAGAAAGGTCACAAGCTCCAAAATTGGGAAGCATCTCTAGCTCACTAAAGAAACAGTCAAGGTCACTTGCTTCCTTCAGTGATTGGGGCTTCACTGCTTCCTTAGCCAGTTGGGTAGAAGTACCACAAAGAGTATCATTGCTGAAGCAACTAATCTTGCTTGAAGAGACACCATCCTCCAAAATGAACACTTTGTCTTTGCCCAGAGTAGTCTCTTCTTCATCTTCATCAATTCTTTCCTCAACAGTTGTAGATGGTTCATGTCCATCCTCTTCAATCTTTCCCTTGAAGGAGTTACAAAATTTTTCCTTGCTGTCTTCCATTTGGTCTTTTACAAATTTAAAAGGTGGGTCTTCTGCCCTCTTAGCACATATGAACTGCTCTTGTCAAAACAAAACCAGAGAATCCAAAGTAAGGAGTTCAAGCATTTGCATACCAGATGGTAGATGCATTATAGTTGATAGCATAGCATACACAGAGATCAGTCAGACAAATAATGATCCAGCCTGTAGAATATGAACTACAAGAAACTAGTTCTTAGGTTATTAAATTCTGTCCATAGTCTGTAAATTTTCTGCATGCACTCCCTTGGATGCAAGGGTGCAACTTGATTGGATTGGGTTAAGGCATTAAGCATTTGTTAAATTTTTAATGGGCCCAAACCCTAACTTGAGCCGGATGTAGTTGAAGTGCTGTTTTCAAAACCGGACCAGACCAAACGGTCGGACCGGAAAAACCGAGAACTGGTCACCTGACCAGTTCCATTTTCCTCCAAAACCGCTTTTTCCCCAAAACCATTAATTTTGGTCAGCAAACCGCTGAACCAGCTGGTTAATCGTTCAAACAGTTTTGACCGTTTTTCAATTTTTTTATTTTTTTATTTTTTTTATCAGAACGGGCCGATTGTTTGGCTCAAACGATCAGACCATTCAAACCAGTAACCGGACCCCTGACCGGTTTAGTCACCAGTTCGTTTTTAAAAACCATGAGTTGAAGTTCTTCAACTTGGGCAACCTGACTTGCTCCCCTACTCAGATGTTCATTTATATCGGCATAATCACTTTTGCTTCATCTTCATAATCTAAGCCTAAAGCCAACTACATGAATCTTGTTTTACCATTTTTCTCTGTTAAAAGTCATAAGCAGTGCTAAATTACGAGTGATTGAAACATTTCAAACATCACTTTTACTTGTTTGTGCAAAAATGCAAATGCCAAATGCCCTCTAAATGTTCTAGAAATGCTACAAACAAGATGAGTAATATGGGTTATGAAATCCAATCAGATTAGTACCTGTACTTTGGGTCTAGTGCCACTTTGGTCCCTGAACTTTAAAATGCGATAATTTAGTATTTGAACTTTCAAAATGTGCCAATCTAGTACCTACCATTAACTTGCCTGTTAACCAACCATTAAGTGCCATTTGAAAAGACACAAATACCCTTCAAGTGTCATCTATTCTCTTTATCAACCATTCAAATGTTGACAAAAATTGAACAATCGCAAACCCTCGCCTCTTCTATTCAAGAAAGTTGAGGTCACCAGAATGCCCAATGAAACGTAACCCCAACTTTTTTGAATAGAAGATGCAAGGATTTGAAACTATTCATTTTTTATCAACATGTGGATGGTTGATAAAGAAAATTAGATGACACTCAAAGGGCATTTGTGTCTTTTGAAATGTCACTTAATGGCTGATTAACGGATTGGTTAATGACATGTACTGGATTGACACATTTTGAAAGTTTGGGTATTAAATTATTGCATTGTAAAGTTTGGAGACCAAAGTGGCACTAGGCCCAAAGTACAGGATACTAATTGAAAATTTTCCTTAATAATAATAATAGCTGAAGCGGCTGGACATAAAGACTTATATTTTGGGGCCGCTTGATAACAATTAAAGATGCTGAACTAAAAAAAGCTTATTGCTTTGCCTTTTAGTGAATAGGTTTTAATTTTAAGGAGGTTTTGGGCTCCTTAATGGCTGAAAGTCTGAAGTTGGATAGATAGATCACTATATTGAAATTTGTTATCATTTAATTGTTTTAACAACTAAAATACAAAGCAATAACTCTTTCGGTTCAGCAAGTTCAGCCGTTACCAAACGGCCCCTCTGTTAAGGAGTTGTGTTTAAAATATAAAAATAGCCCAAAACGAACTGCCTTGCTCGTCACGGACACGAAGATCTAAAATACACGACTGAGGTTATTGGGTCTTTTTGTGATTTAAAGAAGGCCGTGACACTAGCATCCACCTTAAAAAAATCTGATACAATATGAATGTGATGCATGGTGAACGTCACGCTCTCACGAACTTCCCTACACGTGGCCTCACGTACTATGTACCACGATATCATCCCACACGTGTATGTAAAGTTCTGTTATTTTGTCTGTTTCCCATTGCTTCTTTTTATCTTGTTGGCTGTTGCTTCTCAAATCTCACCCCCACCAGAAAAGAAAAGATTTTAGGGATACAATTGGACTCGTTCAGCCAAAATAAAACTACTCCCATTTTCTCAGCCATTACATTACTGAAATCAAAGAAGCTCTGCTAATCGAAAGAAGACTGTAGTAAGCAAGATTAGATTACTCACAAATTGGTTGCTTTCGTCTTGATATAGCATGATGGAGTCTCCGGTCTTGAGACTCTTTTGCTTCACAAAATCTCCTGTACACAGAGATTTCAGTGTTATATTTCAGAAGCTGAAAAGACCCAAAATTAGAGATTTTAATTAAAAGCTTTGAACCTGAAATTCAACAAATGGGTTTTACCTGTATTCTCCAAAACATACATCCTGCTCTTATTGTTTGGCCAAAACCTAAACTTTTACAGAAACAGAATATAATCAGAACTCCATTTTCCTACATATGACTAACAGACTAACAGTTTGAATTATTGAACTAAGGAACAGAAAAATCCAAATAACACCAACTTACCCACCTGTATCTCATGTGCCAGACCTTGCTAGAAGCCAAATCTCTTACTGTGATTTGGAATCCTTCTTTCACTGTGAGGGTTGGCAGGTTTGCCTCTGAGTCTTTCTGTTTATTATGAAAATAGTAAAAATAACTCAACAAACAAAAAACACTCGTCAGGTTTATGAATCAGAAGAGGTATCTAAAAAAACTCATCCAAACTCAACACATAAATTGGTAAGAACTAAGAACAGATGAGAATAAGACGCTAAAACTTGATAAAGAGGCTACCCCATGAAAATACAGTAGCACCCCTGATTAAGTAGCGCAAGTAATAACTTTTAATAGGGGTATTCTTGTCATTAATTAGTAATAATTGCAACTTATATTATTAGAATTAATTAATTTTTTTGGTTTATTTTCTGTCACGGGGATCGAAAAAGTCAGGGAAGGAGGTTCGTTATTGGCCAGTCTGAAAAAAAAATAGGGTCACAGTGGTCCCAAGAGCAAATCAGGTAAAAGAGAATGGAGGCTCATTCACTTTTTCACAGCTTCCTTTCTTGAAAAGGAAAATGGAATGAACCAAAATCATAAAATATAAAATATACTTGGAGCTAGCTACGGGATTATGAACACCTCACCTTTGGGAGTATAATCCTTCCAAGGGAGTTCACATCACTGTTTTTCAGTTCCTTCTGCAATAAGAGTCGGAGTTTCTGTTCAAAACCCAAGGAGAATCAGTAATGGAGGAGACGCAACACAATTACCAAAAAGGAAAATCTGAAAGCAAATCAGAAAAACCAACAGAAGATAAAAAGGGAAAAAAAATCTAGGGAAACTCAATTTGAAACAACCCACTCTGTTATGTGGTTTGGTGAATGTGAAAAGCTCTCTCTTCTTCCTGTCGGTGTCGCAGTTGCTGTTGCTCTGAGCAGCGTCGGCAGAGAAAGAAAGATTCTTGTTGGAAGATGGAGAGCCGGGAGAAGAGGAGGAAGAAGAGTTCTGGTTCGGAGGACCAACTCGGGGGGAGGAGATGGAGTTCATTCGCCTTGCTATCCTTCTCTTGCTTCTGGCAGCCTTTGTTATCGACCCCCATAACCTCTTCTGTTGCACCTGGGATTGAGCCATCGATTCCAGGAAACAAGAATTCTCCAACCCAACTTTGTCGATGAACTTTTCGGTTGGATAGTACCCATCAAGGAGACCTCCAACCATCGAACTGGGTAGTCCATTATCGATTACGCTCGGATCAACCATCAAAGGAAACACGGGAAAGATGGATGAAGAGGAAGCATAATCCGGAGAGAACACATAAGAGTAATACTGGGATTCGCTTAGATTATGGTGTTGATGATGATGATCCTGAGAGTATGGAACCGTGCTGCGCGATTCAGGAGTGGAGAAAGGATGATTTGGTGTAGGAACTGTTGTAGGAGGGAGAGGAGAAACAGAAGCAGGAGGAAGAGGAAGAGGGGAGAAACCCAGTTGTAGTTCCTTCCCATATTCAATGTTTCGTAGCTTCTGTTCTTGACTGAGAGTGGTAGCAACAGTGGTGGTGGGAGGAGATGTAACAGGAAAGGTGGTTGGGGTGGTTGTAACTGGCCGAGGGATTGTGTTCTCCATGACGAGAGGAGAAACGCAGGACGGCAGGAGTACTGGTTCTGGATTCTGATCAATGGGAGGGGAGCTTGTGTTGCAGGTGAAGAAAAGCCATAGGCTATGATGGTGGTCGTGATGATGAAAGAAAAATGACGGCCAATGTATGAAGCACAGATGGGTAAAAGATGAGAGAAACGCGTCAAGAAATGCAAAGGGTCGGTGAGATAGGCCATGACAGTAGAGAGGCTGAGAAGAGAGAGAGGGCGTAGAGACGGGGGTGGGTTGGTTGACAGATGTTCGGTGAGTGGTGGTATCGGGATACTCATCTGACCAGTGGGACGGAGGAGGGTCGAAACTTGGCGCTTCTGTGCTTTGGTTTAAATGTGGCAGAGACGAACGAACGACGTCTGCCTGCACTGAACACCATGTCCATAGACTCCACACACTCATGGCCTCATGCCTTCTCGTCTCATTGCTTCTTTTTCTTTACCAAGGCCTGCATTTTTATTTTATTTTTATTTTTATTTCTGATTGCAACTTTGCATGGTAAAAAACTAGAAATTCCGGAGACCCATGTATATAACATCAAATGGGCTCCACCACTGGTGAAATGGGTTCATTCTTCATTGAAATTGGAAATTCCTTCTAGTATTTTTATTGCCACGTGGCACATGCCAACGTGTTTGAAATTCTTCTAACCCTTTTGAAACGGAAAAGGAAAAACATAAATTCTTGCCACTTGCCATTTTAAGTATCGTTACGTTGTTGGATTTATTTTCATGTTTAGTTCTTTTTCTTGTCTTATGGTCACAAAGATTTTTCATCCTCATCTCCTGTTTGATTTGCAGCAATATTAATGCAGCCACATTATGAAAAGTTGGTGTTATTTTATCTTATGGTCATTTGGTCGTTGGGCTGCCTTTGGTTTCAGTGCTTTGCACTGGTGTAAATGCATGGGATACAAATGGGTTAATTGAGTGTAAATTCTGCTTTAGTTTTGTTTCAAATTTGTCTTGTTTATTGTAAAAAATAAAATAGAAATAAAAGTGTGGTCCCATCTTAAATATAAGATAATGGAGATAGAGGAGAATTAATTGTTTTTGAGTGAAGTAGGAAAGAAGATGTGGTTCCCATTTTATATGAGAGAATTCAGGTAGGAAAGGTGGTGTAAATTTTGTATTAATTTTTGAGGTGCAAATTTTACATTATTAGTGAATGTAAATAAAACAAAAAAAAATACAAATTTTATATCAAATAGAAGTACAAATTATAGTTATAATTACAAAATTAACATCTGGTTCAAATTTACACTGCAACCAAACGCAGCCTTACTTTCAAACTTTGGCAACTGTTCGTTGATTTTGAAATTGAAAACTAGAAAGAGAAGGATCCAAATTCTTAAAACAAGCTGCTATCTGAATGGGGTCAACTTTTTTATTTATTTATCTTGCCTTTTGTTTATCATTGACATTTATGTAGGACCCACTCTTGGAAATGAAAATAGACGACAAAGAAGAATTAAAATTGCATTAATTATATGAGGCCCATCAGAGAAGTTTTGTCATGGAAATCGTATCTGTAGATCAATAGTAGTAGAAATTAATCAAAAGATTCAAAGTCTAAATTTTACCTTGCATGAAAGTGAACGCTCTACCATTTCAAAGAGAGAAAGTAGAGGAAACAAGAACTAGTAGTTTCAAACATGAGAAAAGATAAAAGATGTTTAAGTTTGTATCAATACAAACCTGCATTACACTCTTAACAGCTTCAGATGGTGTTTGCTACTGGAGTTGTTTTCTCTATGTAGGCATTTTGTTCTCTCCTCACTTTATTTATTTATTTATTTTTTGGTTTAGTTGAACATTTTCAAGCAACACTAAACAACCATTTTGACGACGAAAAAAACACATTCTCACCTTTTTGTCTCTATTGGCTTCTGGAATTTAATTCACCCCTTGAATTTAGTTCATCTCCGTTGAAATGGCATAAAATGTAATTAAAAGAACACCATTAAGTACATTCAATTACCTCTCATTAAGTCTCACATTTAAGTCATTAAATAAATTACATTCTCTCTCATTTAATCCAGTATTTATACTTTTGTTTATCATCGTTAAATTCCACTAATAAATCTATATACAATAATTATTAATATAATAAAATTTTATATTTTTAAAATAAACATAGAAATGAAATCATAATTTTCATTTAGATGGAGGGTAAGTACTTCAACCATTTGGGTCAAATGGATAATTTCATGATGTCATAAATAAATAATACAAATTTAGAATTATAAAAAATACAAAAATATAGAAAAAAATGAACTTTTGAAAAAAAATGGACACATTTCTATCATTATATATTTTTCATATTAAAAAATAAGTATGATAAAATAAACATAATTTTATTAATGATGGACATCAAATATACAACTTAAAACCGATGGGAAATTAAACAATCTTCTTATCTAGGGGGTGGGTTAGTGGTTTAACATTTCAAGTCAAATAGGTTAACCCATAATGTATAATTAAAAATAATTTCTTTAAAATAAAATAGTATAAAAAATATGAAACAATTTTGGGCACATCTATAATATTATATATTAATAATATAAGCAAAAATAAATATGATAAATAATAACTATTTTATCAATGATATAAATGAAATGCAAAATTTAAAACCAATTTGAAAATGAAACCATTTCCATATCTAGATGGTAAGTAGGTCAATGATCTAACATTCTGGGTCAAATGCATACATACATACATACATACATACATACATACATACATACATACATACATACATACATACATACATACATACATACATACATACATACATACATACATACATACATACATACATACATACATACATACATACATACATACATACATACATACATACATACATGCATGCATACATACATACATACATACATACATACATACATACATACATACATAGATACATATATACATATATACATATATGTAGACTCAAGGAAAATATAAGCTTTGTATAAAGTATTTTGATACAGTTCTATTATTATTATTATTATATATATATATATACATATATATATATATGTAGACTCAAAGAAAATATAAGCTTTGTATAAAGTACTTTGATACAGTTCTATTATTATATATTCACCATATTAAACAAAATAAATGTGAAAATAAGAATTACTTGTATTGATGATGAAAATGGAATACATGATTTAAAATTAACCGAAAAAGCAAAATGGTTTTTTCCATCCAAGTGGTGGGTTAGTGGTTAAACTATCCATGTCAAATGGATCAACACATGATGTTATTGTTAAATAATAAAATACATAAAATTCTAGAAAATGTAGAAATATCAATAATTTTGGGTACATTTTATAATATTATATATTCATCATATAAAAAAGTGTGATTAATGAGACTGATTTTCATTAATGATAGAAATGGGATAAAAATTATGATAAAAACAAAGAGCATTAATGTCTAACACATGACCCAACTAACCATGTCAAATGGTTTAATAATTTAATTAGATAGGTCATCGTAGGCAATTGGTTTGGTAGGGATGCAAACAGATCAGATCATATTTGAATCAGGGTATATTCAAATATGATCTAATCCAAAGATTTGACCAGATCTCAAAAATATTGATTTGAATCTGAATCCGATCAAGATTCGGATATACGAATCTACTACGATTTGATTGAATTTTGTTTTAAAAAAAAATTATTAGAAGAAAAAAAATATAACAATTGAAATAAAAAGAAACAAAAATATAAGTATTCTTTAACAATTTCCATCATATAAAAAGTTTACAAAAATGCAATATAAATAACATATTTATAAAAAAATAATAAATAACATATATATTATATTTAAATACTATATATATATATATATAAATAATTGATTTGACCACAATATTAAAAACCAATGTTCAAACAATATATTGGAATTGCATTTCCTCTTGGTAAATAAATAATTTTTATTATCTCATAAATTAAATAATAAAAAATAAAAATATAGAATTTTTATAAATTTTATAAAAAAATAAGAATTATTGTTAGTAAAGATAGAAATGGCTAAAATACAAAGAAAAAAATGAACTAATGTCTTAATCATAATCCATTTTCATAGTTAAATAGGTTAATGATTCAACCAGTAAAGTCATTTGGATGCTGACTATTATCATCATTATCGTTTGATATTGCTACGTGCAACGCATATGCACTTTTACTAGTATGAGAAATATTCCCGGTGCGAGTGATATATAATATGAGGCCGGTGTGAGGAGTGCTTTATGAAGAATAGATCTGGACTTCATTTACTTTACCTTCTAAGACGTGGCCATTGTGTAGGAAAACTGCAATGATATCAAACTTCATCTTAGTGGTGAAAGATGGACTAATGCCCAACCTTGATTTGGCATATTTTTTTATCTTTACACTACAACTATTACTGCCACTAATTGTGTGACACATGCCAAAGAGAAATAGAGACGCATGGAAAGGGAATTTTGAGTGCATAAACTGTGAACTATTCAAAAGTGGACAGGGCAAGACATTTCAATACATTTTTAACAGTTACAGCTGACCTCATTAACAGACCTCTTATGCCTCACTTTATATCAAAAAAAATAAATAAAGAAAAGAAAAACATGCAAGCATAGATTGAAATTGTACTGAAGTAGTTTTGTGGTAATGATATTGTTGGCATGAAATTATATATTGAATTCATGTTACTTAATTATTAACCTCTATGTAAGATGTAACACATGTTCAAGACCACTTACATTTAATGTCCCACTTATAGGACCTAAAAATAGCTGGTTATAAATAAATAAATAAATAAAAGGGTAAATTATAAACCGCTGCCTGTGCTCTGAGAGTAGTGACGCTTATCACCCTAAATTTTCATTCGTGACAAATGCCCCAATTTAAACTTTTAAACTCCAACACTTTGAACCCACCGTTAGTAGTTTGTTAGCTAATTTTAGAAACAATTCTTAATTGTTGTGTCATGTGTGCATGTTTAAACATTTTTGAAATCTTAACTAGCCAATGACCCTAATATCATCTTATGAGATTATTTTGTAGAAAATTGATTAAATACAGCAAAAAAAAAGAAAATAAAAAAATGGGAAATTGTAAAAAAAATATATATATAAGAAACACATCCAAGAAAGAAAAGAGAAAATAAAAAATACAAAAAATAAAATAAAATTTGCAGAACATTTAATAAAGAAAAGGAAGAAAATACAATAAGAATGCAGAAAAATTGTAGAGAAAAGGAACAGGGAAAGTTCAAAAAACAAAAATATAAAACTTTAAATGGGTATTTTCATAATTTTATTTCTACCATAAAACCCATTATTGAGGCAGGGTGAAGTGTCATGACCCCAAAGTAGAAAGAGATAGCCTGTAATTTACCTAATTAAAAATATTCACTTTTTATATTTTTGAAATATTTTGTCTGCTCTCTTCTTTCAGACTCATATCTTCATTTTTAGTTTTTAACATTCCTTTCCCTTATCTCTTTCCGCCCTCTCCTAGTGTATATAAGGGCATAGACATGTGAATCGCTACAAATTGATAAGGGACTTGACACTTGGGAAATTTAAATATAAAATAATTTATATTTACATTCCTTTACCTTTCATGCCGCATCATCCTCCAAAGTAGCAAGTTGTTAGCCACCAATTTATTCTTAAATTGTTCCTATAATTTGCTCTAACTTATCAACAATTTAAGAATAAATTGGTGGCTAACAACTTGCTACTTTGGAGGATGATGTGGCATGAAAGGTCCTATAGAGTATAGACCTCTCTCCTTAGTCCTTACGAAATGGAAAAAAGCAAATAATTTATATTCTTAAATCAATAGGAGCATTTTTCTTTGTCACCAACATTACATTCGGACATACAGCAATGAGCTCTCTCTCTCTCTCTAAAAAAAACATTATGTATATGTGGTATATCACTTCAACAAGAACATCTTTATTGCCTATTGTTATGTCACCATTTAAATCAAATGATTTCAATGAATGAGCTTTTGAAGATTTAGCCATATATTAAACCTACCAACTGAATGGGTTTGGACCCAGCCACCACCACTTAATGCCTTCCATTTGACCTCCAATTCAGCAAATTTCATAAGCTGTTTCTCTGCCGTGTGGAATTGGACTGTTTGATTATAATATCTTGTATGGAAAAGACTACCATTTTGCAAAATCAAAATATTAATAAATAATAAATCTCATTTGAACCAAGGACTGGCTTGTTAGTGTGTTAGCTGGTTTGTTCTAATAATATTGATGCAGAAACGAATTCTGCAATCAGCACTTTGGGGCAAGGGAAAGTTATTAATGATGCATAACACGGAATAAAAAAAAAAAAAAATCTCACATTTTCTTTAATGGGAAAAGAAGGCAAATGATGCAGAGTGTACAAGCAGTACCTAGGGATCCTTGAAAGGTGTACATGTGTGTTTGGCCTTCTTTGTTTTTATTTCATTACAAGAGTAGATTAGCTGAAGTGGAACAATGGATTATGGATGGGTGGATAACATTTGGAGGCCAAGATATATCAGCAGCCTAGCTGCTACCGTTGTAAGTAGGGTGGAATAGGCAACTTGGCGTGGTAAGAAGGTAGCTCTAATCTCTTTCTGGTTTCAATAATGTTGAAATTCATCACAAGACGAGGAAGAAATAATGATATCTAAGGGGGTGTCAATGGTATCAGAAAATCCGATTTTGAATAAAATATTTATAATCGAATTAAATTTGAATATGCTATTTATTATTGAGGAATAATAAAAAAAAAAAAAGGAAAGAGAGAAGAGAGGAGAATGAAAGGGAAGGGATCAACGTAGACGAAGAGAGACAAGAGGGTGGAGAGTCAAAAGTATAGGCTGGCACTACTTAGCTCTTTATTTATAATACGGCGACTTAAATTAAAGACAGTAAAATTACGTAAGTTCCGCCTACCACCAACTAAGGTAATCCCATCACTATTAAAACCTCTTACAAAAAAAAAAAAAATCACTATTCAAACCATTTAACAAATCGAATAGATTTTAGATATGACCTGATTTGCATGGTGTTTGGAAGCGTGGGCGTTTTTTGGAATCGATTTTCAAGAAAAAACATTCATTACTATTAAAACCTCTTAAAAAAAATCACTATTCAAACCATTTAACAAATCGAATAGATTTTAGATATGACCTGATTTGCATGGTGTTTGGAAGCGTGGACGTTTTTTGGGATCGATTTTCAAGAAAAAACGTTCATCACTATTAAAACCTCTTAAAAAAAAATCACTATTCAAACCATTTAACAAATCGAATAGATTTTAGATATGACCTGATTTGCATGGTGTATGGAAGCGTGGGTGTTTTTTTGGATCGATTTTCAAGAAAAAACGTTCATGCTTCCAAGACTTTTATAAAAAAAACACTTCAGCCATGTATGCAGTGAGTAATACTATGTTGTTTGGTAAGGTGATTTTCATCACCGTTTTTCATGTATGTGCTGACAAGTAAGCACCACATAGGATACACATCAATCAACCATCGGGGGAAACGGTTTACCGATGCATGAAACGCCAAATTTTCGAGGTCCCAATTTTCGAGACATGCCCGATTTTTTAATAATCAGCTGAACCAAACAATGAGATATATGGGCGTTTGTTGAAATGCCTATGTGGATCCGACATGGCACTATTTTTTTGAAAAACGGCCATGGTTCCAAACATCCCCTTGGTTTGATAAATATTCAAATTCGATCAATTATATAATTCATATATATATATATATAATATTTAAATATTTAGGTAATTCATATATATAAATATTTAAATAATATAAATAATTATAGGTAAATATACTTTATATAAATAAATTATTTATATTATAGGATTTTTGGCTCTAAAAATCCTTAAACTTTGCAAAAATGCCACTTTCAACCCTAAAGAATTTAAAGAGCTATTTTTAGAGGTGTAAATCGGGTCGTGCCGCAACCCGGCACAATTGTATGGGCCGATGGACCGTGTCGGGCTTGGGATTTCAGGTCAGCGGGTCGGGCTGGCACTGCCCGCACTATATATATATATATAATAAACAAATTTTTCAATTTTATTTAATTATTGTATATATAAGCAATTGTATACATCAAAATTCATATAAAATTAAAATTTTAAGTTTTGTTTTCAGTTTTTTAAAATAAATAACTTTGGCCCAAGGCTCGGCCCATAGACCAGCTTGGCCCGACCCGGCACAGGCCCGTGCGAGCTCGAGCCATGGGTCGAGCCAACCCCCTAAAATATCCCAGGGGAGGGAGGAATAGCCCGCGGGTCGAGCACGACCCATTTTACACCTCTAGCTATTTTAGACCCTAAACTTTGGAGAAAAGGCTAACCATAGGCAAAAAGACAGTATTTGAAACAACGCTGATAGATCCGTTAAATAATGAATAAAATAATAAAAAGCATTTCTTACATCTTCTTCGCCTTCATTTTCTTCTTCTACCCTTATTAGGAATGGCAACGGGGCGAGGTGGGGCCCGGTTTTGCTTGCCCTATACTTGACCCCAAATTGAAATTCACTACCTTGAATCCCAATGGGGCTAAAAATCTTAACCCCATCCCCGTCCCCACAAGGAACAAGGATCCTCGACTTTGCCCTACCCCACCCTGGTCATTCTTACTTGTATCTTTATAAATTTATTTATTTTTATTTTTTTGAAACCTACCTAAAACTATTTTATATTATATAATATAATATAGTATAATATAATATAATATACATTAACATATATTAACAATTTTTATATGTATTATGTTATATAATATAGTCGGGGTGGTGGGATGCACAAATACCATCCCCGACCCCAGAGTTTTGGGTTTTCCCTGAACCCTGACCAATGGCCAAAAAACCCGCCCCGACTGATGCGAGGCCATCTCTAACCCTCATTACCGCAACAACGTTGGTAGTAGCTATGGAATCAGAAGAAATCGTCGGCGTTAACACCTTTTGCTTTTCTCCATCGATTTAGCAAAGTAGAAAGCACACTAGGGACACAAGTAGAACTAAACCCTGAATGAGAATCCCAGAATTACGCTAGTTCGCCCATGCTACTTTTGGGACAATGGAGGTAGCACAAGCCCTTGCACCTCCTCATTCTGTCCAAATGGTACCCGTTCCGATGACCTAAAGAAGGGTATTCGAGGAAGGCATTCCTTGTGTATAATCTCATCGCAAAGCCCAGGATTCCAAGAAGAGGAGGAGGTGCCAAAGCGGGACAATGTGGGTGTGATTGGAATGACGCCGGTGAGGTTATTCTAGGAAACATTGAAGACTAGGAGGGAGGTCAGGTTAAGCAGAGGGATAGCGCCACCTAACCGGTTGCCATAGAGCAATCAAACCAGAGAGGATTAGGATTATGAGGTTGTTGTAGGAGAGATCCAAGGTGCGAAGGCGATGGAGAGATGAGAATGAGGTGGGATGAGACCCAAGAAGTTATGGTCGAGAAAGAGGGTTTTGAGACTGACAAGTCCCAGAGGTCGGGAATCAGGCCAGTGAGGGAGTTGTTCTACAAGCTGAGGATTTTGAGTTGGTCAAGGCGAGCCAATGTGTTGGGAGCAAAGACACTGGCAATACCAAAACCTTAGAGAACGAGGCACACCACTTTACCATCTATCGTTCGGGTATGTCCAAATTTCTAGTGGGTGGTTAAGGGGAAGGAAAGAGTATGGGAGGAGGAGGAAGAGGAAGAAGAAGTGAGAGGGAGAGAGATGGGAATCTCAAAGTGGAACCCACTTATATATTTTTTTCAATATTTATTAATTTTATATATTTAAATATTTTTATTTTATTCTTGTGTGAGATTTAGCATGAAGTGGAACCCACTTGCAATTTATCAACTTTTTTACTTGAATAGTATCACATCAGCAATTTTTATTATTTTGTTCGTAATTTAACAAATTTGTCAACATTATTTCAAGCGCCATCTGTTTTTGCCTACGGTTGGCCTTTTTTCCAAAGTCTAGGGTCAAAATGGCCCTTTAAATTCTTTAAGGTCGAAATTGGCCTTTTCACAATTGAATCTTTAATGTTGTCTAAGAGAAGGGTATTTTAAGTATTTGTCAAAACCCAGGGATAGTTTAAGCATTTAACCCTAACAAATATTTATACAGAATGCATCAAGTACCCTTGATGATGATGGTATACACTTACAATCAAGTAATAATACATAATTAAGGGGATCTAAAACCATGGTTTTTTAAATATTGGATTTGGGTATTTGTATGCGTCCAAGTATTCCAAAAGATCCGGTACATGCCAAACAGAAATATGGGGGCATTACAAAAGCACAGAAACTTGGTAGAATAGGTCCAAAAGGCACAAGATGGAAAATGTAGAATGCCACTAACATGGTTTTATTAATGAAATTTTTCATAAAACTTTTGTTTCATCTATAGTAATCAAAACAAAAATCCCAAAAGTTTCAGGTGGATTTGTTTTAGATGAATCATTCTTGAAATTCTGGGGTTTCATCATATATTTCGTTTTAAATTCTAGGTTTCTGTATAGAACCTATAAAATAAATAAAATGCCTGCAAAAGTGGTAAATAATAAGATCATTATCACCACCATCCAAGCCTTATCCCATCTACCTCGTCGTACTAGAGAACTCACCAGGCAGCCCGACTAGCAAATCTACTCTCTTAGGAAATACTAGGAGAGTAACAGCTAATATTCTTCTAAAAGGCAAGCAAAGGTATTTTGGAGGTTTGTGGTATATTAACAAACCATGAGATTAGTGGCTAAAGCAAAGGTATTTTGCCTGAATGAGAAGCTAAGTGTGTAGAAAGGCATTCGTTGCACGTCTCATGTGGCTTCAAATTACAAATTACATGGCTCAAGTGTTCAGATTTCAGAGTCGAGGTGATGGCTTAACTGCTTCTGCAACCTTTTGGTAGTTATATACACCAATTCCCCGTTTCTTTCCCAAGCGACCAGCATCAACGTATTGCACAAGAAGTGGACAGGGAATGTACTTGGTGTCCCCCAGGCCAGCATGAAGAACCTTCAGTATCGACAGGCAGACATCCAATCCAATAAAATCTGCAAGCTCTAGAGGACCCATGGGATGGTTTGTGCCCAGCTTCATCCCTGTATCAATGTCCTCCTTCGTTGCCACCCCAGTATAGAGAGCAAAAAATGCTTCATTTATCATGGGCATAAGGATCCGGTTTACAATGAATCCAGGGTAATCTTGAGAGCATATTACTGTCTTGCCAAGCCTGCAACCAACAGCAATGTAAACTGTTCAGTAAACAGAAGGCCAAAGTAGAAGCACCATGCTTGAACACTTCCTGACAATGCTTAATAATTGAAAACAGAACATTGGTGTGGAGAAAAGAATGTTTCAACCATAGCACTCACCTCTCCGCCAAGGATTTTATTGTCACAAATGTCTCGTCTGAGGTGTCTGCACCTCTTACAATCTCAACTAATTTCATAATAGGTGGCGGATTCATAAAATGCATCCCAATCACCTGCCAATATGAAACATGTCTTTCAATTAGAATTTTAATGAGCATGAGTACTATAGAAAATTAAATATGCCCTCATTATAAATACATTTTTTATCATTAATATGCCCTCGTTATACATGAATTCATGCAACTGAGATTTTAGAACCCATCAAAGTTTCTAAAAATGATCAATAGACAGATGACTAAGAATAAGAAAAAAACAGTAATAAAAGTAGAGTACATGCACAAGGGGGAAATAGAATTCAGTTCTGCATGTTCATCCAAGGTTGGTAGAGTAATTTTTCCCAAATCATTTTTTAGGAAAGGTTGTACTAAAGAAGTGTATAAAAAGATATAGGGGCAGACCAAATGGAAATGCGTTGAATTAGTGAGAAATGATTAGAAGGCCCATGATTTAACAATAGATATGGCACTGAACAAAGTGTTGGACAGTGTCACAAACTAGAATAGTGAAACAGGATTCATGTAGGCAACTCCATACAGTTGGGGCAAGGCTTAGTTGAGTTTTGTACTAAAAAAGGATACAAGGCCTTGAAAGCAAACCAAGAGCTGAACCAGGCTTCCATTGCCATAAGGAAAGGGCAAGAATCCCACCACGCAAAAGGTTGCATACAATAACTCAATAGACAACATAGACTTTCATTAAATTTCATTTCTCTCCACACCCTCTCTAGCAAGATCATCTGCCATCAACTTAGCCAAAATCTGAACTCAGTAGAGTGAATCCAGCCTAGCTGCCAAGTATCTTGCCTCTCTACATATCTAAAGAATCATCTCTTATTCATCGAATGACAATATGAGGTTCCTTATTATGGATGATCATTGTCTCAATACCCAGAGAGCAAGACGCTCTGAGGGCCTGGAGCAAGGAGAGAAGCTAATCCTCATCATATCCTCTAAAAAATCAGTTGTTTTATAAAGATAAAAAGAAAAAAGATGTCCACAATAGGGTGTAAATGAGTAATTGCATCCTCATCTGCAAACAAAATAAAAATTAGAAAGGTATAGACCTGTCACCATACAAAAAGACAGTTCACTGTCACCAGATCTCCTATACGGCTATACCCATGGCACACGAGTGAGGAAGCAACTTCTGCCACCTCTAAAATCTAGTCCAATACCATAAGGATCTAGGTTTCCAAACGAGAACCTGTCAAAGTTGAGCTTAACTGCAGACTCAAGACAGAGGGACCCCTTAGGTACACGTACAACTCTAGTAGGGCAGGAATGAGCAATTAACTTAGTAATCTCTCAGTACAAAATACACCAAGATCATCAACATCAAAAAAATATAAATATAAAAAAAAAAAAAAAAAAAACATCTTATGAATGACTCTTTCTTTTGACCTTCTCGTGAATGACCATAATAGATAAAGAGCAGCCCAATGCACAAGGCTCCCGCGAATGCAGGGTCTGGGGAAGGATAGATGTATGCAGCCTTACCCCTGCACATACAGGAGGCTGTCTCCAAGATTTGAACCCTGGTCACCCAGGTCGCAATGGAGCAACCCAACCATCACGCCAATGACCGTAATGGATATCACTTCTTTTTCTTTGCGCTTACAATTAAAAAAAAAGATCCTTTTGCAAAGAAAATATGAACCATCATCATGTGGCAATATTCCACTATTGATCATCATACTGATAACATTTATGGCCAAACAAAATTTCAGGGCATAACCTTCACAACTTTAATTAGTACTCTCCCAGAAGAGAAGGAATTGGAGATAAGGTTGGGCATCATAGAGGGATATAACAGTATAACACAAGAAGTTTAAATACTTTTCCATGTGGTCCATAAGTACCTAAGCAAAAGTACAATGCTAGACAGCATCACAAGTGAACTTTATGAACCTAAAAGAGGATGTTAAAGAGAGCTAGAGGAAGGATCAAGGGATGAGCTTGTAATTATATATCAACAATTCCCCACAGAATAAAGAGATAGCTACTAAAACATAAATTCAGAATAGACAGTAAGGATCAGCATATATTCTCCCACATAGTCCTGAAATCTGAAGATTGGATTCCCATCCAGGCATCTTATTCTCTGGGTTCCCTGCTCAGCTAATGATCTCTCAGATAATCTTTCTAAAGAAATTAATAGAGGGATATGTATCGTGAACTAGGTTTTGAGATTATGCTGTAGTTTGTTACTTGGCTTAAGTCCCCCCCCCCCCCAGAGGCTTAGAATGCTCTATGTCAAAGGGGCCTGGGTTTCTTCTGTAAGTCTATGTTGTTGCTTTGTTCATTGGCTTAGCCTCTTTTTCATGTTGGCTTGTCATCGAACTTCTTTTCAAATCTCTATTGCATCAATAAAGTTCCCCTTTATCTATTAAAAAAATTAAAAAAAAAAAGAATAGAAGGAAAGTTCAGAAATCAAAAGATAGAAGGGAAAAATTAGGGCCACTGCTTGATACAATGGCAAAATCTCAGGCTGCCAAGAATGAGAATGCAAGTTAGAGTCTGAGAACAGCCACTTTGTGTCAAGATTCTAGAGGCTAGGCCCATATACAATCCAAACCTTCCAAGACCCTGGATAGCCAGAACCAGCATCAGGTAATGGCCTGTCTTAGAAAAACTGCAAAGTTATCATTAGGTTAAAAGCAAAACCTGGTTCGGGCGGTTAGTCACTGAAGCCAGACGAGTGATGGAGATGGAACTTGTATTAGAAGCCAAAACGGCAGAAACTTTTGCAATCTTATCTAGATCAGAAAATAATTTCTTCTTTATGTCCTCGGATTCTACAATTGCTTCAATGATAACATCTGCAGAATGAAACTCTTCCAAATTTGAAGCATATCTCAGACGCCTCAGAGCATCATTGCCCACTTCCTGTTAAGCAAAGAGAAGAAAAATCAGTACAAAAGAGATGTTCTTATCAATAAAAGAAATTATTTATAATCAGTATAAAAGAGCTCTATATTAATAATTTGCAAACAATTGCATCAGGTGAATCCCAAGATACCAATGTGTCTCAACAAACTACTGCTAATGTATGGCATTGAGGACCATGTAGTTAAATGTGAAATAACATATGAGAACAAGAAGCAGAGCTAATTAACATTATATGGTTTTTACCATGAACTTAATTATATTGGGCCTATATAAATGACTTAATCTTGCAGATTTCCACAGAACATTAGTGTGATTGCACCTTGATAGGAAAGTAATTGTCCATGAGAGAAAAAAAATGGCTAAAGAGATTTTTCATAAAAAAGTCAACTCAGGTAAGCTAGTTGGTCTGGGGACTTGGGAAAATCTTTGTTAGAACCTAATCATCTATGCAATCATAGGGGTGTATAGGAAGAGAGGAATAACCAAGTTTCTTAAGGAAAGAATGCATCTTTTGAAGCCATAAGAGGTCAATTTCTGTTCTTTGTAAATTCTTAGTAGCAATTGAGAAGTTAAAGTATTTGTATGTTTTACAAATTTGCATAGAAATCCAGTGAAGATTCTAAATTTATAACCCATCCTTAGGAGGCCGCAACTTCCACCAATGTGGACAGCCTTCAATGAACTATAATGGAATTGCTCGTGGAAATCTAGGTCCAGCAAGTATCAGAGGAATCTTCTCTAACAATAGAGGTGCAACCATTTGTAGGAGGGGTAAGGCACAGTTAGGGAATGGTCTCTTTGAAAGACAGAGAGAGGCCTGTGAGTAGGGAATGAGTTTTTGGATCAAGGATGTGAAAATGGGGGAATTGGAGAGAGCAAGAGTACTCGGGAGTGCTAGGTAACAAATGCCAAGGATTGGATGATTTTCAATACGAAGAGGACCTCTATTTATGCGGGAAGTCCCGAGATCCTAAAAGGTAGGAGATAAGGGTATTTGCATGTTATAGGCCCGTGCATAGGATCTCGTCACGGGTCGGTCCACCGGGAGAGACTCCTGTCTTCCCTTGCCCTTGCCCTTGCGTACAGAACCTATTGTGGCAATCGTGTGGGTGATTTGTCCAAGAGATCACCCGAACTCTCCTAATGGGTGATTTGTCCAAGAGACCACCCGAACTCTCCTCACTCTTTTCTTGACTGGAAAACTGAATCCTTTATTTCAATTCGTGGCTCCTTAAATAGGAGATTACAGAAGGAAATTCCTAATTAAACTCAAACTCCAACTTGAACTCAAACTCCTAATTACCTACTCCTAATAGTAACACAACTCTTACTTAAGATAAGATAAGGATAAGATAAGATAAGGGATAGGGAATGGTGTAGCTGGCGGCGAGTTGGTGGGCAGAGCTGATGTGGTAAGAAGCGTGTGGGCCCACCCTGATGAGCTGTCATGTGGGCCCCGTCCTACTGCTGCTGCCGGCCGGTGCGCGCGTCTTGCAGTGCTGCTGCCGTGAGGAGCGTGCTGCTGTCGTGCGGTGCATGCTGCTGCCGTGCGGAGCGTGCCTATGCGTGCGCTGTCGGGTGGTGTGTCCATAACATTACACCCCTCCCGGACTACGAGCTTGTCCTCAAGCTCGAATTGGGTGTCGAAAACACCCTCAAAGGAATCCTGGATGGCTTTGCCCTCCTGGATCGGGTTCCCATGGAGGGGGCTCATCCTCATCTTCCTCTTGTTTCACTAGGAGGCAAAAAAGTCTCTTGCACCTGTGCCCTGCTGAGTAGAGTTCATCACAATTAAAACATTGCCCCCTCGCCCTGCGTTCTGCCATCTCAGCCCTGGATAAGTGCTTAATAGGGGGTGTACCGCCGCTACTCCCCACACTGGATGCTGATCTGGAATTGGTGCTCGTCTGTGGCTTCCGTTCTAGGCTGGCTGCCGGATAAGGAGCCATTCCGAGTGGTTCCCTGTTGGCTGCCAGCGAAGACCCTCCTCCAGTAGGCTTCGGGTTTGTCCAAGCCGCTGCTGGGCATCCCATGCTGAACGGCCCTCGGCTAATCTGCAGCTTGCGCTCGAAGGCTCGGGCCAAATTCATTGCCGTGACCAGGTTAGGCAGGCTCTGCATCTCTACATCAACTCTCAGGGGTTTGGCTAGACCAGCTGTGAACATATCCACCTGTTGGTCTGGGCGTACTGAAGAGGCCCTGGCGAAAAGGGTCTGGAACTGCCGCTGATACTCTGCTACGGTACCGGTCTGCTTGAGATTAATGAGTTCCCCCAAGGGGTTGCTTGTTAGTGGAGGTCCGAACCGAAGGAGGCAGTACGACTTGAACTGCCCCCAACTAAGACCTGGTTCCTCCTGCTCCACTCGGTAGAACCAGAGTTGCGCTTCTTCGGTCAGGTGGAACGCGGCCAGGCTGACCTTGTCTCTGTCATCGGTGCGCTGGTTGCAGAAGAACTGTTCACAGCGGTGCAACCATCCCAGTGGGTCTCCCGCGCCGTTGTAGGACGGAAATTCTAGCAGTCGGGGTGGCCGTCTGATGTTCGCCAGGCATTTCTGCCCAGCCCGGTCTGTGGCTGTTGTTGGTGGCGGTTCCTTCTGAGTTTCTTTCCCTATTGGCTAAGAATGTCTCCAGCAAGCGTCGAAGCTCCCGGACATCATCCTTGACCTCACATACCTCCATGCTGGTCTCTGCAAGTTTGTGTTCCAATTCGTGGACATTGGAAGACAGTTGCTCCATATCGCCCATGACGTTTGGCTCTGATACCAAATGTTATGGGCCCGCACGTAGGATCTCGTCACGGGTCGGTCCACCGGGAGAGACTCCTATCTTCCCTTGCCCTTGCCCTTGCGTACAGACCCTATTGTGGCAATCGCGTGGGTGATTTGTCCAAGAGATCACCCGAACTCTCCTAATGGGTGATTTGTCCAAGAGACCACCCGAACTCTCCTCACTCTTTTCTTGACTGGAAAACTAAATCCTTTATTTCAATTCGTGGCTCCTTAAATAGGAGATTATAGAAGGAAATTCCTAATTAAACTCAAACTCCAACTTGAACTCAAACTCCTAATTACCTACTCCTAATAGTAACACAACTCTTACTTAAGATAAGATAAGGATAAGATAAGATAAGGGATAGGGAATGGTGTAGCTGGCGGCGAGTTGGCGAGCAGAGCTGATGTGGTAAGAAGCGTGTTGGCCCACCCTGATGAGCTGTCATGTGGGCCCCGCCCTACTGCTGCAGCCAGCTGGTGCGCGCGTCTCGCAGTGCTGCTGCCATGAGGAGCGTGCTGCTGTCGTGCGGTGCGTGCTGCTGTCGTGCGGAGCGTACTGCTGCCTAGTGCTGCTGCCTATGTGTGCGCCGCAGTGCGCTGCTGGGTGGTGTGTCCATAACATCACACCGTATCGGGAAAGGGAATATTGGATCTGCTATCAATTATTAAGTGCGCTACTGGGGTTTCGCACGTGTCTCATGAGGATCTTCCCGAGGATTACCTTTCCTTCTCCTCAAGATTCCTCATTACTCGCATATGCTACTACCTTTTACGCAGTTTAACTTAATTGACATGGCAGTAGTGACGTCATCGCTTGGCAAGCGCCGCTTTGCGGACTCCACGTGGCGCTTCGTCATGTCTTTTACTGCCATAGGTTTCACATGCCTTCAGGTGCACGTGGGCTTCGCCATGGGTTCGGCCTAGGTTTCTCTTCATCTGGGTTACAAGTGGGTTTATAAGCCGTTGGTTTATCACAAACCTTGGTGGGTGTGGGTTTATTGCACGCTCAAGTAGGCTTGAGGCCCTTGGACAGGTTCGATCAAGGTTTCTTTTGGTTTGGGTGCTGAGTAGGCCCGGTGGACCACAGGTTTATCGCGGTTTTGCGTTACGCGTTGTGAGTTCATCGCAGGGTTGATAGTGTGTTGCGGGTTCATCGCAGCGTGGGGATTGACTGTGGGTTGTTCGTACACAACTTTACGGTGTTAATCTTGATGCTTGATGTTCTCTGAGGGTCTGAGCAAGCACTATGTACCTACACCTTTTAGGCTTACAGTGCCCCAATTGGGGATGCAGATGCAAGAAAAGCTGAAGTAGAAACCCTGCTTACAGGTTCAAAATGTGAATGAAGCAAAGTAAGGGCCATGGATATTAGCAGTTTAGCACATTACCTGAATGGGCGGGCACCTTCACATGAGCTGTAATGGGTCCCAAGGGATATGAGTGGTTGCTAATAATCTAGCTAGGGTGTAGGAAGGATATTTTTGCATGCTTGCAGCAGTGTTGCATGGACTCCCCAACTCAATGAACTGTCCATGTCAAACACACGTCAGATTCTGATTCAGTCATGAAATGTACTTTGTCTCTTCACTTATTTGACATAAATGAACAGTTAATGTACTCAATAAATGTTATTTTCCCATAATGTTATTAACTAAGATAAACTCTCCTAGACCTTCTCCCATAGGTACAAAATGTCAGAATTCTTAAGAATATGAGCAATTTTAAAAGTTCATAATTTTCTAAAGTCATGTCTGTGAGCCTTTGTTTTGTTGTCATGCCAAGTCAAACTCCCAAACACTTATAAGATTCTAATTCCTTGTCCATGCAACACTGGTAGGCAGCTGTTTAACTGTCTATTTTTTGCCATAGAAGATAGGGCTGTTAGCAATCATTTTTGTTTCCAGATGTACATCTTTTGTTATTATTATTTCAATCACTACAGTTACCTTTTTCCAAGAGTAATAATGTTAACTCACACACTGCCACATTATAAGCCATAAAATATCACTTAAGGCACCTCAGTGCAAGGCAAATCATGTAGGACTATTCATATTGAGGACCTTGTGCAAAGAGGCATTGACATGACACAACCTTCTTAGTTTTCATTTTAATAGTTTGACATTCAGTAATCTTGAATTCGATGTGAGACATCTTCAGTACTGTTCCATTTTATCTGTAAAACATGGATTAAGGAGAAAGAGAGAAACTTATAAATCTGTACAAAGATGAGATGGTATTCCATTTGAATTTTTTATCATAGAATTCAACTTTATAAATGAATTTCATTATGACTTTGATAATTTGACATTTAACATTATCCACCTTAAAAATCTATCCATGAATATGCAACTTGAAAATTGTTAAAAGTCTGTTAATATTTTAAGTTTAGTACTGCAGGGGTACTATTTTACTTTCTCCCTCTTTTATTTTGTTTTATGTCACCCTAGTATAAATACAAAAATCTGGCGTTGCCAGCTTATTTTTTGGCTCTCAATCTCTTTTCTCTCCTCTCTCTCTTCTCTCTTCTCTCTTCCTTTCTTCTTCTCTTCTGAATAATATGGTATCAGAGCGGGACTATCAGATCTGAAAGGAGAGATCGAGCAAGCCTTTTTTCTGTCTTCTCTCTTCGCCAGCTACTGTTGCTTTACTGAATATCCAGAATACAGCATTGGACTGAAGTACCTTCTCTCCCTTCTTCTTTTTTCTTTTGTCTGGTCGTTACCAGGACAGAACCTGTAGTGGGTTCACTTGTTCGATGTGAGGTGATCAGCACCTCTTTTTTCCTTTTTTGCGGGATCGGCTGATCCCTGTGATGTATTGTAGGTTGGTGATGACCATTATATGCTGCGACAGCAGCCTTATGATGGGTTTGTAGGTCAGGAGATGACATGTATGTGCTATTGCTCAAAAATAAAAAAAAAAAAAAGAGATGACATGTGCTATTGCTCAAAAAATAAAGAGATGACATGTATGTGCTGCGACAACAACCCTCTGATTTATTGTAGGCCAGTGATGACCTGTTAGTGCCGTAACAGCAATTGATTTATTTCTTTGGTGATTGAAGAGCTGAGTTTCATAAAAAGGGGTGGTAGTCTCTAGTCTCCTGGTGCAAAGAATTTTTTTTAAGCAGTTATCCAGCGTGTGAAGGGGAAATTGTGTGGACTGAAGACAAAATTTAACAAAATTTATCTTTCTGGGTGTTAGACTGCACTATTTTAAGGTTTTTTGTGCCTACTTTGAGTGTGACCTGAAGTTGTTATCATGAGTGGTGAAGATTCTACAACATCTGGTGCTTCCTCAATGCAGAATGGAATGAGTGGGGGTATGGATTTATCCTTCCCTATGGCTGTCATACCCCTGGATGGCTTAAATTATTTAGAATGGTCGAAAGGAATCAGGTTATACATTACTGCAAGGGGAAAGATAGGATATATAAATGGGAGAATTAAAGAACCTAATTGTGGGAGTGTTGAGTATGACAGATGGAACCAAGAAAATAGCATGGTTATGTCCTGGCTTTTAGTGTCTATGCAACCTCAGTGGGAAGGAACTTTATGTGGGCTGAAACGGCTTATGAGATTTGGAAACAAGCAAAGTCAACCTATTCTGAACTGCATCACTATGCAAAAATCTATCAATTACAAGCGGAATCATCCACTTATAAACAAGGGGAGAGGAGTCTTTTTGTGTACTATTCAGACTTGACCTCCATCTGGAAGGAGTTGGATCACTATCAGAATGTGGACTGGAAGTGTGATGAAGATGCAAAAGTGTACAAGTCCCTTGTTTCCCAGCAGCGAGTATTTGCATTTCTCCAAGGCTTGAACCTTGTGTATGAATCCAGGAGGTATATGCATTACTACAATCAGAGGAAAGTATAAGAAATTTGATGAATAATTCTGGGGGGGATGTAGTTGTGGTGGCAGCGAAAGGGGATGTTGCTACAGGTGGGGGAAATCTATTTAAGAAGGGGGACTTTCAAAAAAGGGTGGATGACAAAGACAAACTATGGTGCACCCATTGCCAGAAATCCCGACACACCCGTGATACATGTTGGGAACTTCATGGGAAGACAAAATGGGCTCAGGAATTGAGTAAGAAGCAAGGTTTAGATCTGAATAAGAAGTCAGGATAGGAAGGTCCAAGAAAGCTCACCATGGCAAACATGGCTACTCAGGAGAATCAGCCCCCTACTACTACTGTGACTCACACACACCTCTGATTCTAACCCTAGGGAGGATATTATTAATTCCTTCTGTGACCATTTAGAACTCTATGGTAAGGCAATTCATCAGATGGATGCTCCTCCTCCCTCAACTTCATTTGCATCTACATGAGGTAATTCTGCCACAGCTTTCCATGTATCATCTCATTCCCTTGACTCTCCTTGAATAATTGATTATGGAGCATCAAAACATATGACTAATAAGTCCAGTTACTTTCAGACCTATCACCTCCTCTCTAGAAGAGACAAGGTGAGGCTAGCTAATGGTTCATACTCTACCATAGCTAGTCAATGAACCATTTCTCTTCCCTTTGGCCTCACCCTAACTAATGTTTTACATGTTCCAAAATTCCCTATTAATTTGTTCTCTGTTAGTAGTATCACTAATTCTTTAAACTATTCAGTGACCTTTTTCCCTTCTTATTGTGTGATACAAGATTTGGCCTCGGGGAAGACGATTGGTAGAGGATGTACGGTGGATGGGCTCTACATGTTGGTGAATAAGGCTAGTCTTATAGTCACAAAGTCTAAGTGTCAGACTAGTAAGAATCAGGTCTATTTATGGCACAATCGTCTTGGTCATTTATCTTTTGAATCCTTAAAAATGGTGTTTCCAGAGTTGTTTAAGTTAGTGTCAGTGTCAGAGTTTACATGTCAAACTTGTCAATTGAGTAAGCATTGTAGAACTCATTTTTCTTTAAAGAATAATAAATCTGAATTTCCTTTCCATATTGTTCATCCTAATGTTTGGGGCCCTATTACTTTACCATCTGAGAGTGGCTACAAGTATTTTATTACCTTTATTGATGATTACTCCATATATACATGGGTGTACGTGTATCCCATGCGAACTAGGGACGAAGTACCAAAAATTATCCAAGATTTCCATCGAATGATCTTCACCCAATTTCAAACTAAAATCCAAGTTTTTCAATCCGATAATGCCAAAGAATATTTTCATAATGATCTTACGGAGTTCTTTGCTTCGCGTCGATCACTTCGCCGTAGCCCATGTGCTCGAACACCACAACAAAATGGTGTTGCTGAAAGAAAGAACCGACACCTTCTTGAAGTGGCCCAGGGGTTACTAATTTATATTAATGACCCAAAACACTTTTGGCTTGAGGTTGTCCTTTGTGCTACTTATCTCATTAATCATATGCCCTCTCACTGGTTAGAGTGCAAAGCCCCACATCAACTTCTTTTTCCTAAAGCTCCTTTTCTTTCTATTCCTCCTCGTGTGTTTGGTTGTCGTTGTTTTGTTCAATACCTGTCACCCACCCATGGAAAATTGGATCCTCGTGCTATTCCTTACATCTTCTTGGGGTACTCCACCACTAAGAAGGGATACCGGTGCTTTAATCCCGTCTCTCGGAGGTATTATGTTTCTATGGATGTCTCTTTCTTTGAGAGCGAGCCTTTCTTCCCTGTTTTTCCTCAGGGGGAGTGTAGGAATGAGGAAAAACCGAGTCAGCTCCCTCCTCTTCCTGATCCTCCTTCCTTTCATGTTTTCTTTCGTCATTACAAAGGCCAGCCATGTTCAAGAGCTGTGGAGCACCTAGAAGTTGTACCACCAATGCCATCAAACTCTCCGATGGTGGATCCTACCCAACCAGGTACCTTGGTTCCCATTGATGTTCCTGACCCTATTGCTATTGATACCTCTCTTGCTGATGACCTTGACCTTCATATTGTTCACCGGAAGGGTGTTAGGTCTTGCACCACTAAACATCCCATTTCCCATTTTGTTTCTTATGAGAACATTTCACCTTCCTTTCAGGCCTTTCTTTTTTCCATTGACAATGTTCCTATTCCTAAGAATGTGGCAGAAGCTTTGTTGGTGCTTGAATGGGCAGATGCTATGAAGGAAGAAATTAATGCTTTGCATAAAAATGGCACATGGGAATTGATAGATCTTCCTGAGGGGAAGGAACCAGTTGGAAGTAAATGGGTTTTCACAGTAAAACATAGGGTTGATGGAACAATGGAGCGGTATAAAGCTCGTTTAGTGCCAAAAGGGTTTACACAAGTGTATGGAGTGGATTATGTAGAAACTTTTGCACCTGTTGCTACGATGAACTCCATTAGAGTCTTTTTCTCTTTAGTTGCTAATCTTGATTTTGGACCTTCAAGATGCTTTTCTAAATAGTGACCTTGAAGAAGAAGTGTACATGGTACAACCCTCTGGTTTTCGAGCTCAAGGTAATGAACAAAAAGTGTGCAGGTTAAAAAAAAATCATTATATGGCCTAAAACAATCACTGAGAGCCTGGTTCAACAAGTTTCATGTAGCTGTTCAACAAAGACGATACAAGCAGTGTCAATCTGATCACACATTATTTTTGAAAAGAGGGGAAGGAAAAATTGTAGCCTTGATAGTATATGTTGATGATATAGTTATCACTGGTGATTGAAAAGATGAAATTCAAAAGTTGAAGAGATTTCTAGCTACCCAGTTTGAGGTGAAAGATCTAGGTCCTTTAAGGTAATTCCTTGGAATTGAAGTTGCCTGTTCACAAAAGGGTATCTTCATTTCCCAAAAAAAGTATCTCCTAAATCTGCTCCAAGATACAGGAGAATTGGGAGTGAAACCTATTGATTCTCCTATTGATCCTAATCACAAATTAGGTGACTGTCAAGGTGAATTCATAAGGATGTGAAACAATTTCAGAGGCTTGTAGGAAGATTGTTATATCTTTCTATGACCCGACTAAACATTGCTTATGTAGTGAGTGTTCTTAGCTAATTCATGCATGCCCCTATGACCACCCACCTTGAAGCAGCTAAAAGATTTCTCAGATATCTTATGAAGTTTCCAAAAGCACGAGCATTTGAAATTTGAAGTGTATATCAATGCAGATTGGGCAAGATCCCTGAGTGATAGGAAGTCTACCAACGGCTATTGTACCTTTGTGGGAGGGAACCTAGTTACCTGGAAAATCAAAAGGCAGAATGTGGTGGCTAGGTCTAATGTTGAAGCTGAATATAGGGCAATGTCTCATGGAGTGGCTGAAATTATGTGGCTAAAAAATTTGTTGAGTGAGTTGGGATGTATAGTTGATGGACCTATGACCCTATACTGTGATAACAAAGCAGCCATAACCATTGCTGCTAATCCAGTGCTGTATGATAGAACTAAACAATTCGAAGTCGACAAACATTTTATCAGAGAAAATGTTGTCAAAGGGGAAGTGTTTACCCTCTATGTCAGTTCTAAAGACCAACTTGCAGACATCTTCACAAAAGAGTTACATCACTTGTGGCATCATGATTTATGTAACAAGTTGGGCATGATTGACATCTATGTCCCAACTTGAGGAGGAGTGTAAAAAGTCTTTTAATATTTTAAGTTTATACCGTAGGGGTACTATTGTACTTTCTCCCTCTTTTATTTTGTTTTATGTAGCCCTAGTATAAATACAAAAAGCTGGCACCGCCGGTTTGATTTTTTGGCTCTCAATATCCTTTCTCTCCTCTCTCTCCTCTCTCCTCTCTCCTCTCTTCTCTCTTCTCTCTTCTTTCTTCTTCTCTTCTGAACATGTTCCAAATCCTATTTACATATCTTATTTTAAAAAATTACTAATTCTATTCATTCAATTGGCCTAGTTTCCTATTTTCAGACGGTTTAATGGTGGGAGGAAGAAATTAAGGTTACTGGGCCTTAAGCAAACTCATATTAACAACTCTCTAACGGTGTAGGATCACGAAAGTTGAAACAACAAAAGAGATGATCCATTGAATTAAAGAAGAAATCAAGAAATGTTGAAAGAGAAACAAAGAGAAAAGGTTTTACCCTGGAGAGGTGACCTTTAGAAACGAGACGTTGAATTGAAGCAGTGATGGTTTTGGTAGCTCGGCTGAGAGCAACGGGGTCGGAGTCGTGAAGCCAAACATCGATGCCGCGGACCGCAGCCAACTGGGCGATCCCTGACCCCATCTGTCCGCTACCGATTACCCCGATCACCTTCGTCTCTGCCATAGCAAGTAATCAAGAACAAGCACCACCAGGTCCTCCACGGCCACCACCGTTGTTATGGGAGATTAAGCTTTTGGTTTTATATTTTGTTTTTAGTAGCGTTGCAGGGACTGAGAAGTGAGAAGCCGTCTCGACCTATCTTCAACCAGGAAGAAAAATGTCCTACGCTTTGCTTAAAATTACAATAGAGAGGACCTTAACCGTTAGCATTTTTGTCAGTTATTTGCACTTTGGAGCATGTGGCTATTGAAACATTTAAAATTTCAAAATTACCCTTTTCATTTATGATACCGTTTTACCCCCTTCTTTATTGAATCTCGAAAACCTTAATCCTTAATCCTTTCATTCCCAGGTTAAGTAATTTGTGTTTTTATTTTTGAGTTCGACTTTAGCGCCGGAAATACATGATATTGAGAAAGTTTACAAACAATCAACCAGCATTACAAAAGTAGTAATCAATTAGGTAAATTTTCATCAAAATTCAGAGGAGTGCAATTGGTCAAAACTTTTCCCTTATCATGTCTTTATTATCTTTCCAGCATCATAAATTTTCCCTTTTCTTTGGCTTTTCTACAACAATTCAAAGATCTCATCAACTGAGCCACAACCATTCGGTAACAATTTGTGCATCAAACCAATGCAGAAAGGTTTATAAAAATATATGCTAATTTATAAATCAATCATGTTCATTTCTATCATTTTGCAATTTTGTTGTTAATTATTCAAATTCAAACATTAAACTGGCATTTTAGTAAATTTGCCATCCACCATAATGTCAGTTGAATGAGTTGGGCAATGAAGAAGTGTAACTACCCTCGTAATATTTTTCCTTGTTTTTAATGGATAAAGCATACGGTTCTCTAGTCTAGGTATCTTGGATAAGCAACACCGGCACGTAAATACTCTTCCAAGGAAAAGGCCAAGAGGAGGAGAGCGACATGCGACAAGTATATAAAATCGTTATATCAGTGATTGACATTAGGAATTGGGCCTGCTGGACATACACCTACCGGGCTCTAGTAATCACTGATGGAACCATTGATCTGAGATTCAAGATCCAATTCAACGGTTCTGCCTGTGCTACAACAATTCAATACTACATTGACAATAGGGAATAAGGATAAAAGGAGTTAAACCGCATAATGCATACACAAGTTTTTAATTGGACAAATAACATAAGCTCTCTCTCAGATTAATCATCCTTTTAGAGCCTGATTGTATTTTGTAGGATATTCTATTCTCCTAACCCAAAACCCAATACATGACTGACGGCAGAAAAAATTACAATTCAGCAATCTGCCAATTTTGCAGCCTTGCCTGCTGGAACATCAACTCACGTTGACTTTTTACTACGGCTACGTTTGTTTGGGTCCCCGATTCGATTTTACTGGCGTTTGATAAACATGTAATTTTGTGTAAAATTTAATTTTAAATTTTATTTATATCAATAATGGATGTAATATGTACATGATTATCGAGGTAAAATTAACCGTTCTTCCTCTTCTCTCTCGCTCTCTCTTTCTCTTCTTCTCTCTTCTTCACCCCTTTTTGTTTCTCTTTCCATCACCGCCACAGCAACTGGTTGCAGCGGCAGATCTGAACCCACCTCTGAAGAGAGAGCCAGAGAGGACCCAAAAGGAAGAAAAAGCGCTAATCAAGTTGGCCCCTCCGGCTGCGGCTGGCTCTGTTGCAAGTGATCTCTCTCTCTTCTTCATCTTCCCCCCCCCCCCCCTTTTTTCTCTTTCCGTCACCGTTGCTGCAACCAGTTGCAACGGCAGATCTGAACCCACCTCCTAGGGAGAGCCGGAGGGGACCCAAAACAGAGAGTGATCTCTTTCTTTTCTTTTTAATACTCCAATCATTTCCTTCTCTTTTTTTTTTCTTCTTCTTCCCCTGCTTCCCTCCATTGTAAATCATCTTCTCCTCCTCTGCACCATCTCATCGAATTTACACCTTGACAACCAAACAAGGTAGGTGTAAATTTTCAAAATCAACCGGTTTTAATTTCCACCGATCACTAAATCGATTCATTTTTTCCATGATATAAAATTTGAATTTACGCCTCAAACAAATGCAGCCTACAAAGGAAAAGGGGAGCAAAACAGCCTGAAAACAAAAATAAAAAAAGACAACAAAACAAAAGCAGGAAAATTTACACTATGGTATAACTCATACAGGGAATACAAGAATGAAACAGAGGGATAATTCGCAACCTGTGTAAGGGCTAAGAAGAACACAAGGAAGTTCTTTGCTTCACGAGTAATTGCTTTAGTTTCTTAATTAACTGAGGATTGGAACACATGTAATCCACAAATGACTCCCTCAAGTCTTGCAGCACCCTTCTATTGTCGTCACTGGAACTGTGATTGAGTAATTTAGAGAATAAGCTCCTCCAGAGATCAACGTTCCAGTACCTGAAAGCCAATCGTTTTAAGCAGGATGAAGAGATTAAAAAAAAAAAAGTGAGCTAGTGAGCTACAAGACAAGGATGAAAGCACAGTACCGCCTCAAAGACGATTTGGGTTGATAGAGATATGTTCCATCTGGAGAGACCTTTTTTTCTATAGCCATGTATGTCCCATGTAGCATCATATGCACGATGACACAGAGGCCATAAGTGTCAACCTGGTGAAAGAAAACAACTAAGAGTCAGACAAACGAAACTGAGATAGACGTGCTTTTATTAACAGAGATATACTAGAAAATGTGGTGACTAGCCTGAAATTTCCATGGCCTATTCTCTTGCATTTCAGCACATCTGAAGCCAGACGTCCGACAGTCTCCCTGGAACTCTGTACCTTCAGGAAAGAGGCTTAGGTCTATTCCTCTTCCCCAGTCTACAAGGCAAAGACCCTACATGAAATGCAATGACCTATCAGACACTTTCTTAAACAAGATATCAGTCTGTCAATCTCTAATGCAACAAGAATTGACCTGATTACGCCAGGGACCGGTTCGATTGCGGAACCCATCCTCTGTAAGATCATCACTATCAAAGAACAGAAGAATAAGATATCATATTAATTATTTATAGAAAGCAAATAACAGGATGACTGGGGAACTTGAGAATTTCCCCTTCAGGTGGTGTGTAACCAACTTTGTCTTTATTGGGAAGAACGACATAACTACTATTAAGGATGCCAAATTCCAAGAGACGGCATGATTAGAAAGAGTTTATGTTTGGACTTTGGAGTCTCAATATCAGAAGGAAATAGGGATATTTGATCATTAATAATGGACTGAGGATGATTATACTAGAACTATTATTATTGTTATTTTTTATGAGCATTATGTGAAAAGTACTGATGCTAAACTAGGAAGGCTGCGTTTGGCAACAATGCAAACAAGTGTGAATGCAAATATGAGAGTGTAAAACGGTCCATATAAATTGCAACGTTGGGTTAGTTTTTGTCGGCAAATTAAGAAAGACAGGATTTGCGGCAAATTAAGAAAGATATGATTTGAGATTTGAACAAATTTAGGAAAGATTAGATTTGAATAAATTTAGGAAAGTCAGATCCTAGGATTAAGGGAAAGATTTAGTCAATCCCTGATTGACAGAAATTATAGGGGTTTGTCTCTCTTATCTTTTCTTATTTAAGGTGTATGCTCATATATGTTTTGAATTATCAATAAAGAAAATCTTCTTCTTTTCTCCCTCTGTATTTCGCAACATGGTATCAGAATCATAGGGTTCGATCATGAATTTTAAGGCCGCCATGATTGGCTCAGGTTCAGCATCTTCGGATGCTACCATTGGTGTGACGTCTTCGAAGGGAGGTATTCAGCCTACGGCTATTTCTCTGTCTGAGAATTCCCTTCAAATTACCATTCACAAACTGAATGGAAAAAATTATCTTGAGTGGTCTCAGTCCGTGCGGTTGGTGATTGACAGCAAAGGGAAACTTGGCTACTTGAATGGCGAAGTGAAACCACCAGCCACTGATGATCCAAAGTACAGGCAGTGGCGTTCTGAAAACTCTATGGTTATCGCTTGGTTGATCAACTCTATGGATCCGGTGGTTGGAAAACCATTCATGTTTCTGCCGACTGCTCACAATGTGTGGGAAGGTGTTAGGGAAACTTATTCAGATTTGGACAATCATTCACAACTGTTCAAACTGAATACCCGAATGTGGAAGATGCAGCAAGGTGAACGTGAAGTAACAACCTATTATAATGAGATGATGGCTGTTTGGCAGGAGTTGGATTTATTTGAAGAAGAAGAATGGGAAAGTCCCAGTGACAGTGCTCGGTACAAAAAGAAGATAGAAAAAGGCCAGGTGTTTGTCTTCTTGGCTGGTTTGAACAAAGAACTCAATGAGGTCTGGGGACGTATCTTAGGACGAAAGCCCTTGCCTACTATAAGAGAGGTTTTTTCAGAAGTGAGTAGAGAAGAAGCATGGCGGCAAGTGATGTTAAAGAATGTTAGTGAAACAAAAACAGAGAATGAAGGGTCCGCTCTTGTGGCCCGAGGTGCAGACTTAGACGGAGATAAATGAGGAGGAAAGCAGAGGCCTTGGTGTGATCATTGTAGAAAGCCATGGCATACTCGGGAAACCTGTTGGAAGCTGCATGGGAAACCGGCGGGTTGGAAGAAAAAATCAGGCAATGACAACAAGTCAGGGGGAGATGTCCGCGCACTTCAAATAAGCAACTCGGATCCAGGGCAGCGGTCATCCTCAGAGTCTCTTCCTTTCACAAAGGAACAAATAGAGCACTTATATAAAATGTTTCAATCTCAATCGTTAAGAAACTCTAACCCATCTTGTCCTCTAGCTCAGTCAGGTAATTTCTTCACTGCAGCCATTGCTTGTACCAAATCTAATGGCTCCTAGAAACTAGATTCAGGTGCCACTGATCATATGACCGGCACTTCGCAATTCTTTTCCTCATATTCACCCTGTGCAGGGAATCAAAAGGTTAAGATTGCAGATGGTTCCTTTGCTACTGTTGCTGGGAAAGGAACTGTACCTATTTCTCCTTCTCTAAACCTCAAAGATGCTCTGCATGTTCCTAACCTATCATACAATCTCTTATCAGTCAGCAAACTTACCCTTGATCATAACTGTCAAGTTAATTTTTGGTCTTCTTGTTGTGAATTTTAGGATTTAACCTCGGGGAAGATGATTGGGGGTGCTAAACAGGATGGTGACCTCTACCTCTTTAATAAAGGATCTACCTTTGGAAGGCAAGACCAACAGACTTGTTTCAGCTCTATCTCTGTTTCTAGTGACAGTGAAGTTTTGTTATGGATCGATTAGGTCATCCTAGCTTTCAATATTTAAAGCATCTATTTCCCAAGTTATTCATGAATAAAAATCATTCAGTTTTCAAGTGTGAATCTTGTGAATTAGCAAAACATCATCGTGCTATTTTTCAGTCTCAACCATATAAAAAATCAAAACCATTTACCATGATTCACAGTGATGTTTGGGGCCCTTCTAGAGTAACAACTCTTTCTAGAAAACGTTGGTTCATTACTTTTATTGATGATCATACTAGGGTAACTTGGGTTTTCCTTTTAAAAGAGAAATCTAATGCTGAAATTGTGTTCAAAAATTTCTATAACATGGTTCAAATACAATTTCAGACTCAAATTAAAATTTTTTGAAGTGATAATGGAAAAGAATTTTTTAACAATGTATTAGGGAATTTTTTTGCTAAGAAAGGAATTGTACACCAAAGTTCGTGTAATAATACACCTCAACAAAATGGGGTGGCTGAAAGGAAAAACAAACATCTCCTTGAAGTTGTTAGAGCCCTAAGTTTTCAAACTAAGCTTCCTAAGTATCTTTGGGGAGAAGTCATTTTAACAGCCACTTATTTGATTAACAGAATGCCTACACGAATTTTGGATTTTAAAACACCCATACAGGTTTTCATTGACTGTTTTCCAAACTCTCGACTAGTGACAAACATTCCCTTAAAAATTTTTGGAAGTGTGGCCTTTGTTCATAACCATAATCCTAAACGTTCAAAACTTGATCCAAAAGCACATAAATGTATTTTTGTAGGCTATCCCACTAATCAGAGAGGGTACAAATGCTTTGATCCAGTTTTGAAAATGATGTTTGTGACTATGTATGTCACATTCTTTGAAGGAACCCCGTACTACAGCAACTCCCATCTTTAGGGGGAGAGCAACACTAGTGAAGATGGTTTTTTAGATGGTTCTGATTTAATGTTTGAATTTATCCATAATGATGTTCCTCACAACCAGTCACCAAAAGAAAGCGAGGCAGAAAATACAAAATTAGTGGAAACAAATGAATTAAATATTGAAAATGAACAACCTTTGGTGATGCCATCTCAAAATGAAAAAGCTGAAACAACAGAGATGCTTGCGAAACAGTATAAAGGCCTTGCATATTCAAGGGAATATCTAGCACAGAAAAGGAGAGGCACTATTCCACAGCATCAACAAGAATCTAATCTAAGGTTGGATCGTGAAACTCATGATAATTCTCCAAAAATCCCTGAAAATATTCCTCCAGGTAATTCTAATTCTTCCAGTCAGCTTGATCTTCCCATTGCTCTCAAGAAGGGTGTTAGGTATTGCACAAAACATCCTCTGTCAAATTTTATATCTTACAAAAATATTTCACCTTCATATTGTACCTTTATTTCACAACTATCTAGTGTATCCATTCCTAACAGTATCCAAGAGGCTCTAAATGTTCCTGAGTGGAAAGAAGCTGTTTTTGAGGAGATGAGAGCTTTGGAAAAGAATGCTACTTGGGAGAAAGTGGACCTGCCGGATGGAAAGACAGTTGTGGTTGTAAATGGGTGTTCACTCTGAAGTACAACTCAGATGGATCCTTGGAGAGATACAAGGCTCGCCTAGTAGCGAAAGGCTTTACTTAGACATATGGAGTAGACTACTCTGAGACCTTTTCTCCAGTGGCAAAGCTAAATACAGTTCGAGTACTCTTATCTGTTGCAGCTAATCTTGATTGGCCACTGAATCAGCTGGATGTGAAGAATGCCTTTTTGAATGGAGACTTGGAAGAAGAAGTATATATGGAGCCTCCACCTGGTTTCACTGAGAAGTTTGGAACTAATGTATGCAAGATAAAAAAATCTCTATATGGACTTAAACAGTCTCCCAGAGCCTGGTTTGAAAGATTCACAAGGTTCGTCAAAATTCAAGGATATAGTCAAGGACAATCTGATCATACTCTTTTCACAAAAAGATCCACCAAAGACAAGGTTTCGGTTCTGATTGTCTATGTTGATGACATACTCTTGACTGGAGATGATATTGAAGAGATGAGCAGACTAAAGCAGAGCCTAGCCAAGGAATTCAAGATTAAAGACTTAGGCCAGCTAAGGTACTTTCTTGGAATGGAAGTGGCAAGATCAAAGAAGAGCATTGTGGTTTCGCAATGAAAATATATTCTAGATCTCTTAAAAGAAACTGGAATGAGTGGATGCAAACCTTCAGACACTCCGATAGAAGTTAATACTAAACTTGGAGAAGTTAAAGATGGGGTTCCAGTAGATACAAGAAGATACCAAAGGCTGGTAGGAAGATTGATTTACTTGTCACATACACGTCCTGATATTGCCTTCGCCATGAGCATGGTAAGTCAATTTATGCACTCCCCGTACGAAGAACATCTTGAAGTTGTGTATCGAATTCTTAAGTACCTAAAAGGCACACCAGGAAAATGACTCTTCTTCAAGAAAAATGAGAAGAGGGGTTGAGGTGTACACAAATGCGGACCGGGCAGGCTCAATCACTGATAGAAGGTCAACTTCGAGGTACTGCACATTTCTTTGGGGCAATTTAATTACTTGGAGAAGCAAGAAGCAAAGTGTAGTTGCTAGAAGTAGTGCTGAGGCTGAATTCAGATCAATGGCTCAAGGAGTGTATGAGGTTCTTTGGCTAAAGAGGGTGCTGGCAGATCTCAAGATACCAGTGAACTTTCCTATGAAACTGTATTGTGATAACAAGGCAGCTATCAGCATTGCTCATAATCCGGTTCTACATGACAAGACTAAACATGTTAAGATTGACAGACACTTTATAAAGGAGAAGCTCGAAGAAGGAAAAATCTGCACTCCGTTTGTACCAACCACACAGCAAGTTGCAGATATTTTAACTAAGGGCTTGTTGAGACAGCCATTTGAACTTCAAGTTAGCAAGTTGGGCATGATAGATATCTTTGCACCAACTTGAGGGAGAGTGTCGGAAAATTAAGAAAAACAGGATTTGCGGAAAATTAAGAAAGATATGATTTGAGATTTGAACAAATTTAGGAAAGATTAGATTTGAATAAATTTAGGAAAGTCAGATCCTAGGATTAAGGGAAAGATTTAGTCAATCCCTGATTGAGAGAAATTCTAGGGGTTTGTCTCTCCTATCTTTTCTTATTTAAGGTGTATGCACAATATGTTTTGAATTATCAATAAAGAAAATCTTCTTCTTTTCTCCCTCTGTATTTCGCAACAGTTTTACACTGACAAATTTACCTTCTTACCAAACAGACTTTTAGCTGTAATGGATGCAAACAAAAATTCCAATAAAGCATATGCCTTTTTTATCAAAAGACCACTTGAATGAAAATTTACTTCTTTTTTTATTGATGTACTTTTACATCTTATTATCAATGTAAATATGCATTGGAAAATGTGTTTTCTGTCATTTGTCAGTGCATAAATGTAATGTTTCCAAACATAGGCAAAAGTGAACCAGAGTGCAAATTTACCCTGAACCGGGATTTACACTCCATTTGCATTGTTTCCAAACACAGCCGAAGGGACAGCCATCTTATTACACTTCAAATTTCAATATTATAAAGCTAGGTAACTGATAAATACACTGGAATAAGCAAGAATAGGCAATGTTAATGATGATGAATAATTAAAGGACCCACTAATCTGTCTTCTTAAGATTTTACACGGGACCAAGGCATTTGCTAGTAACCTGTAGTCTAGGTCAGTTGGCACCTCACCCGTATAGGGGCCAAAGCCACATTATAATAAATAATATAATATAGTAATAAATATAAGCAACAAGCAATTTGAGAACTAACTTGACCCACACAAGAGTTGACACCTGATACATGTCTAGCATCAGGGACAGTCAGGCTGCAAATTACACCAGCATTTGGTATATTTGAATGGAACACTTCTGTTCCACGAACAAAAATTCCAACTTCTTTTTCAGATTTCAGAACACAAACACTCCAAATGTTCTGTAATGTACAGAAGCACACAGGCACCAGTGCATCCTCGACAACCAGAGAAGTTTGGACCATATGCCAATGAGTTTTAAAAGGAGTAAATAAAGGAAGGCTAAACAGAAGTTAGCCCAAATGGATTAATTTTGAGATCCATTTTAGTTCAAACACATGTAATTTGCAATATATTGATTGCCATTTTTACTCTCTCAAACACATAATGCTTTATTCCTCTTTTTTTCTGCTGCAATCAAACACACAACGTTAAACAGCCTAAGAAGTTAGCATATGTAAATCAATTCAACAGTGCCAGGAGAACTACATGGTTATAGCATGTCATGCAGAAAACTCAATATCAAGAAATAACAAAACAACCAACTGGTTAGGACTTGGGACCAAGGTGCAAAATATCAGAACATACCAGTGTGTATCATACAATACATATTGGTTTTTGAACCCACTGAAATGCAATTTAAAAGGATTGGGGGATCTAGGTTCAATCATTAGATCCTCTCTTGCCTTACCTAATTCTGAAATGTTAGGATGAAAAAAGAAAAAAAAAAGAGTATTGAAGCTTTATAATGCACAAAATGCAATTTTTGCATTTCATGTATTGATACTTTGAAACTTGGTTGGGACAAACCAAATGGACACTGTTAAATTGCTTCAAATGAATTATTCAAATTCATACAAGTGGGTGATAGGATATATGCAGCCATACTGCTATAGAGTACTATAGCAGGCGAATGGCATTATTTCCTGTTTTATTTCACACTATGAACAAATTTTACCCTGGTAAGATCTTCATTACCTGGAATAGCGCATAAGCAAATTATCCGGCTTGAAGTCACCATGAATTATATTGACACTGTGAAGAGTCTCCAGCATGTGAAGCATTTCTATGGTGTAATAAATGCATAACACTTCTTCCATATTCTGGCCAACCACCAGATATGAATTTATAGCATCCTGCACAAGATATTCATGCAAAGATGAGTTCAATTGCAAGATATAACTGATCAAATCAACAAATGTAAAATGGGATTCACCTACCTGAAGTGTTCCATGGGATAAATAGTCACAGACTAATATACTATAGTCAGAATAGATATGCACCTTGTGAGAAAAACCAAAGCTTAATCTCTGAAAAAAAAAATGAGAGGTCATAAATAAACAACATTTTCTAACAATCAAGGTCTTCATGATTAATGAGAATGTCAAAAATTAGGCAATTAGCATACTTCCTCATCAGTGATACGCTTGTCCAGTTGACGATACATGTAGAACTCCCAGGGGAAAGGAGGTTTTTGTATCTGCCACAATTCAAAAGATAATGACAGTTAAACCTGAATTACATGATATCTGGGTGACTGGGTGTAGCCAAGATAAAATGACCATAGAGATCACAATGACCTTCAAAGCAACAACTTCATCAGGATTACTGTTAACATATGCTTTGAATACTTGAGCAAATCCACCTTGACCTGCGCAGCCTTTGATCTGGTACTTCTTTCCACCTTGATCACAACAATGACAAATGAAAATTTGTAATTACACAAGATAAATATACACATAGATGTGTATATCACTCTTTAGAGAATTAAACATTAAATAACCCAAAGCTCTTACTATTTCAACACAAAATAGAAGAGGAAATTTGGAGAATTTGCTTGAAGCCTATGGATGTAAGGTGGATGATGTTAACAAAATAACATGAATTCAGTTATATGACTAAACATTGAAACAGGTTACTCCTTTCAATTGAAACAAAATTACAATGAGTAGAGATAGTTTGAGGTAGTCAAACCTAAGCGGCTAATGGGAATTACATTAAAACCTTGAAAATCAACTCAAAACTAGAAGTGGACCCTAATCCATACATATTAACAAGATTGATTCATGAAAATATCCCAGACAGAAAGCAAGAGATATTAACACTGAACATTTGATCAGAAAGGGTGTATAGTCGATAACTTCACAAAAATGAACTGTGAAAACAAAGAATTCTGCCTTATGCTTTGATCAAAACTGAGAAAAAAATAGAGGAGAAAAAAGATGCAAAAAGAATTGAAACTAGGTAGACTATAATTAGTGTTGCCAGACTTGGACCTGACTGGGGCCTGACCAGGAACCTGCAGACAAAATGTCTTTTAGGTTGTCTAGTTCTTAGAAATGTTGACTTGATCAAACCTACGCTGAATACATGTGTTTATATCCATTATAACCTATAACTTATTGTTTTAAGATTATTTTGATGTAAAATAGCTCTAAAATATAATGTAGGCCAATGTTCTTTTTTTTTTGTATTTCTTATTTCTAACATTTTCTATTTAAGTGAATCAAACAGTCCAAGTGGACAGTCAGCCAGTTCAACTCATGACATGGTGACCAAAATGGTTTTGTTTTTAGTCCAACTCATGCTCTGGGACAGTTCTAATCTATCTCTCCGTCACTCTCTCAAAGTCTCGGTCTTGTTCAACTTCTTGATGTTCTTCAAGCATGCAGACAGCAGACTTGGTTGTTCTCTCTGGTTAGTTTTCTTCTAGTGAGGGGCCATTACTTGGTGTAATGGTAAAATCTCAAGGCTGACAAATGTGAGAATACAGGTTCAACTCTGAGAGCGCATCCACTTTGTGCGGAAGAAAAAGTGCAAATGTTAGGACTATATCCAGTCTACCCCTCCCAAGACCCCAGATAGCTGGGACCAACATTGAATAATGGCCTTTAATTAGCTTTTAAAAGATATAAAATAATTAAATATTAAAGAATATAATTAGCAATCCAACTTCAGCTTCAGCTATTTCCTAATATTGTTTCATCATCATCATCACCCATACCTTATCCCAACCGTATGGGGTTGGCTACATGAATCCTGTTTTACCAATCCGTTCTATTCAAATCCATATCCACTGTTAAATTATTAGTGCTTAAATCATTTTTCCTAATAATATATGCTGATATGTATATATAATTAAGGGGGAAAGGGATGTATTGATTAAGAAGCCCTTATGCACATTACACTTACACATGATGAAGACATTCAAGTACCATGAATAGAATCACCCTTCCAAAAAGGAGTACATCACATGTGAATGAAAGAAAGAAGTGGAAAAAAAAAGAGCAATACCTATCTCAATGATCTTATTCCTTGAGGAGTTTTGCAAAGAAGATAAGGGCACCTTTCCTGGATATGTTTTAGTACTTAAATGGTATCCCTGAAACAAGTATCAATCATGGCTAAAAGAACACCTAGAGTTATCAAAGTAAACCAACCACTACCATTAACCAAGGAGTCTCACATTGTACTTCGACATTTGAGGATTTATCTTCCTCACTAGATCTTTAATGGTGGAAATCAACCAAGGGTTTATAGAATCCTTTCCAAGCTCAACAGCTGCACTAAGATCACTCTACAAAAGAAAATGCATGACATCAATCATCTAACTCCCAAAAATATAAGCATCAACCAACCAATACTAGATCAAGGTCACTCTTCAAAAAAAAAAACACACAACTAATACTAGAAATACAGTAAGAAGTTCAGAAAGGCATCAAATAAATTACAATGATTTTCTCGGGTGTATTTCAGCTTAAACCATATATTTCTTAGCTGACAACAAGTTAGGCTTCCCAGCCAAATAGTTTTACACTATTAGTTCGTATGTGTGTTTATGTGTGTGCAAAGGTTCATAAAAGGAGAGTAATGAAAATTGATGGTGCGCAATCCGGTCACTCCTAGCTGGCACTTGCGTGGCTCCTAAAGGGTACCAGAGATGAAGAAGAAGAAGAATCCCCGGGGGTTTGCCCGGCGGGAACACTCCGACGCTTAAGTTAGTATTATGTGGAAGAAGCAAGGAGAAGGTGAAGGCTAAGAGTGCAGATAGCGCGAGTGATCAAAAGATCCCTCGTTCTTTGAGAATAGGCTCCTTATAACAGAACTCCGTTGAATCAGGCCCATTGGCCTCTGACAGGGCAAGTATAACCGCCACTGTCAGCCTGCCGCAGCCGTTACAAGCAAGGCTGAGGTGGCACGTGCGGGGCCGTCATTGCAGGGTACGTGCTTGTCAGGTGTAAGGCACCCTCTAAAGGTGGCAGGCACGACGCTGTCTGACGAAGGACATGGTTGTTGTCCCCAGATTTGTCAGGTACGGTGGTCGGGCAGGAGATCTTCCTGCGATATGCCGAATTACTCTTTCACGAGTTACTCTGTGTCGGGCTATCCCGTAAGCGGCGAGCTGCCTGTGGCAAGCTATGGTTGCTGTCCCCGAATTACTCTTTCACGAGTTCCTGTCTGGGATAGCCTGAGGTCCACTGGTGGGGCTCGGATATTAGGAGAGGTCAGGGGGCCCCGAGCTCGGAGGCAGCTCGGGGTGCCTTAGCCCCGGGGAGGAGGCACAGGCTAGGCGGATCCCGGCGAGTAGTCTATCCCGCCGAGTTGCCGGACTGAACTCGGTGTGACTTTCCCATTGAGTTGCGGTTGTGCCTGTTGTGCTGTCACGCTAAGTCATCGCTTGAACAAGGTCACGCCCACGTGTACCCGTGCTACGAGGTCGAGCCAAATCACCCTCCATCAATTGCCCCCCACTCCCTGCGTTGGCGGTGTTGACCCAGCACGGGGAGTTCATGTTGCACCGGGTGGATTTGGCTTCGGCACTCATGCCGCTTCGTCACGCGTTTCGCCCAACTGGACCGGTCTAGTTCCCGGCTCAGTCAAAAGGAACCCGGGTCGCGTTCAGCATACGCACAGACGTCACACGGTTTGGACTTCGCAAACGCGAAAAAACGCACTAAACTGATTTCACCTCAAGGAACCCGTAGCCGGTTTTTCTGAAAGCCGTTGGATCGCCTTGATCGTGACCGTTAATGCTCGAGCGCAGCGGCTATAAATAGTGGGGGACCCTTGGCCATTTTTTTGCCACAAAGTCTCCAGCGTCAGAGTTGAGCTCGCGTCTGAGGTTCCCAGCTCGGGTCTTTTAGCTCGGTTTGTTCCCCTAGTTCAGTTCGCGTTTCTTGTGGTGAGTCTCCGAACTTCTTTTTCTTTTTCCGAATATTCTTTCCTTTTCGCCTTGTAATGTCGTCTAGCGTAGATGTAGATAGCCTCATCGACGAGCCCGAGGTGGGTACCTCGGCTTAGGGTGGCTCCTCTGCCGCCCAGCCATCCGATGTACGGGCGGCTTCGGGTCATCTGGCATCCACCTCCCACCGAGGTCGGGTGCCAGATCAGTTTGGCCCTTCCACCATGACCCCAAAGAGGCTCCAGAACCTCATACAGAGGTTCAACCTCCCTGGGCAATATTCATACAGTCTTCCTACCGGCAACTTCCCATGGGAGCACGGTCCTGACGAGATCGTGGTCTTCAAGGAGCAATTGATAGCCGGACTCCAACTTCCTCTTCACCCCCTGATTGTTGAGGTGCTGGTGCACTTTAACATCACTTTGGACCAACTTCACCCAAACTCCATACGGAATGTGGTGGGGACCATTTCCCTTTGTTTTGACCGATCTCTTTCCATTGACCTGGACGTTATCAGTACAATCTTGGCCATAAAGAAGAGTGCTTCGGGCACTCTCCCCGGGCACAGACGGTCTTACTATCTGTCTCCCCACCCGGGTTTCAAATTCATGCACAAGCTCCCGAGTAAAGTCCCAGCCTGGAAGCGGGACTATTACGTAGTTCGGAGCAGCATGGGGTGGCCCTTCCCTATTGACTGGAGGGTGGCCGTTCAAGACCCCGATGTCATCCTAGATGGGAAGACCAAGAAGGCACTCCATTCGCTGGCTCGGCTCGAGTTAAATTACAAAGACTTCACAGCCGAGGAGAAGCTCATCTAGGCCGGCTTGAGCCGGTTTCCTTCACTTCGGCTTTTTGTCCACATATTTACTTCGGGATTACTAACGTCGAGCTTCACTGCAGGTCCCATGGAGGTGAAGAAGATTGACGGCCAGAGGCTATTTCGCCAAATGAAGATAAAGAAGTGTGTGGCCAAGAAGGCACGCGTCGAGTTTCCGCCGGCCTCTGCCGAGGCTCAGCCTTCACAGGCTCCGGTTCCGGAGCCCGAGCTCCCTGGCGTTCAGCCCATCATCAATCTGGAGGAGGACATGGCGCCTCAGGGACCTAAGACAACGGCAGAGCCCACCACTGAGCCTGCCGAGACAGCTGCTAGGGGTGCTACCGAAGCTTGAGGTGCAGGGCCTTAAGAAGGCCAAAGGAAAGCTAGAGCGCGAGGTGGAGTTCCTCCGAGCTGACATCAAGGAGAAGACAGAAATCTTTGAGGACTCCCTCCAGGGGACCAAGGTGCAGGCTGTTATTGATTACGTCCAGTTGTCGAAATTTGACGACGTGATGACTGAGGCCTACCGCAAGGGCTTCAAGCTCAGCCAGTGGCTGATCAGGCACCTCTACCCCGATCTGGACACAAGCACTATCACCACTTCCCGGATCACCGATGACATAGTGCGTCAGTCGGCGGATGATCCGAACTCTGAGGGCGAAGGTGCCGACAACGAAGCAGAGGCTGCTGGCCCAGTTACTGCCCCCGAAGAGGTCCCTGGCAAAGACAACGAGCCTCCAAAATAGCTTGGTCCTTGTATTTGCAATCTCAATCTCCTTTCTTTTTCTTGTACCAAAACTTTTGTAATGAAATTTTCATAATGAGAAGTTCACTTTGCTAAACGCTTGTGTAATTTCCTTTACTTGCTGAAGTGGTTATTTTATTCTGAACTGTTAGGCTATCAGGCTAATTACCCGAAGTGAGGGTTCCTCAACTGTCGTGACCCCGAACCGTACTCCAATACTCAGTAGGGGTAGCCCTACGCGCACCGAGGTGAGTAACATAGTAGGGTACATGCCCGACCTGTTTGCACCCGAGGTGGGCTTATACATTACAAGGTTCGTGCCCCTGCCTGCGCCTTAGGAATTACAAGTACTTAGCCTATGCCGATGAGGTGACTAGACTTTATATGGTGTCGAGGTCTCTCATTAGCCCGGCATCTTAGTCCTTAGGTTGGAGGAGCGGCTTATAGTCCGTTCTCCTGGAGTCCGCCTGTGCCAAAGAGGCAACAGGGTCTTATAGTGCCGAGACCATGTTAGCTCGGCATTTTGGCCCTTAGGCTCGGGGAGTGGCTCGTAGCCTACTCAGTTGTTACAGATAGTATTGTCTTAAGTTGACAATATTCCATGCCTGAGGTACCTGTTTACCTTCGAGGGTCTCGAGCTCGTATGTTCCTTCCCCGAGCACTCGTTTCACTCGGTAAGGTCCTTCCCAGTTGGACCCGAGCTTGCCAGCGCCGGGCTCAGGTACCATAACTTTACGAAGGACCAGGTCGCCAACGCGGAGGTTCCGCTTCTTGACCCTGGCGTTATGGTACCAAGCTACTCTCTGCTGGTAAGCTGCAGTCCTGATGTACGCGAGGTCCCTTACTTTGTTGAGTAGATCAAGGTTGGTACGCAGCTCATCTTCGTTCGTCTGGTCACTGTATGCTTCCAGTCGCAGCGTAGGTACTTCGATTTTTGCCGGGATAACTGCTTCGGTGCCGTAGGTGAGGTTGAAGGGAGTTTCTCCCGTGGCGGTCTTTTCCGTGGTTCGGTAAGCCCATAGAACACTAGGTAGCTCGTCTGCCCACAATCCTTTAGCTCAATCCAACCGTGCCTTCAGTCTGCGGAGGATGGCTCTGTTTGTGACCTTTGTCTGACCGTTTGCTTGAGGGTGTGCAACTGAAGTAAAATTATGTCGGATTCCCATGTCTTGGCACCAATTTTGGAATTTGATGTCCTCGAACTGCTTGCTGTTGTCAGAGATCAGTACCCGAGGTAACCCAAAGCGGCACACAATGTTCTTCCAAAAGAAGTTTTGGACGTTCCGAGCTGTGATCGTTACAAGGGGGTTCGGCTTCTACCCACTTGGTGAATTATCCACTACTACCACTAAGAATTTCCTCTGGCCTGCTGCTGGCAGGAACGGTCCAAGTATGTCGATGCCCCATTGCGCAAAAGGCCACGGGCTGGTGAGATACTTGAGGTCGGCAGCAGGTTGGTGGTGAATATTGGCGTGCTTCTGGCATTTGTCACATTTTCTAACAAGCTCAATGGCATCTGCCTTCATTGTTGGCCAATAATACCCCTGTCGAAGTGCCTTTTGGGCAAGGGCCCTGCCCCCCAAGTGTCCGCCACACAGACCCTCATGAGTGTCGCAAAGTACGAGCTCAGCTTCAGTAGGTCGCAAGCAACGCAGGTAGGGGAGCGTGTAGGATATCCGGTATAGCCGTTCGTCTATCATGACGTATTTGGTTGCCTGGTGCTGCATCCTTCTAGCTGCATTGCGATCTACAGGGAGGGTCCCGTGTAGCAAGAAGCTCGCGAGCGGGTCAATCCAGCTCGACTCTGCTTGAACGACGAGAGCAACCTCCTCTGCCCCCCCCTCCCGAGAATGCTAGGCCAAGGCAGGTCCTCTATGTACACGGTTCTCATGGTGATGTCGTTGGTGCTGGCTAATCTAGACAGGGCGTCGGCCTCAGCGTTCTCCGACCTCGGGATTTGCCTGATGAAGTGTGACTGGAAGTTGAGCAGGGCCTTTCTGACTTTGGCTAAGTAGGCGACCATGGTTGGCTCACGAGCTTCGTACTCGCCAGTGACCTAGTTGACCACGAGCTGGGAGTCGCTACAGATAACAATATGCTTGGCTTTTACTTCTCTGGCTAGAACTAGTCCAGCTATCAACGCCTCGTATTCCGCTTCATTGTTAGATGTCGCAAACTCGAAGCGTAGCACGTACTCCAATTTCGTGCCATTTGGGCCGTGCAGGAATATTCTGGCTCCGCTGCCCTGTTGGTTCGAGGAGCCATCTACGTGAAGGATCCAGGGCTCCTCATCCCAGCTCGCGCTTGGCCTAACTAGGAGAGATGCCACACTGGCTGCTACCTCACGGGGCTCGGACTGAACCGGCCTGGGAGCTTCGGGCTCACCCGAACTGGGGACCTCGTGCTCAACCGACCTGGGAACTTCGTTGCTGAATATGCATTCGGCAATGAAATCTGCTAAGGCTTGGGCCTTAATGGCAGTTCGCGGCTTGTACTGGAGGTCGTACTCGCTGAGCTCAACAGCCCACTTCGTCAGCCGACCAGAGACCTCGGGCTTAAGTAAGACATGCCTCAGAGGTTTGTCGGTGAGGACGATAACAGTATGAGCTTGGAAGTACGGGCGGAGCTTCCGAGTTGCAATTATCAGTGCGTATGCTAACTTTTCTATCTCAGGTTATCTCATCTCTGCTCCTTGTAATACTTTACTAACATAATAGATGGGTCGTTGGACCCGATCTACTTCCTTTATTAGTACCGAACTGACCACTTCGTCGCTCGCCGAGAGGTACAGTTCTAAAACAGCGCCCTCCTCGGGTCGAGTTAAGATCAGCACACTAGCGAGGTATTTCTTGAGCTCATCAAACGCGAGCTGGCAGTCTTGGGTCCATTCGAACCCTTTGCTCTCAATTGCCTAAAAGAATGGCAGGCAACGGTCAGCCGACTTGGACATGAAGCGGCTTAGAGCGGCTATGCGACCATTCAATCTCTAAACCTCCTTCAACTTTCGGGGTGGTCTCATATCTAAGATGGCCTTAATCTTATCCGAGTTGGCCTCAATGCCGCGCCGGTTAACGATGTACCCTAGGAATTTACCCGAGGTAACACCGAAGACACACTTGTTTGGATTCAACTACATATTAAACTTATGCAAAATTTCAAAAACAGAATGCAAATCTTGAATTAATTCATGCGAAAATTGGGTTTTGATGACCATGTCGTCTACATAACAACTTTTCTGCCAATTAATGGCTCGAACAATTTATTTACAAGCCTTTGAAAGGTCACCCCTGCGTTTTTCAACCCGAAGGGCATAACCTTGTAACAGTATAGACCGAACTCTGTGATAAAGGCGGTCTTTTCTTCGTCCGTCGGGTCCATCTTGATTTGGTTATAGCCCGAATAGACGTCTAAGAAACTTAGCAACTCGTGCCCTGAGGTCGCGTCCACCAAGCGGTCGATTCTGGGGAGCAGTCGTCCTATTATGGCGTTGTATGGGGAGGGGGTCGCGACCACCAAGAATTCGTGGTCTGACTACGCAGGGCCATGTGCCGACTTCAATAGGTACTGTTACTTTCCCAAGGGGCCTGACCTCTTCTCCGCTGAAGCCCACCAAAGGAGTGTTCGCAGGCCTCAAGTCACTTCCCTGCAACTGAAGCTGGTCGAACGCGGCTTTGAAGAGAACATCTTCCGAGCTGCCTGAGTCAACGAGTACATACCTGACCTCGAAGTCGTTGATCCTCAGCTTTATCACAAGCGCGTCGTCGTGGGGGTAGAGGACCCCTCGCGCATCGTCTTCTGTGAAGAAAATTGGTTCTTCTGTCTTCGTCCGCTTCAGAGGATTCTGTTCTTCCCGAGCAGCTTGACGAACTGACGTCCGAGCTGCTGCTGAAGTACAACCCGCAACGATCGAGCCTCCCGCTATCACGTGGATGGTGCCCCGAACCGGCCTCTCTTCCGGAGGCTGCCTCTGCGACTGTTCGGCCGGCCTGCTGCTGGACTCGGGAGCATACTTACCGTGCTCCCCTCGCCAACCTGTTTTATTATTATCATTATTATTATTTTGTACAAAGTTCCTTAAATATCCGCGACAGATGAACTCCTCTATCTCGTCGCGGAGGTTCTTACAATTTTCAGTACTGTGACCGTGATCTCTGTGAAAACTACAGTACAAGTTCTTATTTCTCTCGTTGGGAATCCCCCTCAGACGGGGTGGCCACTTCACATACGGGGCGTCCTTGATCGCCATCAGGACTTCGGCCCGCTTCGCGTTCAGTGGGGTGTAATTAGTTCGGTCCGCTACAGGGGCTCGAAACGACTGACCCTGCTTTGCCCCCCGAGCTACATCTTTCTTCTTTCGGCTGTCCCCTTGGCTGGAAGGCTCTCCTTTTCTTTTCCTCTTCTCGGGCGCGCCCTCGCCCTTCTGGTTGATCTCTTCTTCCGTGGCTATAAACCTGTCCGCGAGCTTAAGGAATTCGGTTATGGTCGCAGGTTGGTTGACGACCATGTGCCATTTGAACTCTTTGTGTCACGCCTTTCTTGGCTGCTGCAAGGCGCACAGCGGGGTCCAGGCGCAGTATCTGCATGCACACATCGTTGAACCGCTTGATATAGCCCCAGATGGACTCTCCCTCTCTCTGTACTATGTTGAGGAGGCTTTCCTCAATTCGCGAGCACCGCTTGCTAGTGACAAAGTGGGACGTGAAGGCCTGCGCGAACCGCGCCCAACTTCTTATCGATCCGGGTGCCAAATTCCGATACCACGCGCGGGCCACTCCTCTGAAAGTGGTGGAGAAGGCCACGCACATGCACGATTCACTGGCTCTCGCCAGGTGCATCTGCGACTAAAAGGCGTCTACGTGGTCATTTGGGTCAAACGACCCGTCATACTTGTCGAGAGGGGGGAGCTTGAAGTCTTTAGGCATTGGAACTGCCAGGAGCTCGGGAGACAAGGGGGATGGAACTGAAAGGAGGGGAGCCTTGGCTTTGCCCGAGCTTACCTCTTCTCTGCCTCCGAGCTCAGGCAGGTTGTGGGTGGCAGATCGGCGAGCTCAGCGGCGACGTCTCTGCTTCTTGGCGGGCTCCACATTCGTGCTGCTCACCTCCGTGCTGTCAGGAATGGTTTGTGTAGGAAGTAGCTCGGGTCGCTAGTGATGGCTGCGGACAGAGGGATCCTGCTTGGAGTCTATAGCCAGGATCTCAAACCGGTTCTCCAGGAGCAGGGTTTCGAACTTCAACTGCCGAGGTGATGTAGACCTGGCGAGCTGGGGTCCTCCCGACTTGACCGCCCGCGGCGAGACCAGGGTGGCCGGTCTTTCTTGTCTGCCGCGGGAGGAGGCCTGGCTCTTAGGAGGGTTTTGGGAGGCTTCTCCTTGGCGAGAAGGGCTTCATCCTGGCAGCGAGACCTAGCTAGCTGTGAGGCTGGATGCCAAGGAGGAAGTTGCAGCTGCTGAAGCTGAGGTTGAGGCAGCTGAGGGAATTGTTACTGGTAGTGGTACTGGGAGACGTGGTGCAGCACTTGCTGCTGGTAAAGCTGGTGTTGCTGGAGCTGCTGCACGTGGGCTTGCATGGCCCGCATACACTGCATCAAATCGTCGAGCTGGTTCTGGTTGGTCGCCAGAGGGATGACCGTCGGTTCAGCGAAGGTCATTTCAACAGAGGGAGGAAGGGGAACACCCACAGGCGTCGTTGCTCGCAGCATGTTCAGGCTGGGGACTCCGTCCACCGAGAGGGGAATGGTGAACTACCCAATGCAGACCGTGGGAGCCTAGGGTTGTTCCCTGGCGTTATCCATCTCCATGCTACGTTTGGCATTGCTTGAGGAAGCCATGAGTGTTGAGTTTTCAGAAAAGAAAGAACTGTGAAGGTTTAGAGGAAGGTTTTTAGAAGCGGTTCCCACAGACGGCGCCAAATGATGGTGCACAATCCGGTCACTCCTAGCTGGCACTTGCGTGGCTCCCGAAGGGTACCTAAGATGAAGAAGAAGAAGAATCCCTGGGGGCTTGCCCGACGGGAACACTCCGACGCTTAAGTTAGTATTCTGTGGAAGAAGCAAGGAGAAGGTGAAGGCTAAGAGTGCAGATAGCGCGAGTGATCAAAAGATCCCTCGTTCTTTGAGAATAGGCTCCTTATAACAGAACTCCGTTGAATCAGGCCCATTGGCCTCTGACAGGGCAGGTATAACCGCCACTGTCAGCCTGCCGCAGCCGTTACAAGCAAGGCTGAGGTGGCACGTGCGGGGCCGTCATTGCAGGGTACGTGCTTGTCAGGTGTAAGGCACCCTCTAAAGGTGGCAGGCACGACGCTGTCTGACGAGGGACATGGCTGCTGTCCCCAGATTTGTCGGGTACGGTGGTCGGGCAGGAGATCTTCCTGCGATCTGCCGAATTACTCTTTCACGAGTTACTCTGTGCCGGGCTATCCCGTAAGCGGCGAGCTGCCTGTGGAAAGCTATGCCGAGCTATCTGACCCGAGGTGTCTTCACCTCGGGGCATCTAGAGGTGGGTCGATGTGTTCCTGTCTGGGAGTGGCCTGAGGTCCACTAGTGGGGCTCGGATATTAGGAGAGGTCAGGGGGCCCCGAGCTCGGAGGCAGCTTGGGGTGCCTTAGCCCCGGGGAGGAGGCGCGGGCTAGGCAGCTCCCGACGAGTAGTCTATCCCGCCGAGTTGCTGGACTGAACTCGGTGTGACTTTCCCATCGAGTTGCGGTTGTGCCTACTGTGCTGTCACGCTAAGTCATCGCTTGAACAAGGTCACACCCACATGTACCCGTGCTACGAGGTCAGGCCAAATCACCCTCCATCAAAAATAAATAAGAAGATAGTACTAGGATGGGTGACCTCCTGGGAAGTCCTCATGTTGCACCCCAACTTTTTTATTTTAAGCATCAAAAAAATCAAAACAAATTAGAAGATGATGATTTGTGAAGTAACTCAACACATGTCTAGGTGTCTTATGTTTTCGAGAATTGGGACACATCTCTCAATGGTAGCAGGTAGCAGCACCAATAGGTATCTGTCTATCCGAGCACCCGGGTTTCTAGGTCCACCAACTTTGAACCTAACGATAATTAGATCCAACTTGGATCCATTTAAATTAGACAAGATAAAGGAAATAAAATAAATCTACATTTCCCCACTGCACATATTTGAATAATACAAACATGATAACAACACTTAAATGAGAGATGCTTATAAGGCTACAAGCAAGTTAGGATATTGCCCAATATACAACTACCATTCATATTTGTTTACTTATTTATCCTTCTATGGGTTATTGCAATTTGTGTAGATCTGAGGATATTGTCCATGAATTGTCTCTTTTCAAGATTTACAAGAAATGAGCTCATGATAAAAATCTCCCACCTTTTTGTTGTTTTCCTTATTCAAGTCCTGAAAGTACCATCAGTGAGTATTGACGGTAGCACATTGATCCTTAGGAATACATCAAAATGGTTTTATTACTATTATTTAATTCAAGGTGTACATGTTGATCCTATCACAACAGTTTTATTGTGACTATAGATTAAAATGTTTAGGGAGAAGAAGAGAGATCTTCACATGGTATCTGTTGATCTAGAGAAAACATATTATAAAGTCACAAAAAAGATAATACGGTATGTTTTGGAAAAGGAGTACCGAATAGGTATTTGGACCTAATTAGGACATGTTGAAGCTGCAACAACCAACGTTAAAACACCTGTAAGAGGCATTAAACTTTCTAGTTACAATGGGGCTTCACCAACTCTCAGTACTTAGCCCTTATTTGTTTGTATTAGTTATGGATGAATTGACTAAGCATATTCAGAAGGTTCAATGCTGTATGTTGTTCGTTGATCCGAAGAGGGATTAAATGCAAAATTAGACTTATGCTCGTACAATAAGCTAGCAACTATTAGCTTGAAAGTTTTCTGTAATGGCAATTCATTTAAGCAGGGAGGCAGGGAACAGAAGATGTAGGAAGTGTTTATTTACAAAACCCTGATTCAAATGGTAAAGCCTTACCTCTTACCTCTCAACCAATAAAAAGAAAAGAGAGAAAGAAAAACATGAGTTCGAGCATACCTCCTGAATCGAGCAGGTATTCACTATTTCAGACATTCGATTGAGGAATAATTTGTAGGCCTTCTTCAGGCGCTCGATCGGTTTAGCATTCCTAGCACCATAAACAACTTCCTAAGTTATAAAATTAAGGCAAAAAACACACAAGTGAAAAGGAAAAACAGGGAATTTTGAAGGAAAATTAAAAAAAAAAAAAAAAAAAAACCTCGAAATGCCCAGTTTATAAACACCATGCGCCTCTAGCAAGTTTCCCCTTGACTCTAGTAACAGAGCATAGGATTCATAGAGTAGGGAATGAGTGAGACAAATCCTGTATTCCTCCATTGTTCTGAAAACTCTCTCAAGGTCATCAACGGTATCCATCTGTGGCAGAAAAGCGAGCAAATTAACTCGTGATTGAGAACAATTACATGCAAGTTTCCACTAAGAAGTTATTTACGGAGGGAATTTACATATAGAAGCCATATCTTCAGAAATCGAATGTCATTCCGGTATCTATCATCATCCCTGAATTTCACAATGCAGTCCTTTAGAAGATTTTCAGTCTCTGTACTGGAGTTCAAACTATCAAGTCCCTTCTTAACCGACCTGGATCAAACAAACACCAGCTCCAATTAAACAAACAAATGTTAAAGAAAGAATTAAAAGCAGACAATCTCCACCGAGGCAGATTCACAGAGTGCGGAGAAGGAACCGCTACCAAAGCCATGGCAAGAGTGGATCATCGACAGAGGCATTGTCTTCCGAGTTCCTGAAAATGGCTACCATGTTCGTGATCGCTGATTCTGCAGACGCGATGTCTACTCACAGACAACAGAGACAAGCGAGAGCGGGAGGAGAGAGGAGAGAGAGGGGTTTGAATTGGGTGGAGCGGACGAGACGGGATCTCCTGAAAGCAAAAAATCGTGTACACACGTAGAGCACGGCATCCAATTGTACATGGAGAATATCTCCCCATGAATTTAAAATGCAGATATGAAGATATTCTCAATGTGCGGACAGATTCCGTTCTCTCAGGTGCTCGGACCGGACGAGTTGAGTTGCGGCTCGTTCGCTTATTCAAATTTTCAAATCAATGATAGTACAATGACGAGAATAGCCTTCCGATTACACCATTCTGACATAAATATCGAATACGTCGTTGGCTACCAAAGTATGTGGTCAAATGAATTTCATTGGTGAGTTATTACCGTCGATCTTCTGGGACGGATTCTGTTCAAACTTAAAGCATGATAATCCAGCCGCATATTAAGAATATTTACCCATGGATTTAACATAAGGGCTGGATGCTATGCGACCAGAGTTTGAGTTGAGTTTTTATTTGCAGAGATTTAGACTCCGATTTAGTTGGTTTAAAAGTTAAGGTGATCAGACGGTAGAAACGAAACGTTAGAATTGTCTTCACAAAACAACGAATTTTTTTTTTATGGATATGGACCAGTTCCGAGTTCCAATTAACATATGGTTGATATCATCTAGATGCTTTCCTAGGTTAAGGATCTTATCCAAGACTCGTTGGTTTGTGTGTATTTGTGAACATGGGCCTAGACCTGTTCATGGGCCGGGTAGCCCAATGGCCCGGCCCAAACCAGCCCGCGCCCCGATTGGGCTTGGTCATGTAATTAGGTCCGCGGGCCTGACCTCGGGCCTAATACAGTAAGCTCGACTGTGTTTCGGGCCGGGTTCAGGATTTGTCAAAAAAACTCGGGCCAACTCAGCATTATATATTTTATAAAATATATAATATGTATTTTATATATTATATAAAATATATAAATAATATAATATTTATTGAAATATATATTTATAATTTAATATATACATTTTTTATTCTTTTCTTTATAATCTCTCTCTCTCTCTCTCTCTCTCTATTCAGCCGCTTCAGCAGTAGTAACAGTATGGGCTAAATTTCGGGCTCGGGCCCAGGCCCGGGCTTCGGGCTTTTTATGAGGGCCGGGCTTAGGCCCAAGTTGTAGGCCCGATGGTCGGGCCGGGCTCGGGCACGGGCCTTAGAAAAATCTATTAATACAGAGTGAAAGCCCGGCCCGACCCATGAACAGGTCTAGTTGAGCCCAACCCAAAGACTTGGACCTCAGGCTCAAATAAGGCTTAAGATTGGTTAGTCATTTCTAGGGGTGATGATGGGCCTGGCCGGGCTTTGCATCTATTATAAGGGCTATAACCTGGGCCGAGTCTGAAACATAAGTCTGGGCCTAGGCCAGGCCTGATTACGAACACATTTTGGCTACTGATTCCCAAGTTAAATGGTCTAACCGTCCAGTTTGAACAGAATGCCTATTCTGATTTAAAAGTAAAAAAAATAAAAAAATAATTAAAATAAAAATCGGCCCAAAACCGTTGTTTGGGTCGACGGTTTGACTGCCTAAGTCAGTGAGTCGCTGACAAAATCAATGGTTTTTGGCCCAAGAACAGTTTTAAGGTAAAACAGAACTAGTTACCTGACTTGTTCCTAGGTCAACCGGCCCAATCATCTGGTTTTCAATATACATATATATATATATATATATATATATATATATATATTTAATTTTATATATTATAACATAAAATAACGTTTATATATTTATACACTATGTATACATTACATATAATAAAATGTGTAGGTTGGGCTTGAACACAAAACCTAGGCCAAGCCTGAAATTTTCAGGCCAGGCTGAAATGATGAACCCTACATATGTTCATTCAGGTTGGTAGGGTTTGAAGGTTCTCTTTGTCCATACTTCGAACTACTACATTTCATTGAGATTATGATCTAGGTTAGAAATAGAACAAAAGAAAATCCCAATATTTAGAGAACCGGACCAGGCATCAACCTGGTAAAAGTAGAGGTTCACGGGTCAGAGGTCTGACCGAGGTTGGAGTACAACTTATTTATTTTAGGGTAAAATATAAAAAGCTCCCCTAAGATTTCTGAAAATCTTAAAAACCTCCCTTACACTTCATTTTAATAAAAACATCCCCTTTAGTTTTAAAAAATTTTACAGTTACCTCCCTTCCATCATTGTCCCATACAGAAAACATTGGTCTAATTCATTGATTTTTTTTTTTTTTGAAAATATCCATATTACTCTTATTTCTATCAATTCAGATGAAAATTTACCAAGGTCATGTTTGGCCTCGTTTCATGGGAGTGTTCCTCACATTCCCAACGTTCTTACAAAAGGGAAACACATTTGGCGTCACATTTTAAGTGGGAACAGCTTCTTTTGGAGTGGGAATGACACATTTTAGAGTGACCATGACGTTACTCTGCAAGAACGAAAAACTTGGGAACACACAATCCCCCACGTGTTGGTCGAGGCAAATTCGTGATTTTGCATATTTGGACATAAGAAAGCCCTAATCGAAACTGAGTGGGGTTTCTTCCTTCTTCCTACCGCCGTAGACTCCCAAGCTTTCTCTCACAAAGCCTAATTCACCTAAGTTTTTCTTGCAATCGTTCATTCAAGATTTTCCACTATTTTAATAATATTCATGTTATTATGAGCATTCATCAGTTCTCATAGTCATCAGCTTTGTGTGTTCTTAGTGATTGGTTTGAGTTAAAAACCCCATCACCACTGTTTTTTTTTTTTTCATTTCGTTAAAAATCTACAAGAAACAAAAACAGAACCGTCATATTTGGATGGGTTTCTATCATATATGGGCAACTTTTGTGGTTTAATATCAATAAAATAATATAATTAAAAATTTTTAAAAATAGATTAAATTTTTAAAAATAATATCAATAAAGGGCAAAAACACTGTTCATCATCTTCTTCTTACCCCTTGTTTATCAAAGCTGCTGCCCGCCACCACCCACCACCGCTGCCTCCGCCCACCTCTGCCTCTGGCAACGTTGCCGGAGGTGGCGGCGGCGGCGCTGGTGGTTTCTTTGTCCAACGCTGCCACCTCCGCTCACCTTTGCCTCCGCCTCCGGTAACATCGTTGGAGATGGGTGGAGATAGAGGTGACGGCGGCGATGGGTAGAGGAATGACCACCAGCGTTGCCGCCACCACCTCCGGCAACGTTGCCGGAGGTGGAGGCGGCAGTGGATGGCGGTGGTAGACGACGGCTCTGGTAAACAAATGGCAAGAAGAAGAAGATGAACAATATTTTTGCCCTTTATTGATATTATTTTTAAAAAATTAACCTATTTTTAATTTTTTTAAATATATTACTTTTATTGATATTAAACCCCAAAAGTTGCCCTTATATACTATTACCCCTATTTGGACTTACTGCTCTGAATGTTGGTCTGAATTATTTATAAATGATCTGAGGACTCACAATTTGAGAAAGGACATGGTCCTCTATCCTCAATAGAGTGGAATAGCGAATCGGGATCTATGTAGCCAACCATGTGTAGTTGGTCTCTGCGGATGTTTTCGATCAGCAATAGAAGCAAAGATGGTGTGGGGAACCATGGTATTCTCACTGACCTAACAATAGAAGGTACATACATCAATATAGTAAGAGTAGCTGATATGGTCTGACCAACCCCACAAATAAAATTGAACCCTCCCAAATCCCTCTCTCAAAAAGCTATTTAAAAGAGAAGTGGCAGGACTGAAAATTGAATTTAGTTGGTAACTTGGCATTACCAATTTATTTTGAACAAATAAAGACTTCTCTGACTTGTGTATTAGGTGGTCATAACTCAAATGGCTGCCAAATTCATGTATATTGCATGTTTGCATTGGAGGTACTTTGAAGATGTTGCCTTCAATGAACTCATTTGAGATTTGGGATGGTTCAGTTGTATTGTTGCCTATGATCTATGATCTGTTGACATTGATTTATTCAGGCCTGTAAGTAAGGAAAGAATTCATGGATGGGGTTAATCATTTTAGAGGGTAGAATTAATTTACACATTTTTGTTTTTAGAACTGAAAAGGCTGGTTTTAGGGTTAGTCTATTAATTCTAGTGATAGATATTGGGCCTTTTGTCTCATGGTTAATGATGTAATTACAACATTAATATAACAACAGAAATTGGGGCGGCAGTTAGAGATTGAAAGTGCTCTTCGATCTCAATGAGCTTTCAGCCCTATTTTCCAACTTCTCTTCTCCTTCTATCCTAATCCAAATGAGTCTTTCTAACTATTTAGGTCAATATTGGAGTTGCTTTTTTATTTGTTTAGTTGTGAAAGGATTAGTATAATGTTATTGGAGTTACTTTATGAATTAGAATCCTTCTTTGGTTGTTTCTTTGGGTTATGTATAAGGTTTTCTTATTTTGAAGCAGTTAAAACTTAAAAATTGTTTTTGAGGATTGTAACAATGCTTTGTATGTGTATGGATTTGAAAAACTAATCTTAAGATTCAACAGTGTATCCTAACATTGTTTTTATTTCTTTAGAATAGAAATTTGCTCCTGAGGAACAAATTGCCAAACACTATTGTTATTCCCCAAGAACCAGAAATTTCATTCTTGTTTTGGAATAGGAATTTCCCCAGGAACAGGCAGGAACAATTCCAAACAGGACCTAAAATACTCCAAAAAAACTTAATCTTTAACTAAAAAAATTTCCCAAGTAAGATTAAAAAGAGTAAAATAATTTCATTTTATAAACTCATTATGATTAAGTGAAGTCTAAAAGGACAAATTTGGCATTTTGATCATATTGAAAGATTCCTAATAAGTAATAAGGGCAATTGGGTAACTTCAAAGTCTCTATTATGGAGACAATAATGCTTTTTTATTGGTAATGAACTGAGACAAAAAAAAAAATTGTAGGGAGGTAAGTGCAGGTTTTTTCAAAACTATAGGGGAGGTATTTGTTAAAATGGAATCTTAGAAGAGGTTTTATGAGTGTCAGAACCCTCGGGGAGGTTTTTATATTTTACCCTTTATTTTATATCAATTTTATATCTAATTTATATATTTTCTTTTTATTACACATATGATATCTTTAATATGAATGCTATCTTGTATTCTGTTTTATGTTGATAGCTTGTTCTTCCTAGATGAAACAATCTCTATACTTGATTTATATATATTTTAGTTTATTCATACATACATGCACACACACACACACACATATATATATTAAGGTTATTTTATTAATAAAGAGATATTAAGAGAGATTTTTGGATATAGATTGTTTGGTTTTATTGTAACTAACCAAATGCTTAAGTTCCCTTGAATTTTAGAAAGTACAATACATTTTTTTTTTCATTTTAGGGGATGTTCACTAATGTTTCTAAAACATAAACAACTTCCCTCTCAGCAAAAACAATACGTTTTACTGATATAGTTGATGTAGCGCGATCCGGTCACTCCTAGCTGGCGGTGGACTGGCTCCTAACTGGCAAAGGATAGCACCTGAGATGGAGAAGACAGTGAAGGATTGTGGAGGAACTCGGGAGCTCCTTTACTTGGGAGGAGCTCGGGATAATCAGAGTGTCACCCGATGCCGATCTGCCACGCTGGACCTTGGCAGACTAGCCGCGCTGAGCTGTCACTTATGCTGAGTCACACCCATGTGTCCCCCTATGATGAGGTCGAGGCAAATCACCCTCCATCAATAGTAATTGTTTTTTACTAAGAAAACAAAATCATTCATATTGACAAACACCCCCTTAGTGGGCTATTTATATGAACCATGCACCTCTCCTATTCCTAGTAAAAGGTGATCAGGTGCATACCTTACTAAACTCAGGCTTAAGCCTCGTACCCAAATTTAGTAAGGTTACAATTTGGGTGGATTAATGTTGAGCATTTGTCAATTTTGAATGGGCTTGATGCATCTTCAACTTCAAATTGGGTATCCAACTTACACCTCAGCAATTTAGGGGGTGCTCGGTTCTTTGGTTGTTCATTTCATTTAGTTACATTTTTTTTTACATGGTGATACATTTTAGGCTGAGCTTTGTTGGGTCCAAAAACTGAATATATCATTAAAATAGTACTTCACAAAAATCTAATGTCATAAAACCCACCAGCTACTACACTTTGGAACACATACATAAAAACATTGGTTTAATTAGAATATTTATTTTTATAAAAATATGTATTTCAAATTTCAAAGCCTTCGGTGTGGTGTGGTATATTTCAAAACCTATCATTTCAAAATGACTATGATGGGGCCCAATTGCGGGGAACATACTACGCTACGTATTTTGCGCCATAATACCAAACATAGCCTTTAGAAAGCAATTGAGTTTTTCTTAGACAGTGTATGCCCTTAGCTCCAATTAGAATGATGTACATTATAACATTTAATGTAAATGAATAAAGTACATATTTGATTCATGTTATTATGGTGTGTTTCTGTGTAATACCTTTAAGCTGGACACATATGAGACTCGTGTTAGGTTAGAATCTTCACAGCCATTGAATAGATCTGGGGAGATTTATCCTGCCAAAGCTTACATTGATGTGCCGCCAAGTTGAATGGGGTGGCTTGTCTCAGCTGCCAGGGTGAGACCTGAGGTACATGCAGTGTGGGTTTTCTTGAAACCCTGAACCGAACCAGAATTCTAGTATTGCCCTGGACCTTGGAGATAGATGGGCAAAACTAGAATGTTACACTTGACCCCTACACTCGATTATGATACTACATTACGTGTCGGATTAGGCTATCTTTAATATGCCAATCAATGAGATCCTTAGAGGGGGTCAAAACCTGGGTATGTTGGAACAGTCCGAGAATTCATTTGAGTGGGTGATCATAGTGACAGGATCAGCCCCTTTATCGGACAAAGTGAATGGTTGGGGATGCACTCTCTTTGATGGAAACCTAAACTGCCAACCATTGAAATTTCTTTTGCAAAATATATTTATATAGAGATATACATACATATATATATATATATATATATATATATATATATATATATATATATATATATATATATATTATGATTTCAAAATGTTTGCAAAAGGTTTTAATTCCCGGGATCCATGTGAATAGAAAGTGCAGCACTGTACCTTATAGCCGAGGGAGGGGTCATCTCTTGTCGGGCAGTGTTTGATCATTATGGGCTGAGAGGTTAAGTGTAAGACCATTGAGGGTAATACCTGATGGGCTAATCTTGCATCTGCCTACAGTCTTTGGGTTTTTATAAGGTGGCTTGACTCAAGAACCATTTAGTGTAAACGTTGGGCCCATTAAGAGCCCATGGTGATGGACTCAAGGGTTCACTGTCTCCTACAATGAATTCGGTTAGGCCTTGTAACAGAGGTTGGGCTAAACCCATGTGGCTGATGTGTAGATCAATGTTTGGGTCCCCCGCCATACAAGGATATCCAACTGAGCAACAATTTGGAGGGTAAATGAGCAGATAGACTTAATGGGCCTAAAGCCCAATTCGAACTGACTTAATGAGATTAATTAAAAGATGGAGGTTCTGGGATTTAGATCAACAGATAGGATAAATGATTATCTCTATCCACTCAAAAAATTTAGATCCAAATAAAGATTTGGATCAGGAAACTTCTAATTAGATTAGGAGGGTTGATCTTTATCTGCAGATAAGATAAGAGATTATCCTTATCTCTTAAAGAGAGTTTAGATCCAAATACAAGATTTGCATTAAGAAACTTCTAATGGGATTAGGAGAACATCTCTTTAAGGCTATAAATAGGAGAGCAGGGCGAACTCTCATAGTACAACAAAATTCATCTGACTGACTGTCGAATTCTAGAGAGAAACAACACAGTTTGACTGCACTGTCTCCTTCTCTCCTGCTCTTGCCGCCATACCAATTCGATCTCCACCTGTGGGAGGGATCAAGGTGGGTTCTTGATATTACCTTTTTGGCAGAAAAGGTAATCTGAAGTCGTGCTCATTTGCCCTCCATCAGATTCTTTCTGAAGAATTCGGTTTTTGCTAAAGAACCACCCTACTAATTCTGCTTCATCCTGCACCGTGTCATCTTCGGTGGAAACAGTCTTTGGATTTTTCCTTGGGCGTGAACACCTTCATTGGAGGTTATTACTACTTCGTATCAAGTATATCCCTCCTCTCCCTTTTGGTTTCAGATCTGGTCTGGTTTAGTTTCAAGATTGATCATTGAAAATGCAGTTTTCTAAAATAGGGAATGTGATTCCCACATGGGAGAGAGAGAATTTTTTGAAATTTCGTCCAACCTTCCTGCAGGGTTCGGCCATCCATATGATGGATCTCTCATCCCTTCAGTGGTATCAGAGCCTAGGTTCAAATCTTGAACCAAAATTAACTAGATCTGGAATTGCGCAAATGGGCAGAAGGCGTTCTACCCGATTTGCACAGATTAGCGTTTTTTGGGAAATTTGTTCCCAGATTTTGGGTGATTGATCTAAAATTAAATATTTATAAATCTGAGTTATATTTAGAATTGTTCAGCATATTTTTCTTAATTTTTGGGTTGTTCGTATGGTGGAGATCAAAATCTTTAATGGCGTAAGAAATCTGCACACCTGCTGTTCTTTTTCATTCTTGGTCTGTAATTAATTATTTTTAATTTTTAAAGGAAATTAGGTTTTCTATTTTATTCCATTCAAAGTTGAAGCAGAAAGAGCAAGGAGGAGAATTTCGCAGATTAGGGTTCGACCATCTACGATTTGCAGTTTTGGAAACTGCATGCTACGATCTAACTTTTGTTTTGCAGGATAGCAGTCCTACGAACAACCCCCCCCCCCCCCTTACTGATTCTTGAATGTCATGTATCAGTAATTTAATTTCAGATCATGTTCTTGAATTAAATCTTGAATTAAAAGTCAAACCCTAGACCCATTCGAACCAGATTGGACCAAATTGGTTGGACCGAATCTGTGGTTCGATGGGGGCTGTTCTCAGCCCTAATTTTTCAATCATGGGTCCAGGAGTTGATAGTTAATTGCAAGATGCAATTCAGCCCACACCTGTAAAACTCATTTTTAATATGTTAAAACTGCTTTAGCCCATTTCAGCATAAAAGCTATATGGGCCGAATTGCTCCCTAGATAATATTAATCAGTAATATTATGAATTTTTATGAGCTTTAATCATGGGTTTTACAATTATTTAATTGATTGGATTAATTATGTTGTTCATGCATGTGATGTATGCATGATGTGCAACGTTCATGGGCCATAAGCACTTGGCCCATGCTGATACGATAGTGGCTCTTGCACACACCATGGCTGAATGCACATCATTACCATGGTGTCCTTAAATCATTGGATGATCTCTCTTCGTGGTGGGCCCCACACCAGCCTCCTCCCCAAGAGGAACCGTGCGAAACCCTAGCCGTTTAGGGCCCATCTAAATTTGACTTTATGAAAGTTAGTGGGAGCCACTTTGGTTTGACCTAAATTAAACTAGGGCGTAATATTTCGTTTCCTCCATTGAAATATGAGTGCATGCGATAGGGAGATTCATATGATGAACTCCCTAAAGGCCTTCCATCGTTAAAATGAAGATGAGTCCTTCAGTAATGAGGAAACACACCATAAAATTGGGCTATCCATTTGCTGCTGGATCTATTGGATTGTTTCATAAGATGATAGGGGCATCATAGACCGATGTGGGAGGGGCCTATCCTAAAATGGAAGACTCTCTCATGGTACCTTGGCGTTCACGAATATGATGGGTGAGCACTCAATGGACAGAAAGGTTTAACCTAAAATGGCAATGAACCTTATCTAATAGAGGCCAAAGGGAAAGCTCATAAGATGAGTGGATATGATCCTTCACAGAAAGGTTGTGGGGTTATGCAGCTGAAACAGTTGGCTCCATGCACCTTATGTGATTTCCCACATTTCCAGAGACATAATTCGTAGTCTCCGTCACTGAGATAGGAGGGAAATCTCAAAGATGAATAAATGGAAATGGAACATAGATTAAAAGTCGTATCTATGTAGATAACATGAATCAAATAAGGTTGTGAATTAATATTTGTTTTTCCCTTTATCAGAAATGGCAAATGAACAATTCGCTAAATTGTTGGACGACAACAAACTTAAGGGCCCAAATTACGCTGACTGGTACCATAACCTTATGCTGGTCCTAACGTCTGAAAAATTGGATAAGGTAGCAAAAAACCCTGCCCCGGAACGTCCGAGTGATAGGGCTTCTGAGGCACGTAGGAGGGACTATCAAGAATGGGAAGAGAAAAATTCTCTTGCCCGGTGCTACATCATAGCCTCCTTGGATAATCTGATACAACGATAGTTCAATCAGATCGAATTGTCTAAGGATATTTTGGATAGTCTAAGGATGATGTATGAGGAGCAGAATTATTCTACTCGTCAGAAGGTCTTGAAACAATTCATGACAACGTAGATGTCCAAGAACCAGCAAGTTCATGACCATTGTCTTAAGATGATGGGATACATCAATGAATTTGAAGCTCTTGGATCCGGGCTTGATCATGTCACCAAGGTTGATGCCATCCTAAATTCTTTGCCTCTTTCCTTCAATCAGTTCATCATGAACAAGCTAAATGTTAGCATCTAGGAACTCAACAATATATTGCAGACGGCCGAAGAACTAATAAAAAAGGATGAGCACTTTGCCATGCTTGTTGAAGGTGGCAAATTGGGCAAGAAGAAGAGGAAGGCAAAGAAAATGCCTCAGAAGAAAGTTAGCAAGACCAAAAGGCAGAGGAAGGACAAAGCATCAGATGCTTGTCACTTCTACAAGCAAGCCAACCACTAGAAGAGGAACTGTCCTCAGTACTTGGAGACCAAGAAACAAGGTAATTTTGAATCCTTTGTCATAGAAACCAATTTGTTGGTAACTTCTGTTTTCTGGTGTATTGACTCCGGGGCTTCAACTCATGCGTGTAACTCACTGCAGGGGTTCAGGACAAGCAGAACACTGAGTGACGGAGAGATGATTCTTTACTTGGGGACTTCTGCAAGTGTTGCAGCTACATCCATAGGGACTTTATAATTGTATTTCAGAGAAAGATTAGTTACATTAAAAGATTATCTTTATGTACCCACTTTGAGAAGAAATTTGATTTATGTTTCAAAACTGTGTGTGGATGGATATTCTATTCTCTTTAGTAATATGATTACTATTACAAGAAATAACAAATTCCTCATATACGGAAAATTTGAGAATGGTTTCTATGTTCTTCATCCTTCTCTAGAAACAAACATAACCGAAACTACGTCGGATGATATCCACAAGAAAAGAACCCGTGATACAGTTATTCCCATGTGCCTGTGGCATTACCGACTTGGCCACATTAACATAGATCACATCACAAGGTTGATAAATGATGGTCCTTTGGATTTTCTAACTGTAGAAGATCTTCCAACCTGTGAACCTTGCCTTCAGGGTAAGATGACGAAATGACTATTTAACGGTAAGCCTGAAAGATTGACAGACACACTTGACCTTATACATACTGATGTATGTGGTCCCATGAATATTAGGACACGTAACCAACACGTTTACTTCATAATATTTACCAATGATTAATCACGGTATGGTTACGTGTACCTAATGAGACATAAGTCAGAATCTTTGAAAAGTTCAAAGAATTCAGACAAGAGGTCGAGAAACAGTTAGGGAGAGAAATTAAGACCCTTCAATCATATCGAGGTGGCAAGTATCTCTCTGACGAATTCAGGGACTACTTAAAGGACAATGGGGTAGTATCACAACTAGCTCCTCCTACTACACCACAACTAAACGGTGTGTTAGAAAGGAGGAACCAGACTTTATTGGATATGGTCTGATCACTTCTCGTACACTCAGAATTACCCATATCCTTTTGAGGTTACGCATTAGAGACTGTGATATACGTGTTGAACTGGATTCCAACCAAATCAGTTCCGAAGACTCCCTATGAGCTTTGGACCGGTAAGAAACCAAGTGTAAGACACTTGAAGATTTGGGGTTGTTTGGCACATGTTAAAGAACAAGTGCGGACAAATTGGAATCCAAAACTAGTCGTAGGCTACCCCAAAGGTTATGTGGGTTACTTGTTCTATGACCTAGGAGAACAAAAGGTGTTCTGTAGTCGAAATGCTCATTTCTTGGAAGATGATTACATCCTGAATAATCATCGTCAAGAAGTCGTTCTTGATGAGGAGAGCTCAGGGGTAGTGGGAGATGTCCCACAAGTTCTAGTTAATGACCAACCTAGGTGATTTACCCGGGTTTCCAGGCCTCTAGTTCATTTTGGCTATGACCAAGAAAGTTACTTGGTGAAACCCACGACCAGTGAGGAGGATCCCGTGACTTATACAGAAGCTATGTTGGACATAGATTCCATGAAGTGGGTAGATGCTATGAGAGCTGAGATGGACTCAATGGAGACCAATGGAGCCTGACATCTCTCAGGTAGTGAGTGTGGTAAGAAGATTTTAGTCAAACCCAAGGCAAGAGCATTAGATTGCTGTGAAAAACATACTAAAATACCTTCGAAAAGAGTTTTGTTTGGTATTCAATGGTAGTTAACTACAGATCCGGGGGTATACTGATGCCGACTTCCAGTCAGATCCAGATGATAGAAAGTCTACATCTGGATATATTTTCACGATAGGATCGTGTGTTGTTTGTTGGAAAAGCAGCAAACAGGGGTCCATGGCGGATTCCACAATCGAAGCCGAATACATTGCCGTAAGTGAAGCTGCCAAAGAAGCCGTGTGGATGAAGAAGTTCATTCACGAATTGGGAGTAATTCCATCCAGCACACCACCCATTCCATTGTTGTGTGACAACACTGGAGCCATCGCTTAGGCTAAGGAGTCATAAGCCCACTCGAAGTTGAAGCACATCGAGAGGAAGTACCATGTACTACGGGAGATAGTTGAAAGAGGGGATGTCCTAATTCAGAAGGTAGCAACAACGGAAAGTGTAGCGGACCCATTAACTAGGCCACTGACACAGAAAGTGTTTGAGAAACACGTGGAAAGCATGAGAATCCGCTTATACCAGATTGGAGCTAAGTGCAAGTGGGAGCTGTTAGTCAGTGTATGCCCTTAGCTCTAATCAGAATGATGTACATTATGACATTTAATGTAAATGAATAAAGTACATATTTGATTCATATTATTATGGTGTGTTTCTATGTAATACCCTTAAACTAGATACATATGAGACTCATGTTAGTTTAAAGTCTTCACAGCCGTTGGATAGATTTTGGGAGATTTATCTTACCAAGGCTAACACTGATGTGCCGCCAAGTTGGTTGGGGTGACTTGTCTCAGCTGCCAGGGTGAGACCTGAGGTACATGCAGTGTGGGTTTTTTTTGAAACCCTGAACCAGACCAGAATTCCAGTATTGCTTTGGACCTTGGAGATAGATGGACAAAACTTGAATGTTATACTTGACCCCTAGACTCGATTATGATACTACATTAGGTGTCAGATTGGATTGTCTTTGATATGCCAATCAGTGAGATCCTTAGAGGGGGTCAAAACCTGGGTATGTTGCGACAGTCTGAGAATTCATCAGAATGGATGATCATAGTGACATGATCAACCCTTTTGTCGGATAAAGTGAACGATAGGGGATGCACTCTCTCTGATGGGAACCTAAACTGCCAGCAGTTAATTTCAATCGTTGAAATTTCTTTTGCAAAATATATTTATATAGAGATATACATATTATGATTTCAAAATATTTGCAAAATGTTTTAATTCCCGGGATCCATGTGAATAAAAAGTGAAGCACTGTACCTTGCAGCCGAGGGAGAAGTCATCTCTTGTCAGATAGTGTTTGATCATTATGGGTTGAGAGGTTAAGTGTAAGACCATTGAGGGTAATACCTGATGGGCTAATCTTGCATCTACCTACAGTCTTTGGGTTTTTATAAGGTGGTATGACCCAGAGACCATTTAGTGTAAACGTTGGGCCCATTAAGAGCCCATGGTGATGGACTCAAGGGTTCACTGTCTCCTACAATGAATTCGGTTAGGCCTTGTAACAGAGGCTGGGCTGAACCCATGTGGCTGATGTGTAGATCAATGTTTGGGTCCCCCGCCATACAAGGATATCCAACTGGGCAACAATTTGGAGAGTAAATGAGCAGATAGACTTAATGGGCCTAAAGCCCAATTCGAACTGACTTAATGAGATTAATTAAAAGATGAAGGTTTTGGGATTTAGATCAACAGATGGGATAAATGATTATCTCTATCCACTCAAAGAGTCCAGATCCAAATAAAGATTTGGATAAGGAAACTTCTAATTAGATTATGATGGCTAATCTTTATCTGCAAATAAAATAAGGGATTATCCTTATCTCTTAAAGAGAGTTCAGATCCAAATACAAGATTTGCATTAGGAAACTTCTAATGGGATTAGGAGAACAATTTTTTAAGACTATAAATAGGAGAGCAGAGCGAACCCTCAAAGTACGACATAATTCATTTGACTGACTATTGAATTCCAGAGAGAGACAACACAGTTTAACTGCACTGTCTCCTTCTCTCCTGTTCTTTCCGCCATACCAGTTCAATATCCACCTGTGGGAGGGATCAAGAAGGGTTCTTGATATTATCTTTTGGCTGAAAAGGTAATCTGAAGTCGTGCTCACTTGCCCTCTATCAGATTCTTGCTGAAGAATTCAGTTCTTGCTGAAGAACCAACCTGCTGATTCTGCTTCATCCTGCACCGTGTCATTTTCAGTGGAAGCAGCCTTTGGATTTTTCTTTGGGCGTGAATACATTCATTGGAGGTTATTTTTAATTCGTATTAGGTATATCTCTCATCTCCCTTTTGGTTTCAAATTTGGTCTGGTTTAGTTTCAAGATTGATCATTGAAAATGCAGTTTTCTAAAATAGGGAATGTGATTCTCACATGGGAGAGAGAGAAAATTTTGAAATTTTGTCTAACCTTCCTGCAAGGTTCGGCCATCCATATGATGGATCTTTTGTCCCACAACACATTTAAGCCGTGTATTGGGAACATCTCTCCCAATGATGATATCAGAAATGATGATGTCACCATCGGGAAATGTTCACAATACACGGCGGGGATGTGCTATAAAATGTTGTGGAGGGCAATCTGGTGGGGGACTGATTTGAAATCAGCAATTTGGGTTTTGAAATCAAGTTGAGTCCACGGCTCGAAGCCATGATCAATTTCTGGATTTAGTCTTGGGTTCTAACATCATTTATAGATTAATCGCTTACTACGAATATGGCAATGCTCTTAGAAAAGATTGCTTAACCACCTTAGCTAAGCACTCTATAACTGCTAACTGCTCTAAGGCCAGTCTTGGTTACCATAGGGGGAAGTCCTTACTCCTCTAGGTTAGTGGAGACCTCCTCCGTTGGGCTTTGTCAAAGTTAACGTGGATGGGGCAGTCTCAGGAGACAGGATGGGTGTTGGGGTGATTGTATGCACCCGGATTTCCCGAAATAAAAAACTTTGTGCATATAATGTTTAGTGACACATTGGGAATTTCTCTTGTACATGTATGTTATATTCACGGGGAGATGTTCTGAATGTATCTCTGAATTAATATGCTTTTAGAGTATGTGCAGAGTTTTTGTTTACAGGAAATTTCATCACTATTGTACGAGAAGACAGACGGAATTTTATATTTGTCTGTGTAATCCCTTCTGATCAATGCTTACCAGATGTTGCTGAAGCCTGTGCTTTTCTTGAGGGATTTAAGATGACAGAGAGACCTTGATCTTTCACACATGTTGCTGGAAGATGATGCTAAGAACATTGTTTACCTTCTATTGGTGGACACTAGTGACCCACCATGATGCATTGAGGACTGCAGAAGACTTACAAGCTTTCTCAACATTTGTGTGTTCAGTAAAAACCCAAGAAATTGAATATTGCTGCTCACAAGTTGGCTAGATTCGCCACGTACCTCATGTACTAGACCAATTTCTTCCTCCTCCCTCCCTTCTTTCGTTGCAAATTCCTTGGGGTGAGGGTTGTAATTTTTTCAATTGATTTTGTTCGTGATGTGCAATACCAAATCCATTTTTAATTCATTTTATTAGTATTTTGGTATTTTTTTAGTTAAGTTAATAACAACATTCAACATCTGAGTACAATTCAAATACAAATAAAATCCAATTTAAATCGGATGGATGAGATTTGATTCAATTTGAATCTAAATATTAACAAATTAAATTTGGATGCAAGTATATTCGATTCACTGTGATCTTTTTATATCCAAATTTGAGTGTAAGGTTCTGTTTAATAACAGTTAAAGTTGCTGAACTCAAAGACTTACTCCTTAGTCTTTTAGTTATCAAAATAATTAAACAATGGAATTTTCAATGATATAGTGGTTTCTCCAACTTCAGTTTCAGCCATTAAGGAGCCCAGAGCCTCCTTGAAATTTTATTTGCTAAAAGACAAAGTGGTAAAAATTTCAGTTCAGCATCTTCAGATGTTATCAAATACCCCTAAACATGGTTTCCTCATCTAATCAAATAGGTAATCAACCAAACTAGTTTAAAGATCACCATAAAGATCCCAAACAAGACAAAATAACTGTTAGAGACCAGCCTCACATTTACTATTTAGGTAAATAGGTTTGTTTTGTAATAAGTAACATTAGAAGGACTAGAGGTCTGTTTTATAGAATATTAGTCAGGGCTTGTGCAATGCATGGGCTTTATTAAACAAAATTAAAGAAGGAATTCTATGACATTTTCAATTAAGCAGTGCCCACCTAAGTCCAATTCAAGCATTATTTTTAGGTTATGTTTAGTTGATCTAATCATAATCTAAGTTGTGCTTTAGTGAGAGTGGCCAACTTCCTATGCTCTAGATAAAATTATAAAAAAAAAACCCTCTTCTTATAACAATTCTATAAACCATTCTTACATTTTGGCCCTAATAAAAACCTCCCTTATAGTTCTAAAAAAAATTCAAATACCTTCTTTCTATTAGATTTTCAATAATAAGGCATTGAAGTTACCAAAATACCCTTATTATTGTTAAGGTGTTATCATACACAATTTAAAGTTTCTTTACCCTCCACTAATTTATTTTGCTTGACAAATTTCAAAGTGTAAATATCTTTACTCTTCTTAGATGAAGTAAGGTTAAAAGGCTGAAGTGAAGGAAATCTTTTTTTTCCAAGGTATTTTGGTAAGTGTACATCTGAATGAAGTTTGTTAAGGATAAAATTGGTATTTTAAAAAATTAATGCGTTACATCATCATTTTCTATTTCAAATGTCAACAAAGAAAGGTATTTGCACCTTTTTCCAAAACAATAGGGGAGGATTTTGTTAAGGTCAAAACACAAGGGAGATTCATAGGATTGTTAGAAAACCCAAGGAGGGTTTTATAATTTTCCCTATCTTTAAATTGAATTTAAATTTATTTTAATCTAATTAAATTATATTTAAAATTAACACAAAATTATTATTTTTTGTTTTATTAAACCTTATTAAATTTAATTAATTATATTATGTTTTTAATTTTAGTGGAATTTAAGTTGGTTTTAAATTAGTAAAAATTAATTATAGAACTACTATTTTTTAGATAATTTTGTATTAGTTTTATATTAATTTTAAATGGATGTTGGTTTTAAATTTATCTTAGTGCTTTATTTAAGTAATAACAATTAATAATTATTTTTGCTTTATTTAAGTAACTTACTAAATTATTTTTGTTATGGTTAATTAATTCTACTTACTTTTAAATGGGACATAAATGGATTATAATTGTTATGATATTTTATTCAATGTTTTCAACATGTCATTGACTTGAACAATTGAATTGTTTAAATAGACGCTCAACCTTATTCCTAATTCTAGGTTTCCTAAAACCGTCTGTTTCGTCAAAATTTGTTCGGCCTGAGCATTTGAACCATTGACCCTTTGACCTAATCACTGGATTACATGTTACAATATGCAATGTATTGAAAACTTCTGCAAGACTTAACTTTGTGTTTGGCTGTTCGATTAGGGTGATATTTGTTTGTTTGTTTGTTTTTTTTTTTTTTTGGTAACTTGTTGGCTGTTGTGACTTTACAACCCACTGTACAGAAAAACAGTGGATTAATGGAGTGGAGATAGAATTAATGGCATGATTGAAGGAAAGAATTAATTGCATAATTAATGAAGAGAGATAATTAAAAGAGTTATAAGAAAGAGTTTATGGTGAGTTAATAAGGGGAGATAAAAGTTTTAAAGGCAATTGGCCACTCGAGTTATTTTATTAAATTTAAAAATTAGAAAAATTCAAATTCGAAAAGAACAGAAAACAGAAAAGCGCCAACTTAGCATATTCAATTTTGATATATAGATATAAATATTAATTATTATTCTTGACAGGCTAGTGTTGCTAAAAAAAAGGCTAAATTGAACAAGGGTGCAACTTGGGCGTTTGGGTTGAGTTTTTGTCAAAATTTGAATGAACCGGTCGTCCAAAAACCCTAGATCGAATCAGTGTAAAATTCTAACTCGGGCCATGACATCGTACCAGCTGTTTTTGAGCTCTTTTTTTTTATGTATTATTTTCTTGAAAAGCTATATATTTAATATGATATCATTATCTATAGTTTTTATATTTTAGGGGACTGGTTTTGCTAATTTAATGGTCATTTTGCGACATGAAAACAGTTTTTCATGCTTTAAATATCGAATGATTTGTTGGTGCAAAAGTGCTTTTTCTTTTCAGACAAGCTGAGCTGACCCAGAAAGCATCATTGCCAAACGTTCCAATAAGTGCTTGGAGAACACGGGTTCCATATACTTTTGGGAAGACCACTTTTAACAAAGAAGTTTCCTTGCCTTCATTTAATCATCAAATAAAAGTATAAAACTTTAATTTTTCTTAGAAACTAATACAATAACACCTGGTATAAATTTTGCAGTTCATTCAGTTTTGCATCAATTTGTTTGTGTATGATTAATTTGCACTTATCAAAAATGCAAATTTTGCATCACCTTCCTTTTATCTTGATTCTCTCTCATAAAAGTGGGGGCTACATCATTTTGCTTCTGACTTGCTCCAATCTCAAACAAATAACTTTCACCTTGCCTCCCATCTCTTTTACATAAAGTGGAGACCACATCATTTTATTTTCATACCTATTTTTTTCCCTCTCACAAATAAGACAAAGTCAATTATAAAGTAAATCAGAATTTGTACTCGGTTTATTTGCACTCCCCTGCACTTGCCTAATGCAAATGAAATTCGCACTAGAAACAAATTGAGCCAATTTTTTTTGCAAATACAAGGAATTAAGAGGAGTTACATCTTGTCGTTTTGTGATTTAAGAGACAACCGTGATTGTTTATTGAAACCCACAATTTTTTTTTCTTTATTAGTGCCCTTTGACTTTCAACCATTCAACAATGGAAACTGCTAAGCTAGAGCTATTCACCAAAAAAAAAAAAAAATAAAAAAAAACTCACTTTGTGCCACTCATGTGGGCTTTTTGGTCACTTCACATGTAAAAGGACAAAAACACTTTAATAAAAAAATCATAGTATCTTGTCTTTTCCCTCAGATGTATGTACTGATTATTCTAACTCCAGTGCTGTCACCGGAGTTTCTGTGGTCTTCCCTTAAAAAAAAGCTAGCATTTACATTGGGTTTGTTAATTTAGTTAATTGAATTTGTTTTTGTATCAACCATCTTCAACAGAGGCCCCATGACTATAAACTAAATATTTGAGACTAATAACTAAATGTATTGATGAAACAGCAAGAACCATGTTATGGTTCAGAGCCTAGATGATGCTTACACATTATAATATTACATAAAGCAAAGAAAGAGATCAGATCTCCATTCCCTAGAGTGGACTGGTTCCTAATATACTATCTCTTTCAAAGCCCACCCAACTCTCGTGTCTATCTTAAATAGGCCCATTAATATTTAAACACTTATCTTACTATAAGTCAAAGCATTGCATCAAGAGTTGGAAAGTTTGGTTTGGATTCATGAACTAAACCATTTTTTATTTATTTTTTAATCCTAGAAGGCTTATTTTATTTATTCAATAAAAAGAGGCACAGCTGGTGCCAAGCAACACATAACATGTCAATGAAGATGGGCTTCCCCTTTTTTGGATATGCCCACTTTACATGATTTAGTTGAATCCCTGAACCATCAATTTTCAATTAGCCAGCTCCTCATTTGGCCTACCTTGTCATCACCCATTAGTTGATAATGGCTGATTAGGCCCATAAGATGCCCAAATAAGCCATTGGATGGTTGTACTTGCAGTCAGCCCCCATTGAGCAGCACTCAATGGATGGGCCACTAACTAGGGCCCACAACCAGCACGCACCAAATGATGGTAACAAGTGGAAGTGGTCTTTGTATGATTTCCTTGTTTTAAATTGAATGGCTTGCGACTCTCTTTACACCTTCAGAGCACTACTACTACTTGCACACGGCAACACAACAACAACATCCACTGCCCAAAAGAAGAAACTCAATCAAATGGTTATTATTGATTTCTTCATTTTTCTACTCTGCCATCAATTGATGGATGTGTGCACCATGCACTTATGCACTTATAGTCTGTTTACAACTTTTGCAGTGAGCTTTTCAATATAGCTAAAAGGGTTATCTGAATTAGTCGATTAGCAAAACAACCCTAAAAATTTACAAAATTGGGTAGGGATGGATGGGGGAGACCGGGAGATAATTGTTTTGTAGACTGAGAAGGTGACTTTGCTTAATTTAGTAGCACTTTTTTTGGTTGAAAGCTTTTGATTTAGTTGCATAGAGTCTATAGATAATTAGATATTGGGCTTATCACTGGACTCCATAGATTCTAGGGTGGTTATTTCAGCAAACCCATTATTCAAAAATAGAACCCTAGCTATTTAGTCAAAGAGTGCTTCTCTAAACAAACTAGACCAACCTTGCCTGAAAGGGGCACTAATTAGGGGAAGGGTACATGGCCTCAACAGACACAACCATCTAGGTGGAAGCTAAGGATGCCTCTTATCATTGTTTGTCTCCTTCTATTTCTCCTTTTTAGGCAACGGGTTCATCCACATTCCAAAGCATTCAATTAGTAGGGCTGAATGTAAACTAGGCCTGTCAGTCAGGTCATGGGTTTGGCTCAACACAAACCCCATTTTGAAGACACCCCCAACCTAAACACTTAACACTGAATTCCCATCCGACCCGAATACGACCCAAAAAATTGAACCTGGTGGGGTCAGGTCAAGGAGGGTCTATTATTTGTCCTTACCCATCAACATTTCTAATTGGGTGTTGAACCCTCAAACTTTTAGCAACCAAAGGGCCATTTGTTAATGTCAAGTGGCTGAACTGAATGAGCTTGTGGGTGCTTATTGGATTAATTCATGCTTATTTGAGTGTTTGGTTAAAAATCACTTCTTTTAAATGGGTAATATAGGTATTTTGAAAATTATGCGGTAGGCCAAGACACATCAGCAACCTAACAAGCACTTTTTCAAAAAGTGATTAAAAAAACCAAAATTTTTAGCTTATTCAAAAGGGGTTTATTTCCTGAAAAAAAAACACTTTATTCAGCCATATTTCCCAAAGGCAAATAAGTATATATATGTTTGGTTATGGGGTAAAATAAGTATCTATTCCAAGAAGTACTTAAAAGTAATCACTTCTAAATGGGGTCTTAGTTAATAATCAATTAAGTAGATTGTGAAGACTTTATGGGTTGTTTACTGTATAGCCTAAGTATTTTGTTATGTTACGGGACTATTTCACAAGCAATAAGTTATTCAGTTCGGCTACTTCAGTCATTTCTGACAAAGTTTTTCCACAAAAAGACGTTTCAGTTCAGAACTTCAGATTGGTGATTGGACCAAGTTCTTACGCTGAAAATTGTGGGATGACAGAGATTATGAGGACCTCTGTGTAAAATTTTGCTGAATTTGATAAGGAAGGTGCGTACACTAGATACTGGAAGAATCGGATGGGAAAAGCAAAAGTGGGATGGGTGGGATCACATTTCTGGTAATGACTTCACGTGTAAGCAAAGCAGAGTGGTTGACCCGAGAACTGAGGGGATCTCCGGCTTGGATCACCGGCAGAAGCCCGTGACGTCCGCCGACCGCCACTGGATCCTCCGGCTAAATCTGGTCAAATCTCGTCCGTCCGATTGAAATGGAACTCCATAACGCTTTGACCTATCGGCGTTCCTTTTTTAGTCTGTATTTATTTATTGCTTTTTTAGACCACACCCACCATGTCACCTTCATCAAAGCCCCTCAGACCAGACCAGACCACGACCACGTCGCCCCACTACATTTATTTTAAAGAAAGAAAGCTAGTAAAGTGGAATCGACAAATGTGGGGTACCGGCAGGCAACCTGTGAAGAAGAAAACCAAAATCGTCAAAAGGTCAGCTCATCTGCCCATGTTGCAAATCACTAAGCAGTGTTTAGATGCTGCTAAGCAAAAAGTTACTAAGAAACAGATACTTTCTTTTTAGTTGATGTTGTATTAAATTATTAATGGGTTATGACTACTGTGCTTTGATTTGAAATACCATTCTTCTTCTTCTTGTTCCTCTTTCCTGTCCTGGATTCTGTCCTATTTTGTCAAAATTAAAAGAAAAATCGAAGAAAAAATAAATGGGGTACTATTTTTAATGGAATAGAGGGAGACCCATTTGCAGAAGAAAAAGCTGATTCATTCAGTAAGCGTTGATGTTGGGTTTACAGTCAGCGGTACTTATACTTGCGAGTGATGTGAATGCTGGTGAGGTTTTTGTTTGTGGCTTCTGAGGTGCTTTGGGATGTGGGTGGGAAGAAATTTCTTTCATTTGGATTGCTTCAATCTCTTTTTCTGTTACCGTGTGTAGGACAATATTGCGTTCAATGGGTTTGTCGGTTTGTGGTCTAGGGATTTGATTTGAGGTTGGGATCTCATTCTTTTTGTTTATTTTCAGGTGACTGTTGCTTCATTTGCAAGTGTTTTCAGTTGGGTGTTTTGTGGTTGCTGAGGCGCTCTAGTAAGTGGATTTCAAGTTTCTCCTCTTGGGCTTCTTCTTTCTCTGAGGAGCATTGGATGTAGCATAGTTTCGGAGTGAAGCTTATGGAGTGGCTGTCTTTACTCTGAGGCAGGCTTTCTCTGGTTTCAGTAATGTCGATGTTGGAGTTTGATCCAATGGCTTTCCCGAAATTGATATTCATGGCCTGTTTTGTTTGCTTATCTTTGGGTCTTGGAACACTTAGTCTGACCTGTGATCCAAGCGATCTGCTGATGCTCAAGCTATTTGCGGGGAACCTCAAGAATGGGTCGATTATCTCGGCATGGGCAGATGAATCTATGTGCTGTCAATGGGACGGTGTTGTATGTGGAAATGCTAGTAACGGTTCATCCAGCAGGAGAGTGATTATGTTGATACTGCCAAGCAGAGGTCTGAAAGGGATGATACCAGGATCATTGGGTCATTTAGATCAACTAAAACGACTTGATCTTTCTCATAATCTGCTGGAAGGAGGCATACCCACAGAGCTCTCAAACTTGCACCAGTTGGAGTTGCTTGATCTCAGCTACAACATGCTAACAGGTCCGATCTCAGAAGCATTGGGTGGTCTGAAATCAATCCAGACGATTAATATCTCTAGCAATTCATTTGATGGTAATATGCTTGAACTCGGGGGCTTTCAGTATCTTGCTGTCTTCAATGCAAGCAATAATTCTCTTACTGGTCAGGTTGATAGTAAGATATGCAGTTCTTCTAGTTCCTTTCAGACTCTGGATTTATCAGCAAACCTTTTCTCGGGTAGCCTTTTGGAAGAAGGCTTGAACAATTGCAGTATATATCTCAAACAGTTACATGTCGATTCCAATTCATTCTCAGGTCATCTTCCAGACACACTGTTTTGGTTGTTTTCTTTGGAGCAGCTTTCCATCTCTGACAACAAATTCTCCGGTCAGTTGAGCAAGAGAATAAGTAAGCTTTATAGACTCAAAACCTTACTTATTTTTGGAAATCAATTTTCTGGTCCCCTTCCTGATGTTTTTGGAAACCTTACAGAACTAGAACAGTTTATTGCACATTCTAATAATTTCTCTGGGCCACTGCCTTCCACTCTGTCTCTATGCTCTAAGCTTCGTGTGCTAGACCTCAGGAACAATTCTCTGTCAGGGCATATTGATATTGATTTCGCTAGAATACCCCATTTAAATACACTTGATCTTGCCACCAATCATTTTGTGGGTCATCTTCCCTTTTCCCTGTCCAAATGTCGGGAGTTGAAAACCTTAAGTCTTGCTAAAAATGAACTATCTGGACAGATCCCCAAGAACTTTTCAAACCTCACATCCCTTTCATTTCTTTCCTTGTCGAACAATAGCTTTGATGATTTATCAGGTGCCCTTGGTATACTGCAGCAGTGCAAAAACCTTACCACACTTATCCTTACCAAGAATTTCCATGCAGAAGAGATTCCAAAAAGTGCTTTGGTTTTTGAGAACTTGATGATATTGGCAGTTGGAAACTGTGCCCTTAGAGGCCAAATCCCAATGTGGTTGCTGAGCTGCAGGAAATTACAGGTCCTTGATTTGTCATGGAATCGCTTGAGTGGTGGCATTCCTCCATGGATTGGTCAGATGGAGAGTCTATTTTACTTGGACATCTCAAACAATTCCCTGACTGGAGAAATCCCCAAAAGCTTGACAGAACTTAAGAGCCTAATCTTCACAAACAGTTCTCTACCAGGGCTTACTAGTTCTGTTACCATCCCACTATATGTAAAGCGTAACCAGAGTGCTAATGGTTTGCAATATAACCAAGCCTCAAGTTTCCCTCCATCACTGTACTTGAGCAATAACAAAATTAATGGGACCATATGGCCTGAAATTGGGCGGCTTAAGATGCTCCATGTCTTGGATTTGAGCAGGAACAACATCACCGGGACCATCCCAAGCACCATTTCTGATATGGTGAACTTGGAAGTCTTGGATCTATCATGCAATGATCTTTATGGATCTATTCCTTGGTCATTTAACAAGCTAACTTTCCTATCAAAGTTCAGTGTTGCAAATAATCACTTGCATGGAGAGATTCCAACTGGAGGACAGTTCCTCAGCTTTCCCAGTGCAAGTTTTGAAGGAAATCCAGGATTATGTGGCGAGGTAGGTCCTCACTGTGATCTACTTAATACTAATGATAGGCAGGAGCCTGAAATGCAACATATTAAAAACAATGGAATTGGTCGATCTAGCATCCTTGGAATAACAATTGGCATAGGAGTGGGGATCGCATTGCTTTTGGCCATTGTCCTGCTAAACATGTCAAGGAAGGATCTACGAGATGCAATTGATGATGTGGAGGAGGAAATCAGCAGGCAACACAGGTTGTCAGATGTACTTGTGTCTTCAAAGTTGGTGCTTCTCTTTTATAATTCAGATTGCAAGGAGCTCACCATTGGTGATCTGATGAAATCTACAAATAATTTTGACCAAGAAAATATAATTGGTTGTGGAGGATTTGGCCTAGTTTACAAAGCCAACCTCCCAAATGGAACAAAGGCTGCAATCAAAAGGCTCTCTGGGGACTGTGGACAGATGGAACGTGAGTTTCGTGCCGAAGTTGAAGCCCTCTCTAGAGCTCAACACAAGAACCTGGTCCCTCTACAAGGGTATTGCAGGCATGGGAATGACAGATTATTGATCTATTCTTACATGGAGAATGGAAGCTTGGATTATTGGCTGCATGAGAGGGTTGATGGAGGGTCGGTGCTGGGATGGGATGCTAGGCTTAAGATAGCTCAGGGTGCAGCTAGAGGATTAGCATACTTGCATAAGGTCTGTGAACCAAATATTGTCCACCGGGATGTAAAATCCAGCAATATTCTATTGGATGAAAACTTTGAAGCTCATCTGGCTGATTTTGGTCTGTCAAGGTTACTTCGACCTTATGATACTCATGTAACAACAGATCTGGTTGGGACCTTGGGATACATCCCTCCTGAGTACAGTCAAACACTGACAGCAACATTCAAAGGTGATGTTTACAGCTTTGGGGTTGTTCTTCTAGAGCTTCTTACAGGTAGGAGACCTGTGGATGTTTGCAAAGCGAAGGGCTGCAGAGATCTGGTCTCATGGGTGCTGAAAATGAAATATGAGAAGAAGGAAGAGCAGATCATCGATTCATCAATTTTGGACAAGCTTCAGGAGAAACAGCAACTGGAAGTACTGGGGATTGCATGTAAATGCATAGACCAGGATCCACGGCTCAGACCCTCCATTGATAAAGTTGTTTTGTGGCTTGATGCTATTGGAGCTGATGGTGGCTAGCAGTTCAGTTCATATATATATATGTTTTTTACTCACATACATAGTTCAATTGTCATCAACATTGGCACTGAATCAGACTTTTGGCAGGATGTTCCAAAATGAAGATGTAAAGATAGTAACAAGAAACATATTTGTCTCGCATATGGTTCTGCCATCACAAGTATGCATGGGTGTTGGAGGGAATTGAGATAAGTAAGGTCATAACAAGTAATTTAGTTTCCCATCTTTTCCTGATGTATACTGATAGTATGGTACATATATAGGCACTTTTGGCCCTTCTTCTGGTTGAAATAATAAGAAGTCAATATAGATTTTTTTTTTTGGATAGTGACAGTGTACCATTTTAGCAGTGCACTTTCTGTGACTAGGTCTTCACCAATGACATGTTGTTTTTTAACTTATTTGAAAACATCTATTCAATGATAATATATTGCATTACGTTTCGTGCAGAGGCCACTAGAGTATTGTCTTCCTGTTTAAATACATTATCTTGATTCTGAACCATCCTATGTCACCTGGATATGGCAAGGACATGGCTGGATATGGTATTGGATTCAAAATTTACACTAATTGGAGACTGAACTCCAGGTTTCCAGGTATCATAGCAACCATGTTATGGTTGATATTTGGATACTGAACTCCAGTTTCTTGTAGCCATCTGTTACTGTTTTATCATGCAATTCTCTTCCTGAAGCAACATGTACAGGCTTCCAGGTATAATAGGAACCATGTTATGGTTGATATTTGTTGACTGAACTCCAATTTCGTGTAGTCATCTGTTTCTGTTTTATCATGTAATTCTCTTCCTGAAGCAATGTGTATATGCTACTTGGAATTGGGTTACTGATTGGTCAGTTAAAGGCAGTTTCAGTACCACAAACTGGGGATTACACTTCCAAAATGTGCAAACATTGTTTTTTCTTTCTTTCTTTTTTTCCTTCTTTTTGGATAGTTAAGTTTTCAGTTCATATGTGGAATTGGACATGAATGGTAATGAGAATTGTTAATATGATTGACCTTTAGCTTGTGTTCAGTTTGGCAAAGCCAGGTAGCTCAATGTAAATTTATTGGAGATTTTGAATCTTTACCTGATCTACCACCATGCTTTTGGACTTAGTAATCTATGTCATAATACAAAAAGAGAAGGGCAGGAGGGCCCACTTCACAGCATTTGCATGAACTTCTCTTGCTTCTTGCTCCTCATACATGTCAGTTCTTTTTATTTATTTTTGGGTTAGAAGTGAAGAAAACAGCAAAAACTAGACAAGCCTAGGGGAGGGAGCTCCCTACAGGTCCATCAAACAGAGATACAGAAGATCTGAAGAAGCAATTGAAGACTCATGAATCTCTGAAACGAAACCTATTTTTGCCGCCCAGTCAGCAGGCCTTTTGCCTTCACGGTGAATATGAATGAAATTCACTTCCAAGCCAGTGTTTCGAACTAGCTTTTGGCAATTTGAATCATATTTTTGATGCTCCAAGGAACTTCATACTTGCCATTTAAGCTGTCTATAACTAATATTTGCATCACCCACTATTTGAACTGCTCTTAATAGGATTTCTCCCCTCACCAGTCACCATCTTTTCTTCCTGGATCCCTCTTTCTTTCCCTCTCCCATAGCATCCCTCTTTCTCTCACTTCTCTTTATAAAATGGTCAACCAACTACCATATCTTCCTTCTCTCCAATCAATCAGCCAGCTAAACCATCGTTATCTCAAATGAACTATTCTCCTAAAACAACTCAAATGCCACGACCTTCTCTTTGGTTCATGAAGTGTGGAACTGATAAGATCAGGTATGCATGTTCTCCTTTTCATTTTTTTCTTCCTCTTGTTCTCTGAACTTTGTCTGGATATATTATTTTCCTAGGGTTTTCATCTATTCTGTCTTCTTTCTGTTAAGGACTATTGTAATTAAATGTTTCTGTGTTGTTTTTTCCCCTGCTTTGAACTAGTAAAATCAACAAGATCAGAAATGGCAAATTAATATTTTTTCTAGATTGATTATAGGACTTCAAATTCATTCATTGTTCCTTCTAATTCTATTTCTGGGGTCGACTGGAACTTGGGCCTGCGAAGAGATATCAAGGACACAGAGCTTGATGGTATCTCATCACTGTTATCCATTCTTGAAGGGGTGTTCCTAGAGCCAACACAGGCAGATAGTAGAATTTGGACACTCACCCCCTTTGGATCCTTCACTTGTGCCTCTTTCTTTAGAGCTCTCACACATTCTTCTTCCTCTGGCTTGTCTTTCCCTATTAAAGAGGTGTGGTGTCATCCTATACCTCCTAAGGTTGGGAGTTTTTGTTGGGAAGCCTTTCTGGAAAGAGTTAATACAACAGATTTACTTCAAAGAAAAAGACCCAATAGTTGTTTTTGCCTTCACTGGTGTGTCCTCTGTAAAACTGATGGTGGGTCTAGATATCATTTACTAATCTCCTGTCGGTTCACTAACATCATTTGGTAATGGTGTACTTCTTTGTTTGGGTGCAGGTGGACTCCCCTTCGAATGTGCAAAGCCTATTGCCAATAAAAAGGGCCAAGTTTATGTGGAGGTGTATGAGGGCTGTAGTCTGTTGGACTATTTGGGAGGAGAGAAATTCACGAATATTTATAGATAAGGAGAGAAGTTTGGAAGCAGTATCGGAGGTCATCTATATCAGGGTTATACACTGGCTGAAAACCTTGGCTCTGTTCGCAGAATTCTCAGTTGATGAGTTGCAAAGAAAGTGGAAGGAGATAGCAGAACTTGTTCCAATGAGGAAGGCCTCAAATGTTTGTTGGATCCCCCCACCCCATGACTTTGCTAAACTGAACTTTGATGGAAGCAGCTTGGGCAATCCAGGGCCATCTGGAATAGGGGGAGTAATAAGAGATGAAGGGGTACAAAGAATCAAGGATATGCATATTAACAAGCTGTTCATAGAAGGAGATTCTGAAGTGGTGGTAAACTGGCTGAAAGAGGATAGTCTTAGACTTTGGAATTACAGTAATGAAAAGAGGAAATTCAAGTGGCTGACTAAGGACATGGAAATCCAATACAAATGGGTAAAAAGAAGTGTGAACTCTTTGGCAGATGGTCTAGCTAGACATGGGTGAACAGACATTCTATATTTTGGTTTGTCTTGTAACTTTTGTTTTTGATGTTTAATGGTTGTTCTTGGGAGCTAAGATTGTTTAGCCCCCATGCCCTGTAACTTTCTCATATTTTTAATATTAATACAATCCACAGTTATTGATCAAAAAAAAAAAAATTATAGGACTTCAAATTTTCTTTTCTTTTGGCATTCTTATTTGGGTTATTGAAGTTGTATTTGAAAGTATGATAATATTATCTTTCTCATGGGACTTATTTTTGTTTAATATACCACTATATAAGCATCTGAGCTACTGTATTTGTTCTTATAATTTTCTTAATGTTTCCTTCTTACTATTTTTCTGTTTTTAGTGCAAGAGTTTCAAGGGGATCATAAATAGGTGTCAAATAAGAAACTTGATTTGCTTTCTAACAGGTCTTCTATGCATTTTTCTTCATTTAAACTTTTCTTTTTTACTTAATTTTTAGATAACATTTGAGCTTTTAAGTTGTGTTGTGTTTTTATCTTTCCATGTTATTGGTTACTGGTATTATGGTTATTGGGTATTGATTATGGATTACAAGAAACTTTAGCTTAACTTTTCTTGGCACTTTGCAGTCAACAAACCTGAGTTCAACACTATATCCAATTGTTGATTTGTTACCATTTCTTGGTTGTTTTCTGCTGGAGTTATTTCTTTCCTTTCTTGATAGTCTTTTAATTGGTTTAACTTGATATTCTGAATCTAACAGATTATTTGTTACGTATGTCTTCTGCTCCTACCTTTTTGTTTCCCCTTTCTTGGGATTCAATGCATATTTGTTATGACTTTTTCAAGAAAAATTCACTCGAATTTCAGCCTATTTTACATTTTAGAGTTATTGATGTTTATTACCCAGATTATTTCATTTGAAATGGCTGAGCTTAGGACTGTACCTAATTCAGCTCTCCCAGGATCATTGGGGTTCACATTGAATTCTTGGGCTGACTTTTTCTTGTTTTCTTGTTTTATTTTAGGGGCCATGACTTGGTGCAATGGTAAATTCTTGGGCCGGGTGGAAAAACAGATTCAAGCCAGAGAGATGTCATTTCATTATAAAGATCATATGAAGAGCACCCATATTATAGACAATTTGTGAAGAATGGATCTCTAGAATACTTCTAAACAAAATCCAACCAAAGGAGCCATTAATTGGGGTGATAAAAACAAGGGTCATTCATTGGATCAACACCATGGAGAAATTCTCTTGTTTCACAATTGATAACATTGTTATAGAATGGATTGTGGTGGCATCATCATCCTCAAAGACGGACAGAAGCAACATTACATGGACACCTCCACCACAATAAAGGATAAAAATGAATTCTGATGGTTGAAGTTTTGGAAATCCAGGTTAATCAGTTATTGGTTCATTGTGACACCACAGGAACAGGGGGGAGATTTTAATGGCTTATTCAGGGAAAATAGGTTGGGGAAACTTAATAAGAGCAGAACTGCATGCTGCACTGCAAGGACTTGAGACCTTGGAAACCTGATTATAAAGGGGACTCATGGGTGATCATTAGCTGGGCAAGAGAAGCGGAAGGCCCGTGTCACCTAAGTCATCAAGTCAGGGAAGCAAGACTTCTGTCTGGCTTGGATAGAAACAGAAATTTATCGGGTACCCCAATCTGCAAAGTGCAAACCCCCTTGCAGACTCACTAGCTTGAGAGGGAGTAAACAGACAGGCGTCAAGTTGGGGAAATTATCCTTGAAGTAAAGACGACGATACTTTAAGGATGGTCGATGTTCAGTAGGCGTCATTGCTAGAGACCACAGAGGAAGGCTGATAACTGCAAAAGCGAAAGGTATTGGAAGATCTATTATGGTTGCAGAGATGTGGGCTTCAAAGCTAGTCCATGAGGTTGCCGTTCAGCCAGGAGGTCAGTGAATCTGCATTGAAGGAGATTCTCAAGTTGTCATGAACTGCCTTCTTAGGAAGATCACCTTCACCCCTCCATGGAGATGTAGCAGCTTGCTCAAGGATTGCCAAGTTATAGCCAAGGTTCAAAATATCGATAATAGCGGCGTATGGGCGAATTGATACTGTTTTTTTTTTTTTTTTTTTTTCTGAAACCAGTTCAGGGGGATGATTTAGGGCTCCTCCATCCCCTGAACCGGTCAGACCCCCGATACACCCACTATAGGGGCGTATTGGCTCTACGTGTCATACTTTGAACCTTGGTTATAGCCAAACATTCAGGACTCCAGGTGGTGTATGGGCACACATGGCGTGAAGGAATCCAAGCTGCGGATTGGCTTGCAAATAAAGGATTGGAAGCTGACTGTAACATCTCAGAAGATCCTACGTGGGAGCTTAGTTTCATTTTGTTTATGGACTCTTGGGGTCGTGCTTTGAGTAGGCTTTTTTCTGTTTAGTCTTTTTTGTTTTGTTTTTTCCTTAGGCTGCATTTTGTTGCAGTGCAAAAATGATTTGGGTCTGTTTCTAGTTTTATTTTATCTCGTTTGATTGCAGTACAAATGAAGTAAAATAAGACATGAAGCAGAATAAAATAAAACCCAAAATAACAATTAAACCAGATTTTGCATTTTTTCATTTGCACTCACATGTATTTGTGGTGGTTGGTTTTGATCCTTCGGCTTTAAGCCGAGGAGTGAGCAAGAATGGGCTGGATATTTTGTAAGGAAAATACAGAAATATTTTTACTATGATGTTAAAATTATAAATATTATACATCGGTCACATTATTTCTCTATCAATAAATTTGATAATTTTGATCTTGACTTCCTATCTACTTTGGGAGGTGTGACACTTAACCCAACACTATTTTTCGTGACACTTGGACCCTTATACTTTTGTACCATGACATAAACCCTCCCATCACCATTCCATGAAAAGAGGTGATGGTATGTCTTTCTTGTTTTGTTTTAGAGGACACTTTTGTTCTTTACCAGTTTATACTTATTTGATATTACCAAAAAGGCCACGGGCCTAACTTATGGCATTTTTTTTCACACAAAGTGTGGCTGTTCTTAGACTTTGAACCCACATTTGCACTTGTTAGTTATTCATTCAATCCAATATTTATATAATGTAAAATTTATGTCTAAAATCAACATGAAATTAAATGAACCACCCTTTTGTTTAAGTGTCAAGTAAATAGTTTAATTATTCATGTCAAATGGGTCAATTAATATTGTCATAGTAAAATAATATAAACTTAAATATAAATATTATAAAAATTGTGAAAGAAATGGGTATATTTCTAATATTATCTATTTATCATATCAATCAACAATAAGCACGCTAAATAAAAATATTTTTATTTGACGGAAATGAAATATAAGATTTAAAATTGACCCAATTATATACATACATTTTATGTCAAATTTTGTCATGGGGCTAACCCAAGTGCATCAAATTTTAATGCAGGTTGAAGATTGGGCTTAAGTTGAACATATTAGGCTTGACTTTGGTTTGAAGCTTTAGGTCCAATGCATAGGGTAGACCTGTTCACGGGTTGGGTTTCGAGCCCAACTTTACACTGTCTCGGGCTCGGGCATCGGGCCAGGCCCATTAGAATTTTGACAAAAGCCAAGCCTGAACTCGGCCCCTGAATAGGTCTAACATAGGGTTGGGCCTCAATTAAACTTAAATTCAACCTAACTTACTTGACTTGCACCATAATGGTCCAATCATTTAGGTAAATGGATTAAGCAATGATGTTATAATTAAATAATAAAAATTTGAGAAGTGGATAGAAACACAAGAAATAAAAAAAAACATAAAAATTATAGAAAATTTTGACATATTATAAACTTATCATATCAAACAAAAATAAGTGTGATAAACAAGAATAATTTTTAGAATTAATTATATAAATGGAATAAAAATTTAAAGTTGCCAAAAAATGAGATTGTTTTTTTTCAAGTCAAATAGGTCAGCACATGACGTCATAATTATATAATAAAAACTCAAAAATGGATAGTGTTGTCGCTCGAATTAGCCGGGGGCAACAAGGTAAATTCATTTTCAAGTTTCGAAGGTAGGCCGAAGGCTTTGAGGCCTCGGAAGGGGTAAGCCGAGGCCGAAGACTGCAGGCCGAGGCGAGGTGCTCCTTCCTGAGTACGGTAAAAGTCGAGGACTATAGGTCGTCGGCTCGGTGGCGAAGTTCCTAGAGATCCGAGGTACTGCAAAATCCGAGGTGTCAGAGGCCTCGGGTGGAGACCCGAGGCAAAAACTCCGACGCTCAAGTTAGTACGAGGTGTAGACGAGGTTTTGGTGATAGTCCTCGGATGCACTGGGTCCCTAGGAGTAAATGCTAAAGAAGCTAGGTAAGTGCGGAAAGTAAATGAGAGAGCTGTATCAGAATCCTGGGTTCTAGATCTCCCATCAAGGGAGAGTTACCTCTTATTTATACTTGAGAGGGTTGGAGGTAGGTGAAGATGAACGCACCAGATGAGGGCCATACGAGGTTAGGCGGCAGGCCCTAGAGGGAATGCCTAACCGCCCCGTGATTGGCTCCGTACGAAGGCAGCAGGGCTTCCCCCCTGTTGTGGCTGGGAGGTGGGTTGGGCTTGGCTAGCCCACATCAGATAGAAATAAAAAATATAGAACACAAAATTTGTGCACATCTCTAATATTATATATTTATCATATTAAACAAAAATAAATATGATAAATAAGAAGTAGTTTTAATAACAATGAAAATGAAATATAAAGTCTAAATCTACCAACACACCATGCTTTGATTGCTAGTCCTTTTTAAATGATTCTAATAAGGATATCGAAATTATTAATGTTATCTGAAATTGCCACGTGCAATGCACGTACATATTTACTAGTATTATTTAAAGAGATATTTCTAATTAATTTGGACCTCCTACCCACAAGAACCCTACCCATGCCTCACTACAGCTGTACATTAGGAACTTCTCCCCACTACAGCTATAGTGAGGCATGGGTAGGAGATCTGAATTGATTCCTAACCAAAGATTTAGACCATTGAACTTGTAAATAACCTGAGATCAATCTTAGATCAAGTGTAAAATAAAAGGAAAACAGAAGCAAAGTGAAGAGAGAGAAATAGGGCATATCCATCAGTATTCTCCCATCTGCCGCCCACTATTATTTATCATAATAATGTGTACAATTACAGCTTTGTCCCTTCTTAAGAAATTCTAACACTACTAACAGAACTCATGCCTTAATATCAGTCAACTAGTCTTAAAATCTAAGTCATGTGTTGAATAATTTAGGCTACGGAAGTGGTGTAGCAAATGTTTTACCAAATTAATCTAAAAACTAGGCCATGAAAGTGGTCTCTTGACAGAGTTGGACTATGACGATGGAAAGAGATGATACGGGAAAAACTTATAACCAATCAATGGCGTCATAAAAATGGTAACCAATCAGTTGGGTTTTCATCAAAGTTCATCAGGGGGTTTGATTGGTCAAAGCCTTTCTGGTATCATGTCTTTCCAGCGTCATAAATTTTTCCACCTCTTAAGATCTTTTCATTAATATCAACCATCCAAGTTATATACCAAACATTCAATGATTCAATTGATATAGGCCATATATAAAAAATGTACCAAATCAACACAAAAATCTCGGTTCTCACCTGGTTTCCTAAGAACAAAGAATCAGTCTTGACTATCCAAACAATGTGGCAAGATTTTTATATAGTCTTGGCCACTCAAGTAAAGCACCAACTATGCCAAATAAAGTGATGCACCAGTTGTAGAAAGCATCAATTGTTTCATGAAGTTTGAAGATGATGGCATGAGATACCATTTTGAACTCAATCATTCATTCAAGGTCAAGAAGCACAGCTAACCAAATTTTCTTTGTTGAAGTTCATTGTCTTTCATATTTCCTGTTTTCTCTGAACTTTGATGAAACAATACTTAGAGTTGGAGGGGAATTAAATGGCTGATTGTCATCATGGACAAGGCCCTCCATCTTAGCTTTGTATTCTTGTCCGCTTTTTTGACTGCTTTTTCAGTTTTTGCCTCTTGAGATTTAGGGTACATTACAATTAGCAATTGTATGATTGTAAGTCTATAGTCCTTAATTTTTAATAGTTGTGGGCTAGGGGCCACACTTTGGCTGTGGACCTCACGTGCCATAATTGGTTGTGGGCCATGGCTCAAATCCATTGGTTACTTGACAATAATTTCAATTTTAAGCACCTAAACAATAAATAACAATTGAAAATTGAATAATTTCTTTATCTTTTCTACATTATCAAATGACAGAAAAGGAACATTCCTTCAATTTTCTCAAGGTCAACCAAACAACAGAAAGAGAAAATGATTTCAATCCCTTTCCTTTCCTTCACTTTCTTTCAGACCATATGCAGCCTACAAAACAGAAGAGAATCAAAAGAAACATAGTAGGTAGCACCCATGGCATTTGTGGCCTGCTGCACACGGAAAACCAATTTCACTTAAATTGATTTTTAATAAGAAATTGAAACTTCAGCAGATGGTTTACATGGAAGGAGTCTGATATATGGTTGAGGTAGTTCTTTACATTAAGCATGTCACTTGGTATCTTACATACAAATATACAATAGGTTATGTTGTGTGACTTTGCTTCTGCTCAGACTAGCAGACTTGGATATATCTTGGTTTTCTGTGATGATGTATCTTCTTAAAGTGATACATTCAGACTAAATTTCAATAACTTGAGTTAGAAAACGAATTTTGAGCTGAAATTTTGTAGGTTTATTTATATGAGTTTTATGGGAGGAAGTTTAGTCAAAACTCAGATTTTCAAGACCATCCACACCAAGGTTTTCAGATTCCCATTCAAACCTTTGCTGAGGTAGCCCTGGAATGCTGCTGTTTGAGGAGCAATACCTGGGGTCCTTCATATCTGGATGGAAATCTTTAGTCAATAAGATCCTTCGTAGACAGCATATCCCTTTGATCCTACCTAAAAATATATTCTCTCTTGGTGCTAACGCCTGAGGAGAATAAGGTTCCCAAGATATGGATCTTCTTCTGAATGAAACAAGACTTCGGATTTTCTTCAGTACACTACTGGTTGTTGGAATCTTATCAAGAGGCAAAAGATAGCTCTTAAACTTCAAAGTGGAAATTATGATCTAGAAGATTGATGCATGGATTGATGTTTATTGTCCACTTCACTTTTGAAGATGTTTTATTGTTAGAGTATCTCAATAGTTATGATAGACTTGTAACTGGGATGGGTATCTCTGATAGTTATCCTAGATAACTGATCATGGTTATCTAGGATAGCTATCCTAGATAACTGATCACCTTATATCATTATCATGTAATTTCCTAGATAAACTCTAACTCTATAATTGTTATCTTCTGTACATAGTTATCCTCTTGTAACTTCTCTATTTAAATGATTCAAGAGACCAGTCATCAGTCATTCCATTCTCATTGTTTTTAGTATTGCTCTTATATGGTATCGAAGCCATTTTGACAAACGTCATGGCTTCAGAAACAAACACCACTGCTCATGCCATCCAGAGACAAATGCAGCCTGGATCGACAGATGGTCGAACCATTATGGTGGTCTTCCTTTTCAGTTTTATGAATGTAATCTCAGTAAAACTGGATCGTACTAACGAACTGCTTTGGAGCTCTCAAACTACACCAGTTCTCAGAGGGTATCGTTTATACGACTATGTGGATGGATCTTTCCTTGTCCTCTACTCTTCTTGGAAGATGGCAGTAGCCAAGGATCTAGCCGCAGCAACACAGATCATGCAACATGGATTGAACAAGACTAGTTGATCATAAGCTGGTTATTATCTTCATTAACAGAGCCCGTTCTGGCTCAAGTAGTTGGTTGTAAGACATCCAGAGAGGTATGGGATCGACTTCATGTTCTCTTTTCATCTACCAGTAAAACTCAAATCCATGATTTTAAATTAGAATTAGCTTATTTGAAGAAGGGTACTCTCATTGTTACTGATTATGTTCAAAAAATTTAAAGTTTATCTGATGCTTTAGCTTCTTCTGGACACTTTCTCACTGATGTTGATCAAATTCATTATCTTCTTGGTGGTTTACCTACTGAATATGATACCTTTGTGCTCTCTGTGACTACTAGACTAGATAGTATTTCTTTGGCTGAAATTCAAAGTCGGTTACTTACCTTTGAAAAGCGCTTAGAGCATCACTCTTCACAATCTGTATTGAATTCTCCTTCTGCTAATTTGGCCAATAAGAAGAAAACCTTCAATCGTAACCAGTTCTCTTCTCATAAGCCTCGACAATTTAATAATGATGGTGGTTCTGATAACTCCAAGAAAACTTCCTATAACAATAATAATCGCAGCAAATCCAATTCCAAGAACGCCACTGTGGTTTGTCAACTCTGTGGGTATCCTGGCCATACAGCAGCTACTTGCCGCCGTTATCTATAACTCACTGCCAATAAGCCTACCAAGCAAGCTCATACAGCCTCATCTTCACGATCAGCTCGTGATGAAAATTGGTATCCTGATTCTGGAGCTACCAATCATATGACTTCAGATCTTGGGAGTCTCTCTCTTCATGATGAGTATCATGGAATAGATCATATCCTGGTCGGCAATGGTACGGGTCTAGACATTTCTCATATTGGCTCTTCTATTTTGGATACTGATTTTGGGTCCATTGTCTTGAAAAATATTCTCAGAGTTCTTAATATAACTAAGAACTTGCTTTATGTTAGCCAGTTTTGTAAGGATAATAATGCAACTTTTATTTTTGACGCTACTGGCTTCTCTATTAAGGACAAAGCCATCGGGAAAACTCTCCTCCAAGGACCGATTAAGGGAGGGTTTTATCAGCTAAAGACAAATTGCACATCTACAGTTCCATCGGCATTCATTGGTGAGAAATCATCGTTTTTAGTATGGCATCAGCGGCTAGGACATCCCAGCAAGCGAGTAGCTGCCCACATCTTATCTTTATTTCAGCTTCCAGTTTCAAATAAGGACATCTCTTTTTGTCCATCTTGTCCACTAGGCAAGAGTCATACCTTGCCGTTTTCTAGTAGTACTTTTGTTGCAAAGTATCCATTAGAACTTTTATTTTATAATGTTTGGGGACCAGCCCCTGTCTCTACAAGACATGGTTTTCGCTATTATTTGATTTTTGTTGATGCTTACAGCAAGTATATATGGATTTTTCCTATGACCTCTAAAACTCAAGTTGTTCTATTTTTGCTGTTTTTAAGAAGAATGTGGAGAATTTATTGAACACCTCTATCAAAACTCTACAAACAGATGGAGCTACAAAATACAAACCACTTCTCCCTATTCTCTCTGATTCAGGCATCACTCATCGTCTCTCATGTCCTCATATTTATGAACAAAATGGGGCTGTAGAAGATGCCATCGCCATATTGTTGAAATGGGTCTCACCCTCCTGGCTATGACTTCAATGCCCAAACATTACTGGTATGATGCCTTTGAGGCTGCAGTTTTTTTAATTAACCGACTCTCTTCTCCGATTATGGACATGAATTCTCCCTTAGAGTGTCTCTTTGGCACTAAACCTGATTACACTATGTTGCGCACTTTTGGATGTGCTTGCTATCCGCATCTCAGACCCTATAACCGTTCTAAGTTGGACTATTGATTCAAGCGTTGTTTATTTCTGGGTTACAGTTTACATCACAAATGGTACAAATGCTTGGACGTCTATATATTTCCCGTAATGTGGTTTTTGATGAACATACCTTCCCATGCACTTCTGGCAGCCCAACTCCACCTCCCAAATCGGCTACCGACACTGTGGTTGGCCCTCCTATCGTTACATACCCGTGCACCTCTCCTCAGACCATTCCTGTACCCATCGACTCCACCTTCCCTAGCCCACCTATTATATCTACTGGTGTTAGTTCTGTCGAATTGCTACCATGATAACACGGAGCAAGAGTGGCATTCGCAAGCCAAACCCTCGATATGCTTTGGAAGCCTCTATTGACCCCGATGTTGAACCCTCTTGCTACACTATTGCCAAGAAAGATCCCCGTTGGGTACTCGCCATGGAAGATGAGTACAAAGTGCTGCTGCGCAATGATACTTGGGATCTTGTACCTTCACCTCCTCATAAGAACATTGTGGGAAATAGATGGGTTTATAAGATTAAGAGACGTCCAGATGGGTCCATTGAAAGATACAAGGCGCGATTGGTGGCGCAAGGGTTTACTCAACAAGTCGGTATTGACTTTGCTGAGACTTTTAGTCCGGTGGTTAAACCAACCACTATTCGGTTAATAATATCTCTTGCAGTTCACTATGGCTGGAATCTTAGACAACTTGATGTGAGCAATGCCTTCCTTCATGGCTATCTCAGTGAAGAAGTATTTATGAAACAACCTATGGGTTTCGTTGATCCAACACAACCGCATTTTGTATGTCATCTTAAACGTTCCCTTTATGGTTTGAAATAAGCCCCGCGGGCCTAGTTTACTCGATTAAGGGATCATTTGGTTCACCTTGGTTTTCTAGAATCCCGAACAGATAGTTCTTTATTCATGCGGAAAACTGGCACTGATGTCATTTTTCTTCTTGTATATGTGGATGACTTATTTACCACTAGTTCTTCTACTTCTGCACTTACTCAACTCATCTCTCAGCTCTCTACCACCTTTGCTCTTCGAGATCTTGGGGAAGCTCGTTACTTTTTGGGTTTAGAACTACATCGCAGTTCAGATGGGGTGCACCTATCCCAACGTAAATATATTCATGATCTTCTCGTTAGGACCAAGATGCATGAGGATAAACCCGTTCATACACCGATGGCAACATCTACCAGACTTGATGTGAGTAATGGTTCTCCTCTTCCAGATGCCACCGAATATCGTAGTGTGGTGGGGGCACTGCAATGTGTTACCCTTACTCGGCCAAACATCAGCTTCTTAGTTAACAAAGTTTGCCAGTTTATGAAAGAACCCACTGATGTTCATTGGAGTGCAGTCAAGTGGATCCTTCGTTATCTCAAGTCCACAATTGATCATGTCATTACTTTTTGTGCTTCTCCAAAATTGGCTCTCGAAGCCTTTTCTGATGCTAACTGGGCTAGTTGCTCTGTTGATCGTCGCTCTTAAGGTGGTTTCTGTGTTTGTCTAGGTCATAATCTGATTTCATGGAGCTCTCGTAAACAGTCCACGGTTTCTCGCTCCAGCACAAAATTAAAATACCGTAGTCTTGCCTTTACTGCCGCTGAAATTCTTTGGCTCCAGATGTTACTCACGGAGCTTGGATTGAAGCTCCCTCGCCCACCTGTCATCTGGTGCAACAATTTGAGTGCCAAGTTTCTCTCCTCCAATCCTGTCCACCATTCTCGCACAAAGCGCATAGAATTGAATGTTCACTTTATACGGGAAAAAGTTGCGGCCGACCTTCTGTGGATCAATCACATTCCCAGCCATGATCAGATTGCAGACATTCTTACTAAACCGTTGCCTTCAACACGGTTTCATGACCTTACAACCAAGCTTACCGTCTCCAAGAGACCGCTAAGCTTGTGGGGGGATGTTAGAGTATCTCAATAGTTATGATAGACTTGTAACTAGGATGGGTATTTCTGATAGCTATCCTAGATAACTGATCATGGTTATCTAGGATAGCTATCCTATATAACTGATCACCTTATCTCATTATTGTGTAATTTCTTAGATAAACTCTAACTCTAATTATTATCTTCTGTACATAGTTATCCTCTTATAACTTCTCTATTTAAATGATTCAAGAGACCAGTCATCATTGACTCGGTCATTCCATTCTCATTGTTTTTAGTATTACTCTTATACTTATTATTCAAGGAATATATTCTTTCAAATTTGTTTTCTTGATTGAAGAAACCAACTTGATGCTCAACCAAAAGGAAAGGTTCTGGCATTCGATCTGTTTGTAGCTAGTCGGCCATGTGAACGAATGGATGACTCGCATCTTTTTCCAAGTTGGAGACAACCAAATATTTGGAACCTGGAAAATTAATTAATCTTCTTTTCAAAAGACAAGAAATAAATGGATCAAACAGCAGCTAAACAGTGAAAAGTAGAGCCACAGTTCACATGTGTGAGAACAATACGAGGTACAGACTTGGTACTTGAAACTGGGTGGCAAAGCTTTCTGGCACTACGCCTACCTCATGAATATTGAGAAGAAACTACGGATGGGCTTTCAAATATGCTTCTCACGTCCTCTTCAACATGCAGCAGATTCTCCAAAAACAATAATAGAAGTGCATATACTTGGTTACTGAACTCAATAACCAACAAACTAGTTCTTGGAAAGAGGCCAAGTTGTTGAACTCATTCTTCTTTGGGGAACCCATTGAACGTTTGAAACCTCAATCTCATAAAAGCATTTTTCAGGAATCTGGGTCTAAGTTTCAAATGATCCACCTCAGAAGGCACGTTGATAATTAAACTTTTTTTTTTATGGGTAAAATTGTATTTTAATACCTGGTTTGTATTTTGGAGTTAGTAGCTGAACTTCAAAACGTGCCACTAAACTACCTGAACTGAACTGTACCTGTCATTAGTTATTTATATCATGCGACATGTGTGGCTTAATTTTTTATAAATACCAAGGCTATCCTTTTTAATATTTTTTAGACCATTTTTATTTGATTGTCTTCTTCGTGACGACGACAAGAATTACACATCTTCGGCAATCATGGCGGTTTAAATCTCTCTTCTTTGGTAGAAAGGATAGGGCATAAATTGAACAGTGGTGCCAAATATCAGCTGAAAGGGATTTAAACACGGCTATTTGGTAATTTGAAGGGGTATTTGTGTCCTTTTACATGGCATCTTTTATCGGTTAACAATTTTGGACTAAACTGTCATATTTCAAAAGTTCAGGTACTGCGGTGGCACGTTTTGAAGTTTTTTGTGCCAAAGTGAGATTAGCCCGAAAGTACAGAGTACTAAACTGCAATTAATTTAACCTTATTATTATTATTATTCCTAGGGTAATCTTGAATGAGGTAAAAGCCCAAGGTTTTATATAGTTGCGTTCAAATTTAGTTTTCTCAACTAAGAATTACAGGTTCAACAAATCAACCACTTGAGTTCCTCTGTAGGAAATGAACCATGTTAAGCTTAGAGTCAAACGTCTTACAAGTGAAGCTAAATACTAGTACACTGCTTCCTTTTAGTTGTAGCAATCAATTCCCAGCAGATTTGACCAGATTGTTGTATGACCCAGGAAATGGTTTAATCGATCAGGAGTTGCCACTAAACTTCTAATGCTTAATCTGAACACTGCTTCTTACTTACATTTACCTCTCATCTCTCCGTTTACTAAAAAGTAATAAAGCAAAAGAGCATGTATACAGTGATAAGCAAACCAATAACATTTTGATGTGTACACAGCTGCTGTTGGGCCAATGATCTTCGGCCAATGTAGGCTCTCAAATCTCAAAAAACACTGTTTGATTCTGCTGAGTAAAACTGAATTCACAAGTGGATGACAAAGGCCTAGTTTAGTTGTTAAGGGTACAGAAGTCAGTGTTTCAGGATAGAAGATGAGATGGACTTGGGCCATGGTTGGTAAGGTAGCAGAGTAGCAGCCATCAGCTCAGGGCCCAGAAATTAGTAGTCCTTGAAAGTAGAGGCCATGGTCATGGTGAATAAGCTTTTCTCAGTTCTCTCATGCATATATGCCTCCTTGTTTTTTTAGATGATTCTCTTACCTTACGGGTAGCTGCTTCCTCAGTGGAAAAAGATTCCTTCCATTTTCGTAGTCTTGTGCTTTTGGTAATTTGGAATTATTCTCAGGAACTTCTGGCTGAGGCCTGAGTGGCAGAAATTACAGGGTCTGTTGTTCTAATCACGCTCACCACCTTCCTGTAAGCACTAAGCAGTAAGATTCCACCATCTATTCGAATTACATCATCCAGAGTCATTCTGTAAAGCATAAACAATGAAATTCTGGCGTAAGCATAACTTCAAATCACGCTCCAGTATAAACCCAGTACAACTCCCATGAAATTCAAATTTCTTAGCTTAATTTCTTTCCCTCTGAGTTCTGGTGAGAGTCACAAGTGAACAATACAGGCTTGTTTTTCTGCATTGGCTATTTAGGGGACGTTTCTATAACATGAATGTTTTTGTTTTCATTTATTTTTTTGAATCCTACATAACCAAAAAACAAAATCATGTTTTTTCAAGTTTGTTTTTGTTTTCGAAGGAAAAAACAAGTTGGTATTGTTTCAAAAAACAGTACAAGTTTGTATAACCGACAAAATATTGGTTTTTAAAACGAAAACAAAATTGTTAATATAGAAATTATATGATTTATAGAATATGATGTTGAATAATAAGCTGAAAGCATACTTTTGAAACTAGATTCAAGAACATGTTTTTATGTTTTTTGGTTTCAATTTTGAAAACACATACACAACCGAGACATGTTTTTTATATATTTGTTTTTAGAAACAATCTGTTTTCACAAAAGACCGGAGTCCACCTTAATTACACTTTGTGAAAGTACTTTCTTCAAACAAGGGTGAAAAAGAATAAAAAAAAAGTTAAAAAACTCTAAATAAACGTTTTTGCTAGGTGGGCTGAAAAATCAACATCATCGGTAGAATTATTGTGGGTTTTAAAATCTTATCAATGAAATTCCTTTTTGATTTATTAATGGAGATCAACCTCATACCCCAGCGAAATTCTTTTGGCTTTTGATCTCTCACCAGTCACCTCTCACCAATGGATAAAAAGCCTCTTTTTTTTTTTTTTCTTTTACTCCTCACCGTCTCACTTGGTTCATCAATCTCAATGGAGATGAAGAAATATCTTGCTTTTCTGTCAACATGTCATACATTGATTTCCGATGATGAAACGTCCTGTTTCAGTCTCCTTTGCATCATCATAGGCGGATATGTGGAGAAATCCACTTCTGGTGCTGTAAAGCTCGCCTAAAAATCCAAGATAAAGATCAAGCTCAAGGTTGGAGATCAGGCTGTCAAACCATCAAAATTTACCACAAGCACTGGCATCAAGGTAAAACCGTATATGCAGTGTTTGAAACGAGGGATTCAGCTTTGGAGGTGACATAAGTCCACAATCAGGCCCAAGCCCTTGCCGACGATCCTGCCAGAACAAAGAATTGTCCATCATTATTTCACTTGGTTCATCCATGTAAATGGAGTTGAAGAAACATCCCATTTTTCTCTTGATACATCGATTTTCCAACGAAACCAAGATAGTCCTCCATCAGTTAAGACAGACAGAGGACCTGCAGAACCGGTGCAGGATAGAGAATGCAGGAGATCCGGACTCCCTAAAAGGTTAAGAGGGAGGCCATTACCCAATACAAGTCCTCACTTTAAAGGGTCCAGCATTTTTGTCAAGAAGTTGACCACTATCGGATTCAAGTCTCTGTTCTCACGCCTGTCGGCCCGAGATTTCACCATTGCACCAGGCAATGGCCCCTTGAGAGCTAATGATGGGATAATCTGCTTTGTACAAGCACAAGAGATGAATCAGATTTAATGTGGTCAGAAATGGATATTTCCACCAGACAAGTGTATTGTGTTATCAATATGACCATTACATGTACCACATCTCTACGGTTCCCCAAAACACTTGCCACCACTACCACAAAAGGAAAGCAACCATTTGGATGCTGAAGACTATATTATAGTCGTCAGAACAAGTGGCCTAGGACTGACGGATCAAATTTTTATATCATAAAGTCCAGATGGTTGAATAAACAAGAAAATTATCTTAAAATACAACCAATGAAGGCAACTGTTGAAAAGCTTATTGGCATGTATAGTTGTCCTCCGTCTTATTTGGGTATGACTAAAATATCCTTGATCAGTTGCATGAGTACATGGACCAGTTCTACAAAATAATTTCAAGGGGAAAATGCCGAATTTCTTCACAGCAGAAACCTCTTTTCTTTAGGAAGTTTTCAGAATTGTGATGTACAGTCTAATTCCTGCAATATAAAGTTTGAAAAATCAGTCAAATTCACACATAACATCTTTATATGAAAATGTGCTAATAGATCACCATGTAATGAGATATGAAACTTATGATCAATGCTTTAACACTTGATCATAGCAATCAGACGGATAACGTTTTGGAACATTATCATTTATCTGAGTATTCCAAATGACTACTACAGATAATTTAATAGGTACAACCATATGAATCTGAATGGATTGGTTTTGTTGCATGAAATCTCCTTAATGGAACCACATGCAAGGGTGATTCTACTACCTGCATATATGCTGCTTGTATTATACACACACACACATACATACAGCAGTTTACACAATATGGGCCTCTTTATGTCCTTAGACCTGATGTGCAGACTTCAGATTATAATGTTCACCCTCAAACAAAATGTTTAGTAGTTTCTGCCACTTACTGTTTCAAGAAGAGAATTAGCTAAGGAAACAGAGCCTGGTAGAGAAGCCCGGTGTTCTCTGGAAATCCCATCATCAGATTAAGATTCTGCAAGGCCTGACCAGAAGCTCCCTTCACTAAATTATCAATCTGCATCAAATTTTCCAGAGTCAAGTTCAACCCAGAATGAGAGCATGGGTTGCCCTCATTGCTACAACTAGAGAGAATTTTCAACAGAACATGTGAGGGAGTTCAACATACAACAGATATGATTATTGCTCTTCCAGGAATTCGATCCGGAAAAACATTCATGAAGCAATAGTTAGATCCTCGAACATTTCGAGTGTGAGGAACTGCTCCTTTCTCCAACAAGACAACAAACTCCTCATCCTGAAACAGACATTTAACAAAGAATTAGTAAAATACAACTTAAAACCACAGTTTTGGAGGGCCCAGTAAGATATCCCATTATCCTGCACGCTTTTCAACAAGTATATGTGTCTCAGATGGAAGTGTGGAAGCCACAACCGCAGTCCATTTAATGGATGTCACATGTAGAAGCAGGTAGAATGTAGATTCTTCCTGCCTACCCAAAAATGTTCCTTTATCCATACTTTTGGTTGTCAATATTGAAACTTTTACTCCAGAAAAAGCATTCTCACAGAAATCCATAAAATGCTTTATCATATTTGGTATATATACCTCATAGGAGATCCTAAGTTGGTGGTACAGATCCTCATATGTAACTCCTGGAGCCATTTCAACATATATTGTTGATTGCATTCCACGACTCTAATAAGCATCAAAAGTTAATAACAAGTTAATTATTTCTCTAAAAATATCATAAGTAATCAGAGAAGAGTTAATGTGTAAGATGTTAATTCAGGCAGAACTTTTACCATAGGCATTAGATGAGGAGTGAAGCTGACTGTTACTTTTGAATTTGAAACATCAGAAAGTCCCTGCTCAATTTCCGGAACTGAAAAAAAAATAAAAAAATGATTGCAGATTAACATCTATTGTCACCTAGCACTTCATACTTCTCTTTATCTTCAGAAATTTCCTTAATTAATATATAATACTAAAATTAAAATAATTGGCAGTTGGCCCAAATCCACAATAATCTACTATCCATGCAGAGTATCTAATATATGGATGTTTAAACAATTTTAAATGTTATGGGGCAACCACCAAATTCAGGTATTGTCATATTGGGCCCACCAAATTCTCTCTTTTTTTTCAAGAAAAAAAAACAAAAAAAAATAGAATTGAGTAATGAAGAGGGCTATATTGATAGGTAAGGGTGAAATGATGATGCTCCTTTAAGTCTGGTTTCATTCATCATCCATCCCAGCTGAGAGATTGTCCTCACCAAATATTGACATGATCAAATTGTTCTATCTGCTCTTTTAAAGTGTTCTTAGCATGTAAATAACACAGTTAACATGCATTTGTGGTCATCTGAAATCCATAAATATTTATTTTTGGACGTGTGGCATATGTACAGCCCAACTTTAGAAAACCTCTTAAAAATTGTCATGCCGCTACTAGGTCTAACATGGTAGACAATTGATTAGCTTAAGCAATGCCTAATACCCAAGCCAAACACCCATGTTTTCAATCTTATGCTTGAAGAATATAACAACACTGGATTATGTCAATAGAATGGACATTAGTTTTAATAATAGCTAAGCACTTGTATACTAAAACAGATAAAAAGAGCCATTTACCCATGTTGGTCCCAACTATCTGGGGTCCTGGGATGGGAAGACTGGATATGGACCCAACCTTTGGCATTTTTTGCACAAGGTGGCCTCCCTAGATTTGAACCCAGGCTGTGAGCCCAACATTTTAGCATTGCACCATGCAATGGACCCTTTGCATACTAAGACAGATGTTAAACTTAAATGCTTACAAGTGAGGATAGCTTTTTAATGTACTGTAGGAGAATCCAGTCTCTGAAAATACCATGACGGTGCTTTGTGATGCCATAAGAATTAATGCCTTCAGCTATTTCAGTGTATAAATTTGACTCCTTAGCTCCACGCCCTGAAATATGTACCTAATATCAGAAGCTGCTCAGAAATGTCACAAGTAGCTTCTCACATTTACTTCAAGAAATTGTAGCATAGATACAAGGGAGAAAGTGAAAGATGAAATGTAATATTGACCTGCTCCACTCACACCAGATTTTGAGTCAATAATAATATTTGTCAGTTTCACAAGATTAGCCTGCATCCAAAGGTAAATTACAGACTGTAAGGCATAAAAACACTAAAAACCATGTTTCTAGACCTTAATTGTGGATTTATGCACTAAACTGCCAACTTTTTTTCACTTTCAAGTTGGCAATACAAACTGGCAACCTTATATTATCAACAGGCATTTTACATTTAAAGAAAGGAAATGCTACACAACCATCAAAAAGGTTCCAGAGGAAAAAATAAAAGGTTCTCAAATGCTTCAGAATCCAAAAATTGAAAGAGAGAGAGAGAGAGAGAGAAAGAGAGAGAACCTTAGTATAAGAGACTGCATTGGAGATTTCAATTGCCTATACAGTTTGGTATTCTTTTCTTTTTCATTTTGGCATTATACATTTTGAAAGAGGTCATTGCTTGATGCAATGGTGAAATCTCAGGCTGGCAAGAATGCAGATTCAATTCTGAGAGAAGCTACTTTCTGCAAAAAATGCCAAGATTAGGCCCATATCCAATCCAGCCCTCCCAAGATCCTGGAAAGTGGACCGACATTGAGTTTTGGCATCTTTTCAAAATAGTAACCAACTTACTGCACAAATTGTGAAGTATCACCAAACATTTCTCATCTAGCCTCTGATTTTTTAGTTGATTCATAGTAGCAAAGGTCCTTTTCCCATCTATTTTCAGTTGGATTCAGAACCTAGAGTTTCTTGTATTTTCAGTTGGATTCAGCACCTAGAGCTTCTTGTATTTTCAGTTGGATTCAGCACCTAGAGCTTCTTGTATTTTCAGTTGGATTCAACACCTAGAGCTTCTTGTATCCTACTATAAGTATAATATAATGAAATTCCCTCCTGCTTAGACACTCTTATCCAAATATTGGAAAATATGTTATGGAAAACAAAGGCTCAACAATAGACCGTATAACCAACTAGAAGTACATAGAAAGAATGAATTTCAAGTATAACAGAGTAGATACAAAACCTTGATCAAAGGAACAAGAGGAAGTTGAATGGATGTAGGATAGCAACCAGGATTGGCAACTAGACGTGCATTCCGAATTTCTTCTCTTAAAACTTCTGTCAAACCATAAATTGCTTCTTTCTGCATCCAGATAAGCAAAATAGACTAGTTAAATTCATACCTCTTAACAAAAGAAAAGGCATAGAAAAAAGAAAACAAGAAAGTAGTTAAGCATATCCTAAATTAATACATGTCAAGCATGAAGAGATCAAATATACATATCAATCAACTCTGCCCAAGGTACATATCTGATGTGCAAATCATGAGAGAATTAAGAAATATGAATTACATAGATAGTCTGAGGAAAATGTTTTTTTTTCTGCAAAGCCCATGTAATCTTTTATTATCAATTAAATCATTTTTAACCTATCTACATTAATAAATGATTGCAAATTTATCAAAAAAAAAGGTTGCCTAGAAGATGCAAATACCTATAGGGAAAATGAAGAGTTAGTAAACCAAAACAAGGAAAAAATAATCATAGTGGAAACCAAAAAAAAAAAATCTGGTTGATGACATTCTCAGAATTCCTTCTATGAACAACTTTTCCAGCTACATTGAACTATTTTGGATCACTATAGTGTAAAAGTAGTTCAATAGCATTTAATTAAATTAAGACAATAATTCCTGAAAAATGAAAATATGCAATTTTTTTTGAAAAAATATGTATTGAAACTTTCAAAGAAATGAACCAATTATCATTTTCTAACAGAAATATTGAAAAACATAAGCAGATTTGATTACTGCTTGTAGTTGTGATAAAGAATAGGAGAGAATTTTTAGAAAACAATGAGCACCTGCAACTCTGGAGCCCTATGAGGCTGACCATACCATTCCTCATACTCATCAATATTTCTTAGCCGGAAATCCTGCAAAATCATCTCATTTTATTTTCTATACCAAGTACACTGAAACTAAAGAGGACTTCTTTGAAATGCATTTAACGAGATCATGAAATTAGACAACTAATTGTACTAAGAAGTGCAACCAAAGCATACTGCAGAAAGATCAACAATCTTCAGCTCCTTGGGAAGGCCCTTGATGATTTCCTGTCACAATAAGGAAACAGCAGGCTTAGTATGTTAAAGTTAGGTGGTCTCGTCATGAAAATAAAGTTACTATATGTCATATGGGCTCTGGAAAGGTAGGCTTCATCAGACCACAAAAACCCTCTCTCTGATTGAGCAAAAAGGATATGATAGAGATAGAGGACCTGGGTTGTTCCATGTGGCAGACAGCAAAATACAGCATCTACATTAGAAAAATCTGCATCTTTGATTGCAACCATATCTGGCAGGTTCTGAAATCCAATAGGAATTCAAGCAACAAATCTGTATTAGGAAAATTTGACAATTATGCCAAGGGTAAGAATTACCTTGCAGGATAAGAAACAAAAAGTGGCTTATTTCAGGCAACAATTAAAAAGATTTGCAGAGCAAAAATAAATAACAGTGATACCAAAAAGCTGCAACTTGCCAAAGCTTGGTTAAAAGGGGCATCTAATTGCTATAACCTTTTTATAGTTAAAGAAAGACCTAATTAATAAAAAGCAACACAAGGGTGAAGGAAGCTGTGCAGCCCAAGCAAAAAACAAAGAGCTTCCAAAAAATGCATGTCTACTTAGTGTAGTTTGATTACTTTTTGGTTGTTTGCAGGATTAATATTATAATGCAATGTGTGTTTGTTAATCTGCTACATAGAATGAGTAAACCATTTGCTCAGATTGCTTATTAATGTGCTTATTATTTATTTAGCATTTTCAGCATAATCAACAAAGGATAGTGGGATCAAAATACAAAAAGATATTAATTTGTAATTGACTTGAAGAATTGTATTTTCAGAAGAACTAGAGAGCCAGGGGCCATTGCTTGCTTCAATGGTAAAATCTTGGGCTGACAATCATGAGAATGTGGATTTAGGCTTTAGAGTGATCATTTCATGCCAACAAAAGCTGGAGGGATAGGTCCAGTCCAGACCTCCCAAGACCCCAGATAGCTGGGTGCCTGGGACCAATATGTGCAATGGCCTTGGAATGTGCTTCTATATTTTAATCCCAAGAGCAACCCAACATATCCTGACCCAGAGATGGGCTTTGGCAGGGATCTTCTACAACCAGCTTAGTTTGGAGCTTGGGTTGGGTCATGCATGGGTTAACCCTTCTACATCTGGTATTGGGCTTAGGTTGGACCTAAACCTACCCCAACCCTGCGCATGGGAGCAATTTATCTTTTAATAAATAAGCTCCCAGAACATCCATTTTCGTAACCACAAAGAAAGGAGAGTACTTAAAGTCTGATTAACCATACCTGTGTAACCAAATGAGGAAATACTGATCCTATTGATTGCCCTGCTTTTCTATCGGCAGTCATCAGTGTAATATCAAAGTTTGGATGATTGGCAATGAGTCGAACAATCTGCAAATAGGAGATAAGCTCATTAAAGCTTGAAAGTTGAAAATAATTTAGAAAAAAATAGAAAATAGCATTAAAAAATTTACATTCACAAAGAAATCATAGGCAAAAGCAAATTTATCATGTAGAAGTAAGTTCGTGAAAGTTGTAGCAAGAAAAAGGAAACTTTTGATAGGTCTAACCACATATTGTTGCAAATTATTCTCAGAATAGATATAACAACCCAAATCTGGATATCTTGTATATGAGGAACTCTTTTATCTTGTAAGTGAAGCATTAAGTATCTTCGTCAATTCATTGTTGAAGATTTTGATAAGGAAAGAATTTCGAAAAATTTACCTCTGAACCAGTATACCCACTTGCTCCAAGAACGCCAACGCGAACAATATCTTCAGATTTCTGTGCCTTTTTCTTTGCAAACTGCAGGCTCCGTGGAGATGACGCCACAGAACCTTTAATGCAAAACCTCCGTCCATCTAACTTTCTAACTGTCGAAATCTTCACTTCGTCCTATCGGTAGAAATGAACTTTCAGTGTCGGTACGTTCTCAAACATTTATATTAAAAAAATAGCACTCATGGGGGAAAATAAAGAAAATAAATAAAACCTAAATCCAAAAAGCCAACTTTCTCTTTATGAACTCAACAATGCATAAAGATTACGAACCTTCCAAAAGCATCCTCTGTCCAAAGAAATCGAACTGAACGCCGCCGAACTCATTTCGGAGGAAGTATAGTGACAGTTTCCACACGGGAAAGCGTTGAATAAGCACAGAGAACTGCGAAATGCTTGCGGCTTAAATAAGGATGTTTCTGGGGATTGCAGAATGTGATTCGAGTAAAATCGGAGAAAGTTTCAAATAATCAGATGCTCGGGAATACTTTATTAGAGATATGTTGAGCTTCTGGTACAAGTGAAATGGCTTCTCCAGAGCTGCAATGCCGCAACCGTTGTATCAGATAAGCTTCTGTCGGATTAGGGTTTCCTGTGAGGAGAATCGAAGGTTTTTTAGGAGTGAAAAAAAAAAAGTATCAGCATCACCCACACGAATGTGCAATGCTCATTTGCTTTAGATGAACAGCAGGGACCCGTACGAATGTGCAATGCACGGATTTTTTTATGGCAACAAAGTGGATTCGGCGAGGGTTTTATAAATTGGGAAATTGTTTTAAAACTCAATATAAGTTTTCAGTATTTTTCTTAAATTCATCACAACTTTTTAAAATGTCTAAATTCCACTATATCATTAACTTGACGCTAAACAGATTAATTGGTGTTAATATATTATCATTTTAACCTTTATAGAAAAATATAAAATATATATAAAATAAATTAATGGGTATTAATATATTATCATTTTAATATTTAGACATCAAAAAAAGGAAATTTTTTAAAAAATATTTTTAAATATAAAATAAATAAAAACATAAAAATTATAAAATATATAAAAAAATTATAAAAATTGCAAACAAAATAAAAAATTATTTTCAAATTATAGAAACTATAGAAATTGAAAAACAAAATTGGAAAATAAAAAATTGTAGAAAAACACCAAAAAATATAGAAAAACACAGAAGTTGTAAATAAATAACAAAAATACAAGAAAGTTTATAGATTGTAGAAAATAGAAAAATGTAAAAAAACAGAAATTATAAAAACATTGGAAATTATAACAAAACACTAAAATGCAAAAAAAAAACAAGAAAATTGAAAACTAAAAAGACCATTTTCCTCTAACTCACCATTCAAGGGTAATTTGGTCATGAAAGTTGTTATTTATGCTGACATGGACACCTATGTTAAGAAGCATTAACATTGCAATAACGGAATGTGAGTTTTGGAAAAAAAAAACTTACTAACATAGTGAGTTTTATACATTTTGAAAAGTTGTGGTGAGTTTAAGAAAAATGTTGAAAACTCACGGTGAGTTTTAGACAATTTCCCTTATAAATTTTATACTCTATCTACATAGCGGGTTGGATTTTGAGAATCCAAACCCTTCCCGTACATAAAAATGCAAAACCCACCCCGTATTCAAGGTAGGGGTGGGTTCGGTTTAAAATCCACATCTAATTTGTTATTATTTCTTGTTATATAAAAGCAATAAATAAGTAAAATAACATAAATAAACAACACAAATTCCAATTACTTGATTAAAATATAAAAAAACACATAAACTATCAATTATTCTTTACATCTAATTCAAAATATTATTAAAATCAACACTTAGTACATAAAGTTTATATGCTTTCCAATAATGTGCAAGTTGAGGGGTTAGGTTTACCCTAATATCATACCCTACTCGTAACATATGGGTTGTAGAACCCCAAAACCCATCATTTAGATAGAAAAAAACTTGCCCCGTCGAGGTGGGTAGGGGTGGATACCCACTAGGTAAGGTAGAAATTGCCATCCCTAAGCCTAAGATGCTTAGTTAAGGTTAAGTTGAGCCTAGATTGATAAACTTAGGCTTAACCTTGAATTAGACCAAGCTTGAGCTTAAGGTTTGAGAGTTGGGATTGGATTGACCCTCAACCCGACCCAACCCACTCAAGTTGTACCTAGTAGGGACCTGTGCGACGCACAGGCTTTGTTAAGTGAAAGCTAAACAATAAAAACACATAAGAGTAGACAATTGTTTTATATTTTAACCTTTTAAATAATTAATAATTAGTTATATTTTATATACTACTTTTAATAATTTTTTAAAACACAAAAATAACAATAATTAATTTCATCTAGGTTGTTCATCAAACTGGTGAAACCGACCAACATGATCCAACTTGACTCGAGTTGGTCGGTTTTCTAGTATTTTTGGTGGGTATCGGTTTAGCAATTTCCCAATCTAACCAGGTTGGGTCAATTTTGATTTGGCCATTTGTAAATCGACAAAAGGCAAATCGACCCAACCACACACACACACACACACACACACACACACATATATATATATATATATATATATATATATATATATATATATATATTATAAATTTAATATATATTAAAAATTATATCAAATATATATATATATGATATAATTTTTAATATGTAAAAGTGAGAAAATTGCCATATTCCTTAGTCTAAAATGTTTTAAATTGTAAATTTAATTTTTTTTTAATAATACCACATTACCACTATAATTTTTAAATTTAATTTTTTAAGTTTAAATCTATTGAACCCACCAACCAAATCGAAATTTGACCCAAACTAATATAACCCAAGTTTTGGTTTTCACTAATGGTTGGTTGGTTTTGGGTGACCAATTCCCCAACCCGGCCAGATCAATTTGGTTGGCCAAACAACCTACAACTGAACTAAATCAACCTGTGAACACTCCTAATTTTATCTAAACTAATAGTTTAATCTCTAATAAATAACAATAGTTTAATCCCTAATAATTATTGAAAAATTTTCTATATATAATAAATACAAATTAAGATTTTAAAATTATTATTAATAAATATCAATTTTTTGAAAGTTATTTTCTAGAATTATTAATTGATATAAGTGAAGTAATGTTTTTATTATTTGTACATTAACAATTGCAATTATTATTTTATTTTTTAATATCTATTAAAAAATTTTTTGAAAGTTATTCCCTATTTTTGTTATTTGAAAGCTTTAATGCCTCTAAATTATTTAATCTATTTTTCATTATTTCAATAATATTTTAAAAAATAAATTATTTATATCTTATATTCTTATTATCAAATATTATAAATCTATTATAATTATTTTTGTGTTTTTGGTACAATTTTTAAGGTTGTTACATAATTTCTTTATTTAATCTGCTTTATTTTTAAATAATATTTAAAATATGATTTAGTTATTAATTTTTAATATTTAAAATTAGTTATTTACACTATTATTTATCTATTTAAATAATATAATTATTTAGTTATTTCAATATTACTTATTTACTGAATTTCATAATCCATAAAATTATAAGTTATACCATTATAATATTATTACATAATTTCGTTATTAATTTTGTAAAATTTACTTTTATTAATTCAAATATTATGAAATCTATTATAAAAATTTTCTACTTTTAATAAAATTTTTAAGTTTATTACATAATTTTGTTATTTTAACTATTTAAAATTTAATTATGTTAAATATTTTTTATTTAAAATATTTAGTTATTTAATTATTTAAATAAAATGTAAAATATTTAAAATTTTTCCTTAATTAAATTTTATTTATTTTAAAGTGATTACATAATATTAAATATTTTGTTATATAATATTTATCTATTTTTAGTATTTTGTAAATTTATTGTTAGTACATGATTTCTTTATGAATTTCATAACAGTATAAAATTGCTAATAAAAGTAAGAGTATAAAATTATTAATAAAAGTATAAAATCTATGATAATTTTTTGTGTTTTTAATAAATATTTTAAAGTTATTACATAATTTCATTATAATATTTAAATAATTCTTTAATTTTTTAATTCAAACTTTCTTTTGATAGATATAGATGAAAAGTGGGGGATAGGATAAATATGAATTAAAGATAATTTAGGAGAGAAACTCTCTACTAAATTAGAGATAATTAGGAATTATATATAATTTAGTAGATAAATAAGAATTATAGATAATTTAGGAGAAAGTGGGGGATAGTGGTGCCACTTGGCTAAATTAGATTAGATATTGGTAAAGAGAAATTTTAGGAATAGTTTTAGGAAGAGATATCCAAAGGGATAAACATAGAGGAAAGAGGGATGGGCCGGACATGCTGAGATGTCAAAATGAGAGAGGGATAAGTGAGTGATGAGGTGGCTTCATGAGGGAGCTGTTAGACAGTTTATGTATGCCCTTAGCTTCAATCCGATTTGATGTACTTTTGTTATTTAGTGGAAATAAATAAAGTGCATGTTTGATTCATGTTGTTTGGTTTAATTCTGTGTAAAACCCTAAAACTGGACATTTATAGAGATTCATGTTAGTTTTAAATGTTCACAGTCGTTGGATAAGTATGGGGAGATTTATCCTGCAAAGGCTGATACTGGTGTGCCACCAAGTGTTGGGATGGCCTGTCTCAGCCACCAGGGTAAGACCCGAGGCACATGCAGTATGGGATTACTTGAATCCTTGAACCGGACCAGATTTCCAGTCTTGCCCTGGACCTTGGAGATAGATGGGCAAAACTGGAAAATTACACCTGACCCCTAGACTCGATTATGACACTTCACTAGGTGTTGGATCAGGCTGCCTTTGATATGCCAATCAGTGAGATCCTTAGCGGGGATCAAAACCTGGGTATGTTGGGGCAGTTTGAGAATTCATCTAAGTGGGTGATCATAGTGACAGAATCAGCCACTTTGTCGGACAAAGGGTAATGATCGGGAATGCACTCTCTCTGATGGAAACCAAACTGCCGGCAGTTGATTTCAATCGTTGAAATTTTGTTTTGCAAAATTAATATATTTATATTTATATGTATGGTTTCAAAATGTTTGCAAATGGTTTTAATTCCTGTGATCTATGTGAGAAGAGAGTGCGGCACTGTTCCTTGCAGCCGAGGGAGAGGTCCTCTCTTGTCGGGCAGTGCTTGATCATTAAGGGCTGAGAGGTTAAGTGTAAGACCATTTAGGATAATATCTGATGGGCTAATCTTGCACCTGCCCACAGTCCCTGGGTTTTTATAAGATGGCTTGGCCCAGGGACCACTTAATGTAAGTGTTGGGCCCATAGGGTCCATATGATGGACTCAGGGGTTCATTGAGTTTTTCAGTGAATTCGGCTGGGCCAAACCCATGTGGCTGGTGTGTAGATCAATGCTTGGGTCCCACGCCATACAAAGAAGCCCAACTGGGCAGCAGATTGGAAAGTAATTAGACACTGAACACTTAATGGGCCAAAAAGCCCATTTCGAGGTGGGCTGATATGATCACCCATCAATGGGGCGAATCTGAGATTAAAGTTAGTAAAAGGATTGGGCCTTTAGCCTTATCCACTCTTGGAGACCAAATTCAAATTAGATTTGAATCTAGTAACCTCCTGATAAGATCAGGAGTAAGCTAACTTTATCTGCAGAAAGGATTAAGATAATCCCCTATCCAAATACTGATTTGGATTGGGATAACTCATCATTAGGAGGTTTCTTAATCAAGAAGAAAGGAAGAGAAACCCTAAGAGAGAGAAATCATTAGATTTCGAACCACCCTTTTGAAGAGATATAGGATATCTCCTGCTTTTTGAGATTGGATCTCATTCATACTCCAAAAAAGAAGAAGAAGCAGTTCAGCCTTTTCGTTTTTGGAGTTCTCCTCCTGCTGCCGCCATCTGCCTTTGCAAGATTAGATCTTTGCAGAAAAAGAAAGTCAAGAAATCTGTTCTTGACATCAGTCTTGCAAGAAAGACTGAAAAAGATTCAGTGTTTAGTACTTCCAGAGGATTCTTGTGAAGGATCCAGTGTGTAGGACGCACCCTACTGGTTCTGTTCCATCCACAGCAGGAACGGATCTTGGAGCATTCTTTGGGCGTGAACACCAACTTTGGGAGATAGTGGTTCTCCGGATCAGGTATATTCCTCCCATTTGTCTTTTGGTACAGATCTGGTTTGATTATGGTTCAAGTAGGATCCTTGAATATTGTATTATAAATTTAGGGAATATGATTCCCAGTTAGGAGAAGGTAGGAAAATTTTTGAAATTCGCCCACCCATTCCACAACCTTTATAGCGTCCATTAGATGGATCCTACCATTCTTTCAGGAGCAAGGAAGGTTAAAATGAGGGGGGCTGAGAGTTCTCCATTGGAGTAATGGAGAAAGCTCAAGCCATGATGTGGTTTCATTCTACTTTAGTATTGGAATCGAATTTGCTCCTCACATAGGGGCGCCTCATAGGCACATCCACTATGCATTAGGAACCATCTCCCGTGAATAATAACTTGTATGGGAGATGTTCCCAATGCATGATAGGATGTGCGTGTGAGGTTGGTGTGAGGCACCCTGTGTGAGGAGCAGATCCAGTCTCTTTAGTATATATATAGATTTGACATTCATCCATTAAATTTAAGCATATTAAAAATTATAAAATATATTATATAATTTACAATATGCCACATTATTATAGTTCAACCTTCCATTCGACTCTGATTGAACCTCTAACCCATGAAGCTCTCTCTTTTTCAGTTCTATGATCGGTCTAATTATCTAATCATTAGATAAGATCTAACCCTAAATAACTTTGCTTTACTAGCCATCACATGTGCATACAAAGTGTTAGAACTATTTTTGTACAAAGAGTACAATTTAGAAAAGGTTTGAGATATATTCAGAATTCTGTCTATCCAAAACAAAATTTACTAGTTAATGCCACATAAATCTCAATTGCAACCATTCGTGAGAAGCTGGGAATCAGAAACTATGGTGATTGACATCTAGCTTTGGGCTTTCACAAAGTGCAGAGCTTCCCAAATTGCCATACATTCAACTTCATAAGAGTCCAAAATAGGAGTTAAACTTTCTCAAACAATCATTAATAATTTAAATTCATGAGAAAAAGCACAAAGACCAAATGTAGCAATGGGATTCCTATCCCTCCCACGAGATAAGGAGTATACTATTATTATCTAGATTAAAAAACAATTTTTTATTCTTAGTTTGCCAAACAAAATACCAAGTTACAACTAACAAACTCAATAAACTATTTCGTTCACTAATCAAAATATTCAAATTCAGAACAAAGTCTAGAAATACAAGGGATGCCTTGAAACAAATTGGAGTGGAAAATGAGGGCCCACGTACTAGCAAAGAATATAGCCCTTATAAAAGGACAAGAAAAGGCGCATGTGACTCAAGGTCTCTCTATTATTTCCACAGAAGGTACATACATCTTTAGAGATTATGCCCCAATCAGACAAATCACTCTTAGTAATGGCAAATCTTCTAAAGAGTATCCACAAAAACAATTTATATTTGGGAGGAATCTTCAACTTCCAAACCTTCTTATTAGTGGAGATCAATCTATTATCAGGTGGTGCCTATCCAAATGTAGTTATAAAACTCCATTTATTGTGAATTTTCCTTTAATATTGCCTAGGGGTGCAATTTGGGCAGGCCCAGCCCTAGCCTAAACCGGCCTAACCTGAAATTTTACATAGGTTAGGCTTAGATTTTCGGTCATTAGGCCCAAGAAGTCAGGCTTTTTTATTTTTCGGGCCAGGCTTAGGCCTAGCCTTTAGGTAGCCCGAGCCCGGCTCAATTATATACATTTATACATATGTATGTGTATATATGTAAATGTTGCATACGTATTTACATATATATGTATACATACATACATACATACATACATACATACATACATACATACATACATACATACATACATACATACATATTTGTATATATAACATTTGTATAGATATTTTGCATACATATTTACATGCATACATAAATATATGTATATATATTTGCATAAATACATTTATGTATGTATAACTTTAGAGTGGGTTCATTGACCAACCCAAGCCCGGCCCACACCTGAGCCTAACCTGAGTGCATCAAATTACAGGGCGGACTGGGCTCGGGTTGGAAAAATCGTGCTTGACCTCGGGCTCGGGCTGGGCTCGAGCCTTAAGCCCAAATTTTAGGGTTGGGCCTGGGTTGACCATAAACCCTGCCCAACCCGCCCAACTTGCACCCCTAATGTTTCTTGCCCATATGGGTTTATCCAAGCTACCGTGGAAAATATGCATGTATTGAATTCTCCAAGCTTTTGTTTCACCAAATGTGTCATTTATGAATTTAAGTTCCAGCTCCTAGAGGATTGATCAATGAGGTCCTTAACCTAAAGGTTTCACCCCTCTAGATGACCCATTGGGCATTGGAAGCTTTCTCCTATGTTTATCCAGGGCATCTCCTAGATATTTAGACAAGAGTATGAGATATTTGAAAACCTATGGAGGGAAATAAACTCTGCAGTTCTTTGGCCATTACCTTCCAAAATGGGGAAGCATTTTGGAGGAAATTCCTTGGAAAACAATGAGAATTATTGTTCAAATATTTTCCTTCCAAGGTTTAGATCCATAGTGCGTTATCCTCAGATAGGAAACACCAAACCAACTTGTTTGTAAACTGTAGTGCAAATGTTTGTTCACTGCATATATGGAATTCAATTTTTAAACGTCTTTGGTAAGAATACATTTGTATATTGAGAATGAAAGCTATGTGCAACTTTAAAATACATGTTTGCATTCAAAATGAGAGCAAAAATTTTGCACTCAAAGTTGGTCAATGTAAACAAGGTGGATTCAATATTGGAAATCATTTTTGTACTCATTAAAACCAAAAAAGCCATTTGATAACAATGCAAACTTTATTGATGTAAAACTGAACCAATTTTATATTTTCATGAACCAGCATATGTGTATTTATACTAAACATATTTGTTTTTGCACTACAAACAAATACAACCTAAAAATAAAGTTGTTATAGTGGCTTATTTGAGATGATATTTCTCGAAAACAAAAACCCTGTAAAAACACTAAAAGCACAACATTTAATCACACATTGGGAACATCTCCCCACAAATTTAATATACACTTATAGGTTATTCCTAATGTGCAACTAGAAGTTGTGCTCTCAGCATATTTGCATGATTTTTGCATTTCAGGAAATCTTGACTCAGCTTATCTAAGTATATTTATGTTCCAATATGAATGTTTCTTCACAATTCTTAATAATCTAGTATGGTCTAAATCTATTTCTTCAGAATTGTGTTTGTCTTACTACTCTTCACATGTATTGGAGTGCCCATTCATGAATTAAATCTCACTACACTTCATTTTTTTTTCTATCTATTACTTTGTTCACTTTCTTTTTCTTTAGACAATGTTCTCATCTCTTAGACTTAGTGCTAGCGAGTTAGGAGTTGGGACTAAGCCTCTACACATTAGTGTGTGTCTATATGTGGTTAAAGTTACTATGTCTATGGGACTACTAATGCTATACCCAAAAAGAAAAGAACCTTTAACCAGAAGCCATGTAAGCATGCCACTATTTTGATTGATGAATGGAATCAGCGTAAATGTCTTAAAAAAGGCTTTACTTGTTTCAATGTAATTTCATTTGCACTAGTAAAAATGCATGAGTGTAAATAAGAGAAATGTGAATTTTGGTTCACTTTTGCTTTAGGTGTACTTTACTTTGCTTCAGCTTTACATTCAAAAATAAAACAGAATTTACATTCAAAAGCATTTGCATTTCCATACATGAAGTTGCACCGCAAACAAACCAGGCCTCAATATTATTTTGCACAAAATTGTTGTTCTTTTACTTGAACCCACATTCTCACCACTTTGGATATACTCTCACCATGCACCCAACATATCACTATAGCCATACATGAGGGGTGTAGGCTGAAACCTAAGAACTGAGCTACACCAAGTAAAATTTGATACATGGGTTTGGGCTTTGGCTCGAACCCAAGCCATTTTTTTTGTTTTTCTTTTTGTATGTAGATCAAGCTTGTTTTTTGTGTATATTAAAGCAAAGCCCTCATATTAGAGAGTTTTTCTATCGGGCAATTGACATCTTATTTTCTCAAGAAAGAACGTCTCAAAAGTAATTATTCCCATTCTCAAATAAAAGCTTAGTGATAATCATATCCACTCTCAAAAAGGTAATAGGTACCTCCGCTAAAAAAAACAAATATAGGATCCATTTATTCTGTAGCAAAAAAAATAGAATTCATAAAGTGGGTTATTATTTAGAAATTAATTTGATTTAATCCCTTCAATTAAATAACAAAAAAAAAAGTGAGTGTCAAACAAAATTTATCAAAAAACATGAACAAAATAACTATTAGAATACTAGCTTCTCACTTAGTACAGGAACTAGTGAAGAAAAAAAGAAAAGAAAAAGGCTCTTGCACTTGTTATAGACATGGCTTTCATGGGCCCCATAGTATCTATAATGGGGTTGTAGAAGGCAGCTTATGCTGCATTTGGTTTGATAGAGTTATGGTTACAGAATTAAAGAAAAAGAAAGGCAATTACCCAATGTTGGCTTCAATTCTCTAGGGTTTTGGGAGGGGTAGATTGAGTATCGTCCTAACCTTGGGCATTTTTTTTTTCTGACAAAGTATTCATCTCCAGATTTGAAATCAGTTTGGAATACTTGAAGTCCAAGATTCTCTTGAACCGCTACAACTTCTTGGTTAAAGAATCACTTCTTACAATAGCTTTTGCCTAAAAAATAAATTAAATAGAAATCAAGCCAATAACATTCAGAACCTGTTTTTATTTTAGTTTATGAAAAAAACAAATTAAAGTGATATTCAGTTCTTGGGTATGAAAAAACAGGGTGGTGTAATTTTAGAACATACTTTTTTCTTGTTGACAATGCAAAAATAGGTGATTGATGCGTATATATATATATACTTTTGCTTTTCATGACACTGTCATTTGATAAAAGTCCAACCACCCTAGCCATTCTACCGGGTGATACAATATTTTAAACCAAAAACTATTTTAATTCCATTTCCAGACTCTTTCCTGTAAATTAAAAAGACCCTTAATAAATTTTAGGATAAAATTTTTAAACAACCTTTCTGGTTTAGTTAATTAACTAAGTATATTTTAATTTCATTTTCAAATGTTAACATCCGTTAATATTCCGTCCAAATTCGTACACACATGACATATAAAGTTTTTAAAACTCAATTTTACCTTATTGTCTTCTTCCTTTCAGAAGCATCAAACCTGATCTGGTCGCTCTCTAATCAAGAGCAAAAGAACCTGAACATTGCGATTGGAGAGAGATCAGAGGGAGTTGAAATTAAAAGAAGTAAAAAGAGGATTATTTAAAGTAAAGGGAGAGGAAAAACACTGCCGGACTCCCAACAACCGGTTCTCCTGTAAAAGTTAACGCCATGATTTTGTGAGCTTCTACACCTTGGCCATCGCCAGCTCTTCTTTATGGACTGGGAAACTTCTGTGGGTCTACCCGCAGCAAGAGACTCCAACTGACAAAATTTGATGTCAACCCAGTGAGCTCGTCATCAAACTCATTCTCCAAACCAGCACGGCTCCATGGATTCAAAAGCACCTCAATGAGGGAATTTGGGTTTTGTGTTTTCTGGAAAAAAGGCTTCAGAGGTTTGCTTCCTTGAACAGTATGAAGTTCATTTGGGTAAGTCTTCTTCAGCTTTGGTTTCTTCAAGAGCTCTTCTGGGAACGAGAGGAGAATGTCTGCGTAGACTGAGATTATTCCGAGAAAGGAAGCTGCTACCCCACTGTTTGAGTTGCATGGCGGTGGCAGAAAGGAAGTTGCTACCGCCACTGGTTCAAGTTGCAGCAGCGGCGGCGGTTGCACGTCCTGAAAACAGTAACTGATATAAGGAAACTTAGTTTTTCAAATGTGATTTAAGGGTAAAACGGGTATTTTAGCCTTTCTGATAATATTTTAATAACGATGGTAATTCTTTGAAGCAGTACAATTTTCAAACAGTAAGGATACACTTAATCAATTAACCAAACCATAAATTTTATTAATTTATCCTAAATTTTATTAAAGCTCAATCCCTCATATATACATAACTAGTAAATGTGGACGCACATTGCACGTTAAAATTTTAAATTACAATGAAAATTATTAACATCACCATTATTATTATTATTATTATTATTATTTAATTTTGTATTCCATTTCCATAATAAAAATAATTTTTATTTTAACAATTTTTTATTTAATATGATGAATATATATAACATTAGAAATGTCCCATAATGTTTTTGACAAAATTGTATAAAAATAAGCATGGGGTCCAACAATTTCTTTAGTCTCCAAGTTCGGATCTTTATTCTTGTTGGGGGAATGAACTTTTATGCTAAAAATAAACAAGCCACACAGCCAATTCTGTTCATTCACAAAAAAGCAACGTCTGGGGTCCAAATAAATAGGCTTACAGCAAAACTAACCTTAGCTAAAAATAAGCAATTAAAATAGAAAGTGGATAAACATGGTCCACTAACTCAAAAATAATGCATAACAATTAGAAAGTAACTAACCACTAAATATTCAACATTCCCACTAAGTTTGAAGCACTACTCAACATTCCCACTAACTATTCAACATTCTCACTAAGTTTGAAGCACTATTCAACACTCCCCCTTGCTTCAAAACTTGTTACTCCCATCTACAGTTTGAAGTACTCGTGCCTGGCACGTGGTAGTGACTTGGTAAGAACATCAACTTCATCATGAAGGAGTTTTACATTACCTTGTGAGGTTTTGATGGCAATTGTACATTTCCTTTCAACTTGCATTTGCTTGTTGTCTCTGAGTTGAACTTCACTTTTTTGTGATTCGTCAAATTCTTTAAAAAGAGACTTTGTTCCAGACATATGGTTGGAACATCCACTGTCCAGAAACCATACTCCATTGGAAGCATTATCAATAGAAGAATGAGCCATGAATAGCTTGCTCTCCTCTTCAACTTTCTCTATAAAATTGGCTTGTTTCTGCTCATCTTTTCTGCTTGGTTCAATAGTCTACTTCTTTGTGACCCACTTTCTTGCAATACCGGCATTGGATGGTACTTTTGTGTTGGCGTTGATCACCAAATTGGCCTCTTCCTCTACCGCCACCGCGACCTCGACCACCTCTGCTCTGTCCCCGACCTCCTGAATTTTCTGGATTTCCCTTGTAAGAAGACTCCCCCTTAACATGAAAAGCCTTTTCCTCAACTTTTTCATAGGATCTGCTCAGTCTAGCTTCATGGGCTAATAGAGAACTCATTAATTCATCAAAAGTATAAGTAGACAAGTCCTTAGACTCTTCAATTGCAGCAACTATATGATCGAATTTTGAGGTTAAACTTCTCAAAACTTTACTCACAACAGTTTCATTACTAACACTTTCACCATATGACTTCATATGATTAACAATCCCAAACACCTCAGATAAAAATACTTGCACAGATTCTTTTTCTTTCATGGCCAATGTTTCAAAATCACGACGAAGGGTCTGTAGTTTTACAGTAATTACCTTCTTGTCGCCCAAAAATTCTTGCTTTAGAATCTCCCATGCTTGAGTGGAGGTGCTAGTTGCTGCAATTCTTGGAAAAATTTCTTCATCAAGGGCCTATTGAATGAGGAGCAAAGCCTTTGCATCCTTCTTACGGGTTTCTCGCAACCGTTGATTGGGCTCGGTCGGATTTGTGTCTTCAAATCCCTTCTCCACCAAGTCCCACAACTCTTGAAACTTGAACATGGTCTTCATTTTGAGGCTCCAGAAATGATAATTTTCCCCTTTAAAGACTGGAATTAGGGGCAGAGCTGATGAATTGGTTCCGTTGCTTGCCATGGCGGAATTCCTCTATTCTTTACCTTTTGTTCAGATAAAGACCCAAACCTGGAGGCTCTGATACCAAAGAAGTTGTTGGGGGAATGAAATTTTATGCTAAAAATAAGCAAACCACACAACCAATTCTATTCATTCACAAAAAAACAACGTTTGGGGTCCAAATAAATAGGCTTACAGCAAAACTAACCTTAGCTAAAAATAAGCAATTAAACTAGAAAGTGGATAAACATGGTCCACTAACTCAAAAATAATGCCTAACAATTAGGAATTAACTAACCCACTAAGTATTCAACATTCCCACTAAGTTTGAAGCACTACTCAACATTCCCACTAACTATTCAACATTCTCACTAAGTTTGAAGCACTATTCAACACTTCCCCTTGCTTCAAAACTTGTTACTCCCATCTGCAGTCTGAAGTACGCGTGCCTGGCATGTGGCAGTGACTTGGTAAGAACATCAGCTACTTGTTCATTGGTCCCACAATAGAATTTGAGCTTGATAGGGCATAATAGATAAAATCATAAAGCAGAGTCATTCAACAGTACTTCACTTGTAGCCTAGCATTTTTGTTCTGTTCTTTCCTCTTATTCTTTCCATTTTACTTCTTGAATTGTCATAAATTTCAACCAAGAACTATAGTTGATGAGAATGCAAAATATCATATTTTTCTCCCTTAAAGTTTAGTGTTTTATACTTATTTAGTGCCTAAATGGACTCATTATTCTTATATTTTGATTTAGGGCACAAATGGAGGCGTTAAGTGAAAAATAAGGTTAATCGGGTAATTCTGAAAAGTTTTGGCACCGCATCGTAATTTGGGCATAACTTTCTCATCCGAACTCCGATTGGGATGATTCAAGATGCGTTGAAACTATAAGGAAAAACTCTACAACTTTCATGTTTTTAGGTTTGATAGATACTAACTACAGCGAGGTCGAAATTGGGCCCGAATAGCTGCAACCGCACTGCTGACGTGTTGGAAACGTTCCTTAGCCTGCAAGCTTCCATATGCGAAATCACCACTCTCCCACTTACACTAGAACTTTGTTTTATTTTATCTTTGATATTTTTCTTGATAAGTTAGACTTGGAGACTGTTATTTAGAGAAATTTAGGAGATTTTATAGGCTTCTCTTGGGGGAAGTAGAGAGAAAGAAAAGAAGAAGAAAAACATGAAAGAAACAATCAGATTGGAGCTGACGCACCTCTCTTATCTTCTCCTCTCTCTTCTCTGATTTTTCTTGAGTTTTCACCATGACCATGTGTGGCTAAACTCTGATACTTGGTCGAAGGAAACAGAAGCCTTAGAATCAACAAAATTGTGAGATCTAATTTGATTTTTATTGTTTGATTTATACTTTGAATATCAAATGTTCTTCTATGTTTATATGTTCATGATTGTTTCGTCTGATTGCTAGGAGGTCTACTAGTTTATTATTCGTTGCAATTACTGCTAGGTTAGATATCAAATCCGCAATTGTTTGATCCCTCTAATCTGTAAAACAACTAGGGTTTAATGATTTGCTGCGTCAGAAATTGTTAGATCTTAGGTAGAACACTCGACTGAATTAAATGCAACCGCTTGTGCTTGTGTTGTTTAGCTTCATCGATCTCTAATGTTTAAGGCTACTGTTGGATTAAATCTTTAACACTTGTTTATGGGTTGTTCAGTAGTAAGGGTTAAGAGGATCGCTTGTTTTCCGATTAACTGAGATTAGGGAGATGTAGGAAAATATTTCTGACGATGAATATTCAGTCTGAATTGATATATCTTTGCATCGATGAGCAGTAGTGAAATTCTGATGGTGGATGTTGACCTAGACCAAGACTCGTTCTTTTGATTAATTTCAGTACTCTGAATTGCATTGTTTCTCATTTGATTTTCGTTCTTTTTAATTTTGATTTTCTTTCTTTTTAATTCTGATTTTTGTTACATACAAATCCCCCCCCCCTCATCTTTGTTCACGCAACACACAAACTAGGTTAGATACTCTCTGTGGGAACGATCCTTACTCGCACTACTGCATTTGTTTTTGGGAGTATAGGTTTTATTTTTGGGTGCCTACGACAGCACGCCAATAGTCAAGGAATCCATGATGAAAAGTCAAGTTTTATGGACAGATAGTTGAAAAGTAAAAAATTAAATAATGCCTAAGTGATCAAATAAGAATAATATTACAGGCCAAATGATTGACAGGATGTATGGTAAGAGAGGGGAGGTTACTGTACAAGGTTAGAGATGACAACAATGAATATCCATGAGCATGGAAATGAAAGGGCAAAAGACCTCAAATGAGAAGGGTAAAAGATCTTAATATCGTATGAGGAGTTGATGGAGATTCTGGAAAAGAGAAAATAAGAGTCAGAAGAAGGCATTTTGTACTTCTTTGGGGCCAAAAAATTGTTTCGCTTTTTCTTTTTTTCAGGTTTCACAGGCACATTGCCTTATGGTTCAATGAATGCACATGGTGTCTATGAATTATCTATATTATCCTCTTTGTCTAATACCACCTGATGGAGATCTAACACTAGTTGAAAATTTTATTTATAACTGGGTCATTGAATCATTGTTCATTTATTCATTCATTTGATCTTATGTTTGCACTCTGCTGTTCACATCAATCTCCATTTGGAACAGGGGCCAGGGGTTTGTCTGATACTTCAGCTAGTTCAGCCAGTTCATCTAGTTGAGTTTTGCCCATCTAACTCAGTTTTTCTTATGAAATTGATGCTTGATATAACTGTATAATATACTGAGATATACAGCAAGTATATAATCCTTAATACAACAAGTATATCATGTGTATTGCCTTACAATCACTTGTTTAATAGTGTGTGCTTGCTTTTTAATGTATTGAACTATGCAGAAAATGAGGAGATTGTCAAAGTGCAAGTTATTCTTACAAAATTCTGAAGGAAATGCTTTAAGAGATGATGGACCACCAGCCCCTAGATCCCTAGATAGAGGTGTGAGTGAGACACCAAATATTGAGACTCTGCACTCTACATCAATACAGAGTGAGCATGTGCAGTCTTCTGAAGCTGGTTTGAGAGCTAATCCACCTAACACCTCTACAAATGAAGCATCTATCTCTCGAGGTCAATTATATTGATTCATTACCGTGGTTCAAAATCATTTGCTCAAGTTCGAGAAGAACTGCTATTTTCTTTATAGATAATTTCAAAAATATATTTCAACTATTTGTGTAGGTTCTAAATTGATATTAGATTTATTTGTTTGTTAAACATCACTCAGAAAAATTCACATGTAGATAAGAGAGAACCTACTCAAACCGAGGTATTCAAAGCCACTCATCAGAAGAAGAATGGGGAAACTCCCAAGCACGTGCTATTGTAACTATTTTTGTTACTATCATTTAATGCATATAAAATTATTAAGATACCTTATATTTGAATCAAAATTACAAAGATGCCTAGATGAAATAGAAAACTCACAAAATGGCAATGAGCATTAAGATGTTGTTACTCAAATACTTGGCCCAGAGCAAAGTGGTTATGTGAGAATGTTCGGATTTGGGCCTACCCCATCAAGAATTTGGGGTAAAAAAAAAGAGAAAATGATAGATTGAAATTGGAGAATGACAAGTTAAAAAGACAATTGGAAGAGGAGAGAGTAGAGAAAAATCAACTTAAGGCAGAACAAGAGCAACTAAAGACACAACAGGACCAAACACAATTACTTGTGACTTCACTTATGCCCACTTTGGCTCAAAATGGAACAATTGACTTGTCATCCGTTTTACGTGGAACGACTTCAACTACACCATACGTAATTCCTGTGGGTATAGATTTATTTAAAATTTTAATTAAGAAGCTTTTATTAAGGCCATATTTATTAAATTTATCTACACATTAATTTTTGCAAGGAAATAATGAGAGTGGAAGCAATTCTCATAGTCGAACTCTTCCACAATGAACATCATTAGAACTTTGAAATGACTTCAACTTTTTTTTTTTTTTTAAGACTTTGACATTGTTATGTTTCAGAAGTGTTCTTTTTGTTACTTGAACTTATATCTTATATTTGATGATGCGAACATTTAAGCTGTGTATGGAACCTTAAGGTAATTCAACAACAGTTCACAAATATTTATGAGAAACATTTATTCAATTGTGGCCACTTTACAATTAGCGTCGATTGACTTGATTGTTGTGTATGGAACCTCCTTTAAGGTAATAAGTGCTTGATTGTTGTTAATTCAACAATAATTCATACAAATTTTTGTCATAAATATTTTATAAGAAACAATTGTTCAGTTGTTGCTAATTTACAATTGGCAACAATTGACTTAACCGTTGTATAAGGAACTTTGTGATGCAGCGTGGAAGCAACGAGAACTGGAGCTGACTATGCAAGCACCGGGCGTTCGCTAGCACCTAGCGAAAACACCGATTTCTCTAGGAGAGAGAAAATGTGGCGAAAATAGGAAGAAGAGAACTTGAAGAAATTCTGAAAATCTGAAGTATGAATTGATGAATAACTTTGGGAAAATATCAATATTTATAATACATTTGGGAATTGTAAAAGAACTAGGAAAGAACATGAGTCTTGATCTTGATCTTGATCCTCTTGGGCTGTCTTGATAAGGTCGAACCCTCTTGGAATTCTTGGGCTTGATCTTCCACCGTCCGCTCTCCCTGGCTCTCCTTATGCATGAATTTGGGAGTCTTGGATTTCTTGATGCTTCTTGGAGTCTTTGTTGGATCTTGATTGGAGTCTTGATAAGTCTTGGAGTCTTGGAAGAGTCTTAATGGATCTTGAATTATCCTATTATCCTTTCTTGATTTATCTTGGACTCTTGACCTTATCCTAGGAGCTGCCGCCCCTAGGGGTGAGATGGGCCTTGGGATGGGCCTCCATCATTCTCCCCCACTTGGAGAGAACTCGACCCCGAGTCGTGACGAGGATAGGCAAGTGTTATCTCTGGCAGGTACCGGTGAAGGTCAGCAACATTGAAGGTCTTGGATATACCCATATGATCTGGTAGGTCCACTATATAGGCATTATCATTAATCTTCTTCACGATCTTGTATGGACCATACTTCCGAGGCTTCAACTTGTTGTAGGTACCTATGGAAATTATTTCCTTCCTTAAGAAGACCATAACCTCATCACCTACATCAAACACTTGAGGTCGGCGGTGTTTGTCTGCAGCCATCTTGTACTTGGCGTTGGATTGCTCTAGCTTCTGCTTCACGGCGTCTTGGACGGACCGGATTTGTTCTGCCATCTGTTCTGCTGAGATACCGGCGCTGGGTACCTTGGGTAGTTTCACTAAATCCAGTGCATGGTTAGGGACCTTCATGTACACGATGGAGAATGGGGATCTGCCTGTAGAACTATGCACTGCATTGTTATAGGCGAACTCAGCCTGGGCTATGGCGAAGTCCCACTGTTTCGGCCGTTCCCGGCATATGCTGCGAATTAAATTCCCTAAGGTTCGATTTACCACTTCTGTTTGTCCATCTGTCTGCGGATGGGCTGTACTGCTGAAATTAAGTGATGAATCAAACAACCTCCACATGGTCATCCAAAAGTGACTGAGGAACCGTGTGTCACGATCTGAAGTGATGGTCTTGGGTACCCCATGTAAGCGAACAATCTCTCTGAAAAATTTGGCTGTTGTGGATGCATCTGCTGTTTTCTTGCATGGGAGGAAGTGAGCCATTTTTGAGAACCTATCAACCACCACGAAGACGGAGTCCATGTTCCTCTAGGTCTTTGGTAAGCCTAGCACAAAATCCATGGACAAGTCTTCCCATATAGCAGTAGGAACGGGTAGGGGCATGTAGAGACCTGTGTTCTGGGTTTGTCCCTTAGTTGTCTGACAAACATAGCACCTGCTTACGATGGTAGACACGTCCCTTCTCAATTTCGGCCAGTAATATCGCCCCCTAACAGCTTCTATTGTTTTGTCCCTTCCCAAGTGTCCTGCTAGTCCACCCCCATGCAAATCCCTGATGATCTTTTCGCGGAGGGAGGTGCAAGGGATACATAGCTGTTCCCCTTTCATAAGGAACCCGTCATAAATAAAGAAGTCGTCTGCTGACTGCTTATTCACACATTTCTCCCATACTTGTTGGAAGTTTTCATCTTGGGCATATAAGTCCTTTAGGCACTCAAAACCCACAATCTCAACGCTGAGGGTCTTGATGAGAGCTGCACGCCTACTGAGTGCATCAGCCACTTTATTTTGCTGTCCTGTCTTATACACAATTTTATATGGGAACTTGTCTAGGAAAGCAGACCATCTGGCATGTAAATCACTTCTTAATTGCTTTTGCCCACTAAGATATTTTAGGGCTTGGTGGTCAGTATAGAGAACAAATTCTTTTGCAATTAAATAGTGTTCCCATGTTTTCAAGGCTATTATCACAGCGTAAAACTCCTTGTCATAAGTAGACCACTTTCTCCTGGCTTCACATAATTTTTCACTAAAGAAAGCAATGGGTCTTTTCTCTTGGAACAATACAGCCCCTATGCCAACTCCACTGGCGTCACATTCAACTTCAAATAATTTATTGAAATCTGGTAAGGCAAGAACAGGAGCAGTACATAACTTTTCTTTTATGAGAGCAAAACTTTGTTCTTGTTCTTCTCCCCATTGAAATTTCCCCTTTTTCAAGCATTCAGTAATGGGAGCCATGATACTACTAAAATTCTTAATAAAACGCCTATAGAAGGTTGCCAACCCATGAAATCACCTGACATCTGTGATAGTGGATGGGGTTGGCTACTCCCTAATGGCTTTCACCTTTTCCTCATCTACTTTCACACCATCCTTGCTTATAATAAATCCCACGAATAATAAATTATCATTCATAAAGATGCATTTCTTCAAATTAGCATATAATTTATTTTCCCTCAATGTTTTTAGGACCTCCCTAATATGTCCCACATGCTCAGTGATAGACTTGCTGTATATCAAAATATCATCAAAATAGACTACGACAAATTTACCAATGAAGGGCACAATACCTGGTTCATCAGCCTCATGAAAGTGCTGGGTGTGTTGGTTAGTCCAAAGGGCATGACCAACCACTCGAACAAGCCATCTCTAGTCTTGAATGCTGTCTTCCATTCATCTCCGGGACGGATCCTGATTTGATGATATCCACTCCTGAGATCTATTTTTGAGAAAACTACAGCTTCACTTAGTTGATCCAGCATGTCGTCAAGCCTAGGAATGGGAAATTTGTACCCAATGGTGATCTTGTTAATGGCCCTGCTGTCGACACACATTCTCCAACTGCCATCATTCTTAGGTGTTAATAAGGCAGGTACTGCACAAGGACTCATGCTGATTTGAATGTGTCCCTTTTTCAATAATTCTTCTACCTTTTCTCGTAAAATTTCATTTTCCTTCGGACTCATCTTATAATGTGGGAGGTTAGGTAGACTAGCACCTGGAACAAAATCAATATGGTGCTGTATATCTCTCATGAGAGGGAGTTCATTTGGTAACTCCTCTGGAACTACATCATTAAATTCATCCAGTAGTCCTTGTATTTCAGCTGGAATTGTATTTTCTCCATTAATATCTTCTCCTTTTACTACTAACAAATGTATCTCATGAGTATCCTTATATTCTTTAACAAATTCAGCATGATGATGGGTGATGGTAAGGAAATTTTTCTCATGTGCCTTTGGAGTATTTGTAATATTTTTTTCTGTTATGGGTAACAAAGTATAATGTGTACATTCTTTTTCAAGTTGGTAGGTATTCTTCCTACCCATGTGCCTTGCATCTGTATCAAATTGCCAAGGCCTCCCTAGCAAAATATGGCAAGCATCCATATCTACAATATCACAATATGCTTCATCATGGTACTTACCAATTGAAAAATGTACTTTGCAACGTTCTTCCACTCATACGCCGCCTCCTTCCTTGATCCACCCAATTGTGTATGGGTTGGGATGTTTTTCAGGAATCAACTGTAATTGTTGGATGACATCCCTGCAAATAATATTTTCCTAACTACCACTGTCAATAATTAAATTAAATAATTTTCCCTTGACAGTACATCTGGTACGAAATAATCTGTGCCTTTGAGAAGTATCCTTATTTTTCTGGGACAACATTAATTTTCTTACCACACAAGTATACTCCTCATGTTCATATGGACCCTCTTCATCCTCCCCATCAGGTCCACAATATACTTCCTCCTCAATATCTTCTTCCTCTTCCCTTTCTACCATATTAACTGCCTTCTTCCTGGGACAGTCACTGGATCTATGTCCAACCTCATTACATTTAAAACATTTAATAGGAGCAGGCCTTGCATAAGGGTTACTGGGTTTAGGAGGGTTGGAAGGATTACCTCGAGTATGTCCTCCTGTAGTAGCCTTACCGGCGTTACTTGTACTTGCCGGGTGAGAAGGTTGTACTGCCGGAACTGATTTGTTCCTGTCGACAGTTGCCGGTCTGTTGTCGCTCCCGCTGTACCGACGATAATTATCACTGCGTGCCTTGTCCTGGAACATTAATTCTGCTTTCAAGTAGGTTCCTTGCTTCCTGCACACTAAGAACCATCTGTACCCCAATTTTATCTCTGATAGACGGTCTTAAACCGCTTAGATAACGGGCTGCCTACTGGTTATCACTTTCAGATAATTGATTTCTTTCAGCTAATCTCAAAAATTCAGATGTATATTCATTAACACTACGAGAACCTTGCGCACACCTCTGATAAGATTCAAACATATATTGTTCATAGTCAGGAGGTAAAAATCTACCTCTGATTAATTGTTTCATGCGCCTCCAGGTTCGAACAGGACCCCTTCCTTCTCTCATCCGGGTCTCTCTCATCCGTTCCCACCAAACAGATGCGCCTCCCTTTAATCAAAAAGCTACTAATTTTACCCTTCGTTCCTCTGGTATTTCCATGTAATCAAAGAACCTATCGACTTCTGTGATCCAATCCAGAAGTCCCTCTATACCAAGATCTCCACTAAAAGTAGGAATATCTACCTTGAGTTTAAATTCATCATTATTCCTACGGGGGTTGAAATTACCTTGATTGTGCCAATTTCTACCGTTTCTGTCGTTGTCGGGAAGAACTGGAGCACCACCAAATTCGAAATCATCATCACTGTCGTCGTCAAGAACTGGACGTCGGGACGCAGTAGCGACGGGTGGTCTGTCGTGGTCGTCTCCTGCGATCTACTGTGGGTTTTCCCGGATTCGTGGGACAACCTCCCGTAACAAGGTTTGCAGTTGTTCAGTCACCTCTGCCAACTGCCGTTCGATGTTACGTGTGGCTGTACGCTGCTCTTCGATTGCTCTCCAAATATCTGGGAACCCCTGATCTCCATCACGGGGTGGGTTGCGACTGCTACCGTCTGGGTTGGACATGACTGGGTGAATTCCCTGCTCTAATACCACCTAACGCAGCGTGGAAGCAATGAGAACCGGAGCTGACTATGCAAGCACCGGGCGTTCGCTAGCACCTAGTGAAAACACCGATTTCTCTAGGAGAGAGAAAAGGTGGCGAAAATAGGAAGAAGAGAACTTGAAGAAATTCTGAAAATCTGAAGTATGAATTGATGAATAACTTTGGGAAAATAGCAGTATTTATAATACATTTGGGAATTGTAAAAGAACTAGGAAAGAACATGAGTCTTGATCTTGATCTTGATCTTCTTGGCTGTCTTGATAAGGTCGAACCCTCTTGGAATTCTTGGGCTTGATCTTCCACCGTCCGCTCTCCCTAGCTCTCCTTATGCATGAATCTGGGAGTCTTGGATTTCTTGATGTTTCTTGGAGTCTTTGTTGGATCTTGATTGGAGTCTTGAATTCTTGCTAATCTTGGAAGAGTCTTGATAATCTTGGATTCTTGATAAGTCTTGGAGTCTTGGAAGAGTCTTAATGGATCTTGAATTATCCTATTATCCTTTCTTGACTTATCTTGGACTCTTGACCTTATCCTAGGAGCTGCCGCCCCTAGGGGTGAGATGGGCTTTGGGATGGGCCTCCTTCACTTTGGGGCAACAATTGTTTGATTGTTGCCCATTCAACAACAAATTATATAAGTTGTTGTCTAAGATGATTGTTAAAGACAACTCTTCAACTGTTGCAAATTTACAATTAGCAACAACTAACAAAATTGTTAGGGATGATACCATTAGGCAACAAGCAAGTGGTTGTTGCTAAAAAACTATATAGATAACAGTTTTTATACATTGTTGCTAAAACAAATCGTTTGGCGATGGTTGCAAATGGTTGTTGCAAAATACTATTTTAGTTAGCAATTAGATCGACTGTTGTAAAAAACATATTTTGCAACATTTGATTGTTGCAGAAGACTTTTAACAATGGTTTCACTAGCAACAACTCGTTCAGTTGTAAGTAAAACATTTGGCAATGGTTTCTTCTATATTGGAAAAATATTTTGACTGTTGCCAAAGGTCAATTTACTTGTATATATATATATATATAGAGAGAGAGAGAGAGAGAGAGAAGGGAGGGAGATCGAGAGACAGAGGGAGCAGAAGAGAAATTAAAAACCTATTTTCAATATATGATTTTTGCTGTGCCTAACATGGATTAAGAGTTCCATGTTGACAACAACCACATAAGCCTCTAATGACATGACAGGGTTTTTATAATTTGAAATGTAGAGTCGGTTGTCAGAGTTTTGTTGGTTTTTGAGCCAACCTATAACCTGATTTTAAATGTACAATTGACTTTGACTATAATTTTCTCTTTAAACTATATATTTCATTTAAATTATATAATTAATTTTTACTTACCACACTTGATTTTTTGTTTGTTTATGATATCATTTGACCCAAACCACTAACTCACCACCCAAAAAGAAAAATAGTTTGATTTCTAAATTGACATTAAATTTTGTATTACATTTCCGTCATTGATAAAATTATTTCTTATGTATAATACTTATTTTTGTTCAATATAATGAATGCATAATATTAAATATGTACACAATATTTTATTTTTTATAAATGTATAACATTAGATATGTGCCCAAAATTTTTTCTATCTTTTTTTTTTATTTTTGTGATTTTTGTATTTTGTATTTTTAAAATTTTTATTATTTGACTATAACATCATTTCATTTCTAATTAGATTTTAAATTTGGCCTTCCATTTTCATCATTAATAAAAATTACTTCTTACATTTCATACTTATTTATTTTAATTTTTATACTTTTAAAATTATGACATTATTCATTAATCCATTTGACCACAAATGGTCGAATTCCTTGCCCACCATCAAGAGGGAAGAAAATGGTTTTGTTTTCAAATTACTTTTCAAAATATTTATTTTTATACTATTAAAATTAATATTATGGATTTAATTACAGTAATTTAATGATGAGAAAAATATATCTTAAATATAGGATTTAATAAGAGAGAATAGGAAAACATTTTCATTTCCAATTGGTTTTAAATTTTACGCTCCATTTCCATCATTAATAAACACATTTCTTATTTATCACACTTATTATTGTTTAATATGTATGTTAAAAATGTTTCATTTTTTTTTAATTTCAATTTTTTCATTTTATCTATTGTTTTTTCATTTTATTATTTAATCATGGAAAAATGGATTGACCCATATGATCCAAATGGTTTAATTTCTTACCACCACCTAGATGAAAACACTATTTTTTCTAGGTAGATTTTAAAAGGATAAGATTTTATGTTATTGGAGTTATTAATTTATTAAATATGGATTTAATTAATTGAACTTAATGATGAGAAAAAAAATAAAATGACTTAAATATATGATTCAATGAACATGAATGCAAGTTAATAACTTAAATGTTGGATTTAATGAGAGGATTGAATGCATTGAATATCTTAAAATTACTTCTTTTCAACTCAGTCAATATCAATAACCGATTACCTTATTTGCCCTCATTTTTTATCAATAAATTTAAATATAGAGGGTAAATTTTGTCCTCAAAAAATTCTAGAAATATTCTTGAGACCATTCGTGCTTTTTAAAGTAGTATAAATATTTATTATTCAATTATGACATCATGAGTTTCTTTGAAAAGTTGGATCATTGACCCACCATCTAGATAAGAAAATGACTTTACTTTTGGATTTTTTTTTTAAATTATATACCATTTATATGATATTAACAATTTTTATTTTTCATACTTAATTTTTGTTTGACATAATTAATATATAAATTTTTATATATTCTTTTGATTACTTGTACTTTTTTATTTTTAAAAGATTTATTATTTAACTATCATATCATCGGTTAATGCATTTGACCCAAACCATTAGTCCACAATCCAAAAAGAAAAATAATTTGATTTCTGGGTGACACTAAATTTTATATTACATTTTCATCATTGATAATGAATGTATAATAATAGAGATGTACCCAGTATTTATTTTTATGAATATATAACATTATATATTTGCCCAAATTTTTTATATTTTTATTTTTGTTATTATTTATATTTTCTATTTTTTAAAATTTTATTATTTGACTATGATATCATTTCATTTATAGGTTTATTTTAACTTTGACATTCCATTTTCATCATTAACAAAATTACTTCTTACATTTCATACATATTTTTGTTTAGTATAGTGAATATTCAATATTAGGTATATCCAATTCTTTTTTATTTTTTTTGTGTTATATATATTTTAATTTTTATTAGTTATTTATGACATTATTTATTAACTCATTTGACCCAAAATGGTTGAATTTCTTACCCACCATTGAGAGGGAAGAAAATTGTTTTGTTTTAAAATTATTTTTCAAAATATTTATTTTCATAATATTAAAACTAATTTTGTGGATTAAATAAGAGAATATACCTTAATATGAGATTATATGAGATTTAATGAGAGAGAAAGAAAATAGTTTTATTTCTAATTGGTTTTGAATTTTACATTCCATTTCCATCATTAATAAAATCATTTCTTATTTATAATACTTATTATTGTTTAATATGTCGAATACATGATGTTAAAAATGTTCTCAATCTTTTTAATTTCTATATATATTTTTTCATTTTATCTATTTTTTCATTTTATTATTGAATTGTAACAACATGGATTGACCCATTTGACCCGAAATGGTTTAATTTTTTACCACTACCTAGAGTAAAACACTATTTTTTTTTTCACGTAGATTTTAAAAGTATGTTTTTATGTTATTAGAATTATTAATTTATTATATATAGATTTAATTAATAGAATTTAATGATGAGAAAAAATAAAAATACTTTAAATATATGATTCAATGAAGATGAATGCAAATTAATACCTTAAATATTGGTTTTAATGAAAAGAAATTAAATACATTGAATATCTTATAATTGTATATTTTTAATACATTTAATATTAATAATTGATTTAAATTTAAATATAAAAGAATAAATTTTATCCTAAAAAAATTCTAAAAATATTAGTAAAACTATTCAAACTATTCGTACATTTTAAAATAGTACAGATATTGTCGTGCATCATGAAAACGTAAAATTTTGGTCATGGTACATTCTAAGAGAGGGGGCACATATTTGATGTTTGATCAGATTTAACATACTGGTACATTATCATAAGCACAAAATTTGGCCGGCCTAGGTCCGTCTGAGCACAAAAATTTGGCCTAAGGCGCTGTTTGGAAAGAATAAGACATCTAGGGGTGCAACTCGGTTCAATTTAAACCGAACTTTGAATTCGATATATGTTCATTTGTTAATTGAACCAAATTTGAGCCTAATATCACGAGCCTAATTAATCCTAATATATATATATATATATAATAATATATTTTATATATTCTATATTTATTTTTTATATATAATAAAAAATAATTTTTATAATTATTTATTTGTAAAATAAAAGTACTTTTAATGTATAATTTTTATTAAAAAAAAAAAAACTAGACTTGCCATTGATCCCGAGTCGAACCAAACTCAATCTTGCAATAAGCTTTTAACGAAACCAAACTCTAATCTCTAAGTCAAATCGATTTCAAACCTAATACTATTTCTACAAGCCTTCCCTAAAGGTTAAATATATATGCAAATACAAATATGAAATATGTAAGACACAAATATATACAATGCAATTTTATTCGCACTAATACAAATGCTTGAGAGTGCAAATTTTCTTTGCACTGGCCTAAGGCTGGGTCTAAAAAGAGTACAAAACTACAAATGATCTGTAATAGTCTCCTGCACAAACTAAATTTGAAGGACCTTAAAGTTAGATGAATTTCGTCACACATTGGAATTAAAGGGCAGAATCGAATAGTTGAGACTTGGAAAAAGAAAAAAAAAAGACCACTCAAGTCTACTACTCTTTTTCTCTAGCAGAGAATTCCCTTGGCGGAAAGAGTTACAGACTAGCTTATTGGTGAATGTACTTTTGGTACATGCAGCAGCATGAGCGTATGATAGTCCTTTGGTTGTAACAAACACAAAATGAGCGTATGATTAAAAAAAAAAAAAAACGGTTTTGCTTAATTTTAAACATAAAAATCTAAAGCCAAAATACGTACCCTTTTTGAACCGAAAACAAAAATCTTGAAATTTATCCAAACGCAGCCTATGGATTGGGTATATTTTTGTCAAAAGGTATGATACTACAACGACTTCGACCAATCCAACCGCCCCCAGGTGATGAATTTAGATTTATATATACTGAGATACATATAATTTTATATAAAAACTCTATTACAAAGATTGAAAACCAGTGCCATGCGTCCACTCTACGTACTCATATAATTAATAACAAGAACATAGTACAGGAGGATCTGATAAACTGATGGTGTAATAATCCAATCCTTCAACGTTTCATATCCGAAGTTCGGAACCTCAACTCAACCACCCTTATTCAGATCTTCCAACCTCTCATCCATCGTCCTCTCCCCAGCCTCATTATCTCCCTTGCCAACAAACGATTCTCTGATCTTCTGGGTCGTCTCCTTGGCCGCTTCCCATGCACCCTGCATGGTTTGCCTCGCCTTATCGGCCATCGACCCCAAATTATCGCCCGCCTTGTTCGTCACCTCCTCTGTACTTCCCGCTGCCTGGTTAGCTCCTTCCTTAGCCTTGTCGACCATCGACCCACTCGCGTCGCGCAACTTGTTCGTCATGTCCTGCGCAGTTCCCGTCGTCCTCTCCGTTCCTTCCTTGCCCCCCTCAACTGCCGACCCAGCAATACCGCTCGCCGTTTCTTTCATTTCATTTGCGTACTCCTTTGCTTTGTCCATGCCTCCATATATAGTTTCTTTAGCTCTATCAGTCATGCCCAGAGTGTTGTCCCCTGCTTCCCTCGTGGATCTGTTGGCTCTGTCGGCCATGTATTTAAAACCCGATTCTCTCATTTCATCCGCTGCATTGCGACCCTGGAACCCAGTCCATCAAACAACCACTAATTCACACACAGACACAGATCAAGCGAATTAAAGCAAGAATAATGAGAACTAACTCAAGAAGTATGCTTACTTACTTACCTCTGGGTGATTGGCAGCAGAAGCGAAGCAAACTCTCGAGACTTTACGGGTAGGAAGAGATCGGAAAGAAACAGAAGGGTTCTCAGGCCTTGAAGCTTTGAGGAGAGCGGCTTTTGCTAGATACATGGTTGCCATGGTTAAGACGCCAAGTTTCTTTCTTGCACTCTGTTTTTCTGCTGATCAAAGAGTAGTGTACTTTCTCGATCTCCGGTGTGTGGAATTGCTAATGAAGAGAGCTTCTGTGAAACCTTGCTGAAATAGGGTGACGAGGAGAAGGGGTGTCTGCATTTCTGAACTACACGTAGATCAGTGAATGACACGTACCGAACACTCAGAAAGACCTCTGGTCTCTTCGGGTTTCAGCCATTAAGCAACGCATGTTTCTGTCCATATCGTAAACGATGAGAGCGGGTCTTATCAACGATGATGACGATGGTTCAGAATTGCCATCCCATTGCTCTGGATCGTCCAAATGTATGAGATTTGGACCGTCCCTTTTTTTTTTTTTTTTTCTTTTTTTGGATTGGGATGAGCATTTCTTCGTATACTTCCAACAAAGAGGCCCAAAATCGAAGCCCAGCCCGATGAAATTGGAACCTCTACACGTGGGTCCTTTACCGGTGCCACGTAAAACCTTTCGGCATTTACCCCAAATATTTGAGGCAATTTTTGACGCAGAGAAAGGTATCGTATCTAAAAGCCAATTTTTGACGCAGAAAGTTCAGAACCCCTGGAATGTTGATGAATAACAGTTCATTAGGTTTAATTTGTTTGCGGTGCAAATTTTATTTGCATTGTTGTAAATGAATGGAAGTGCAAATAGGCAGAAGATGAAGGTAGGAGGAGGGTTGTTTGATTGGGAGGAAGTAAGAAATAAGTTGACGTGACCACTTTATATATACGAGAGAGGATTGAGGTAATAGGAAGGTTGTGCAAATTTTGAATTGCCACTAAAAGGGCATAGAATTGAACCGGGTGCAAAATATGAATCTGATGATTGGAGTACAAAATTAGTTAAAAACTATAAATCCTAAGCAAAAAGTAACTAGAATTTGCAATTTTTTATTTGTATTTTCATGCATTTATATTAACACAAGTGAAATTGCATTGCAAAACTTTGGCTGTTGGGGGCCAACATTTTTGGGAATGCTACGTTACCATAGAGTGGGATAAAATAGTTTAATTATTTTCCATTTCTTTTTAACCATAAACATCCATAGGGGGGGTTAACTTTGGTTGTTGGGGCCCAACAGGATAGGTTGTTGAGACAGTTTTTGGGCAGTTTATCTATTCATGCTCATGCTTTAATTTTTAGTTAAAATAAATTGAGATGTAATCATTAATTTATCCATTCTCATAATAACGTGACATTTATAGAAATTCTCTCAATAACAAAGACTGTTGGCCCCCAACAGCTAAAATTTTTTCCCATATGGACGTGAATTAGTGAACATGTCCAGCCTAAATACGCTTTCAATAGCATAGACTGTTGGTCCCCAACAGCTAAAGTTAACTTGTTCCAGCTAACCTACTTGTAAAGATATCAAATTGACTGGAGACAAAATCATATACAATGGGCTAGATTTATCATGAGTGGACACGCTAGTGTTTTATATACGTAAGGTATGGATCCTACATAGCTCAATGTATATGAAACACTGATATGTTCACTTATCCACTATGTCTCTAATCAATCTGGACTCATTGGTGGTAAGTCTAGAGACATAGGGATCAAATCCCGCATTCACTTGGATTGATGTTACCTAAACTTTATTTAATTGCTTATTGTAGATTAGGAGCGGCAGTTTTCCAAACGGGCTTTTCCTAGGGTACAAGGGTTAAGGGACAGTAGGCTGGCCTAGTCCGGGCCTAACATATAGAGGCCTAGCTCAGCCCAAGCAAAATATTAATTCCTTTTTTATTTATAGAATTACATAAAATTTTCATACTTGTATTTTATTTGAATGGTTTATATTTGTTTTGTATATCAGGTATAAATGAAAGAAACACCATGTCATTCTATTGGAAACAGTAAGGAAAAAACAAAGACAGAAAAAGAAAATCACTTACCACCAAGCCAATCATGGTAAATGTGATAGTGCTGTACATACATACACATAACCTGGTTGGGCTGGGACTGGATTTACTGGGTGGGCATTCATATCTTTAGACCAGCCCATCTCACACTTGATCAGAAAAGAAACCGAGGCCCAGTCAGACGCTAACTCCAGACTGGACTGCCCATCATCACTTTTTTTTTTTTAACCCGGCCCATCATCACCCTGACAAGGTATAGAGTTTACATAGAAAACAAATGAAAGAGAAAATGGATTCCGAGAAAAACAGAATCATTTGACTAATTTTTGAGTAAAAAAAGGGAAAGTAATTCTGATTATTTCTACTTTTTTTTTTTCCAAATTAACTTCTAACAACATATTTTATATCTAACAAAAAGAAAAAAAAAAACAGCCCATATTAATATTTTTTCCACTAAAAGACAAAGCAATACGTAATTCAGTTCAGCCATTTCAGCCATTGCCCCTTAGACGGAGACGGTGACAAAAGCATGACAATGAAATGGACAGCGAAAGGCGGTCGCCGGAATGGTCTCTATACAATAATAGTATTGTCATTGTCAAATACATATAGGAAATTTTGTGTATCTACGTTGGACAGACTGTGCTGTTCATAGGGCTGCATGACATGTTAGTACATGTGAACTCCATGCAACAGTAACAATGTTGAAGGGATGTCTAATGTGCCACGTGGAGAGAGCATGTATGCATACTATACATAGTCAGACTGTCAAATGTGGACAGGCAATTGAAGTTTTTCTCGTCGACATCAAATCTCTTCCTCTTCCATATAAACAAGGGTTTCTCATCCAAAACTCAAAACATAGTAGGTTTGATGAACGGATAAAAGGGGAGGGTGGATTAGATGGAGACAAAAACATACACACCCGGCTGACGATTGGACATGCCAGTGTTCAATACGAACAGCTGGGTCTCAGATGGGGTTCGCATTAAATATTAACTAGAAATAAAATGAAAAGATTGTTTGTAAAAAGTACTAAAAGAAGGCCTAAATTAGATAAAAGGAAAAATGACCTCAGCTCAGGATGCGGCCTTGTCTGAAATTTATTTCTTATCCACTGCCTTTGGGTTTGAAAGTTGCAATTATCTGCCCCGTTTCAATTATTGCCACAATAGATGACGGTAGGTATCCTCACCTAATTTTATGCCTTTTTTTTTTTAATCAAGGCCTTGTTTGGGTTGTTTATTTACGGGGTATTTTTGTAACTTTCTAGAAATGACGTACTTTGGTGCATGTGCATGTGCATGTGCTATGCACATATACAGGTAAAAACACTGTGATTTAGCTTTTTAAGGTGTGTACAGAAACCAATGGCAAGCATCGGCACAATATATTATAGAAAATGTCTTTGAACAAAAAGATTCCGAATTGCAAAATTTTTTTTGAAGATATTAAAAGAAATGAATGAATAATAGGAAAAAATTAATAACACATGAATAATTTGGAACTTAAAAAATATTGGACAAAAATTTGGAACCTTTTTATTTTTATATACATATATATGCATAGATTAATACATTTACTGTATTGCATTTAATTATTTATTTGGCTTTAACTCATTGCCGTATTAACTCAATCCCATGACCTCCTTGGGGATACTCCCTCTAATCCTGTTATGGGATAAGTCCAAATATTCTAGGCTCTTGGGAAGCTTCACCCTAGAAAGATTAAAGTTAAACTCATTCCATGACAAGTCCAGTCGCAACAATGTTCTGTTTGTTTTGAACAACGCCGACGCATCTCCTATAAACTTGTTCTTACTAAATATCTGGTTTTGTGAAAGGTTGAAATGTAGGAAACGATTTTGTGACATCCAAAGTGAGTTGGGAATGCTTCTTGTCAATTTATTACATCCCAGGCCCAGAAGTTCCAGTTTGGGCAGATTTGCTATGGAAGCCAAAATTAGACCAGAGAAATTTTTGTATGATAGATCAAGGAACCGGTGGTTCTTCAGTTGGAAATCAAGGAATTCTACAAGTTGGAAATCTTATTCGCTGCTTTTTTGCTTACTGATATTCAGCTCCTCGGAGATCAAACTCTTTTTTTTATTTGACAAAGAGGAAGAAGAAACCCTTAACCCCTGTTTTTTATTTGTTTTAAAATTTAGTATAAATTTCAATATATTAAAAACGGGATAGGAGGAGTGGAGGGCGTTTGAAACGTCTGTTAATCCCACTCGCACATGTGAAATTCACGCATTAGAGGGTGCTGACATGGCACCCTCTGATTTGATGTATAGGAAAATCTGTAGGGACGAATGTGCAAGAGATCTGGAGTCAATGTTTCACAAGAGAATAAAAAGTTAGTCTCTGCTATAGTAACATATATAAGAACATAGGCTATGTTTGGTTTGATAGAAAATAAGAGAGAAACAGAAAGCCGAGGAAAGGCTCTTAAGGAATTTAACAGCTTTTCAGTAAGGATATCATTGGATCAGATTCAGATCAGATCAGATCAGCTACATCCATGTTCGGGTCCGAATATGATATAGCGGATTTTGGATTGGAGTCATATCCGCTTCCATCTTATTGTGTTTAAAATGAAAAAAAAAAAATAAAACAAAAAAGAAAGTTAAGGGCAACTAAGTATGTGTTTGGTTCCATGGGCGTTTGTGGATAGGCCATTTATTTGTACTTTTTCACTTTAAACGTTTCATGTTTTTGGTGTTGGGTTGGGTTTCACTTTAAATGTTTTTTACTCTCCACCTCAGATTAATACCCATTAAAGTGTGCCACATTAGCATTTGATTTCAAGAAACGCTAGGGCATTGGGGGAAACAAAAATTTAACGTTTCCTCAAATGCCCCATGCACAAAAATCAAAGCATTTCAAATTTCTACCATTTATTTGATAAACAATGAAACCAAATATTATTTCATTTTGCTTCATTTGCAATAAACACCAATGCCTATGTGACGGTGTTTTTCCAATAAATGCCCATGGAACCAAACACATCCTAATTCTTTTTAATTTATACATGTATAATAAATGTGTGTATATATAAATATAAAATATTAAAATTATCAATTAAAAACATTATATAATTGTATATAACATCTATATATATACATAATTAATTATACTAATATAATAATCGGATCATATGGGGTTAGATCCACATCCAAATTTGGGATAATCAGATTTAGAGTCGAATAGGATATTGGACTTTGGGAGTCCATTAACAGCCCTACTTTCTGGTAATTTTTCTTAAGAACCTTTTCTCAATACCTAGACTTTCTATTTCTCTTTTATTCTATCAAGCCTAAAGAGAATGCTATTAATAATTTTTAGCTCATACAAAGAAACCAAGTATAGTATTCATACACGGATTAATTGAAAGCAAAATATAGAAACAAATAGGGGTGAGCAAGAAAAATCGAACTAAACCGAAAAATCGATCAAAACCGAACTAGTCGATTTGGTTTTGATTCAGTCTTTTTAAAAAAACAAAAGGTACTGATTCGGTTTTGATTAACCAATGGTTAACAGAACCAACCGATATACATATATTTCTATATATTTTATGTATATTTATATAACATATATTTTATATTTTCTATATAATAAATTAATAAATATACGTTATATATAAATATACATTTATAATATATAATATATTATTTATTATTTAAAATATAATATTATATATATTTCTAGTTTTTTATTATATATTTATATTTTTATAATATATATTATAAATATAAAAAAACCAAAAAATCCATGAATTGAACCAACAGTTAACCGAACCAGTCAACTGGTTAACTGATCGGCTTTGGTTATTGGTTTTCCAGAAATCGGTAATACCGGTTCGATTTTAAAATTAGATAAAATCCTAATTAGGGATAAATTAATGCTCATTTGGTTTGCTAGAGTGGGGGTTTGGAATCAGAATCAGAATGGGTCATTCTGATACCAATTATTTGATTGGGTGGAATCAGAATCCCATTCTCATTTCTGGTGGAATGGAATCCCCCCATTTGAGGGAATGACCAATCCCTCCCCCTCCCTAGCTAGGGAATGAAATCTCATTCTGTCTGAACCAAACAAACTATATAAGAATTGACCATTCCCATTCCAATTGTAAACTGATGAAGGAGAATTTGGCCCGACCTCGTGACAGGGAGACAAGTGGACATGACTCGGCATGAGCGACAACTCGACGTAATCAGATCGGCATGTGGACATGATTCAACACGGGTGACAACTCAACATAAATTAGCTCGCTACAAAGTGAGTTGGGGTACGCTAGTACCCCAAACTAAAGTCACTTCGGGCTAAGATTGTCCCAATACCAGATCGCGACCAGGATAACGGAACCAAGTTCGTTACAGATTGAGCCCGGACAGATGAATCACCTCGGTCCAAGGGCACTTCGGCATTCATGTCAGGGCGGACCTAAGGAGCACGAGCTCGAGAAGCTCACTACCAATCAGCTCGCCATCGAGCAGCCCGGTATCCTACAGGCAGCTCGCCTACCGTTCAGACCACCGCATGGAAACCTCGAGGAGCACACCTCCGTACTCTGTATCCCACAGGACCGTACTTTGTAACGGTTACATTAGTTCACCAACTCCCCAGTTTTGACGAGAAGGGATAGTATTACCGTTTGACGACATTTCACCGACTCCTCGGTTCTGATGAGAAGGGATAGTATTACCGTTTGATGACATTTCACCCACCTAACACGCAAGCAAGTCCCATCACAACAGGGATCTAGTAACCGTTCCACCAACCCACATGGACTCCAGTACATAAAGACTCCGTCCCCTCAGGGGAAAGGGTACGTTCTATTATTATTGTTGTGTGTGTAATCTTCACTTGGGGAACCATTTCCAGGACTCAACCCCGTTTTCAGGGCGGGATCCTGTTGGGGAGTTCGTGCAATAGCTTGTAGCCCGGGTGAGGAGACAGGTAATAGGTTCTCCTATGCTCGGGAAGAGCACAAGAAGAGTTTTTCTTAATGGACAAAATAGAAGAAAAAATCTCGAGGTCAAGGGGAAGGCAGTACTCGTAAAAAAGTGAGATGGTCCCTACTACGTTGCGGATGGAGTTCGGGTGTAACTGGTCTATGGTAATATCGAAAGACTTCAGGACCTCTACAATTAAAGGGTGCAAAGGAAGATGAAGACCAGCCACGAGCTGCTCTTCAAAAATCACGATCTCGCTGTGGTCGTGTTCCCAAGGGAAGTTACCTAAGGGGAGACTGTAGGAGAACTCTCTAGGAAGGTTATACCGGCGAACTAAGGCCTGAAGCCGGTCCAAGGTCAATGTTGAAGGGCCAAAGTTGTCTGGTACCCGACCTTGATGAGAAGTGGATGCCAGACTACTTGAGGCCTTTCGCGCCTCCTGGGGTGCCTGTACCTCAGGAAGGTCACGGACTGCCTCTAAGCCCGGAGTAGCCTCGTCTTGGCTATCGACCTGGGCCGAGGTACCCTCCTTGGCCTCATCTAGATGACTATCAAAACTAGAAGAAGACATGGAACTGAACAAAATTGAAAAGAAAAGCGAAGGGAGACTCAGCAAAGAGGGACAACCGGATTAGAAGGAAGTAGCGAACTAGAAAACCCGAGCTAAAGAAGCTAAGCGCGGCTTCGGATCGAAGACTAGTAAGCTTGTGGCGAAGAAAAGGAGTCTCGGGTCTCCCTATTTATAGCCACTGTATCGAAGAAGCAACGGTCAAGATCAAAGCAATCTGACGGCTCCAAAGAAAACCGGTTGCACGACCCTCGAGATCGAAAATGGTTTAGCACATTTTTTGGCATCCGCGGAGCTTATAGGTCGCTTGACGTCCGCGTGTGAACCGCACGCGACCCATCTGACAAAGCACCTAGACTTTGAGCCAAATCCACTTGGCGTATCGTGAACTCCTCAAACCAAGTCAAGACCCCTCGCTCGAGGAGTGGGGGGCAATTGATGAAGGAGAATTTGGCCCGACCTCGTAATAGGGAGACACATGGACGTGACTCGGCATGAGCGACAACTTAACGTAATCAAATCGGCACGTGGACATGACTCAACATGGGTGACAGCTCAGCATAAATTAGCTCGCTACAAAGCAAGTTGGGGTATGCTAGTACCCTGAACTAAAGTCACTTCGGGCTATGATTGTCCTGGTACTAGATCGCGACCAGGACAACGGAACCAAGTTCATTACAGCTTGAGCTTGGACAGATGAATCACCTCGGTCCAAGGGCACTTTGGCATTCATGTCTGGGCGGACCTAAGGAGCACGAGCTCGAGAAGCTCGCTACCAATCAACTCGCCATCAAGCAACCCAGTATCCTTCAGGCAGCTTGCCTACCGTTCAGACCTCCGCATGGAAACCTCGAGGAGCACACCTCCGTACTCTGTATCCCACATGACCGTACTTTGTAATGGTTACATTAGTTCACCAACTCCCCAGTTTTGACGAGAAGGGACAGTATTACCGTTTGACGGAATTTCACCCACCTAACACGCAAGCAAGTCCCATCACAACAGGGATCCAGTAACCGTTTCACCAACCCGCATGGACTCCAGTATATAAAGACTCCGTCCCCTCAGGGGCAAGGGTACGTTCTTTTATTATTGTTGTGTGTGTAATCTTTGCTTGGGGAGCCGTTTCCAGGACTCAACCCCGTTTCTAGGCCGGGATCTTGTTGGGAAGTTCGTGCACGAGTTGTTGAGTTTGGGAGTTGTTTTCCTCTCCCTAAGATCGACAGTCTATTGGATGCGACCTCAGGGCACGAGTTTCTGAGTTTTTTGGATGCATACTTAGGCTATAACCAGATCAAGATGGATCCCGCCAATGAGGAAAAAATAGCATTCATAACCGAGCTAGGACTGTACTGTTACAAGATTATGCCCTTCGGGATAAAAAATGCTGGGGCAACCTTTCAAAGACTTGTAAACAAACTTTTTGAGCCATTGATCGACGATAATGTTGAATGCTATGTAGATGACATGGTCGTCAAAACCCAATTCACAGATTGTTTAATAAGTTACTTGCAATGTGTTTTTGAAATTCTGCACTAGTATGAAGTTGAACCCTAGCAAGTGTGTCTTTGGTGTCACCTCGGGTAAATTCCTGGGTTACATAGTTAACCGGCGTGGCATCAAAGCAAACCCCGAAAAATTAAGGCTATCCTAGACATGAAGCCACCTCGTGTTAGACAGTTTTGTATGCCCTTAGCTTCAATCTGATTTGATGTACTTTTGATATTTAGTGTAAATAAATAAAGTGCATGTTTGATTCATGTTGTTTGGTATGATTTTGTGTAAGACCCTAAAACTGGACACTTAATGAGACTCGTGTTAGTTTTAAATGTTCACAGCCATTGGATAAATCTGGGGAGATTTATCTTGCCAAGGCTGATACTGGTGTGTCGCCAAGTGTTGGGATGGCTTGTCTCGGCCACTAGGGTAAGACCCAAGGCACGTGCAGTATGGGATTACTCGAATCCTTGAACAAGACCAGATTTCCAGTATTGCCTTGGACCTTGGAGACAGATGGGCAAAACTGAAAAGTTACACCTGACCCTTAGACTCGATTATGGTACTTCACTAGGTGTCGAATCGGGCTATCTTTGATATGCCAATCAGTGAGATCCTTAGCAGGGGTCAAAACCTAGGCATGTTGGGGCAGTCTAAGAATTCATCTGAGTGGGTGATCATAGTGACATGATCAACCCCATTGTCGGACAAAGGTAATGATCGGGAATGCACTCTCTCTGATGGAAACCAAACTGCCGACAATTGATTTCAATCGTTAGAATTTTGTTTTGCAAAATTTATATATATGATATATATTTGAGTATGTTTTCAAAATGTTTGCAAATGATTTTAATTCCCGGGACCCATGTGAGTAGAGAGTGCAGCACTGTTCCTTGCAGTCGAGGGAGAGGTCCTCTCTTGTCGGGCAGTGCTTGATCATTATGGGCTGAGAGGTTAAGTGTAAGGCCATTTATGATAATACCTGATGGGCTAATCTTGCACCTACCCACAGTCCCTGGGTTTTTATAAGATGGCTTGGCTTAGGGACCATTTAATGTAAGTGTTGGGCCCATAGGGTCCATATGATGGGCTCAGGGGTTTACTGGGCTTCTCAGTGAATTTGGCTATGCCTTGTAATAAAGGCCGGGATGAACCCATGTGGCTGGTGTGTAGATCAATGCTTGGGCCCCACGCCATACAAAGAAGCCCAACTAGACAGCAGATTGGAAACTAATTAAGCACTGATTATTTAATGGGCCAAAAGCCCATTTCAAACTGGGCTGATATGATCACCCACTTAAGGCGCGGATCTGAGATTAAGGTTAGCAAAAGGATTGGGCCTTTAACCTAATCCACTCTGGGAGACCAAATTCAAATCAGATTTGAATATGGTAATCTCCTGATAAGATCAGGAGTTATCTAACCTAATCTACAGATAGAATTAAGATCATCCCCTATCCAGATGCTGATTTGGATTGGGATAACTCCTAATTAGGAGATTTCTTAATCAAGAAGAAAAGAGGAGAAATCCTAAGAGAGAAACAACATAATTCGAACCTAGGGTTTTTGAGCAAGAAATCATCCTACGAATTGAGATAAGATCTCATACACACTCCAGAGAGAAGAGAAGCATTCTTTGCCATCTTCATCTCAGGAATTCTCCTCCATTCGCCGCCATTCTCTGAAAAGATTCGATCTTTTGAAAAAAAGAAATCAAGAAATCAGTTCTTGATATCAAAGAACCGAAAAGGTTCGATGCTTAGTGTTTCCAGAGGATTCTTTTGAAGGATTCAGTGTGTGGGACGCACTCTGCTGGTTCCGTTCCATATATTGCTGTGTCATCTTCAGCAGGAGCGGATCTTGGTGTCCTCTTTGGGCATGAACACCAACTTTGGGAGATACTGCTTCTCTGGATCTGGTATAATTCCTCCCTTGTCTTTTGGTTCAGATCTGGTTCGATTATGGTTTAAGTAGGATCCTTGAATATTGAATTCTAAATTTAGGGAATATGATTCCCATTTGGAAGAAGGTAGGAAATCTTTTTTGAAATTCGCCCACTCATTCCGTAACCTTTTTGGCGTCCATACGATGGATCATACCATTCTTTCACCTCGTAAGTTGAAAGAGGTTCAAAGGCTGAATGGCCGCATGGCTAGCTTAAGCCGCTTCATGTCCAAGTTGGCAGATCGCTGCCTGCCTTTTTTTAAGGCAATCAAGAAAAGTAAAGACTTCGAATGGACTGAAGAGTGCCAGTTTGCCTTCGACGAGCTAAAGAAATACCTAGTTAGCATCCCGGTTCTGACTCGACTCGAGGAGGGCGATGTTTTAAAGTTGTACCTCTCCATGAGCGATGATGTGGTCAGCTCGGTACTGATAAAAGAAGTAGATCGGGTCAAACGACCTATCTACTATGTGAGTAAAGTTTTACAGGACGTAGAAACCAGGTACCCAGAGATCGAGAAGTTGGCGTACGCATTGGTCACAACAGCTCGGAAGCTTCGCCCGTATTTCCATGCCCACACTGTCGTAGTCCTTACAAACAAACCCTAAGGCAAGTCTTACTCAAGCCCGAGGTATCTGTCAGATTGTCGAAGTGGGCCATCAAACTCAGCAAATACGACCTCCAGTACGACCCTCGGACGGCAATTAAGGCCCAAGCCTTAGTCGACTTTGTAGCAGAATGCACCTTCAGCACCGCAACCCCCGAACTGACTGAGCTCGAACACAAAGAGGAGACTTCAACCAGCATGACACCGGTCCCGGTTAAAGCAAGGTCAACTTGGGACGAGGAGCCCTGGATCCTCCATGTAGACGACTCATCCAATCAACAAGGAAGCGGAGCCGACGCTGTTCAACTCGGTTCGAGTTTGTGGCATCCAATAACGAAGCAGAGTATGAAGCACTACTTACCGGGCTCATATTGGCGAAAGAGGTACAAGCGAAGCACATCATCATCTCTAGTGATTCCCAGCTCGTGGTCAACCAGGTCACTGGCGATTACGAAGCTCGCGACCCCACCATGGCTACTTATTTAGCTAAGGTCAGGGAAGTTCTACAAAGCTTCCAATCATACTTCATCAGGTAGATTCCAAGGACCGAGAACGCTGAGGCTGATGCCCTGTTCCAGTTAGCCAGCACGAGCAGCAACACCATGAGGACCATGCATATAGAGAGCCTGCCTCGGCCTAGCATTCTCGGGGGGGTAGAAGAGGTCGCTCCCGTTGCACAAACCCGACCGGCAAATCACAACGCAACCAGAAGGGTAGAACGATAGGCAGCCAAGTACGTCATGATAGATGGACGATTGTATCGAAGATCCTACATGGTCCCCTACTTGCATTGTTTGCGACCTTCAGAGGCTGAGCTCGTCCTCCAAGACACCCATGAAGGCCTGTGTGGCAGACACTTTGGGGGTAGGGCTCTTGCCCAGAAAGCGCTACGACAAGAATATTACTGGCTCACCATGAAGGCAGACGCACTCGAGCTCGTCAAGAAATGCGACAAATGATAGAGGTACGCCAACATCCATCACCAACCTACTACCGACCTAAAGTACCTCACCAGCCCATGGCCCTTCCCACAATGGGGAATCGACATCCTTGGACCATTCCCGCTAGCGACAGGACAAAGGAAATTCTTAGTAGTAGCAGTGGATTACTTTACGAAGTGGGTAGAAGCGGAACCCCTAGAAACAATCACAGCTCGAACCGTGCATAACTTCTTTTGGAAGAGCATAGTATGCCGCTTCAGACTGCCTCGAGTGCTCATTTTTGACAATGGTAAGCAATTCGAAGATATCAAGTTCCAGAACTAGTGTGCTGAGATGGGGATACAGCAGAACTTCACTTCGGTAGCACACCCCCAGGAGAACGGGCAGATGGAAGTCACAAACAGAGCCATACTCCGTGGACTGAAAGCTCGCTTATCCCGAGCTAAGGGGCTATGGGTAGAAGATTTGCCCAGCGTACTATGGGCTTACTGAACTACCGTCAAGACCGCCACAAGAGAAACCCCCTTCAACCTCACCTATGGCACGAAAGCGGTAATCCCAGCCGAGATCGAGGTACCTACATTACGCCTGGAAGCCTATGATGATGAAGGAAACCGTGACGAGCTCCGCACCAACCTCAACCTGGTAGAAGAGGTACAAGATCTCGCATACATCCGGACTGTATCCTACTAGCAAAGAGTAGCCCAGTATTATAACGCCTGAGTCAGGAAACGACACTTCCGTGTAGGGAACCTGGTCCTCCGAAAAGTTATGGTACCTGAGCCTAGTGTAGGTAAGCTCGGACCGAACTGAGAAGGCCCCTATCGTGTAAAGCGGATACTCGGGGAAGGTACATTCGAGATCAAAACCCTAGAAGAAAAGTAAGTACCTCGGGCATAGAACATCAGCAACCTAAGGCGATACTACCTCTGATTACGTATTGGAAAGGCACCTGCCTCAGAAACCAGAAAGCAAGCTCTAACTCTCGGATTGCGATTTCTAGCTCGCAGTCTACTATAAGAGTACTAACTTAGCCATCGGAGTGATCTCACCGGGTTAGCCACCCCGGGTCCTTTAACATTTAATTCCTTACAGGTCTCTAAGGAGCAACGAAGTTCAAGAGCGGACTACGAGTCCCTCCCAAAGCCTAAGGGCCACAAGAAGACCCAGTCGCCACTTCGGCGTGGGCGAAGTTCAGGAGGGGACTACAGGTCCCTCCCAAAGCCTAAGGGCCACAAGAAGACCTAGTTGCCACTTTGGCGTGGGCGAAGTTCAGGAGCAGACTACGGGTCCCTCCCAAAGCCTAAGGGCCACAAGAAGACCCATTCGCCACTTTGGCGTGGGCAAAGTTCAGATGCGGACTACGGGTCCCTCCTAAAGCCTAAGGGCCACAAGAAGACCCAGTTGCCACTTCAGCGTGGGCAAAGTTCAGGAGCGGACTACGGGTCCCTCCCAAAGCCTAAGGGCCACAAGAAGACCCAGTCACCACTTCGGCGTGGGTGAAGTTTAGGAGTGGACTACAGGTCCCTCCCAAAGCCTAAGAGCCACAAGAAGACCCAGTTGCCACTTCGGCGTGGGCAAATTTCAGGAGCAGACTATGGGTCCCTCACAAAGCCTAAGGGCCACAAGAAGACCCAGTTGCCACTTCGGCGTGGGCGAAGTTCAAGAGCGGACTACGGGTCCCTCCCAAAGCCTAAGGGCAAAAAAAAATGCCAAACTGACAAAGACCTAGGCACTGCATAAGACATGGTTACCTCGTTGGCATAAGCAAGCTACTTCTAACACCTAAGGTAAAGACATCTCGGGTATAAACCCTACGATGTCTACTCCACCCCGGTTACCCTTACTCGTTACCAAGCTCAGTAACTCAATAGTTCGGGGTAACCTGCACAGTCCGGAGTAACACAATTTATAGTTTCAGTTATCCTTACTCGTTGCCAGCTCGGTAGCTCGACGGTTTGGGTAACCTATAGATTAAATTGCCTAGTTCGTAGCTCACTGACACTTAGAATTATTTTGCACTCAGGATTACTCAGAAAATTGTATATTTCATTAGTAAAAAAGTTCGAGTACAGGAATTTTACTAAAACCCGAGCTCAACGGCCACGGGGAGTACATCCACAGTTCAAAAAAGAAAAAAAGGGAAAGAACAAGAAGCCATCACACAGAGGGGTCCACCACTTCGACCTTGGTGTCACTCTCCTCCCCTAGGGAGTCGGGCTCCTCATCCGCTACCTTGGCCACCCCGGAGTCTAAGCCTGTCAATGTGATCCCGCCAAGGTCGAGATTGGGGAACTTCTACCGAATCAGGTACCGACACAGCTTGAACCCAGAGCGATAGGAGCTCGAGCCGTATTCGACCTGCAAGGCCTCGAACTTTGAAGACTCTTTGAAGCTCTCGATGGTCTTCTTTCTTTCTTCTGCAATGGCGGTTTCGAAGATTTCGGTGCGCTCCCTAACCGTGGATTCGAGGTTCACGACCTCTCGCTAAAACCGCTCCTTCTCCTCTGTCAGTGTGGAGATATGCCCTTCCTGGGACAAGATCAGCTGCTTCTGGGCCTCATCCCCCTTCTTGGCTCTAAGTATCTCACCCCGAGTCAAGTTCAGCTTGTGGTGGAGCTTCTGCACCTCCGCCTTGGCGTCACGAGCTTCCTATATACGGATCGCCGTTTGACAGGCTAGCGCATGACCAGTAGCGTTAGCCTACCAAAAGAAAACTGAGGTCAGAAAAAAAAAGCAGAGTACTTACCACCATACAGTGGTTGCCGACTAGTCCCAAAAGCCAGCCTGGAGACATCTCTGCCCACTTCGCAACTTCGTCGTGGAAGACAGCACCCTGGCTCTTACATATGGCTTGCACGTGATCCAGAATGCTCTCTTTCAAACTTAGAAAAGCACCCTCTGGTGCAGTATCCGCCTCCATGGGTGCGGACAAACTCTCCGACTCTTGGGGGTGAGCTCCCTCACGATGGACCTCGTCCGTAACCGCCTCAGGAGCATCAAGTCGGACCTCTTCCTGGGGAGGCGCAATGGAGACCGGCTCCACAATTAAGACTTTAGGAGAAGAACCAGCCTCTTGGTGCAGCCTTTTCACAACCCTCTTCTTCCCCTTCTAGGAACTCCTCAAGAGAATTTTTGCATTGACCGGCATGGTAGTTGCAAAAATAAAAAATAAGATTAGCCACGAACTAATCAGAACCTTAAGAAAGCAAAAACCCAAGATGACCTACCAGGATTCAAGCCGACTTGCACGAGCTTGTCTTCGGCAAGGTAGTCCGCGTAGAGGAAGCCGAGCTCCGCCCAAGACTTGAGCGTCACCCTTGTCTTCAGGTCCAGTCTAACACCAGAATCTTGAATCGCCGGCCTCCAGTGGGTTGGGAAAGACCACCCCTCGGGGTTACGGACCACAAAGTAATCCCGTTTCCAAGCCAGGGCGAGGAGACAGGTAATAGGTTCTCCTATGCTCGGGAAGAGCACAAGAAGAGTTTTTCTTAATGGACAAAATAGAAGAAAAAATCTCGAGGTCAAGGGGAAGACAATACTCGTAAAAAAGTGAGATGGTCCCTACTACGTTGCGAATGGAGTTCGGGTGTAACTGGTCTATGGTAACATTCAGGACCTCTACAATTAAAGGGTGCAAAGGAAGACGAAGACTAGCCACGAGCTGCTCTTCAAAAATCACGATCTCGTTGTGATCGTGTTCCCAAGGGAAGTTACCTAAGGGGAGATTGTAGGAGAACTCTCTCGAGAGGTTATACCAGCGAACAAAGGCTTGAAGCCAGTCCAAGGTCATTGTTGAAGGGCCAAAGTTGTCCGGCACCCGACCTTGATGAGAAGTGGATGCTAGACTACCCGAGGCCTCTCGCTCCTCCTAGGGTGCCTGTACCTCGAGAAGGTCACGGATTGCCTATGAGCCCGGAGTAGCCTGGTCTCGGCTACCGACCTGGCCTCGGCCTCTCGCTCCTCCTGGGGTGCCTGTACCTTGAGAAGGTCACAGATTGCCTCTGAGCCCGGAGTAGCCTCGTCTCGGCTATCGACCTAGGCCGAGGTACCCTCCTCGGCCTCATCTAGAAGACTATCAAAACTAGAAGAAGACATGGAACTGAACAAAACTGAAAAGAAAAGCGAAGGGAGACTCACCAAAGAGGGATGATCGGATTAGAAGGAAGTGGCGAACTAGAAAACCCGAGCTAAAGAAGCTAAGCGCGGCTTCGGATCGAAGACTAGTAAGCTTGTGGCGAAGAAAAGGAGTCTCGGGTCTCCCTATATATAGCCACTGTATCGAAGAAGCAACGGTCAAGATCAAAGCAATCTGACGGCTCCAAAGAAAACCGGTTGCACGACCCTCGAGATCGAAAACAGTTTAGCACATTTTTTGGCATCCGCGGAGCCTATAGGTCGCTTGACGTCCGCGTGTGAACCGTACGCGACCCATCTGACAAAGCACCTAGACTTCGAGCCAAATCCACTTGGCGTATTGTGAACTCCTCAAACCAAGTCAAGACCCCTCGCTCGAGGAGTGGGGGACAATTGATGAAGAAGAATTTGGCCCGACCTTGTGACAGGGAGACACGTGGACGTGAATCGGCATGAGCGACAACTCGACGTAATCTGATCGGCACGTGGACATGACTCAACATGGGTGACAGCTCAGCAAAAATCAGCTCGCTACAAACCGAGCTGGGGTACGCTGGTACCCCAGACTAAATTCACTTCGGGCTAAGATTGTCCCTGTACCAGATCGTGACCAAGATAACGGAACCAAGTTCATTACAGCTTGAGCCCGGACAGATGAATCTCCTCGGTCCAAGGGCACTTCAACATTCATGTCAGAGTGGACCTAAGGATCATGAGCTCGAGAAGCTCGCTACCAATCAACGCGCCAAATCCCCGGTTCGAGCCAAATCCACTTGGTGTATCGTGAATTCCTCAATCCAGGTCAAGACCCCTCGCTCGAGGAGTGGGGGACAATTGATGAAGGAGAATTTGGCTCGACCTCATGACAGGGAGACACGTGGACATGACTCGGCATGAGCGACAACTCGATGTAATCTGAACGGCACGTGGACATGACTCAACATGGGTGACAGCTCAGCATAAATCAGCTCGCTACAAATCGAGCTGGGGTACGCTAGTACCCCGGACTAAAGTCACTTCGGGCTAAGATTGTCCTGGTACCAAATTGCGACCAGGATAACGGAACCAAGTTCATTACAGATTGAGCCCGGACAGATGAATTACCTCGGTCCAAGGGCACTTCAGCATTCATGTCAGGGCGGACCTAAGGAGCACGAGCTCGAGAAGCTCGCTACCAATCAATGCGCCGTCGAGCAACCCGATATCCTACAGGTAGCTCACCTACCGTTCTGACCTCCGCATGGCAACCTCGAGGAGCACACCTCCGTAGTCTGTATCCCACAGGACCGTACTTTGTAATGGTTACATTAGTTCACCAACTCCCCGGTTCTAACGAGAAGGGACAATATTACCGTTTGACGACATTTCACCAACTCCCCGGTTCTAACGAGAAGGGATAGTATTACCGTTTGACGGCATTTCACCCACCTAACACACAAGCAAGTCCCATCATAACAGGGATCCAGTAACTGTTCCACCAACCCGCATAGACTCCAATATATAAAGACTCCGTCCCCTCAGGGGCATGGGTACGTTCTATTATTATTGGTTTTTGTGTAGTCTTCACTCTCTAGTTCTCTCACTGTTATCGTCTTCAAGCTCTCTACTACCTCTGTGTTCTAACTTAGCCATTGGAGTATCCTCGCCGAGTGAGCCACCCCGGGATTTCTGACTCTCTCTTTCAGGAACCCCAGTTCTTGTCGTTGCTGGCAGCCAAATCATATCCAATATGGAGTAGCCGGATTACGCCACATCATAAACCAAACACCTTAATGTAGTTTATTTGACTCTTATTAATGTTTATACTGGTAAGATGAGAGAGCCCCTTTCTTTTGCCCAAATTACTTCAAAACATTAAAAAAACTTTTTCAAATATCTTTCCTTGATTCATGTCCAACTTCTTCCCTCTGTTACTGCTCTTTGGGATCGGTGGTCTCCATGATTAAATTGACACCAAACCCTAGAGACACTTTTGCACTAACCACTCGGTCCAGCCTTTCTTTGTGTCTGGGGACAAACCCATAATTGGTTTCTCATATCATTGACACTCTTGTGATTTTTCTTGTAAAAATGTAGTCGGTGGATTGCTGTCATCTATTCCTAGTTCGGCCAACCTCTCTATACAGGTAACTCAAGCTCAATTTGGAGCTCTACATTCCATCTTTTGTTGATTCCTTAAAGATAAGAAAAACATAAAGAAAGAAGAAGCAAGAAGTTAAATGAATCTCAAGAGATAAAAGGGAACACTTGGGTAGGAGGTAAAACAAAAAAGGGAAGCAAACTCAATCATTGACTGAATTATGCAACAAGAAAACAAATAAAATAGAACTCCTGTCCCTCATTACTAATGGGAAGGGAGAGAGTTCTTGCCCAGATTGAGAAACCAATAGAAATTCGCTTTCATAAACTATGTTAGAAAACTTCCAAGAGCTTTTAGTGACACTAGTAACATTTGAAATAAAAAAAAAAAAGTTTCAAGAGCTTCCATAGAATTCTACTTAGAGTTGCAGATAAATCATTATTAGTTTTCACCAAGAATTTGGCAAGAGAGATTCACTTCTATCAAATAGCATTAGAAAAATTGCAAGAGCTTTGGGTGATACCATTAAGATCTGAAGAAACTTAATTCCATGGAAACCTACTTAGAATTGCAGATATTAGACTTTAGCAACCTTAAGTGATTGAGTCCTATAGATTAAGTTAGTGATTCTTAACTCAACTCAAGTCAGCATTAATCCCAAGTATTTGGTGTCAGCTTCATGAATCCTGTCTGCTACCGTGCTCTATCAAGAACCATATTTTTTTGTCAAAATATAACCTCAACTCTCATGAAGGGATCCAATTGCAGGTCTCCCCCGAAGGTGCAAACTGAGCCAACCGACAAGGTCTTCGACTAGTTGTAAAGGTGACTTGGAATCTATTTTTGCCTTCACCTTTTTTCTTGGGTGGGTGGGGGGGTACCTCCGTTAGACTCCATGAAGAAAAAAAATTGTTGTAGTCTCCCCTACAACCTGCAGGTGATTGTGCTTTCTTTTGATGTTCCCCTTGCTCTTTTGCATCCATCTCTATAATTGGAGTCATATCCCAAGTTTTCTTTAATATGCTCATTATGGTTTTGTTTTTCCTACTATTGCCCTTCATCCAAATGGGTATACACATTTATGTTAAATTAAAGCATGGGTAGGGTTGCTCATGGTTTGATGGGCCTATTTTTGAAATTGAACTGGTATTATTGGTTTTTGGAAAACCGGTAATTGAAATCAAACAACAACTGATCAATTAACTGGTTGACTGGTTTTGTTCATTGGCTTTTTGGTTTTTTATATTTATAATATATATTATAAAAGTATATAAATATAATTAAAAAACTAGAAATATATAAAAATATTATATTTTAAATAACAATAATATATTATATATTATAAATATATTTATATATCATGCACATTTATTAATTTATAATGTAGAAAATATAAAATATATAAAAAAGTATATATAACATACATAAAATATAAAGAAATATATGTATACTGGTTAGTTCAGTTAATTTTCGGCTCTCTATATTGGTTACCGAAACCGAATTGATACCTTCGGTTTTTTAAAAATGCCAAACCAAAATCGAACCAACCGGTTTTGTTAACTGGATTTTTTATTCGGTTTTTTTGTTTGGTTCAATATTTGATTTTTCTTGTTCACCTGTAAGCATGAGGATGATTGACCAATCCAAGCCCAAGCTTAACCCTAAGTGCATCAAATTTCAATGTAGGAGGGGCCCAAGTTGGACAGATCAAGCTTAACCTTGGGTTCAAGCCTTAGGCCCAATGCATAGGTAGGGTTGGGCCTAAGTTGAACACAAATTCGGCCGAACCTACATAACCTGCACCCTAACGGTCCAATCATTTGAGTAAAATGGGTCAACCAGTGATACCATACTTAAATAATAAAAATAAAATTGATATAATTACAAAAAAAATTATAGAAAATTTTGGCATATCTTAAATACTATAAATTTGTCATATTAAACAAAGATAAATGTGATAAATAAGAATTGTTTTTACAATTAATTATGGAAATGTAATAGTAAATTTAAAATGTACCAAGAATGAGATTTTTTTCTCTTTCAAGTCAAATATGTCAACACATGATGTTATAATTATATAATAAAAACTCAAAAAATAGATAAAAACTATAAAAATACAAAAAATTTCACAAAAGAAAAATTATGCACATCCCTAATATTATATGTTTATGATCTTAAACAAAAATAAATACGATAAATAAAAAGTATTTTTATTAACAATAGAGATAAAATACAAAATTTAAATCCACTAGCACACCATGCTTTAATTACTATACTAAAATTATTATTGTTATCTAAAATTGTCACGTCACGTGCACATTCACTAGTACAATAAATGTTTGGCTAGTCCATCCATAACCAATACAAATTGATACATGTACCAAGTGATGTTCCTTAGTGTAAATTTATTGTGAGTAGACCTATTCACGGCTCGTGCTAGGCTAGGCTTTGCCTCTTTATAAACAGAAAATGACTAGTCCTAAAAACTTTGTCCAAGCCCAATTTAGAATAGGCTGGCCCGACCCATGAACATGTTTAATTATGATTGATAATTGTGTTATCTCCTCTTCTTGCCCTAAAGTGGAGTCTAGATTCCTTAAGGTTGTGTTTGGTTTGAAGGAAAAAGTAGTGAAAAGAAGGGAAAGATAGGGAAACCTTTACAAACTTTGTATAACAAAAACCAGATGTTTCATATATGTTTCAACTAGGGTGTAAGTCAGGCAGGTTGGGCCGGGTTTATGGTCAACCCAGGCCTAACCCTAAGATTTGGGCTTAAGCCCAAGCCCAGACCTAGATTGAGGTCAAGCAATCTATATATATATATATATATCTGTGTGTGTGTAAATATGTATACAAATATTTATATATATATATATATATATCTATGTGTGTGTAAATATGTATACAAATATTTATGTATATCTGTAAATACGTATCTATATATGTATATATGTATGCTTATTGTTGGGTTGGGTTTGGGCTACCTAAGGGATAGGCTTGGGCCTAATCCGAAAAATAATAAAAAAGCCTAAATGCTTCGGCTCGAGCTTAACCCGACGACCAAAAAAAATTCAGGCCCAGCCTGTGTAAAATCTCAGACTCAAATAGATGACTATTCTAACTTAAAAAAATAAAAATAAATAAAATTCAAAAAACGACCAAAATCGTTGAACGGGTTGACAGTTTGGCCACTTGGGTCAGTGGGTCACTGACCAATTCAATGGCTTTTGGCTAAGGACCAAGTTTACGATAAAACGAAACCGATTACTTAGATGGTTTTTGGGCCAAATGGTCCAATCGTCTGGGTCAACAACGGTTCATAAACACTGCATGTGTGGGATATATTATAGAGATGGCAATTTGACCTGTCCCGTGGGGCCCAGCCCCATCCTGATCGGGGTGGCTTCGGGGAAAACCTGAAACTTTGGGGTCAGGGACTATTTGTCCACCTCGCCCCGACTATATTATATAACATAATAGGGCTTATTACCAATAAAGACAACTTTTCATCCCTAAATACCAATAAAAGTAATAATATTTATATAATAAATAGGATAACTTTTTTGAAAAAAATATTGGATAAGGGCACTGTCAGCGATGAAACCCTCAATATCTCTCCGTTGTTACCACTACTTGCTCTATTTGTTTTTTAAGCAAAGTGGCATCTTTTTTTTTTTCTCACCCGAAACCTCTATATCTCTCCATTGAAGCCCTCACTTTATCCTTCTCCTTCCAAAATTTCTCAATTTCTTTTCTCTGCAAAAAGTCAAATATCAAATAAACCAGGGTCACAAGCAGGTAGGAATCAATCTACTCAATCCATACCATAAATAAAAATCTCCCAAAGCCATTTTCCACATTATCATTCTTCCTGTCATTTCTTGGTTTAGGCTCTCGGCTTAGTGTTGTTTCGATCGATGTGATACGAACAAGCAAAGAAGACAAGTGGGAAAATAATAATTCTTGATATCACATTCAACATGTTACAACCCTTATTTATAATAGAGCTAGAGATACAAGGTCGGCTACCTAAGTTAGAATACAAAGAGGAAATGTACAACCAATTTTCGAGAGGACTATCTCTCCTAGAATTAAGGAGATAATGATTGGATACTAATTGTGATAGAACTATCTCTCCTTAGTTCTAGGATAGTAATTTTGATAGAATACTAACATCCCCCCAACATCCACCCTCAAACTCAAGATGGTAATGTATCAGTCATCTAAAGTTTGCCAATTAGAGCACAAAAGCGAAGAGGAGAGTGAGCTTTGGTAAATATATTGGCAGACTGATCCTGAGAAGAGACAGGAACAAGGCGAACGGTGCGCTCATGGAATACATCATTATGGGCAATCTGTATGGTGCTACGATTGTCACAGTAAAGTGAGGTTGCAGATGAATAAGTCCCATGTCATGGAGTAACCATCGTAATCGTAACAACTCAGAGGTAGTGCCAGCAATAGCTCGATATTCAGCTTCAGTACTTGAACAAGAGACAACCGTTTGCTTCATACTACGCCAAGATATAAGAGAATCTCCAAGAAATAATCAATAACCAGTAGTGGAGCGTCTATCAATAGGATCACCGACCCAATTAGCATCAGAGTATGCGATCAACTAAAGAGAGAAAGAACTGGAGTAGTGAAGTCCATGAAACAAAGTGCCCTTGACATAACGGATGATATGAAGCATAGCAACATAATGAGTAGTGTGAGAGAAAGACATGAATTGACTTACAATATGAACAACATACACAATATCAGGACGAGTAACAGTAAAGTATACAAGACTGCCAACTAATTGCCAATATAAGGTGCAGTCACTAAGAGGAGTACCGCCAGTGGCTGTAAAATGGGCATTAGGCTCAATCGGAGTGGTAACAGTATTAGTGTCAGTGAGTCCTGCATGAGAAATATGATCAGTAACATACTTGGCCTGAGACAGATAATATCCCGATTGGTCGGAGGAGACCTCAACGCCTATGAAATAATTGAGGCGACCAAGATTTTTCATATCAAGCTGTTTGCTAAGAAAAGTCTTAAGAGTGGAAATGGCCTGCAAATCATCGCCAATAATGATCATGTCATCCACATAAAGGAGGAGAAATACACAACCTTGAGAGGTCTTACAGATGAACAATGCATGATCATAAGTGCTAGATTTAAAACTAAACTGACAAACAGTAGAGCTGAATTTGGAGAACCATGCTCGAGGCGCCTATTTAAGTCCATATAGAGCCTTATGGAGACGACAAACCTGATTAGGGAGATGATCATGACTAGGAGGAGGATGCATATAAATCTCTTCAGAAAGATTGCCATTGAGAAAATCATTCTTAACATCCATCTAAAAAAGCTGCCAGTGCTTAGCTGCAACAATTGCAATATGACTGCGAACAAAGGTGAGACGAGCAACTAGGGCAAAAGTCTCCTCATAATCAATGCCATACTCCTATGTGAACCCTTTAGCTACTAATCTAGCTTTATACCTCTCAACTGAACCTTCTACCCGGGTCTTGATTTTGTAGACCCATTTACAACCAATCACGGATTTATCTAGAGGCAGGTCAACTAAATCCCAAGTATGAGTGCTTGTAAGAGCTTGAATTTCTTCTGCCATTGCTTTCTACCATAGAGGGTCAGTACTAGCCTCACGATAGGTGCAAGGCTCGTATAAAGATATAATGGTAGAATAACAATGAAAATCACGAAGAAGAATGAAAGGTTTAGTGACCCTACTAGAACGACGGAGTGGAGCATCAGAACGAGTAGAGTTGAACTCATCAGGAGCAATCAAGGGCTCAGAAGAAGGTAGAACTAGAGGATCCATAACCAAGGTAGATGCAGTCGGAGAGGTTGCAGGTTGTGCAGTATTGTTAGAGCTATCAGAGGAAGAAGTAGTCAGACCTGTAGGTAAATCATCAGGAAAAATCGAAATAGTAGGATCAGTGAAAAAATGTGAAGATGTGGTGGTAACTCAAAATGGGGAGAAACTTGAGAACATTTTGTTTTCCCAAAAGGTAACATGATGAGATATGCGAAGTCGTTGGGAAAGATGATCACAACATCGATATCCTTTATGTTCAATACCATACTTGAGAAAACAACATAGACGTGCTTTTGGTTCCAATTTGGTATGTTCATGAGGTTGTAATAGAACAAAACAAGCACAACCAAATACATGAAGAGACTAGTAATCAGGGCAATGGCCATACAATCGTTCATAAGGTGAAATGTTACCAATAACAGGAGAAGGAATGCGGTTGATGGTATAAACCGCAGTGAGGGCTACTTCCCCCCAAAGTCGTTCAGGACAAGAGGAAGAGATTAAAAGAGCTCGAATAGTATCAAGTAGATAATAAGGATCGCTCATCTCGAAGTGTTTTTAGTCGAGTTTCTTCAGAGAGAAAATCTTTGATTACAACTTCAAGGGAAGGCAATGGGCTACGATGAAGTAGAGTACCACTAATAGGTTCATACTCATCCCTGAGAGTCATCAGAAGATGCCAAACACGTTGGCGATCGCGAAGCTTAGAATAAGTAGTAGCTGTAGAGGTACTATCCCATTCAAGTTCACACTGTGCTAACTGATCCCAAAGAACTTGTAACTCAGAGACATATCTGTGAATGGTCTGTTCAGGTTGCTGCTTCATACGGTGAAGATGCCTATAGAGCTGAAACTGATGCACATCATCAGAAATAGAATAATGAGCTTGTAAGAAATCCCATGCTTCTGTAGGAGAGTCATATCTGCAAAATTCCAACTTGATGCTTGCAATACAAGTATTGCGAAACCATGTCAATATTTGATGATTTTTTCCGTCCCATCTTTCTACTCGTTCAATAAACTTATCTTCTGTTTCATCAGCAACTTTAGTAGGTTTGGGAATCTCACCAGTCACATATCGCCATAAAAGGCGGCCCTTGAGAAAATTGCACATCTCTTAGGACCATAAATCATAATTTGAGCCATCGAAGGTAACAATGATGGGATGAGAGATATGTTGAGCAGTTTCAAATGAATCCATGAGGAGAAACACAGATCTTCAGAGCAACACAAATCACGGGAAAATCTTAAGACTGACCTTAAAAAAAAGACTTCACAGAATCACGGGAAAATCTGGCTATGTCTGGCTTGTCTGCTCCCTACAGCTACTCTGGGTACGTCTGCTACTTCTTCAACTTCATCTAAATCTTTAAAATAGACTTTCTGCAATTACTACAAGAAGATTGGTCATACTACTTCGGAGTGCCACCGCTTGCAAGCCAAAAGGGCGTCTGGACAGAAGTCCTCATCCATGAGTTCTCAGGCTTCGAGTTCTACTGCAGCTGCTGCCACAGAGGATTCTTCTGCTAACACCTCTCCAAAATTTTTTCTTAGAGATCTCCAAGCTCTTCTTCACCAGCTCCCACCTGATTCTAGTATGCCTTCTAATTCAATCTTGTCCGTCACTTCAGGTACTACCTCATCATGGTATTTTGATTCTGCCTGTTGCAATCATATGACATCCAATTCATCCCTGTTTACTTCCAAGTCACATCCGTCTATTGCACCAATTGTTCATACTGCCGATAGTTCCACCTTAACTGTCAAAAGTGTAGGAACTATTTCAACATCTCGTTTGTCACTTCCTAACACTTTTTTGGTACCTCAATTATCTCTAAATCTTATATCTGTTGGACAATTATGTGAACTTGGTTTTGAAATACATTTCTCAAGTCATGGTTGTACTGTGTAGGATCCACAGAAGGTAAGATCATTCGGACAAGCTGTAAGGTTGGGAGACTGTTTGAGCTATCATCTCTTCAATTACCATCTCTTGCTGCTGCTATCACCTCTAGTGTTTGGCATTCTTGTAGAATCACGGGAAAATCTGGCTATGTCTGGCTCGTCTACTCCCTACGGCTATGTTTGGCTCGTCTGATCCCTCCCTTCCTCCTCGTTCTCTCGTACACTTGCTCTCTATCCCTCACTAATGGTGCAGTAGAATGCTGCAACTCTCGATCTCCAGAACGGCGGGGCTGAGAACGAAAGCACCAAGACCGTGAGCTTCTCTTTCCTCAAGCCTCAGTTTGTCCTTCAGGCTTCCAAGGTTTCCGGTGTTGTTCAGTTCTATAAGATAGCATTTGGTGCTGGAGAGTTCAAGCGAGTCATGTATCCAAAGAGAAAGGAGGAACGGGTGGCAAATTCCGAAAGAGGCCGTTCCGAAGAGCGCTGACGACGACTATCCGGAACCCTATTGAAGCAGGAAGGAATGGGTGGATTTCGAAGCTTGTCAATCTAGCTTCGAGGATAATCACGAAAAGCGCCTAGTTGTTATTCTCGTCTGTGTTTCGCAAGGGTCTTCTTGCTCCGCCGCCCGGCACAGAGGTAAACAGAAAACTGAAGCTTGGATCCTCCGTCTTCCAAGTCTACGACCAGACCGACGACTCCTCTGCTCCGGTTGGCTACGGAACAAGCTTGATGACGAGGAAGGAGTAGAAGATATTGAAGATCTAAACTCAATTCCTTATTGGTCCAACGACTTGGATCATGACGTCGACGAGCAGGAGGCCTGCGTTCATATCGGCGATGGAGATAGCTCTGATACCATGATACGAACAAGCAAAGAAGACAAGTGGGAAAATAATAATTCTTGATATCACATTCAACAGGTTACAACCCTTATTTATAATAGAGCTAGAGATACAAGGTCGGCTACCTAAGTTAGAATACAAAGAGTAAATGTACAGCCAATTTTCGATAGGACTATCTCTCCTAGAATTAAGGAGATAATGATAGGATACTAATTGTGATAGAACTATCTCTCCTTAGTTCTAGGATAGTAATTTTGACAGAATACTAACACGATGTAAAGGGGGTCTTTCTGAGATGATTCTCGCTTCGGGTTGCTAGTCCTCCAACAGAGACAACCTTCGTGGAATATGATCAAGAGATCAATCCGAGTAGTGCGAGCCTTCCAATGTAAGAGTGAAAATGTAGGTCACTCTGATCAAGCCTTCTAATGTAGAAGTAGTGGAATATGATTAGGACGGTCTTCATCTTTTTCACGTGATTTCCACTACTGTAGTCGACTCTACTCGACTGATGAACGAAATAGGGGATAGGGGAGACCGGTAAATGGTTGGGGAGGTCAACAACATAGAGGAACAATGGAATGATGATGGAAAAATAAATAAATAAAAGAGGATGAAAAACAGAGATATTCAATGGTGATGAGAATGGAGAAAGTGGATAAAATATTCGCCACTAAGGAGTCGATGTTCTCGTCAAGAAGACGATGAACAATGATCAAAATGGGGAGGGGGAAAGATGGGGAATGAGAGAGGGTAAGAGAGAAGAAGAAGGACAAAATGAATGAGAGAAATGGAGTCGTGGCAGAGAGTTCTCGTTGGGATTCCACCCCTGCGTCGAGTCGAGAGAGGGTAGACGATGAACAAGGGACGACCAGGTGGTTTGGTTCGGCAAGATAAAGAAAGGAGACAGTAGCAATGAAAAAAAAAAAAGAGAGAGAAAGTGGGGAAGCGAGCTCATGGGTCACAGCCATCTCTATCAGTCTGATTCAAAGAAAAAAAAAAGAGTAAAGCGGTATATATTTAGTCGTGATTGGGAATCGATACATACATTGCCCCTATTTGATATATTTTTAAGAAAATTAGCCTATACTGGTTATTATATAAAAGGTTTTACTTTTATCGGTATTAGGGATGAAATGTTATTATCGGATAGAATCTCTATATTATATTACATAATATAAAATAGTTTTAGATAAGTTTACAAAAAAAAAAGAAAAAAAATATACAAGTAAGAATGATGGGAGTGAGGCGGGGCAAAGTTGGGAATTCCCATTCCCCACAGGAATGAGGATGGGGTTAAGATTTTTAATCCCGCAGGTAAAACCCAGCCCCACCCCGCCTAGTTTCCATTCCTAATATATTCTCAACGTGCAAAAATTTTGGTTGCATGAAATCCAGGCTCAAGTTAGGATTTGGAACCACAATTTAGGCAACATTTTTTCTTCGTTTATGGGTTTTAAGCACAAACTCTGCCCATCTTGCTCTGTTTCAATGACTCTGTTTCATTTCCCTCCCCACCTGGAGAAACTTTCTGTCACTGAACACCACCACCTATCTTATTATCCCCATTCCTTGCCACATTTCCATTTTTCAATGATCCGATTCAATTCAGCATTATAAGATAATTGTGTAGCCATCTGAACCGTGCATTATTTCCTTTTCAGCATATTCTTTTCCACTGCCTACATGAATACATCAAGACAAATTATAATCACTTATTTGAGCTGGTATTTGGCCCAATTAATGATTCATCGGGGGCCCATCAATTATCCTCTACGGCTGCATTTGTTTGAAGAAAAAAAATAAAAAAAAAAAGAGAAGATGAGTTAAAGTTACTAACAAATTTTGTAAATTTGTTTAAGAAATTTCCCAACTTTCTGTTTCTCTCTTACAATTATTATTATTTTTAATTTTTATCAAACCAAATATAGGTTAAAGGTGAGACACCATATGATCTCCTTGACTTGTAGCCCCAAAATGAAAGATGCTGTTTTTTCCTGTTTGGGTTTTGGCAACCATCAGAATCAAAAGCCAACTGCCGTTTTATATCTGGGATGAAATCATACAAACCCTCAGCTGAAGAGTGCATCATAGTGATGGAATTTGGTTCAGTACATCCGTTTGTTTGTAACCATATATTGCACTGTTACCAAATACAAATTTGCACATTTTTTTTGTCTCATTTGCATTAATTGACAGTGTAAATTTTGTAACTAAAAATGATGTAAAATTTGCCCCACTTTCCTCTTATCTTATTTCTCTCCCTTTTAATGCTGATGACCACATCAATTTGCTTTCTACCTTATTCTTCTCAAACAAATAACCTTTTGGGAGCCACACAAGCTTACTTTCTAATGTCTATTATACTTCTTAAAATAAACAAAACAAAGTCAAATTTGGAACAAAAATATAAAAGGATTTACGCTTGACTCATGGAAAACGCTTGTAATTTAATCTTTATTCCTTGGAGTTAGAGGTGTCAATGGACCAGTTTTGGATTGGACTCCATCCAATCCAAAATCAATGGTCCAAAGTGTTGAATTGGACCAGTCCAGACTTAAAGGTCCAAAGTATTTATAGGATTGGATTGGACCTTGGAATGAGTTGAATTGAACCCATTGATAGAAAATACGAATATAGGTGTCAATGTACCAGGTTTAGGTTTGGATTAGAACTAATCTAAATTATAACAAATTTGAACAGATTGAACAGTCCAGACATTGGACCGGACCGGATTGAACCAAATCCAGTCCAATTGACACCCCTACTTGGAACAAACAAAATGGAGGAGATAGTTTTCTTGTTTCTGCATCTCTTGTACTGATATCTTTCAATTCTGTTATGCACGCCAAACCGATTGATCACTAACTGGAGAAAGTGATATAGACAGGTATATATTATTTTTTGTTGTTCGTTCTATTCACAAAATTAAGCTCAAGCTTGTTCTTTGATGAACAAGGTCGTCCATTCAAGTAATAATCCCATGTCATCACAATGAACCAGTTCAAGAAACAGAAAATATAAAAGATATATGGTAGGTTAAAGAATCTAAATTAAGCAATCCTACAAACAAAAGCAAAACATAAAAAAATAAATAAATAAGACACATGAGAGTTGACTCTTTTTGCTTATGAATGGGGAGAGAACCATGACTGGGAAGCAGTAATTTTACTTGGTTCAGAGCTTTAATTTACATCCAAACAAAAGCAGGAAAAAAAAAAGCAATTATAATTTCTTTTCATGTGAGAATTCTTATCTGCCATTTTCCGAGGAAAAATGTTGATAAATGAGGAATTTATGCATCTCTGATATTCCTCTCTCTTTAGGCACAATGGAACCCATGAAAAGATGCACAATAAGACAAAGTTAGACAAGTCTTATCATATGTCCTAAATTGTCTACAAGGCAAGGAAAATGGAGTTATTTGAAGCCATCATTTACTAGCATTCCTCTTCTCTTTTGGTAAATAGATAAAATTAATACTGAGATTAATGAGTTTTTCTTTTGAAATTAAACTTTAGTTATGCTACAGGACATATAATGTAAATCTAGATATGTAAAAGATGATACTTAAAACCAGCAGAGACCTAAATTATTGCAGCCAATGGATTGGGTCTACATGATAGAACTGAACCAACCAAACCTATTATGTCGGTTTTAGTTTAGTAGGGTTCGTGTCCCCATTAATAATTGGGTTAGGGCCAGGTCTTATTGTTTCAAACTGATTATATAGTCAATATAATATATAAAAATTTATTGGTTTTGTTGTAATTTTTGTTTTATTTTATATTTAAAAGGATAGATTTCATACATAATATATAAGATAATTGTGATAAAAAAACTTGTTTTATCAACATATAATCGATCAGTTTACTATTTACTGTCATTTTATTGTTAATTGGGTCAGACCCGATTATCCCAATTAATAACTGCTTTGGCTTTGGGTCTATGTTAATTTATAGAATCGATTAATAATTGGTTTGTGATGGTCCACCCTGTTCTGAACCAGGCCCAACACTAACTCAAATCAAACCCATAGTGAAAGTGCATTGGACTAGAGTAAGGCCTCTAACATAAAAGATATATTTTGACTTCTAGCTTCAGGGCCATTATTCAACTAATATGGCCTTAGAGAAAGATGGGGTAATGGGATTTAATTTGGTCCAATAATAAAACATTCCTTTGCTAGAAAGAAAATTTTGAGATGTTGAGGGGTTATTGGTTGTTATTGTGGGGTGTTGATGAGTATGCATGAGAATAGTTTATCAATATAACTTTGTGTATTGGAAAGAATAAGGTTTATCAATATAACTTTTGTGTGTGAGAATAGTTTCTATGTTGGGTTGTACATACAGACAGGTTTAGATGTCAAATTTGTGTATTGGAAAGAATAAAGAACGGTTTGAAAATAAAAGTGATGACTTCTTGCATGAATAACCTCTGCATAAATGATTTTAAGTAAGTTTAAGTGAAAGATTAAAGAAGATATGATTATTGGGTCCTCTTTTTTTTGTAGAAAGCAATCTAATGTGACTGGTCCAGACTCCAGCCACCTAAGGCTGGCAATGATAAAGCACAATTCAGTTTCATATAGTGCTTTCTTACACATGTCATTACACATGTCATCGTGGGTTTTGCCTGTTCCAATAAAGCTCAATGTTGACTGGTACTGTCATTTGCAAACCCAATTCTTGGATGTGGATTTGTGAGTTAAAAAGAAAGGGAAATTGGTAAAGTAGGTGAAACTCAAAAGCAAGTACATTGATGCAGGTTGGTGCTTGGGGTGAGGGGGGGGGGGGGGGGTTGTTTGGTTAGCACAGGGGCTTGGGAGTAGGGGAGAATGGGAGATGTATGAATTGTATGCAAGCAGAAACAACAAACAGCTCCTTGGTGCTCTCCGCTCATGGATCATGGTGGATGTGGAGAAGTGGTCCATCTGTATCTGTTTGAACAATTCTGATGATGTAGTAGTTTTGCTTTGCACCACTATTATTTTGTAGGGCAAAATGAGGATGGTTGATGGACCCTTCCATTCCCATTTCCCATACTTTTCTGTCCCACGAACTAAAATGTTAGTGTTTGTCCTTTGGAGTGGAGGCCGTGGAGCAGTTGCGAGACCTAACGGACACCGACGTCACTCCTTCCCTCTCCCCTCCTGCCCCGTTACGTGTCTCGTCTCGGACACATGAAGCGAACCCACCATAGAGTTACAGACTTCATCTACCTCTCTTCTCTGGTTCATAGAGAGAGAGAGAGATGCACATCTCAATCTCATTGTATCGTTTAATCGATAATGTGATATGAGATGGGTGTATGTGTTGTATATAGATAATCAACATAGTTAATAAAAAAATGATGTTACTATGTCACAGAAGGGAATAGAAAAGAATAGAATAGAAAACTGGGGACAGAAGATTAGAGAGAGAGATAGACATGAAACGGAAGTGGTCTAGTTAGGAGAGAAGCGAAGTAGTTCTGACGACTGACATAGCCACTCATTCACGATCTCCACCGCCAGACCACGCTCTGTAGCCGGGCTGCGGCCGCCCTTTGGGTCAAGCACAAGCCCCCGTGCTCCCTCCCTCCATCATCTCTGCTGTCTAGATCTTTCTATGACCGTCTCTTTTCTTCTTCTTCCGGCGTTGGTTCTCTTTGTAATTGAACTGGGGTTTCTGAAAATTCTTTCGATGCTCTCTTTCACGATTTGGGTTGTTTGATCCGAGCAGGGAGATGGGATGGAACCCGTAATACAGGTGGAAGCATTTTTTTTTTCCTTCGCTACTGTACTTTGACTGAACTCGTTTTATCCTTCCTCCTGAAAACTCTCACGGATTGAGACGTGTCTCTCCTTCTCTCTTCCTCTCTCTTGTCTAGGAAGCCTGTTTTCTCTTTTATCTCGACGTGCAGCAACCGTACCTTCCCCCTATCAGACCACTTGCAGGAAAACAGGTTGGTATCTATTCCCTAGCATCTCCCTCTATCTCTATATCTCTATTATTATAACACTCATGCGAGATAAAATTCTAGAGAGAGAGGGAGGATAGATCAGTGAGATAAATTGATAGAGGGGAAAGGCTGAATATCTTTGAGAGATTATGTTGGGTTGGAGGTATCTTTCCTCTTAATTACTTAACAATCCTTTTTGTGTGTGTTTGGAGGCTGATTTTGGTTGGAGCGGAATCCACATTCAGGAAGGATCGCCGTTGTTTTCCTCCTTGCATAGATTCTCAAGGGGTACACGTTGAGCTCTCACTTCTGTCTACGGAAACGGCAAAGCACCTCCCCCAGAAATCCCGTATCCCCAATATCTTCATGCACCACCAGGCACCCGCTACTCTACTGTTCATCCTGAATTCACTCACCTCCCCGCCTGTCTCGCCTTCCCTCTGATACACATATAACAACAACAAATAGAGATTGTGTGCGTGAGAGAGAGAGAGAGAAAGAGAGAGAGAGAGAGAGAGAAATAAAGAAAGAAAGAAAAAAAAATATGCAGCAGGAGAGAGGTGGTGGTGGAGGAATAGCAGGAGCAGGAGCAAGGATAGACCAGATGAAGGGGTTGCAACAGCATGATCGCCGGGTGAAGCCACCGGAGAATCAACAACCACAGCAGCCTCAGAAATGCCCGCGCTGCGAGTCTCTCAATACCAAGTTCTGTTACTACAACAATTATAGCCTCTCGCAGCCGCGTTATTTCTGCAAGACTTGCAGAAGGTACTGGACTCAAGGAGGAACCTTACGGAACGTCCCCGTGGGCGGTGGATGCAGAAAGGGAAAGCGATCCAAGAGATCCTACCCGGCCGATAATCTACAGAGTCAACTGCCGTCGGTAACCCAGCAATCATCACAGCAGCAACAGTTCAGCTCCGCGGCGACCTCCACTTCAACTGTCATGACCACCACTGGTAGTAATCCTACTCTGAGGACCAAAGGCGCAGACTTGATGATCCCTTCTCCGATGCCTCCGATGGCACCAAACCCGTCTTCCGTGTACTACCCAAGTGGAGGGTCGTTTTTGTCTTCCTTGGCAGCGCTCCAATCGTTCAATCAGCCCATGAACGTCGGTGGAGATTTCGGGGGTTCCAATCTGGCTCTGCTACAGGGATTCAGTCTGCCTTCTTTCAGTGCCCAGCAGCAGCAATTGTTCCAGATGGGTGCTAGAGATAAGACCATACATCAACTGCTGCCTTCGGAGGAAAACGCAATTCAGCAAAGCAGGCCTTCAGCTTCTAATCAGGAGTGGCACCACCAAAGCTTCATCAACCCAATTACTAACTCCATCGCCTCCGAGGCGGGTTACTGGAGCAGCAACAACAGCAATAACAGTACAAGTGGCCCTTCCTTGAACCCGAGTCAGTGGGTTCGTCCTGATGCGCCAGGTTTTGTTCCGCCATCATCATCATCTTCACAATCTTTCTTATAACTACATCAAGCTTTATGGGCTGACTATATAAATTCAGGAATTCTTTTTTCCTTTTTTCCATACAGAAAACCATTAATTTGTTGGTGGGTTTGAGGGTGAATCTTATTGGTGGCATGGCATGATTATCAGCTGCATCATAGACATGGATTGATGGAAGGGTTAATTTCGATGTGGTCAACACCATGTAGATAGGGAGAAACAATTTTCTGGGTTTTGTTAGGTGGTTTTGATTTAATGAAATTGAACTTGTCTCTTCAGAGTAACTGTTACATCGGATTAAGCTTTATTTGGTCATTTGATTAATCTTTATATAGTTTCTAATCGAGTAGAATCTCTGTGAACTCTGAGAGCAATGAAGCTTTTCTTGGAATAGAAAAAAAATCAAAGTTTTTATACAGGGAGAGAGAGGATTTTGGTGTTGGCAAAGTGACAAGGTAGTTCGTTTAATTATTTTGTGCATACGCTTTATACTTTTTCTCTCTTTTTTTACAGTTTCTGAGTCTGTTCTTCTTCTCCTCTTTCTGCCATATTTGATTGATTGCTTTGTTTGTTTGTTTGTCTGTCTGTTTGTTTTTTTATTTGGGGTCTCACTTCACCGAGTTGATCCTTTCATCTGTTTCCCCCCTCTCTCTCTCTCTCTCTCTTTTCAAGTACGTTTTTTTGGGAAGAGTTACAGACAACACAGGATCAGACGGCCATAAATGCATGCATGCATGCTTTTCTCTTCCAGTTTACCTTAAAAGCACGTCTTTCGTTGGAATGGATGTTAGGTTGGTGGCCATAAATGCAAGCATGCTTTGTTCCCTCGCTCGATTTCTTGCAATTTTGTAAGGTTTCTCTCTGGCCTCTGCATTATAAGTGAAGAGATCGAGAGAATTGAGAATCTGGGAATGTGATAACATATATAAAGAAAAGATTACAGCGTTGGAGTGTCGAGTTGGGGAGGATGCCGGAGGCGTGGAGGATTGGCGGTGGCGGTGCGTAGGGAATAAAAGGAATGCGGTTTCCGAAGCGAAGCATATCTTTGGGGTGTGCAGAGTAAGATCTATTACACAGAGAATAAATGCGTGAAACCTGTGTGTGGGAACTGGGAACCTCCCCATCCAATCTCTCCCCCTGCTTTAGCCGTACAGCTCCTCTCGCTTCTGCCAGGTTCCACTCTATTCTCCACTCCACCATCTCTCTCTGTCTCTGGGCTTTTGGGGTTCTTAAAAGATGCCACGACTGTACTGTCAATGGGCCCACATGTGGGCATCTGCATTAGGTGGGGACTGAGAGGCCGGTGACAGAGAAAGTATGTGATGGGCTGGAATGGATGGTGGTTGTACTACATAGATTATCACAACCGTTATTGTAGCGGCTTCCATTGCAGATATACAGTGGGTAGGCTACGGAGTAGGCCTCTTGTTGCAGAGCAGAATTGCATGGGTTTGGTTTTGTTCTTTGTTCTTACTTCTTATTTTGTGTTTTGCTGGCTGGTTCTGAGGATGAGGGTGGACCATGGATGGGTGGGTGGGATTTTGATTTGGGGCAGTGACCTATCCCAGTTCTCAGAGCTGGTTGGTTTAGCTCTTAAATGGGTTTGCAGTGTTCATTGATATTAGGAAAAAAAACCAGAGATTGAGAGCTCCTTTCTCAAGACGAGAGAGGCTTGCGGATGCAGGTGGCCCCTCACCTTGGGAGGGGGCAGTCCAATGGTTAAACCTCAAAGTGAGGTCTCATACTCTCATTTCTCATTTCTCTGGCTCTTCAAAAAGTTTCCTTTTTTCAAAAATGAGAGGATTGATATATATATCATCCTTTACAAGTAACGTCATATATGTTTGGTTTGATAGAAAATAAGAGAGAAACACAAAATTGAGAAAATTCAGACTTTTCTATCAAACCACACAGCCTAAAGGAAAAAGGGTATAAAACTCAAGTTCAGTCTGTAAAAATGAATTTAAAATAAATAAAAAGAATGAAAGCAATGTTATTTTACGTTTTATTAATCCACCCATCTGAAATAAAAAATCCACATTCTTATGTGGAAAAAAGATGGTGCATGCCAAGAGAAATGAAGATGTTTATTACATCCATTTACACTTTGAACCTCATATGCTTTTAGTTGAATGGAGGAGGATAACCAAAGGAGGGTCTCCAAGAAAAATTATTTACCATGCTTTGATCCACGTGGCTATCCATGGACCATATATATTCTTGACTGGAATGACATCCCTTGGTTCTCCATCTGATATTTAGATTTTAGATTAACTTAATTATTTTGTTTATGCTTAAATATGGGTTAAAATTTTTCGTGTCTGCATGAAAAAGATTTCACCTATTAACCTGATTTTTTTTTTCTTTTTGTAAATGGAAAACATATAAGAAACTTGATTCTAATATTTCTATTTATTTTAACAATATTTCAAAAACTTGTTTTTTTTATTAATACCATAAAAGGGTTTACATGAATAATTTCGTCATTTAAGGAAATTCTATGACATTTACAAAAGCATGCTTTAGTAAAATTTTTAATAAATATTATGCTTTTTTAAAGTTATTGTTATCAAGTGTCTTGTGTGTCTATGATTAACAAAAGGAGATTAATATGAATTAGGAAACCATATTATTGTTAATGTTAGAAAAAGAATCTTTTGTTCAGGGGACAAGCCAGGATTGTTCATTTTGGAGCCCACTGTTTTAGGATGTATGGTTGGAATCCCCTTCAATCTCCAATCTATAAATACTAGTGGTGACTCGTGGAAATGCACGAACTGATTTTTGAAAATAAAATTTTAAGGGAAAAAATGAAGTAATAGTGATTGGTTAAAGTTTTCTTTTCCTTTTTAGTTATTGAACTTCAAATTTATTACTTTTATTATAGCTAAAAGAATGTGTTTAACGTTACATCAATAACCAAGTTAAAAAACAATTTCAAAATTGAAATAACAAACATAACAAAAGGCTCACGTTAAGTGCTTATTATTGTTGAACCTGAAGAATCTATGAAATAAATCTACATTAAATTAATAAAGGAATAGAAAAAACCTAATAACCTGTAGAAAGGAAAAATGATTTTTTTTATAACTTTTATATAAGATATATAAAGGAAAATTAGTTCACCCCTTAGTGGGCAAATTTGGGTTTTGACATTAGTTTGGGTCAAGGTTAGGGTTCATATATAGGTTGGCCCTTAACTTAATCTTATCCATCTCATTAACAGCCTTTATTAGATTAAGCCAAAAGGGATTAAAAAGGTTTAAAAGGAAAAGAAGGATTTTACACGGAGGGAAGATGTTACAAACATTGACTATTAAGGGGTGTGTGTGTGTGTGTGAGAGAGAGAGAGAGAGAGAGAGAGAGAGAGATAATGGAATGGTGTTATTAGTGAGTAAATATGGATTTTATGAGAGGTAATGGAGATCCATGAGGGTCTTAATTTTTTCTTTATTATATTTTTAATGATTTCATTTAAAAATAAATAAGAACATGTGTGATAAAAGAGAGCAAGAGAAGGTACATGTGAACTCTATCGTGAGCGGACACCTCATCTCCCTCTTTCCACTTTCTATTATATATATAGATGGGGTGTTCTCAAATTTTTTTCTGATGTAGCTTCACCTTCTGTTCAAACTTTCGCAATTAAAAAGAAAAAGGCTATTACCCAATGTTGGTCACAACTATTTGAAGTCTTAGAAATGGTGGTTTTGATCACATAGATTCAAACCCTCGTTCTCATGCTTTGATAATAGTGTCCTCTTAATAGATGATATGATTACGACTCAACAAATAACACCATGAACTAAGGTGATGAATTGACTGAACTGAACCATTTATTGTTTTCTTTTTTTTTTGTGGATAAAATAGTCATATAATGAAATATTTAGGGATGAAGTGGTGGACCAAACATTCAGCAAGGTCGCGCTAACTGAATTATTTATTAAAAGATAAATTAATAAATAATTTAGTTAGTGACACCACTTCACGGAAAGAGTCCTCCAACTCATTTGGTTAATTTATCTAAGAAAGGGAGCCCATCCTTCAGGGTGAGAGCTATGTTTCTCTCACCCATACCCTAATTTGTGTGGATACCATGTGGTATCATTAATGCACGATTTTGCGATTAAATGAAGTGGTTTACCCGTATCCATGGCGTTGAATGCTCATTTATAAAGAATTGCTATATCAACGAGCAGCTTTGGCTGACCGTCTTTTTTTAGAAGTGTCAGCACGGGTTATCATTTCTAACTCAATCCATGGATTTTGGATTCCGTGCAGGTCATAAAAGTTAAATGGAAATATCATATACCCTATACATACTCAAGGAATTTGGCATGACCCTCAGTTATTGTAGTCACAAAGATTGCCATATACAATAACAATAGAACTAGGGCAACTCTCCAACATGTATTTGACAACATACACCCATACATTAGATCTTGGTTTACTCTATAAAGACCTTCCCCTCTTTTGTTTTGGTAAACATTATAAACACCTCCCTCATGCCCACTAAGGGCTTTTTAAATGAGCAACTAAGGGCATATTCTGTAACAATTATTTTTGACATCGAAAGTAGGAAAGCCAAGGTACTTTGAAAATTTGTGATTTTCTACCTTTTTTCTGGCATCTAATTGCAAAAAGTTTGTTTTCAAATATCATATCTAATATTTGAGAAATGAGTAATTTAGAATTTTCCTTTTGTAGTTGGGAATGTTTGTTTACCATAAGTAATAAATTGATTATTAAAAATTAGCATAAGTAATGTTTGCGTACCATTATTATGAATTAATTAATTATTTAATAGAAATATAATTAAATATTTATTATGAATTATGTACAATAGGCAATCCTGCAAGACTCGATATAGTCTATATCAGTTCTCATGCTTCAATTAACATACTTGGGATAGTTTAGATAGAGACCACTAAGGCAATGTTTGGTTTGAAGGAAAAGGAAGGGAAAGACAGGAAAACCTATACAAGGTTTGTAAAGGTTTTCCTACCTTTCCCTTCCCTTCCCTAGTTTTTCCTTCAAACCAAACACTGCCTAAAGGAAAGCCTTTCAACTAATTCTCCTCCTGATTAGCAACCATCAGTTAGTCATTGTTGGGTTTTGAATTTAGGAAGCTATAAGTTTGATTCAGTTCTCTCTATTAGCTAGGACACAACTTTGGACCCAACCCAATTTTGTATCCAACCTCATATCGACGGTTGGTCTGGATAGAGGTATGAATTCCAGCCCAACTCTTAATATTTATGCCTGACTAGCCCAAACCAAATATAAAAGTGGGGTTTTTCATTTTTTTTGAACATCTTGCCTTCTTGTTGAGAGTCTATGACAAAATCGAAACTATTGTATATAATTGGGTTGAAGGCATGAATTGGCGGAGTCCGGATCACCTGCCAACATAACGCATTCCAACATCCTACCAATATGATCAGACACCACACATCTCATAGTGGGTTCCACATTTTATGGTGATTTCCAGTTTCATTGTAAGGTATGCGGTGTAAGATAAAGTTGGTAGAGTCTTGGATCGTGTTTTGTTGGCAGAAGATCATTGTGATTATATGAGCCAATGGAGCAAAGGAATAGTTAACTTGTTTTGTGTCTGGCTTCCCTTTCACACTCATCAAAGCAAAAGTATACATATTAAACACATACCTATTTAGATAAAAAAGTCAAAATTAGGCATGTCAATGTTACCCGAAAACCTGTGGCCCAATCCGGCATCTGATTTGATTATCTCGAATTTATATGATGTATTTATGTAATCAAATTGGACTCGAATATTGCAATCTGCAGATTAATAATTGGATTGGATTTAGATTTAACCCATCCAATCTGATTAAAGTCTGAATCCGATTATATTATAATATTTATTGATTTTAATATATAAATTTTATATATTATATTTAAAATTATAAAAATATATTCTATATATTATATTATATATGAATTTATATACATAATAAATTCAATATGTTAGACTTACATTAAAACGGAATTGGATTAAATCCAAATCCAATCTGAGGCTATTAGGATTCGAATTTGAATCTGACATCTTTAAATCAGATCAGATTCAGGTGCAGGTTTTAAATAGTTAAATCAGATGTAAATTTTGCTGAATCAGATCTGAGTCCGATCTGATTACAGCGCTAGTCAATTTTGGAGGTGGGATCTCTTATCAACAATATACGTTTCTATACTAATCCAACATGATACGACACTGCACATCTCATGAGGCTGGACCTACTATATAATTAGGACCCGCCATGTATGAGATCTGTGGTAGAAGGAATATAAATCTGCTAGCAATAAAATACTCTCAAGACTGTCCCAACAAGTCGTTACAATTGTGCATAGGAACATCTCCGTTAAGAGATATTTTTAATGAATGGCTGAAACGTGCTGTGAGATCGGTATGAGGTGCATTATATAAGGAGCAGATCCAAATTTTACGACAAAAGATAGTTGCATTGGATTGTTAATACAGTGTTGAAAGTATTGTATTGATAATATATCCCTGCCGGTTGTAAAGATGTTGGAATTTAGAACGTATTTTGTTGGACTCCAGATCTCCAGCCTTCCATAATTCTGCCCATCTACCCACAATAACTTATCCCTTTCGTAAATTGGGAACACCTCCCTTATATAATTTTATGTAGGAGGATGAGATATTTTCTATGTGTGACTGTAATGTTATGTGAATAGACGTGAACAAAGTTTGTATAAACAAGAGATCCGAACTCATTTTCTTGGCAGGTGAGGTAATACAGATTACAGAGGGGAGAGCCTAAGAAATTCTTTCGGTGGGCTGGCGAGATTGATACGCCATGATTCATGGGTGGATCATGGATGAGCTCTCAAGTCTCAACCCATGGGTCTGGTCTCTCTTTTGTTTTTGCTTTTGAAGTTTGAAACTTGTTGTTGTCTTGTTGTCTTTTGAAGGTGCTCTGACAGCGTATGGGAAAGGATCCAGTGTCTGCCTTTAGCGCCACATCTACGTACATTTGATGTTGAGATGTGGGACACCCTCACATACATGCATGAACAATTAAGGGTCCCACTCTCTATTCACTATCCATCATCTCTCATGATGGGATTGTAGCCCCCCCCCCTCCCCTCCTTGATAGATACACCCTATCTCATTCAAGTATAATTTCAATTGGAATTTGGAAATCATTTCTCCTCCCAATAATACGTTTTCGGGTGTTGAACCCGGTTAAGATCCGGTGTGTAGGGGTGCAAAATTGCAAATGGATCGGGATTCGATCTGAATCCAATCCCATTAGTTCGAATTCGGATAATTCCTGTTAGGATTTTTGAATCAGATAATAGGATCTGATTCAAAATTGGATTGGATTCGGATCATCCCTATTCGATCTGATATATCATTATAAATTTGTCATATTATTTATTTTTTATACAAAATATGTATATATATATATATATATAACGAAAATAATTAAAAAAATACTTGTATTCTTTTGTTTTTACTTTATTTAAATTAATATATTTTATTTTTCTTTTAATAATTTATTAATTTTTAAAGAAAACAAGTTAGATATGATCAAATTCAAAGATCTGACTTATCGATAGGATTCAAATTCAAATCGAGTCATATCTATCCGAATTCAACATGAAAAGTATTGGATCGGACTTCCCAATTCAAATAGGAACCAATCTGTTTGCATCCCACTTTTTATGCCTTTTTTCTGATCCCATTTTGGTGCAGCTTGGGGTTTGGTGGTAGATGCACCCAACCAACAATCGAGTACGGTCAGAATTGATGGGTCTTGTTTTAACCTGTTCCCTTTTAATTTGGAGTTCAATCCACTCCAGAAATCTGAATCCCACCTACAGTTAATCATAAATATCTAATTTTTGTATTTTATACGATAAATATTTTAAAAAATGTATCAATGAATTAATATTAATTTTTTACTAATAAATAATAAATAATTAAAAATTTTAAAAATATATTTTATATATTTAAAAATATTATTTTATTGATAAAAAAATTAAAAAACTAAGTAAAATAATTAATATTTTAGATCATACAGCTGAAATGCAACAACAGGAATTTCAGAGATAAAGTTGAAGGTTATATCTTTGTCTTGTAGTCTGTCTTAAATGACATAGCCTCTTATCCTTGCTCCTTGAAGCATGGGAACAAAAATAAACCGTGGAGGGGATGTATCCATGAGTTTTTCTCGTTGATGATATATTGGGGTCCCGTCCACAGCCAATCGAACGGGTCTTCATTAGGGGTGGATTCGAGCTGGGCCGAGCCAAATACTACTAGGCTCGAGCTCAGTTCAAGCTCGAGCTCGGTTCGAGCCAGAACCTTGAAATTAAGCTCAGTTTTTATTTGATATTTAAAAAACTAAGAATTATAACAATTAATAATTATCATATTTTTATTATATATATTAAATATCAAATATATATATATATATATATATATTCGAGCTGGCTCATGAGCCTCTCGTTTAACAATCGAGCCAGTGAATTGGGCTCGAACTCGGTTGAAACCAAGCTGAGCCAAGCTTAAGCAGCTTGTGAAAAGCTCGGCTCATTGCCACCCCTAGTCTTCATCCTGTGGACAAGACTGGTTCCATCCACGGGATGAACGCGGTGCCGAACACCGCCCAAATTATGAATTATGCGGTGGAGTGGATCATAAAAACCTCTTTTAATAATTATCACGCTATCCCTATTTTAAGTCCATTTTCATAAAATCTGCAAATTCTTTAAAAACCATTGATTTGATATGTGTTTGGAAGCCTGGGTGTTTTTTCAATAAACACTACCACATAGGCGTCACTTCAGCATTTCCCTTCTCATACTCTTCCGTACGCATTGATAATAGCAAAAGGTGACTTCGGTTTTTGTGCATAGAGGTGTAAATTGGGCTCTACTGCTCGTGGCCCAGCACAACCCGACCCAACTTTGGACCGGCTTGGCACGATAGTATGCAGGGTGTGCCAGGCCTTGCATGATCGTGAGGGTCATGTTGGGCCTAGGGTTTTAGGTCCATAGGCTATGCCGGCATGACACGACTGAGCGGGCCATGCCGCCCACAACCTGCGTATCGGCACGACCCAACATATCCCATATATATTATTTATATATTTATATATTATAGATATAATATAATATATTATATAAATTCTAATTATATAATAATATAGTATATAATATATTAATAAAAAACAATTATTTTCAATTTTATTATACTAATTTATTTGATTATTGTATATATAAGCAATTGTATACATCAAAATTCATATAAAATTAAAATTTTTGTTTTTTTTTTCAATTTTTTAAATAAATAGCTTTGGCCCCACCATGGCCTGGCTTGGCTCACGGACCAGCTCGGCCCGTGGCATGGCATGGGACCACATGGGCTTGGGCCATGGGCCATGCTGGGCTGACCCCCCAAGTTATCCCAAGGTAGGGCGGCACGGCCCACACTTTGTGTGGGCCGCCTATAGGCACAACCCGTTTTACACCTCTATCTATGCATGCCTACCGTTTGGGGAAGTTATTTTTTAAAGCTTTCCCCAATAGGTAATCATTTTTTTCATTATTATGCTGATGTAGTGCCTAGTGGCAACTAGTTGTCATAAACGATTGCAATTATTACCTTTTTCGGTTTTACAAGCAAATAAAAGGCAAAAATTGAATGAAAAAATGCCCACAGTTCCAAACACATACTTGGTTAAAAACTCAAACCCATCCACGTGGTTGAACGATTGATTCGTTAAATCCGGTCATTGGGTCACAACTCACAAGTTGTACGCTAAAAAAGCTTTTGGATGCTACAATGAAAAGTTCTTTTTTTTTTTTCTAAAATTTCAATTTTATCTTTTTTATTTATATATATACAATGGTCTAACCCATCTGACCGGATGATGAACCGCTGATCCCGCAGCAAAAATTGTTCAACCGGATGCCTTTGCTTCTGAAGATTGAGATATCAATCATGAACGAACTTCCAATGTTTGGAACACGAACAGTCCCCATTATCCAACCAGGACTATATCCTCTACCAATCATTCATCTAGCAAGAATTCCGACAAAATTGATTTAACTGAAACAAAACTGAATATCAACACTTAAAATACTGAAAGATAAATTTGTGGTTTGGGGCTGAAGATCAGAACAGAGGCGTATGCGAATGGACTTCTTGACAAGGAAGATCAAACCCAGAATCCCATGGATGGATCCATCCGCCACTGCTCTTTCAGTATTGTAATTAACGTGGAGCACCACAACAAATGGAAGATGACTTCATGCTCTAACCCTCACGCAAGAAATTCTCTTAATTATATAATATATTTGTGCTGACTGCTGACTGCTGTGTTAGTTTACTGATGTAGGAATAAAACAGTTGCAGATTTGACTGTTGTTTCCCTTCTTCTTTTTAATGGATTTATAGAAGATTAAAGATGGTCACGTAGCTGTTTGTTGTTTGTTCTAAATGAAAGCAGAAGGTTTGAAATGATGTCATCTCTCGTCAGTGGCGACTTGTTTACTATTTGGTGCGTAAGCTTTTTTGCTCAGATTAGCTACTTGTCTTGTCCCATGTGAAATTCTTTAGACCCATTCCGTGAAGCTTCTGTTTTGTAAATTGGAATTTGGTTTGTTTGTTGAAATTCTATTCCTTCGAATCAGCGTTGGGTGGTTGAAGGAAACTGTGAAAGGGTATTGTGGTTTGGTTGTGTCTTGTGTGTGTGGAATGTTGTGGGAATTTCTTGAGGATGATGTTCATTGCTTGTATTGTATGAGGGTACGGCTGTTAATGCCTTAATAGGCTAGCCCTAGCCTATTGTTTGGCCCTTAGGCTTAGTTTGGTAGTTTGGTAAGAATATAAATATAAATATGTACAATACAAAATATACAATATACAAGGTTTTGCACAAGGGGAGACACGGGGTCAAACCCATGGAACTGTAGCTTTCTACTGTATGACCAAATGGGCCTCTCATGCACCTTTGGCACCTTTTCAAATATAGGTGGGGATCAAATAACCTGTGGAACCATAATCTCTCTAAGGTGAGATAAGATTAGCTGAACACAATAACTATTCAGCAATCTGTGGGATCAATTATAACATTTATCATTGGTTTCACAGCCTACTAAGCAGTTATAGCATTTAGCTGATCCGAATTCCTCCAAGGTGTGACTAGTGGGCCTCATGTGCACCCGACCTGCTCAGCCCCACCTCAAATATTCCGCCTCAATTTTATTCCGTGTTTGATTTAAAAGAAAATAAGAGAAATTGAAAGCTTAGGAAAGTTTCTAAGAAAATTCACAAAAACCTCATTTGGTTCTTTTTATTCTCTATCAACCAAATATAGACAATAACCTTATTGTATTAGTGCCTTGAATTCAAATTGTGAAACAACTTCACCACCTGATTGAAATAAATTTGAAATTTAAAAAAACCTCAAGACAAATTGTGATGGAAATAAATTTGAACTATAATCTCTATTGTTGGTACTGAATTTCTTCTCTTCTAATGCTTATGGATAATTTGTATTTCATGTACTTCTTTTACTTTTTTTTTTTTTTTTCTTTCTCTATAAACTTGCTAGTCGTTTTCTTGTTCTTAGATTTGTTACTTTCTTAATAGACCCAGTAGTTGAGAGGTGTGAGGTTGAACCCACAGAATTGTAAACTCTCCATGATATGACCAATGGGCCTTACATGTATCTTGTTTTATCCTCGCCACTGATTTCCTTGTTATTGTAGCATATAATCTATACCGTATAAAGGGGATAGTTTCCTTAGATTTGGTGCAAATCATAAAAATTAAATTTGATTAACACTTAGAACACATGGTCTTCTGCTACTATTAAAAAAAAAAAAAAAGGATAAATTACAGATACTTTGGTACTAGTGGCACGTAGGCCTTGAACTCTCATTTAAAATAAATACCCATCCTGAACTTTAGATTCCATCACTTTGCCCCCGCCATCATTACTATTTCTGTTAATTTCAAAAAAGATTCTTATGAGGCTATCATAAGTCTATTTAATCTTTTTCAAAACCCCAAACTGCCCTTATATCATTTTATCAGACCGTTTTGTAGAAAATAGATAAAATACAATAAAAATGAAAAATAAGGGAAATTGTCTAAAATTCATCATGATTTTCAGCATTTCTCTTAAATCACAACTTTTCAAAATGTTTAAGACTCACCATGTCACTAACTTGACGTTAGAAAGACTAGCGGGCGTTAATATATTACCATTTTAAGCTTCTTAGAAAAATATAAAATATATACAAAATAAATTAATGCGTGTTAATATATTACCATTTTAATATTTAGACATGAAAAAAAGGAAAAATTCAAAAAATATTTTCAAATATAAAATACATAAAAATATAGAAATCACAAAAAATATAAAAAAATTATTTTCAAATTATAGAAACTATAGAAATTGAAAAACAAAATCAGAAAATAAAAATTGTAGAAAAAACACCAAAAATTATAGAAAAACACAGAAATTGTAAATAAATAACAAAAAAATACAGGGAAATTTATAGATTGTTGAAAATAAAAAATGTAAAAAAAAATTATACAAAATATTAAAAATGCAAAAAAAAATCAAGAAAATTGAAAACTAAAAAAGACCATTTTTCCTCTAACTCACCATTCAAGGGTAATTTGGTCATGAAAATTGTTATTTTTGCTGACATGGACACCTCTGTTAAGAAGCATTAACGGTGCATTAGCGGAAGTTGAGTTTTGGAAAATAAAAACGTAATGACATGGTGAATTTTATACATTTTGAAAAATTGTGGAGAGTTTAAGAGAAATGTTGAAAACTCATGGTGAGTTTTAGACAATTTCCCGGAAAATAAAGGAAAAGTTGAAATTTGTAATACTGAGATAATACCAAAACCAAGGTTTTAAAATCCGATCCACAAACGGAACCATTTTGACCACCAGTTTCTGAGTCAATAGTTCAATTGTTTGAGTCAAACATTAAGATGAATATAAATGTTATGAGGAGGTTGAGAATGACAGTGAGAAGAGGGTTTAGTTGAAGAAGAAGAAGAAGAAGAAGAAGAAGAAGAGTGGTAGCGATCTACAATGGTGAGCAATGACAACAATGATAGTAGATCTAAGATCTCTCTCTCTCTCTCTCTCTCTCTCTCTCTCTCTCTCTCTCAGAACTCAAATCTTTGAATCTGAGATCTCTCTTAGACTCTCATTGATCTCAAATCTCTCTCTCACATATTTTTGTATTGGATCTCTCTCTCTCTCTCTCTCTCTCTCTCTCTCTCTCTCTCTCTCTCTTTCTCTCTCTTTCAGATCTGAGATCATTTTCTTTTCTCTGTTTTATTATTTTATTTTTTAAAAATTTTAAATAGGATCTATTAAATTGTGAACCATTGTCTGGGTTGAACGGTTTAGTGGTCAAATTGTCTAGGTCAATGGTTTGTTGACCAATTCAATGATTTTCGATAAAATAATAGTTTAGTACTAAAATTGAACCGATACCTTGGCTAGTTTCCAAGCCGAATAGTTCCACCATCTGCGTCAATGACATGGTTTTAAAACCCTGAGAAAAACAATAAACAAAAAAAAAATGAAGAAAGAGGGGAGATAAAAGCAAAAAATTGAAGAAAACACAACAAGAAAAATGATGAAAATATAGAAAACACAAAATTGAAAATAAAAACTAGAAATACAATAAGAAATAACATGCTTTAACATGCTTATTTTCATTATTTTGATATTTTCTCTTAACATCTGCTTAAGCTGTTAGGTGAGGTCCAAGTTTTTATTCTCTACTAGTAAGGCATTTCCCTCACCATTTTCTTTTGTAGATTTTCAAATAAACATGTTCTCCAAACGCATTTTCCCAAATAAAAACATAGAAGCAGGGAAATTTCTTCCGCTAGCCAAAAACCCACCTAGACAATCAAATATGACTTCCATTAACACTCACAGAGCCGTTCATTTCCCTTCAATATGTGCTGCAATCAGTCCAACCAAGAAGGAAGAAACAATTGTGTTTGGGTGATGGTTGATCTGGCCAAGGATGCCACATGGAAATCTCTACAACCGCCTCCTTCTTAAGCTACGTTGACGTCATGCATAACAGAAGAGCACAACTAAGGAGTGTCCTACAAGGACAGGGAAGCAGACTTTGCTGGGGAAGAGGAAACCTCTCAAAGACCTTGGTGGACACCGTCATCTCTACAACCCTGGAAGCCCTATCCATTTAGGACACAGACACCCAACTATAAGTAGGTATTCCCGGTTCAAGGTAAGCGACCTTTTTTGGAATTGCACTCTTTGAATACCTCTTTGCACTATCTCTTCGACTTAGACAAATGCTATTTCAATATGCCTGACCCGGCCACATCCTTCTCGATCCTATTAACTTAAGCGCCGGAGTACCTACACGAGGAACTAGGGCTGTTCATAAGAAGACCCAACCCGATCAAACCAACCAACCCGGACTGACCCAACCTGAATCAGCCGGGTTTTCTTCAGCACTAGTCAGTATCGGGTTGTAAAAAATCATAAACCGATGGTTCGGGTCGGTTTCGATTTTCACATATGAAAACCAAAACCGACCTGAACCAAACTGACTTAGTAGTTAGTAGCTAGTCCCTAGTTAGTATTTACAACCTACTTAGTTCCTACTTAACTAAGTTGTCTCTATCCCAGTTACAACCTAACTTAATTTCTAGTCTTCTAGTTAGGAATGACATTAATGGCAAGTATTGTAAGACAACTAGACAAGAAATATTTTTGGAAAAGTTTAAAGAAAATAATCAAATGATCCTAGTTTTTATGGTCTTTTACACCAAATAGGCAACCAATTACAATTAGAATTAGGTGTCATTTTTTACTTAGATTAGAAGGTTTCTTGAAATATACAAATTTCAGTCTTCTTTCTTTAATACAATTTGACTTTCTATTTTCTTGATAACTTCTACTCTAACTTGGTCCGCCCCCTACCAATGTCAGTCTTCTTTCTCTAATAGAATTAGGTGTCCTTTTTTACATCAAATTTCAGTCTTCTTTCTCCAATCTACCAATTTATTACCATGGTTAAACTTAGAGCCGAAACCGACCCAAACCGACCCAACCCGACTCAAACCGACCAGGTCGGTTTTGCTTAACACAGGGTCGGCTTCGGTTTCAATTTCAGGTAACCCGACCAGGTCGGGTCGATTGAAAAAATCTCAGAAAACCGACCCAACCCAATCCATGAGCAGCCCTACGGGGAACAACTCCTTAGGCCTCTAACCTTTCTCCTGGTTGTAGATTTTGGTGCACGGCTTCGTCCTTCACCTTGGACTCGTCCAATTGGCAAGACTATCTAACTGGGTCCTCGGTTCGGAACACATCGGATTGGACAACATCAGATTGGCGCCGTCTATGGGAAACAAACAAAAAGTCATTTCCCAAACCCCTCTCTATGCACTAAAAGCAACCATGCCTAAGAACACACCTAACTACTTTGGAACCAGTTTTCCATCTCGGGGATCTTGCTTACTTTGCAGCTCCCCGCCTCGGGAACCCCAGTATCAAGCAACAGTCGACCCCGTGCAATTCCAAGCCATGCAACAAAAGGTTGACTATATCCTAGCCATGATAGATATAGTGGGACAACTGGCGCACACCCCCAAGTTACTCGCCCTGCCACTCAAGTGCCAACTATAGCCGATCCTCGCATCGAGGACCACAAAAGGCACTATGCAGACAACCATAGGGCCCAATCCGATTATGTGCAACCGCATCCGTTCAGATGATCTGATTCCCCAGCCCGGCCCCGTGTGCATGATGCTTGCAGTAGATCTCATCACTCCACTTGAGTGCCAACAAAAGAATGCCTTGGCCAACATCTGCAGTAGACGCCGATCTCGATAGAAAAATCTAGCTCGATCCAAGACCAGCCTGCGATCCCAAAAATGGAAATGTCCGTAAACGAGGACCTAGGCGATAGAGATGCCGAGATCGAAGAACTGAGGAAGTGGTTGTCCATGTGGATAGAAGCACGACTCCTCTTACGACCCGACCCTTAGAGCAGTACCATAACCAGCCCGTGATGGAACCCATCTTTGTCCAAGAGATCATTGATGAGCTTCCCCCAGCTGCTTGGCAACCCCCTTAGTTCAAGAAATACGATGCAACCTCGGGCCCCAAGGATCACATTGAGGGGTTCAAGGCAATAATGATGCTGCACGACTCCTCTGAATGTCTCAAGTGCAAGGCCTTCATCACCACCCTCCACAAAGTTGTCAGAACCTGGTACGCCTTCCTTCCTCCGTGGTCTATATCCTCATGGGAGCAATTGGAGACACAGTTTGTGGCATGGTTCACCGCCTATTAAAGAAACTATAAGACGTCGGCTAGCCTCATGCAAGTACAACAAAGGAAATGATAGACCTTAAGGGAATACTTGGCAAGGTTCAATGTCGAGACCCTTTAGGTATGAGCTCTAGACCAGTTAGTAGCTGTAACAACAATCATGAGTAGACTGCACTACTCAATGTTCAACTTCTCACTGTAAAAGAACCCTCCGCCCAACTTAACTGCACTTATGAAACATGTACAGAAATACATGAATGCCAAGGAAGCCTAGGAGTGAAGAGGACCAACATGATTAGAAGCGGAAAGACCATGATGAGTGTACATCGGACAAAGACAGCAAGAGATAGGGCCGCCGACCTGAAGGTAGACCGAGGACCCTGCCACTGACGTATAGAAACTCCATTCCCTTGAATGCGCCCGAGCCGAGATACTGATGCAGATACGTAACCGCAACTTCATCAGGTGGCCTGAAAAAGTGAAGTCTTAGAACAACAAAAGAAATCGAGACAAGTACAACGATTTCCATCGAGACCACGACGAGTTCATAGACATCAAGGAACACAAGCCAAGTACTTGGAGGACCTCGTCCAATGTGAGTTCCTCGGCGGGTTCGTAGACATCGAGGAACACAAGCTAAAGGGAGAAGAGTGCCACCCTGACGCATCACCAGCCTGAGTCATCGTTGTCATCTCAGGCAGGATGGCCTCCAAAGGAGAGAGCAGCTCGGCCCACACTGCCTATGCCAGAATGCATCAAGTTGAAGACAATGAACCAAAGAGATAGAGGGAGGATGCTCCCATCACCTTCACTGACGATGATCTTAAGGGGTTTCAAACACCACATGACATCGCCCTTGTGATAATCACCGAGATCGCTAACTTTGAGTTATGATACATACTAGTGAACATAAGGAGCTCGACTGACATCCATTTTGAAGAAGCCTTCGAATAGCTCGGCATTAGGAATGACCATCTGACGCCAGTCAACACTCCCCTGGTAGGATTCTCCAAGGACTCCCTGATACCCCAGGGGAAAATCACCTTGCCACTACAAATAGGCTACGGTCTCATCACCAACATAGTGATGGTGGACTTCATCGTCATTCGCGTCTTGTGGCCCTACAACGCCATCTTCTACAAACCCACGCTAAATGCTCTTCGAGCCTCTGTCTCCATGTATCACATGGCCATGAAGTTTTCGACACCATATGGAGTGGGCATATCTCTTGAAAACCAGAGAACTAAGAGGCAATGTTACTTGACGGCCTTCAGAGGGAGGCCACAAACCATTGAAGTGCTCACCACAAAAAACAGGGACCTGAGGGATGAACTATGTGTACAACACAACCAACTCGTGGAAGACCTCATCTAGGTGCCCCTCTTCGGCAATGACCCCAAGAAGATGGTCCAAGTAGGATCCCTTCGAGATGACATTGTGCAACTTCTCAAAGACAACGCTGATGTGTTTGCCTAGTCAACAACAAACATGTCGGGTATCAACCCCAAGGTCATCACCCACCGCTTGAATACTGACCTACTTTTCCGACCCATGAGGCTGAAGAAAATGAGTTTTGCCTTGAATAGGTGGCAAGTGATCAGTGAAGAAGTGCAAAAGCTACTTGATGTCGACTTCGCCCAAGAAGTGGCATACCTAGACTGGTTGGCAAATGTGGTGATGTCAAAAAAGCCAACGAAAAGTGGAGGATCTGCGTCGAATTCACTAATCTAAACAGGGCCTGATCGAAGGACAACTTCCCCTATCGAGGATCGACCAGCTCATCGATGCAATGGTAAGGCACGAGCTCCTGAGTTTCATGGATTCATTTTCTGGTTATAATCAGATCCAAATGAACCCAGATGACTAGTAGAAGGTGACCTTCATCATTGACCCAGGACTACACTACTACAAGGTGATTCCCTTCAGCCTGAAGAACGCCGACTCCACTTAAACAAAGGATGGTGAATCACATCTTCAAGGAACAACTCAACCGAAACGAGGAAGCCTATGTCTATGACATGCTGGTGAAGAGCAAGAAAATCGAGCAACACCTGGCTGATTTGAAGGAAGTCTTTGGGACCTTCAAGAAGTATTAAATGAAGCTAAACTTGATGAAGTGCGTCGTGCTCTGACAAGTTACCAAGCTTTATGGTCATGCAGAGGGGAATCAAGGAAAATCGTAAAAAGATCCAAGCCATCCTAGACATGCAGTCACCACAGACATATAAAGAAGTGCAATGCCTCACCGGACGAGTGGCCATGCTAAGCAGATTCATGTCAAAATCTGTGAACTGGCTCATACCCTTCTTCAAAGCATTAAAATAGGTGAATGACTTCCAGTGGACAGAGGAGTGTGGATGGTCCTACCAAGAATTGAAGCACTACCTGAGTTCGTCACCCCTGCTCACGAAACTGAGCCCCAGAGACCAGCTACTGCTTTACTTGTCTGCCAATAATGAAGTGGATAGCTCGGTCCTAGTAAAGGAGGAAGGTCAAACACAAAGACCAATCTACTACACCAGCAAGGTCCTTACAGGCGCAGAGATGGTACTCGAATCGAGAGAAGGTTGCCTTGACTCTCGTCAGCTCAATAAGGAAGCTCAGACTGTACTTTCAAGCACAAAGCATTCAAGTACTCACTAACTAGCCACTCAAGAAAATCCTCCAAAGGCTGGAGACATCTGAGTGCTTGATCAAATGGTGCATGGAACTAAGCAAGTTCAACATCGGCTACGCACCTCGGCCCGCTATCAAATCCCAAGCCCTAACTGAATTCCTGGACGAATGCATTTTCTTAGCATAGAACCCAGTCGAGGTCCCACCAGCCTAGACTCTCAATGTGGACGGGTCGTCCAATTGGCAAGGCAACGGTGCTGGGTTTATCCCCCTCGGCTCATACGACACCACCCTGGAGCACACCCTAAAGTTCGAGTTCAAGGCGTCTAACAATGAGGTGGAATATGGAGCCCTGATAACCAGACTTTGGCTTGACTTGGATGTCGGAGCAAGGCACATGGAAGCCTTCATCGATTCCCAACTAGTGGTCAATCAAGTTACCACCCAATTCGTAGCAAAAGGGAGCAAGTCCCCTTTTTACATTCAGTAGACAGGTATGCACTACACACACCTACCCAACCAAACTCTAATGGCTAGGGACTTCGAAACACGTCATTGCACATACTATCTCACACATATCGACCATGTCGAGCTGATCTGGAGTGATTGACAGAACCAACCGAATTAAAGCAGTCGAGACCTAGAGCCAAACCGGCCCTATCAGGTGTTGGGGGAATGACGTCCCCACCACAACTACAAAAGGGCGACCATTGAACTCCACACACCCAGCCGACCAACAATCGGAGCAGAGCCAGCCGATGACCATGATTAGCCCAGCTAGAGAGTGTTAGGCTCTCCAAGACTAGGTTCCACCAAGCTCTCCAACACCATTCAAAGCTCGGAAGCACCTTGGCCAGCATAAGACCAATGTCACGAAGTTGAAGACTTCGATGCGGCCTATGGACCCAATTGATCAACCTAACTCTGAAGCGAAAAAACTAAGAAAAAGAAAGGAAAAACAACACATAACGTACTTGGCAAAAAGATCAAACATCCATTAATGGAAAGGCTGATACAGTAATTATAAGCTTAGAATGTCGAGTTGTGTGCAACAAAAGAGAAAAAGAGAACATCAATTCAGGCCAGCCATGCTATCTGCAGGGTTAACCTCCTCGAGGTGGCCATGCTATCGTTTGGGGAAGATTGCTAAGCTAGCGGTGCCTCAACATCAAAGGGCCCATTTTGCTCCATGGTCATGGCGATATCAGAGTGCTCGCGCTTGACCCTCCTCTGGCAGCCAGGAGACCGTAGCAAAATCGTCAAGGGCAATCTAGAACTCCTTGGACTCCTTGTACCAGGTGATCACCCCCTCCTTGGCACGTAGCAATTTTGCCTCTGCCTCTTTGTCTGCCTATTGTGCCTTGTCGCGGACGCCTTAAGCTCACGAGCATGGCTCTTCAAACGCCACAACTCTTCGTCCTTGGTTACCGCCGCTTGCCTCAGCTCAGCCATCTCTACCCACAGATAAGAGAACTCGCCCTCCTGAACCTCGACCATCTGACAGAGGGCGCACATTTTGTTAACCAGTGTCATCACCGCAAATACATCCTACAAAAGGAAAACGCAAGTCAATGAAAACGACAAATCACACTGAAGAAAAGAAAAGGCAGTGCATAGAGTCTTTCCACGACAGACTCCCTAATGACTATGTTCTCTAGCACCTTGCTCATGTAGTTGCCAATCTCCCTACAGATGTCAGGCAGCAGAATGCCCCAATCCAACTACTCGAGCATGCCCTCAATTTCTAAAGTGTCCTTTGGCCGAACACTCCAACTCAGCTGCCGGCTCTACTAGACCCGGAGATGGCACCTGAAGACCTCTTCACGGCACGGACCGTGGTGGAGACCAGTCAGAGCCAACGTCCACCACATCTCCCTCAAACGGCCTCAGTCTTTTGGTCGGCTGAGGGTTCGCAACCTCAAGGTGGTGTTGTTGTTGAGTCACCCCAACATGGACCATCGCCCTCCTTTGCGCTACAGCCTACATGCGTCTTGCTCTCTCATCCTTGTCAACGAACACCTTACCTGCTAAAGAGAACGAGTCTATCAAAACCAAAGAAATGAAACAAGAGGAAAGACACTTACAAATGCAAAGACAGACCAGCCGAGGGCTCCATCAGCTCGACATGGACCAACATAGAAAATGGCGTATACTCTTACATGTCTACTCTCTCTATCCGCCAATTGGCCACTAACCCCTCCCTAGATAACTCGACCTTGGTCAGCGCCTTCACCTTGGTCCTCAGGATTAACATCACGGTGAGGAATGGCTAACCCCTCTGGTAGTGCACAAAAAAGAACCTCTCCTTCCAGTGTTGCACCAAGAAGGGGGCTTTGATGAGCACCTTATTGTATTGTCGAGTCGAGAAGTAATAATAGCCTTATTGGTACTTCTTCAGGTGCAAAAAGTATGTGAACATCAGTAGGGTCATGTCCACGTGGTGAAACGAGCAGTAACAAAGGATGCTAACCAAGTATCTAAAGGTATTGGGCATCAATTGGACTGGCTAGACACGATACCACCTCAGCCTGGCTATTAGGCTGTGCTCATGGATGCAAAGCTCCCTCGGTCGAGATGAGGTAGCCCTCTCACCGATACCTAGGAACCTTAGCTTGTACTCCTCAGGAATACAGCAAAGGACCCTAATTTGGGACATGTCCCCGGCTGTCAACCTACAAGGTGAAGATGCAAAGCAGCTGTTGAACCACACAGGGGCGTTGAGCACCTCTTTTGACACAATGTCCACTTCAACCTCGTTGGTTTCCCCAACCTTGCCCTCCAGAAGGGCCACAACCTCCTCTGTTGCGGCACCCTCACCCTCAAGCCCATCGACCACGACCACATGGGTCGATCTTGCGGGCCACAACTACAATGGCCTTGGGATGAGAGCTTGGTTCAGACTCACTACCCAACGTGCAAGAGCTACACGTAGAGGAATAACAAGAAGACGAGAAGGAAGATGAAGACATCTTACCGAAGAGTTGCACTGTAGAACACCTAAAGCATCAATCGAGGACTAACTCTCACTAAGCTCCTAAGATCGCTCACTCAAAATGACAAAGTAAAATGGCTCACCACTTCCCCTTTTATAAGGGGGACCAATGGTCCAAATTAGCCTAAATCAACTGCGCCGAATTGACACCGCCCTTCACATTTGCATGACCTTGGGAAGACGAAATGATGCGTCTACCGACCCGTATTGGAAATGGCCTAAGCATTGAATCAGTCAGTCTGCCCAGCAAGCTGATTTTACTCTGGGCCAATCAACTCGAAGAAACTAATGCTACTCAGCCGAGGACCACCGAACTCTTCCTTTCCCAGCCGTGGCTGAGGACTATACTCCTTGACTTTAGACCTGGAGGAGTGGTGTTCAGGTGATGGTTGAGCTGTCCAAGGATGCCACGTGGCAAATTCCGCGGCTGCCCCCCTTCTCAGGCCATGTAGATTCCATGTGTAACGACAAAGAACGACTAGGAATGAGTGTCTTGCATGGACAAGGAAGCGGACTCCAAAGGGAAAGAAGAAAGCTCCCGAAGACGTTAGTCGACACCCTCATCTCGACAACCACAGAAGACATATCCATGTGGAACACAAACACCCAACTATAAGTAGGTATTCCCTGGTCAAGGTAATGGACCATTTTTGGATCTGCAATCTTTGAATACCTCTTTGCACTATGTCTTCGGCCCGGACTAGTGCTATTTCAACCTATCCAGCCCGACCACATTCTTTTCGATCCTACTGACTTGAGTGTCAGAGTACCTACCTGGGGAACAATTCCTCGGGCCTCTGGCCTTTCTCTTGGTTGTAGATTTCAATGCACGGCTTCATCTTTCCACCTCAGCCTTGTCTAATTCGTAGAATTATCTGATTGTATCTTTAATTTGAAACACCTTTAATCAGACAACATCAATTTGATATAATCATAAGAACGTTAAAGATTAAGTTAATAGAAGTCGCTGCTGGAATAAAACACAGTGTAAGGGACGCCATGAAGCCATGATCGGGAGGCTCTGAAATCAAGTAAAAGAGTTGATAGTGAAGCAACTTCAGAGGTCAATAAAATTTGGCGGAAGCATTCAATCAAATAGTTGCCAAGCCCACGTCGGTAAGGCTGCCCAAGTACAAAACAATGTGGTGGGAGGCTTGAAGCCTTGATCCTAGCAATCACGAACAATCAATGATTGACATTAATTTATTTCCTAGTAATATGACAGATTCCTTTGTGATCAGAAAGAAAAGATATAGGAAGAGGCAAACGGAGAGAGAGCCATCAAAGCAAAGACAACACCCTGGCCGCATTCATAGAAGTCGATGCAGCAACCGTAAAAGAGCCTCTAGACTCATCAAAACAAACAACCCATAGACAACATTCAAGCCAGAACAAAAGAAGAGCATCATCGACTTTGATCACAGCCAAGGAAATAGCGTTCAGGAGGAAAAAACAGCAGAGCCTATCTAGTATCTACCCAATGGCCGGTCGAGATCGAATCTACAGCTCTGCTTCTTTCTCTACTACTACGAGTCTACGACCGACCTCCTCTCCTCTCCTCTGTCAAAGGGTTTCAGTTTCACCACTACGTCAATTAACGATTTTGGATAGTTTACAACTGGGGAGAGAATCGAGCATCTGTTTTAATTTGGATACGCACTGCAAACAAGGAGAAATGATATTGTTTTCCTCTTTCGTAGTGGAATTTCAAGCTTGTGTGTGTCAAACAACTCAGTCTCCCCGCGTTAATTCACTCGATTATTCCATGTTTTGTGACCAACAAATTGAAAATCAAATGGACATGGGAACTCACAATCAATATTGTCAACTTAAACGGTATTGGAAGTATTTTTATTTGACTATCAAAAAAACGACATTAGAAGAAAACACATCTAGTTTCAAATGGACATGGGAACTTACTATCAATATTGTCAACTTATACGACATTGGAAGTATTTTTATTTGACCATCAAAAAACGACATTAGAAGAAAATACTTTTAGCGTCTGTTTGGCATTGATGCCGTTGCTTCAAAAAACGGCGATACATCAGCGTTACATCGGAAAAAACATACTCCAAGCCACACTTTGAAAATCAGGAAGGCGTGGCTTAAAGCAATGTCGAATTTGGCATTTCCTAGAACTGCAGCTCGTTGCTGCCAACAAAGACATGAGGTGGTAGTGATAGGGACATGACATGACACTGGATAATAGGTACCAGTGCTGATCAAAACATTTTTTGGAGCATTGGTACCAACTAAAAAACGTTGTTGTTGCTCCAGGAAACGTTCTACCTGGCAACAACATTTCCAAACAAAAAAATAAAGACATCGTTTTCTCAAAAAACAGTGTTTCCAACCCACACATCAGCAGCACTGTATCTGCAGCATCGAGCCAACCATATACTTAGTTAATTTTTATCAATGCAAAGGAGGAGTTTATGAGTTTATCTTCACTCCTTCCAGCCACCCTTTAATTAAGGGTGTTCAATGGAATGCAAAAATCCGATTTTGAATTCGAGATTTGATGTAATCGAATTGAATTTGGATAATTTGAATATCTAATCAGTCGAATTCGGATATCTTATTTATATAAATTAATTAATCATATTCGAATTTAAATATGACTGATTATTTAATTCTTATATATAATATATAAAATACTTAATTTTTTATATAATTTATATATATAATAATTAAATTATATAAATAATTTATATATTTCTATATTTTATATAAATAAAATATTTATTAATTATCTAAAATAATTAATTGATCGAATCAAATATTCGGATATTTAATTGAATTTGATTTGAAATATTAATTTTCAATGTCCATAAGATATCAAATTATTTAACCAAATTCAAATTCAGATATTACATAATTCAATTCGAATTAGTTCCATTCACACCTTACCTTCAATTGTGAATATGTGAGCTCAAAAAGTCAAGCTTTAATGCAATGTTGGGTGCGTGTTCGGTGGGGTGCACGGAAGGATGATTGATTGCTAATTAGCCCCTAGGTCAGCCAAGCCATTGAAGTAACCTTAAAATAATTAGGGAAAATATATAAGAATCATCTAGAAGTCAAATTGTTTTGAATGGAAGGCAGATGCGGCATGTAATTTTCATATGGTTCATCAATATCAAAAGCAAAAGCTATTGGGGTTCCAGTATTGGTTATATTAATTTCTACCCATTTGCTTAACTAGTAATATTTATTTTAAAACCTTATATGTTACCATCTCCATTACATTTAAAAAAAAAAGTATGGAGAAATAAATCAACAAGATATCATACGATGATATCAAATGTTAGAATCTACCTCATGAATATTATGAGGCCAATAGTATATACCATTGGGTTGAAATATGAAATCAGTAACTCAAATTTGATTTGATTTGTTTAGACTTTGAACTATTTGGGAGACACCGACTAGGTTTTACATTAAAGGAGTCAAACCTACATAAGTATATAGTATGACCACAGATGTGCGGCTCCAATTCGTGGCGGATAGAGAGCGGGTAGGAAAAGTGAATAGGAAATCCCAAGTGGAGAACAAGCTTGAGACATGGAGTTCAGATCTCCTATCCACGAGAACTCTGCCCACGTCTATCCACAACACATTACCTCTCGTGAATTGGGAACATCTCCCCCTGCATAATACTATGCAGAGGATGAGATGTTCTCCATGTGTGACTGCAATAAATGTGGGCAGGAGATCGGGACTCTGAGACATGACATATATCCTTCAAGAAAAAAGCACAATGGCACTTCCCAAACTCTCTACACACACCTTCTAGCTCTCCTACTTTCTAGTTTTCTTACTCTCCAACTTTCCAAACTCTCTAACTTGCTTATCTATCGACTTGAGCATCAGAGTGCTCCTCCCTCATAAGGGTGTCATCAGATCCTCATCAGCTCCTTAGGGCACTTCTTTTACTACCACTCATTCATCTCGGTTCGGATAACATCAGATTTATTTCTAAAAAAAATAATTCAAAACAACAATTTTCTCTTGTTGTGTGGTAATATTATTCATTTTCCTAAATGTCAGGAACTTCATTATAATATTTAAATAAGCCAATTAGAAATCCATTACAATAGACTACTTGATTTTGTATATCTATCATTTTGAGATCAACAGGAAGGACTTTTCTATGTGAAGCTTGAACCCAAGGAAGTTTTGACTTTGAAACATATATAGCAAGAGGCCTAAGGGAAGTTAGTAGTTCTCCTCAAACAATTTTTGTTTCATAGAAAGTCCAATGAATACATTAGAAAATATGTGAAAGAATTGCCAACAAATAAATACCAAACAAAGGGCTCTCAACAAAACATGGTTAATTCCTGTGTGATAGGTTTAATTAAACTACCTACAAGATTAATAACAAAACAAATCTCTAGTTATGTTAGATTTGCATTCAAAACCAATAACTTAAAGAATATTGCAATCTAAATTATTGAAAAACTTGGGAGAAGAAGAATAAGAAGGAAAACCTCCTAAAAGACATCCAAATTATCAATAAAAAGTTGAAAACCTTTGTAGGACTTTCACGGCAGATTGACAGAATATCAACACTAAACTCTCTACAGGGTTTTATTTTAGTACACTATATTATGTTTCGATATGAAAAATTCAATAAACTGCTTTATTATTATTATTATTATTATTATTATTATTATTATTATTATTATTATTATTATTTTGTGTATTTGTCACTTTGGTTGTATCTCATTAGACATAAGAAGTGAATCAATTGGGATAGATCAATACCATTTTTAATCACGATTTCTTTAATTTCTTTATACTATTGTACATTTATATCAATCCAATTTTATGTGATTATGTACTAAACTCACAATTCTCACTAACATATAACTCTCTTTTAAAATAACATTTAAGTGAAGAAACTCCACTTATGTTCAACTACTAAACTCAGGTTTTATTTTAGCATGAAAAACATTCCTTACATTAGCTTTAATTTTTGGGGAGTACAGCTGAAGCTAATAATAGTTAGTGATCTATATATGTATCATCATAAAACCCTATATATTGCTAAATTTACAGCACAAACAGATCCCATTGATGTTGATCAAAAATAATGATCTGGCATACGTGTTGATAAGTAGAAAACAATTATATACTTAGATTAGGACAATTAATTTAGAACAAAATTTTACAAATAAAGAAATCAATTTAGTTTTCCATTAAGGAGGAGGAGAGATACCTAATACACAATGATAAGAAGCATTTGATCTACTACCCACACTTCATTTATCACTAATTAAATGCAAAATGGAACTTGAACATCAGTACGTAGTAAGGAAGAGGATTATGGCATTCACAATAACCAAAAACTATGTACTTGAGCAATAATTCAACTTTTGTCATTAATTGTTGTCTTGTATTTCTACTGTTCCTTGTGCAAATAAATTTGGGAAGTTCCAATCAAAGGTTCTTAATCAAACTCACCCAAAGAGGGAGAATTCAAACCAGACTTAAGTTTGGGTAAGGTAAGGCTCAGGGATTACACTTATATACCAGCCTTATCCAGCTTTTATCCCCTGGGCCATTCACAGCCCTTTGTTAATAAATTTGATCCTCTGCAGCTCAAACTGGAGTTGCTCACTCAGTCACTCTTGGTTGCATGCATCTCATTTTTTGGAATTTGGTCTGGGACCAGCAGGACAAAGCACAGGCATGTGCACATGCTTCTTCTGTCTTCACTGGTTGTTTTGGCGTCCGGATGAGACCTAGATTGGTCCTTTATGAACTGTGGGTCTATCCAAACACACCCACAAAGAAAGAGATAAAAATCAGCCAAAAACAAGTACAAGAACATACATGCAGTCACCATTGGAACTATCCACTCACAACACAAATCAGAGTAACCATGTTCGTTACTTAGTCTGCAGAAGATGCATGTCAACCTCTTTGATTCAGTATATTTGTCAGGTATAGAAGCAAAGAGGTTACTATATTGTTAGTACAATCTACAACATAAACAGTGGTACCAAGAAGGGTGTAGACAGGTGGTTTTCTGTACTCAACACTGAATCTGCATTGATTAAACATAAAATTTAATTAAAAGTTTTTGAGTGAATGATGTCTGAATGAATTTATTCCAAACTCTTCAATGACAGCAATTCTCCATTTATTCAAGAGATGCAGTTTTAGGGTTTGCACAATTATTTAAGGGAACAGAAAGCCCAAAACCACAGCTTTCATCAACACTATCAGATGTAACAATAACCAACCACAGAGATTAAACACCCACATTTGCAACAATAAATCTCTCTCGCTTTTATATTACTATATATACCCAACCCTTCCCCCCTGAAACAAAACAATAAGAGTGAAAAAAAAAAAGCAGAGAACTCATTAGTTCCCCAACTGATGATATATCTTCTTTGAGGACTGCAATATATGAATGTATCTCTAATAACTCGGCCCCTTGCCCACCACCTAATGACAGATACACTAGAAAGAAATGCAATGTCATGCTTATATACATACAAGAAAACCAACTTACTAGACCAGGAAATGCATCCAAGTGCTGTGAAGGATCCTTCCCAAGAAACCTTTCGGCACTTGAGCTAATGACAGCAGCGATGCCGGAGACGATGAAAGGAAGATGATCCGAGGTTCCTCTCAGAGCAAACAGTTTGTGTCAACCACGAAAACAAAAATAACAGGCTGTGGTGTTTGCAACTGAGATGATCGCTCCGATCCAATCTCCTCCCTTTGTAGTAGCTTTCATGCCAACTTTGTTGCTTCTGAATTTCCATCCGTTGTGGCCATGAAGTTCACTACAAGAAGAACCCGCAGAAAACCTACCTAACTAAGAAGACCCAGATGATTGTAAACTGTAAAGAGAGAGGATGTCTCATCAGTATTCTCAGATCAAATCAAAGAAGTGACTGAAGATCCGAAGTTGTTGAGATAAGGCCAAGCACCAACAGCCGTTGAGTTCCAATATAGGGATGGATCGGCAGTCGATCCAATTGGTTCAATCGTATTCTGACAAGGAACATTCCAATCCACCTTGTTGTTCATTCTATCGTTCCCTTCTTCCATCTTCACTTCTTTCAATACAACACCCAGATCGCCATTCCCATCCATTTGTAGATCTTCAAAGGGTAACAAGGCCTGAAAATTATTAGCTGGTCGCCTCTCTTTCAGACCACCCAAGATCAGTTTTTGCTGCTGAAGACTAGAAGCCAAAAGAGAAACTGTTGATGTAGAAGATGACGATCCAAGAAGTGATGAGTAGTTTGAAAGAAGAGAAGTGGAAGTAACAACGTCTTGGATTTGAGTAGCAGGATCGAACCCAGTTCGGTATTCGTCGCCATGTGTATCAGCATTCATTGTAGCCGACGGGAAGCCCAGTCCGAGAGCATTCAATTGAGGCAGGAGATCGTAACCAGCACATGATGTCGGCTTGCTCTCCATGTTAGAAACTCTCGGGTGGAAACTCGGGAATGGAAGATTCATGTCAGAAGGATTACCGGAAAGGCCGTAGAATAAAGGACTAGTAATGTGGTTGGAAGCGGTGGATACATCGACACGAGAAGGGGGAGGTGGTGGTGTTGGTGGAGTAGTTTGTGATGATGAAGAAGCTTCAGTGGTTGGTGCAGACCTCTTCACCCTCTTGTTCTTCCTGCACCCACCGCCAACTGGAACATTACGCAACGTTCCGCCTTTTGTCCAGTAGCGCTTACAAGCTTTGCAGAAGTGTCTGGGCTGAGATAAGCTGTAGTTGTTGTAGTAACAGAATTTGGTGTTGGATGAATCGCAACGAGGACATTTCAGAGCCTGATCTGAACCTGGTTTCTCCATAATTCTAACACTTGAAGCCATCAATCCTGTCTCATCCACTTTCTGCACCAGAGAAAAAAAAAGAAGGATACAAGGCGGTCCGAGAAGTAAATAACAAACCCAACCAAAATATTCTTGTCCAAGAGCTAAGAAACAAAAATAGTGATGTTATGTACAAAATAATTGAGACCCTGGTGCGTGTTTGTGTGTATGAATGAGAGAGAGAGAGAGAGAGAGAGAGAGAGAGAGAAAGACCTGTGGCCAGTCGTTACTGTTGGAAGGGATGCCCATCTTCTCACAAGGACCCAACAGTCCTTCACTCAATGGAATCATTGAAACAGAGAGTAAACAGACAAAGAGCAGTTGGCGACGTGAGTTCTTGAGGACGAGTTGAATTGAAATGGGAAGGAACGGAGCAAGAGTGATAAATGGCAGAAGAAAGAACCCAGGCGGAAATTAAAATTATTTAATTTACATCAAAACCAGATGTCAAGGGTAGAATATAATGGATGAAAATCAAAAGGCGAGATTATAATTAGTATTAATTAATTTAACTGATCACCCTGCTCCAAACTCCAATCCAATAACCAAGAACAAATCACAAGGAGAAAGAAAGAATATTACAGACTTCAAAATTCAAATCACACTACGTAACATTCCTTTGCACTTGCATTATTAATGGGGTCCTAGAAAGAGGGAATCCCTAGGGACCAAGACCCGAGGCAGTGAGACAGCAAATCCCACAAATCCCCACTTCCTCTTTTAATGCATTTTTTTTTAATAATCAATTATCAAATCAAATCCTAACCCTAAAACATGATATCCAAGATGATCCATTAGCACAGCTGCAACTCTACAACCCACTAGAGATATGGATTGGACTTTGGAGGTTTCACTTTCAGAGCTCTTAGTTCTAGCTAGACCCGAATGGTTAAGATTCTAAAGACTAGATGACCATCAGAGCCTCTGGTAAGTGATTCTACTGTCGGCCAGTTCATATGGGTAGACTGCAGAGACTGTCCCACTTGTTATAATTTATTCAAATAGGTGTGGCCCGCCATGGATTTTTATTTTTTTGGGCTAACCAGCTCCATTGGGGAATATAATGATCAAGCCGAATAGGGTTTGGGTTTTGATTGTGTTGGGTCAAGGCCATCTGAACCGACCCGGTTTAACCCGAGCTTAGATACAGATATTGCAAACTCCAAGAAGAAAGGGACAAAGAGACACCATGTGGGGCGTCTACACTACATCTCATTCAGGCCCCTCAAAGGATGAATGAAAGACCAGGCTTTATGCACCAGCTGCCGCTCCTTCTTTCTTCTTTCTCACTTCCTTCTTCCTCTCATCAGTTGTCCTCCGCTTGGGTTAGAAAACCGTTGAGAGTGTCAGATTCAGATAGCTTTGGAATGACTAATAATATAAACGCCAGACCCATGTGGTGGGCACTGCGCAAGCAGGCAGCCCCCCCAGCCAGCTCCAAGAAAAAGAAAAGAAGATGATCAGTAACCAAAAAAAAAAAAAAAGCAAACATGCATGGTTTGGAGGACAAACGGATTTTGTAGTCTCCCAAGGGATCTTCTTCTCCCTCCCCTACATCCCATAATTATTCCTCCTCCCCCAATTTAATGGACTTTGGTCTTCGTAATTTATTCAAAAATCATCAATATATTTCTATTACCCACCCAGTAACAATGTGGCTGCAGCTCAGTTGCAGAAATGGAGGATTCATCCAGAGCTGATCAGAATCTCCATTCTCAAGGGTCCCATTTCATCTCCGGCACCGGCAGGCATCTGATCATGTAATGGAATTTTGTGTGCGGCTGATGAGAAGATTTTGTTAGTGTCTGTCTTTGGTGGGTGGGAACCTGCAGTGAAGAGTGTGGGTCCGGATTCCTGAAGGGTTGGGTGATTATAAGAAATGAATTAATCTTCAGATAAAAGTACTAGCTATAACAGGTTCACAGAATAATGTTAAAGATAGAGTAGTACTAAGCATTGCATGAGATAGGAAAGCTAGGCCTTGGTCCTCGTTGAACAGAGCAACAGGACGTAAGGCGTCGGTCAAATCCAGAGGCGGACATTGGGTCCTACCCTCCACTCACCATCCCCAACCCACCACCACCGGACACGAGATTCGTTCTCTTACACAAGAAAAGGAGAGAAAGAAAGAGAAAGAAACCCAACATGTTCTTAGATGTGAAGGAGACTGAACCAGAGAGAGAGAAGTAAAGAATCAATCCACGCCAACCGTACCCCATCAAAGGCTGACGGCAATGCCGCTTAAAAAAAGCTCAGACAAAAATCTCACTCTCCATTTATTTTCTATTCTTTTGTTTGTGTTCTCTCTGTATATAGACTATATAATATACCATGCTTACTAACAAATTAATAACAAAACCCAAGACTATGTACATTTATATATATTTATAATGTGTGATGTCTGTGTGAGAATGTGGATGGATTGTTCCAATATTAATATATATCCATTCTTCATCAGTTAAACCATGCATTTCTGATGATATATATATATATATATATATAATACAAAGACAAGTAGAAACTAGGCATGGATGCTTCACTAATCATGACGTACACCAACTAATATTGGGCCCCACTTAGAAACCTGACACCCTATCAGAACAATCAATACCGTCTGATCATAAGGGGTATATCAGAGTGAAGATTAGTGGGGTCCTCTTGATCTTGTTGATTTTTGTGGGGCCTTAACACCCTTTCAGGGACAAGTAGTGACTACTAAAATAAAATAAGTACAGTAACATAATAAACGGCAACCGAGGGTGTGATTGGAGATGACTTGGGTGCGTCCATGTTAACCCCATTTACATGCAATATAATTGGTGGAGCCTGACTCGACAATATGCATGGATGACAGATCTCTATCAGTAGGATTAGCAAATCCCCTCGTCCTGTTAGGCCGGTCCCAGTGTATACATATATAAGGACCATTTTAGGCCGGTCCCCAGCATCTGAAGTCTGAACCGACCACAAGGATGATGGGCCTTGAGTTTAGCTCGTAGTAGGTTTCAATGTAGAGGGAATGAGAACAACCCAACAACTAATGGGCCCTCAGCTGGACCGGCCGAGCATTCGTCCAGGCTCCAATCAAATGACTGGCCTAAAATCTGCATTGGCTGCAGTTGATAGCTAACGTGGGGCATTGTTATTGGTTAGACTTAAAAGCATTCACCAAGTGCAGCTTATTAAAGGGCTGGGCCATTGTATCTGTACTTGTAAGTGAAGCTAAAGGATAATTGTTGTGCAAGGTGGCTTGGCGTGATTGGAACAGGTCGGAGTTGTGGAGATGGCACCGGCGTTATGGGCCTAGAGATAGAGAATCTTGGGCTCGCATCCCTTCACAATAAACAGTGGACTGTTGCTCATGGAATTTTCATAGCGACTGCTTGTTCTGTGGGCCCCTACAATGCTAGGGAACGTTTCAGAAATATTCAATTCAACTTTGCTACCTCTTAGAGAGAGAAAGAGAGATTCTCTCCTCTATTATGTGTTTATTTTACTATTTTCTTCATTCTTGGAATATCTTACTAGTGTAAACTTGGATGGGCACTAAAACCTGCTAATTAATTAAATAGACCAAACCCTTTTCTCTTCTCTCTGTCTCTGTCTCTCTCTCAATGAGTGTGAGGAGAGGTCATATTTATATTGATATGACATAATTTATAATTGAAACAATACTTCAATGTTATTGAGTATGGTGTGGATGGGATGACTCATGACTTGGTTGTGACTAAGATAAAATTTATATATGCATCATCATACAAATTGAATATCGAGTCCGTTCACATTGCCAATGCTAACCATTTATGTGATTCATCCATGTGATAAGCCAAAATTTTCTGTTTATTTTTTTTTTTACCTCTGATATTTTATTAGTTATATTACTCATGACCAGTTCAATACAACCAATGCTTTAATCGGGTCGGATCTAGCTACATCCGATCTGATCCAATTACCAAAACATTAAATTCGTATCCAATCCAAATTCTATATCGAACCAAAATTGGATTTAATTTGAGTCCAATTTATTGTGTTTAAAATTAAAAAAATAAAATAATTACTTTTTAATTCATATATAAATATTAAATATTAAATCTGTTAATTCTAAACTTCATACAATTATTATATATAATAAATTTATCTTTTTGTCAATCCTATTGGACAGAATTAAATCTATATCCAATTCATTATTTGCAACTTCTAACATCTAAATTTTAAATTTATATAAATACAAAATATTAAATTTATTAGTCAAAAACTTTTTTAAAATCCCACGGCAGCCCTACTATAGTCTGTAGGTTTTGTTATTACTCGGGCAATGTTTGGTATTGATGTCATTGCTCCAAAAAACGGTGATACATCCGCATCACGTTGGAAAAATTAGTTTCCAAAAAACGGTAATATGTTTGGAACCATTTTTCCATAAAAATGGTGCTCTAAACCATGTCTTGAAAATCAAGAAGGTGTGGTCTAGGGAAACGTAGAATTCAACGTTTTCTCAATTTGGAGCTCATTGTTGCCAACAAGGACATGATGTGGCAGTGATGTGGACTTTCTATAATGGGTACCCATGCTTAAAACAAATATGAAGCACTGGTATCAAACAAAATGTGTTGTTGTTGCTATAGGAAACGTCCAACTGGCAGCAATGTTTCAAAAAAAAAAAAGACATTGTTTCTTCAAAAAACGGTGCTTCAGAAAACGATGCTGCTGATATATGGGTTGGAAGCATCGTTTTCTGAAAAAATGATGTTTTTTTCCTTTTTGTTTGGAATCGTTGCTACCTGATAAGACATTTCTTGGAGCAACAACAACGTTTTTTCTTTGGTACCAATACTCCAAGAAACATTTTCAGCACTGATATCCATTATCTAGTGCCACATCACTACCATCTCATATCTCTATTGACAATAACTAGTTACAATTTCAAGAAACGCCAAATTTAACATGTTTATAGGTATGACTTAGAACACCGTTTTTTATAAAAAAAAAAACGATTTCAAACAGACACCCGTTTCTTAAAACATCGTTTTTTCCGATATGACATTGATGTAGCATCGTTTATGGAGGAAAGGCAACGATGGCAAACAGACGCATAATCGATCACCTTTGACATATACGTACGAAAAAATAGATCAAAAGCTGTCTGCAGCATTAGCTAATGATCCCTGGTGTTTTCATCCATGGAAATTGCGGGTGAATGAAAACATAAATAGAAATGGCGCACCGATTCAATATAAATTGACAGTTTGAGTTGTCAAGTCAGAGAATGCCACGTGTATTTAAAAAAATTGTATTACCAGGATTGCCCATTTGTCATTAATATGGAATCATTGGATTGAACCCTTTTAAGAGATTGATTGATTGATAGAACATGCTGACGGTGATGAGATTGGCTTAGGCTCACTTTGGGCTCTGTTGATACTTGAGACAAGCCTAGAATAATGAGTTCAGGCTCGGGTTTGGCTGATTCGTGTGTTTGGAAGCGTGAGCGTATTAAATAAACGCTGCCACGTAGGTATTATTTCAGCATTTCCCTTATTATTCCGATTAGTATGTATAGAGAATTAGGAAAGTAAGCGTCCGAAAATTTTATTTTAGGGTCTGTTTGCTAATTTTTTTGTGAAGATTTTTTCGTAGTTCTGACACTTAATAGATATATTGAGCTTTTGATATAAGATTTGGGCAGCCCAAAACTATTTGGTAGATGTGTATCTTTTCCTGCATTATTTTGGATCTTTTTGTATGAGATTAAAATACGGAAGACTCAGAGAGGCTTTATTTGGAGATTCTAGAAATCAATTCAAAATGGACTTTTCCATCTTTTTAGCGTTTATTCATTATTTTGCTAATGTAGTGTCTAACGGCATCTAATAGTACCTAAATATCAATAAACAAGTTTATTATTATTTTTCTCAGTTTTATAAATAAATCAAATACAAACATTGAATGAATAAACGCCCATGATCTCAAACACATACGAAGGCCTATTTTGAAACGTGGGAACCAGAGGCATGGCTAGTGGCTTTAACATTATTAGTGCCCGTTTAAAAGGGCTTTTATGGAGTGGATTCCGACTTTGCGAGGTGACCCAACATACACAACCTATAAATTATGTTTGGTGAAAGATCAGAAATCCCAAATGCATTGTCATTCAGCCAAAGAAAATTTAGCTTTCTGGTGAAGCTTGTTTTGGTGCGGCTTAGCAAAAATAGTTCAATCAAAGCTTCAGCCCCCCAAACGGACCCTAAATGAAAGTCTGGATTTGGGGCTGAACTGGCCTTGTAAGCCACAAAATTGGGCTGAAAGTTGTCTCATGATGAGCCCAGCTCTGTCTATGTGTGAACGTATTGAGCTAGATTTGATCCTTCACCACTTATACGCAATCCATCCCTGATGAAATAGAAATTTCAACCATTGACTGTCCTTTTCAATCGAAGACCTTGATCATTTATGAATCCCCAAGTCAGTATTTAGTTTATTTATATAAAAGAATACTAATAACTTGCTAAAGGGCCATTTAAATTTTGACAAAACCTAAGCTCGAATCTGGTTGTGAACAGGTCTACTCTCAATCAGATTCTAACATCTGTCTAAAACACAATGATTCGTGTTTACGTTAACAAAATTAAGCTGAAGTGACTGAATTGAACGACTTTTTTTAGGAGTTGGCCGATTAAAAAACTAAAAAACGGTGCCCCATCAGCAAAGATGTGGCAATTATGGAACAACATTAAGCCATTAAAGAGCTCAAAGCCTACTTAATGATTTATTCACTAAAACATGAAACATCAAGACATTCAGTACAGCCACGTCAGAGGATTTGGACAGATGTCCATATCTGATTATATGGATATTCAGCATGTTTGTATGGGTGCAGCTCAAAACTAGATTGGCCCATTTGAGTGCCAAATGCAACTTGCCCAATGCAAAGCTACCCATAGAAATTAGAAAGCAAGGTGCCCCATCATACGAGTTATTCCCTGATTGAAGTCTCACCTAATTTTATACTCCGGGTCAGACCACTATGTCATTGATTGAACCAAACTGTACCGTAAACTCTCTAGTGATTTGGTCACTCCTTGCTCGAAGACAATTTGGATGTCGAACTGCTACGTGGTTGGGTTGAACTGCAAGAAAAAAGAATCAAATGTCTCGGGATACTTTATCCAGTGCAGGCACTCCGATGCTTAAGTTAGCATGGAGAGTTGATGGCTTAGAAAGTGATAGCAAGTGAGAGCTAAATCGTGCGTATCTTGTAAGGCCGGAGGTAATGTCTTTATATAGGCGAGCTGACGTGAGCCTCACAAAATATGTCCGAAATCACCGGCCCGTCAAACCCGGAGTCTGTTCTACACCCGAAAATAAACTCCGTATAAACTAATAAGACTTCTCCAGGTTCGTCCGATTTGGGCAGTATAGGGATAGGATTCGTTGGTGTGCGGCATGATCCCAAGGAATTTGAAAACAACTGGCTTGCTTATAGAAGGAGGCTATGTAGCATCCTGGCAGGTTGGATGGCGAGCTGCTCGGGCCCCGATCTTAGCTAGACGACCCAAGGTGCCCAACGTGACTAAGACTACTGAGGTATTTGAGAATGCTGAGATGTCACCGGATCAATGAATCGCTCCATGTATCATCATATCACTGATCGGGCCAAATAATCCCTCATCACTAGCCAAAAAAATAAAACTGTAGGATAAAACAAAAAATGTAAATCATTGATAAAATGACACAAGTCTTTAATAATAAATACACTTGTGAAAAAGGTTGAAATTGATATTTAATATTAACTAATATTCATTTCTGCACCACCACAACTACGCTTGAAATTTACTCAACTAATCAGCTGTGAAGTGTGAACCGATAAAGTATATTAGATCTAATCTCAGTACGTCATTGGTCAACAAAAGGTTCCAGTGCGAGTGAATATGGTTAATTCGGTTCAAAGAATCAAAACAAAATTTTGTGATTTTGATCAGTCAGAAAAAGGAAAATGGGGAATAGAGCTTATGTATGAAACTTGAATAATCACCTCCAGCCACAGCCACAGCCACACGTTATTCTGTTCTGAGATCCTTTCCCTCCAGGCCCTCCTTAGCTGCTGATCTAATGAGTCTGGAAGAGCACTGTGCACATCTATCCTGAGGCTACCATTTCCCCTTCACAAATGTCTTATCAAGCCCTTAGGCATGTGCTTTCACAGCTCTTACCACTATGATAAAGTTAATTAGTCTATGATCTGATCTGGACTGGTTGGTGCAGTGGTGTTCGGCTGTGAAAGAAAAATTTGTATCAACATAATCTCCTAATGTCCATGTAGCTGACCCTATATAATTGCGACAATGCTTTAGATGATGATGACGATGTCTAAACAAGAGCGTCACATGGGTATATACACGGAAATTGAAATCTGATACATCGGAGAGTCGGATTCCGCAGGACAAAAAGAGGGTCATCTGCAACTAAGTCTACAAAATAGTCCACATTTTTTGAATTTTCTATAAAAGAAAGCCTAAAGTGCCATCTTTATCATGAGACAAGCAATCTTTTTCGGAAGAGAAAATTATGTACATTAGCTGTTCATTTAGGTCAAATAAACATAGGAGAAGAGAAAATTTTCGCATAATAATAATGTCAATCAACAATCCATGTAGAGACAGAATCCGACACTTGATCCATTTAAGAGAGTCCATGCGACACTACCAAACACACAAAGTAGCAGCCTTACAGGAGTTTACATTAGGTTTTCTATGTTTTGTTGTGTTGCTAGATTAGCTCGGGTTAGAAACCCATCAATTCTTGAACTGATCCTTTAATCAATTAACTAAGAACTTGACTGGCTGAGCCCGTCAATTACGGGTCAAGCCGGGTCAATTACTCAACTTGCACGTTGGAACTAACCAAACTCAATTACCTAAATTTGAAAAGAAAAAGCAGAAAATGAGGTTTTGTTGGAGGGAATCTTAGATTATAAAAGGAAGAAGAACATTCTTTGGACTTGAATTCTAAATTCCACCTTGATCAATCTCCAAGTTTTCCATGTAAAATTAAAAACAAGACTCTAAAGTACACCTGTTCACAGGATGGGCTTCAGGCTCGGCCCATGAACATTTTACACTGCTTCGGGTTCGGGCTTTGGTCTGGGCTCATTCAAATGTTCGCAGAAGTTAAGCCTGAGCCTGGCCCATGAATTGGTCTGCTAAAGCATACTACAAGATGTATTGTTAAAATCATGTAGCTTATACTATTTGAATGCAGATGAAATAACGAGCAAATTAATGAAGTGCCTAAAGTTAGCCCATCTACAGTCCTTTCAAGCTTCATCTATCTGAAGCTTAAATCAATCTAAGCCTGAGCCTAGTTATTGGGCCTACAGTCCTAGAGGCCCATTAAATGATTGTGATTATTTGTTTAGGCTGCATTTGATTGAATGCAAGGAGACTCTTTTTTTTTTTTTTTGTCAGTAAAGTTGGCAGGACTGTCAATGGGTTCTTAAAACCCGATTCCCGATTTGGCATTCAATTATCGGTTTTGGACGTTAAAACCTACATTCGTTTACTAATCGAATAGGGGTAGATTTGACCCGTCCCAGTTCAATTATATCATATGTAATATAATAATGCATATATGTAGATGTTATATATATATTTTTTATATAAGTTAAAATTCATTATTTTTTATCTTATTTTTCTTTATTTTATTGACAATAAAGTGGAACCGGTTAAAATCCAAATCCAACATTTCAGATTTCGGCTCAAATTTGTATTTTGGAATTTCAATCCAACCCGTTTACAGCCCTAAACACAAGAACAAATTAAAAGGGACATAAAATAAAGCTTTTGCTATAAAAAAGATGGGAATGATATATAGATGGGATATTTTAGTATGGAAAATTTTGCACCCATTTTATGGAAATACAAACCCCACATTGGAGAAAATGGTCTACGAAAGGAAAAAGATAAAAATAAGCCCATCATCAAATTAAGTGACCAGTGTACCTTGCAACTAGTACTAGGCCCCTTGTGGGTCCAAATGTTTGGGCTGCATTGAGAAAGGCTGAAATGGGCCTAAGCCTAATTGGATAGGTCCCACTTTGGGCGTGAATAAAAAGCTCAGCCTGAGACCAATCCATGAAGCTTCCAACCTAAAAATTAAAATCATTGATTTCATATGCAACCATTTTGATTTGTTATGTGTTTGCTGCCACAATCAACGTCACCTTATTTTCTATCATGCGTGACTTTCCCTCTCATTTGCCAGCCATTGAAATTTTAAGTTTTAATAAAAAACCAAGAAAAAAAATCATTATTTTATGATCAGATCAACCTCCTTGGCTTTGATCTTTATCAAACAGTGTTGAGTTCACGACTTCTTTCCCAAATAGTCGTCCATACTCCATATGTTCATTGATCCTCAAGCCTCTCTAAGTTTGTGTTTGGTACTATTGTTGTTTTGAGTTGATTAATACAAATTGATGAAAAATACATGCTGTGACATCACATATAAGAGTTATTCCAAGTAGGGGGTTGAATGATAGATCATTGAGGTTTATAGTTGAAACATCAAATTTGACATATAAAGTAGAAATATCAATTTGTTCTGATCAACCCAAAACGTTTAAGGTAGAAAAATATCTCTATTGATGAGCACAAAACATTTCAGGTAGATATAGTAATGGTACCAAATACAACCTTAAGAGTGGTACTTAAAAACCACAAACTTGTTCAATGTATCAAGAGAGGATTGAATGATAGTTTTTCCCTGTGGAAACACATTCTCCTTCCACCAGCTGACTGCTCCAGTCCTTGCTCCATGTGGGTGGATGCCCGATTGGCCATGTTTGCTTCCTGATATAACAACATCATCAGTTACAGAGCAGAGCCTAAAATGTGAGGACAAGTGACATTGTCAAGAAAAGATGAATCAATTTGAACTAGAAATGTCAAATTGATAAATGTGATTCATTATTAGGATTGGACATATTTCAGTATCACGTCCATGGTAAGTGGGGCAGACAGATTATAATGGAAGGTTGGAGGCGTTTGGGCTCAGTTTGGTTGCATGTATGATGAAGGGAAAAAAACGAATAATTTCTTGAAGATTCCTATTTTACTGTAAAATTTTCAGTTTTGTGTCTCATTGAACAGTATTATTATTTGATTCCTTCATGAAGAATCCATTAGTCCGTTAATGTAGGCCTGTAGGGCATCATCCAGAAATTTCATTATAAATTTTTATTTTTTCCGTGTTTGGGAGTGTTTCTCCAATGGACTTTTGCAGCTTTTCATTGAAGAAGCCAAAAGCTAGTAAAATAAACAGAAAAACATTTGATGAAAATGCCCAATAAAAGTTTTTCTTTTTTTTTTGGCTTCATGGTGATACACAACGGGGATAGCCCATCCCCCTCCCTTAACCCCCAACCCTGGTGGCAGTGGGATTTGATCACAGGGCTCTACTCCGACGAGTCAGAGATCTTACCAACTGAACCACCATCAGTTGGTAAAACACCCATTAAAAGTTGGTAGCCAAAAAAAAAAACATTAAAAGACGTTGAAAATGTCAAAAAAAAAAAAGAAAAGTTCTATGGTTCAGCATTTGCATGAAGCTATTTTGAACAAAAAGCACTTTCTTCAAAAAGTGGTTTGTCCAAAAGACTGTTTAGACAAAATACTATTCCCAATTCCCAAACGCTGCCTTAAAGTTCAAGGGATTGAGGATCTTTGCTGGACTTTATAGATGGGCTGGTTTTGGTTCCATGCCATAGCCCGGCCCAACTGAAATCTAGTTCACTAGTTGTTTAATTTTGTTAATATATATATATATATATATATATATTTGCTGGAGGCTGCACTCTCCACAAAATGGATGCAAATTTTTCAGACTAAAATGTTTCAGCTATTACTTCCATCCCTTTTATTTTAGAAACTTGCTTTCTGTCTCTTTTATCTTTTACGTAAATGACAAAGAAAAGCAAAATAATTTACAAAAAGGGAGAAAATATAAGAAAAACATTTGAGCCTAAAAAAGTTTTCCATCCATTTTATACAAAAACAAGCCCAGCCCACGTGATTACTGGGCTCATACATAGTTGCTGATGGCCCAGGGTAGCTTTACCTTAGTCTTTCATAAACCACATATGCTTGGCCCAATCCACATGCCAAATGCAAGGAATATGGGCCTCACTCTTTTAAGATTCCCATCCCAAAATGCGGTAATGGGCCAATACGTTCAGTTGGGTTGACGAAGACATAGGGAAGGGAACCTGCCATGAAGGGGCAATTCAGATTCAAACTGCTTGGGCAGTGAGCCCAAATTTTCTCCAACGCTCCTTGTCAATAATATTTATGAGCCAGAATTTGACTCTCACTAATTGGCTTGAAAATTCAGACAATTCAAGCAACAAAAAGTTGGGTGAGCATTTTTCTTTTACATAGAGACACCCAATGAGAGATGAGATCTACTCATGGCGTGAGCTCCCTCCCATTTCAACCTCACCTCACTGGCCTCTTCTGTTCAGTGTTTTCTTTTCGTGTAGGACCCCTGAACACATTTCGGTGCAAAGCAGGCACCAGTCACATCTCAGTGTTCCATCAGCCAAGCAGAGAGAGAGAGAGAGTACATATGCAGTGAAGAAATAAACAAGAACCAACCTGTGGAATGGCTTTAAGCATTCAGGCTTAAAATTGAAACAAAGAAATTGTTGTTATAGTCTGGCCATTAAATCAAGCAGTTGGGGAGCACCACCCAAATTAGAGTTTTCATTCAACCAGGTGAAGCACTACACATCTAAGCTCAATAATTCTCAAATTGGGTACATATAATTCCATGGCTGCTCTGCGTCCACTAGGCAGGCACTGGGAAGTGAAAGTACCATAATAATGTGTACAATCTTCAGGGGTTGTACTGTTGCATCATGTGGTCTCTAATGTATTGACTGTGATGGGCCAGTTGCCAAGTCTAACTGCCTAATATTGATGGGCCTTAATTCAAATGTCCCCATTAAAAATAAATAAGATGCTTGATTTGATGATCCTGATCATTTGATCAATATACATGTAAAAAAAAAAAAAATCCTGGCAAAATAGTAGTAGGAGTTTGGGTAGTAAAATATTTGTTATTATGCCAAAAATGGTAAAAATGGTAAAAAAATTGAACAAAGTAAAATCTTGGTCCCTGACTTGAGGGCTTCTTTCTTGGTAGCAAAAAATGGTAAAAGAGAATATGTATGCAATTGGAAACATTCTCCCTAATACATTCAGATCGTTTTTGGGAAAATTGCCCAACTTTGTCAAATAAGGAAGAGAAAGAAAGCTATTTGGGTCATCTCTCTTCTTTCCCTAAAGGATACAGCGCATTAGTCCTATTTGAGCTCCACCCTTTTTCCATGTTGCAGGGGACTCGGGGGGGTGGGGATAAAGCAGGGTGCTCATGAGGCCCCACACCCCTTTGAGCATATTCTAACAATTCAGTTGTATATTGAAAGTTATGAGACCAAAATGCCCATCTTGGTCTAGCTTTTTAATAAATAAATTTCTTTTTCTTTTTTTTTAAAAAGGAAAATGAAAGAAATATGGGATAAGAGCGGGGCATTTTGGTATCATGAGTCATGACTATTACTGGTACCAAAAAGATTGTTAGGCAAATGACTTAAATAAAAATAGTAGAACAATTAATTGCTGAGAGAACAGTGTTGTACAAAAGAAAAAGAGTCTGTGACTCCAGTCAACACATGATTTTAAATATCTCTATTCATCCAATCAATGACAGACATCTGCCCATATTCATGTTGTGGCTGTAGCCTATGCCAAGTGGAGAGCACAATAACAATAGTTAGATCAGTATGACAGGGCGACAACACAAGTCTATGGAGTTGTCAATTGCTGATTGGAGAAGTATCCGTCAACCATGGTTTGTTCATCCATCAATGGAAAATGTAGACGATTCACAAATGTTGTAAAGTAAAAATTTGAACTAATGATAAAGAGTGATACATACAGTTGAATCTTTAACCTTGTTATAATCTTTAATTGTAGTGAAACATGAAACATGAAACATGAATAATGAAAAATAAATAAATTATACGATGAATTTAACATGATTGACTGAAATTTTGATATGTTATAGTTAGAATATTTAACATTGTTATAATCTTTAAATCTGTTTTTGGTTTTAATACTTTCTTTCAAGCTAAATACGACTTAATTGAAAATACATTTTAGGAACATGAATGAATTAATGAAAAATAAATAAACCATGTAATGTATTTTATGTGATTGATAGAAATTTTGAGTTTGGAAATGCACAACGGTTGGACTTATTATTGATGTCATTGGTATAATGTCACCCATGCATTTTTGAGATTTGTGTTAATTTCCCATGCAAATTTTCCACTATATGTATTCTGATATATCTCTTAAAATTGTTTTAAATGCGAAAACCAAATTTTTTATGCTTACAACATCACTATACTTGTACTTTGATTTTTATCATCTTAAGCTTTATTAGTAGAAATCAAATAAATAAATAAAAGATAGAAATGAAAAATAAGCCCTAATCAGCCAAACATAGCTCTTGACGCTTTTCCACCAAAGCCATTCCATCATATCAGCCGCAATCCCTTCTTTGTTCTTGAAGGAGAGGTGTACCTAAATTAGGGACTGATTCTATTTTATTTTTTGAAATGATTGCATCCAAACAAGATGGCTCGACCTTGGTGGTTGTTCGAAAAGATTCTGTTGCGAGATCTCTCTCCTTCAACCCTGGCATTGATAAAACCACAGCAGTGTTGTAGAGAGAGAGAACCGTTTTCGTTTTGGTTTCATGGGGCCTAAAAAGCAGGGGGCCATAGGATTTCTCTTTTCTTTTTTTGGTTCATCACAGATAGCTATTTCATACTTAGCGGTAAGGGTGCAACTTGGGCAGGTCTAACCCGAGAGCCCAACCTGAGTTTATTTGGATGGGTGGGGCCTGCATTTTTGGGATGTGGGATGACCTTAGGCCAAAAAACTCGGCCTGGCTTGGGCTTGGGTTAGGGCTCGGGTAGTCTAAACCCGACTCTAGGCCTGACCCAACCCGAGTTTACTCAAACAAATACATGCATATATGCGTTATATTTATATAAAATCATCCTTTTACTAATTATATGTACATGTATATGTAAACAAAATACATACATCTATGTTTGTAAAAAGAAATTTGTTCATATTTTCAACCAATTCTACTCTTAATGGCCATAAAGCAAAATGATAGATGACCATATAAAAAAAGTATACATAAATTCTTTGAAATTGGGTCAAACCCAACCTGAATTGTGTTGACTTAAACTCGAGTTGGACCTGGGTTGATTACTTGGGCTTGACCTCGGGTTGCGCCAAGCCCTAAATTGAGGTTTGCATCTTTAGGGTTCGGTTTGGGTTGACCTTCAACTTGACTAGTGGCAGAGCCAGGAATTTTATTTTGAGAGAGCCAAGTTGAACAAGAAAATGAGATAGGGAGTAGAAGAAGTAGGATAAAGGGAAAAATAGTTTGAATCTATTACATATTTTTTAAAGAAAAAATTAACAATTTCATTTTTTTTTTTATTTTGGGGGTTGGAAGAGAGTTAGAGTATGATCCTTTACATTTTAATTCAAGTTTTGAGGGGGCCAAGGACCCATTTTATTACATTTTTACCCAACCTCCCATTAGCAACCCAATATAAATAATGATTTAACAAAAAGTTTGAGGGGCCAAGGACCCCCCAGTATACTTGGCTCCATTCCTGATCTTGACCCAACCGACCCAAGTTACACTCCTACTTGGCAGGGTGGTAACACATATAACCCCTAAACTTTGTTTTGCAACAAAGACCCTCCAAACTTTTAGGTTCCAGCACTTTGCACCTGACCGGGGATGATAGTGAAAGTAAAAATATTAAATTGCCCATTTGAGTTTATGGAGTTGTCAGCAATGAATGTTAAAATGATGAAAATAACCATTTTAAATCACAAATAGTTTCTTAAGGTGTTAAACTGATCATTCTTATGGCATTTTCAATATAAATTTTGATGAAAGAAAGTTGAGGGAAACATGTGAAAATTAGGGGTCTGTTTGGTTCACAGTTGGAGTTGGAATAATCTATTCCCATAGTCTGTTTCGTTCAGGTAGAAATGGTAATGAAAATTGGAATCAGCATGAATGGGATTTCATTCCCAAAGGAGGGGCAGGGAATGGCCATTCCCTCAAATGGGATAATGCCAACCATTCTAGAAGGAATGAGAATGAAATTCTAATTCTGCCCAACCAAACATTTAGGCAATGTTTGGTTTAATTCTCATTCTTTCTAATTCTGCCCAACCAAACATTTAGGCAATGTTTGGTTTAATTCTCATTCTTTCTAATTCTTACCCAAATGAAATTCTAAAATAGACAAGAATGGGTAAAAATAGGCATAAGGAGAAAATATTGCTATGAACCAAACACATTTTTTCCTAAAATTGAAAATTTTTCAAATTGACTAGTGTCCTATGTAAAAGTGTTTTTGTAAAAGTGCTTTGATAAAAGTACTTTCATAAAAGTGCTTTCGTAAAATTACTTTTGTAAAAGTATTTTTATATGTAAAAGTGCTTTTACAAAAGTACTTTTGCAAAGGTGCTTTTATAAATGTACTTTCACAAAAAATGCTTTCACAAAAGTACTTCCGTAAAAATGTTTTTATAAAAGTATTTTCATAAAAATGCTTTTACAAAATGCTTTCATAGAAGTACTTTTGTAAAAGTTCTTTCATAAAAGTATTTTCATGTAAAGTGTTTTTATGAAAGTGCTTTCATGTAAAAGTGCTTTCGTAAAAGTACTTCCACGACAGTCCACTAATAAAGTTCTTTCATAAAAGTATTTTCATGTAAAGTGTTTTTATGAAAGTGCTTTCATGTAAAAGTGCTTTCGTAAAAGTACTTCCACGACAGTCCACTAATAAACATAGAAGCAATTTTTTGTAGGTATAGTTTCCTCAAAGAATAAAAATGAGCAAAATGGAATATGATTATTTTTCTTGTTGTAGGCTACCTCAATTTTTGTGCTATGGGCTGATTTTTCATTCTAAAAAGAATGTGGCCTATGGCAAAAATTTTGTAACCAAGCACTCTAATGCTATTCATTCTTGCCTAGAATGAGAAAGAAATAAAAAAATGAAGCTCACAGCAGTGAATCAAACACGGCCTTAGAATCAGAATAGTCCTTCCGATTCCGATTCCAGACCCCTATTCTTATAAACCAAACAGAGGGCCTAGGACTTAAACTTTTAAACATAGTTACATCCATACCATTATGAGGGAGTTGAAACTAAGGCGATGTATGTTTTCCAAAGCAAAAACACTAGCAATAAAAATGACAAAGCAAAAATAGAATGCTTCATATTTGGACCACCTGACTTGGGGCAGTTTTTGCTTTTTCTTGCAAATTGTGGAAGGCTTTACACATACACGCCTTCCCATGCCACATCTCTACGTTGTGAAAGTTTTGAGTTGGAAATAAGTTGCCACGTGACAAAAAGTGCCACATGGCATTAGTTTGTGCAATATATCATAACTATGGTTTTTTAACAACTATTTTGTTAACCACATCTCATGGCTAATTTGATGCTGCGTGGCAAGGTAGACTCCTAGACATGTGAATTTTCCACGTGGCAAGATGAACATGGCGCACATGGAATTTTTCATATCACATGTGATAAAAGCAATATACCACTACCAAATTATTTGTGCTTTCACATTTAAAAGTATATTAAGTTAATACCAAACTTCAAAACATACAGTAACAACATGAAACAAGCTTCATGCTTTTGTGGTTTGAAAATTACAAAAGTATAGGGTGGTTGTCTGTAAGTTATGCTAATTTTTCACTTGATTATTGATATAGGCATATTCGGTCGATTCACTAAGTGTTGATATGTGGCACCACCCAAGGGTATTTCTACCATTTCGACCTCATAGCGTAACTCCCACAAGTCATCACTATGGAGCATTTACTACAAGCATCATGTTCTCGGCACACTTACTCCCAACACACTTATGAAGGGGTAGTGATCGGCCGATGGCTCTTTGGCTCTATTAATAAGTGTGATTTATGGGATGGTTACCTATTATTCATCACTCCTCTTCCGAGCGACTCTAACCATAAAAGGGTCATCACAATTTAAAGGTACGCTAATGCATACTTGAGCTAATCTTTATTCTCTTGCTGTGACTTCGGCTTTCCCTCAACCCTCGACTAACTTGATTGTCGAAGCCCTCACCCCTAGAAACACTTTCAGGGCCTCTGGCATCTTTTCAATCTTAGCAGGTGGGACCCTTGGCCTTTGGACCTCGGAGATTACTAAATTGCCCTCAGCTCCAGTTTTGGTAGCAACAATTATCTTTAAAATTGAAAATAAAAAATAAAAGAGAGACGGAATTCACCCCCTTCCATCCTCTCACACATTTGAAATCTAGATTCCATGTAGTGTAGATGGTGCATCTAAATTTGTTTGGGTGTATACACGTAAGTGTAGTGGCATAAGAGTGGGAAAAATCCGAACGCATTCAACTCCATGTCACCCTATGGCTCAGTTTGGAAGGAGTACAAATGCAAATATGTAGAGTGCAAAACCTTATATTTTGTATTATTTTATATGTATTTGCATTTGTAATCTTTCCAAACTGAGCCTATATTGCATTTTCCCTAGGGGTGCAATCAAATCGAGCTTTTCAAACAGTTTAGACTTGAGTTCAATTCTAATTAAGTTTAAATCTCAGAGTAAGTTTGATTAGTATTCAAACTCAAACTTAACTAATAAAATGTTTTACAGGAAAACTTGCAAGCCTACTTAAATTAATATATATTGAGCTGAGCTCGAACTTATAGAGTTAAATTGAATTTGAATTCAAATTCAAATATAGACGTATTTTAATCGAACCAAGCCTAGACATGCCAAAATTCGGTTCCACTCAGCTCAATTTCTCCCCTACTTTCCCCTACTAACAACGCTTAATACATAAGAAAGAGAGAGAATGACTATGATCTCTTCCCACCTGGTAATGGTGTTCTTATATCAAACTTGCAATCTTGAAATGGGGCAATATGAGGCACATATGAACCTGTTTTGGAGTAATGGGTCATCATCCTCGTATAGAAGTAGAACTAGAATAGACAAACATAAAGTGTCCTAACAATCAACAAAAAGAAAGAAACTTATAACAAACAGGACCTCTCTTTACTTAGAAATCAGTTAAACTTGTCCATGACTCCATGGTATAATAGGCATCCTTTTAATTAATATTGTATAAGGTAGATAACTTCTAGAAATTTAATTCCTAGTTTATAGCTACTAGTCTTGTACTATCTAATATCTTTAAGTAAACACCAGAATTTGTTAAATGACATTATAAGTAATAAAATTAAATTTTTAATTCAATGAAACTGGCATTGTAAATAAAGTAATAAAAAGCATTCCTCTTTCAAATGAATAGAGGAAGAGGATCTCATCCCCCACAACAAGCCTCTAATCTCTTTCTCAGGTTGGTTGAGGATACATCTAGATAGACAGTTTTTGGTCTTTATGTTAATTATTTAGCAGTTATTTGTTTTGATTGAACAAACCATAAAGATTAATATAATGCAAGGATGTCTTTAAAGTTATGTTTGGTTTGACACATAATAAGAGAAAAACAAAATGTTGAGGGGAAAATATTTAATAAAATTTGTAAAATTCTTTATAGGCTTCGTTTGATAAGAGTGTAAATACAAATATGTACAGTGCAAATACATATGCTGTCATTTTTCATAAGGCTGAGTTTGGAAGGAGTACAAATGCAAATTTCTAGAGTGCAAAACCTTATATTTTGTATGTATTTACACTGTACATATTTACATTTGTACTTTTTCCAAACTGAGTCTAAATTGTGCATATTTGTATTTGCATTCTTTGCACTGTACATATTACATTTGTACTCTTCTCAAACTGAGCCTCTTGTATTTCTACTCTTTCCAAACTGGGCCTTAGGCTCAGTTTGGAAAGAGTGCAATTACAAATATGCACGGTACAAATACAAGGTTTAGAAATACTGTGTACAAAGTTTTGTACTGTATAGATTTGTATTTGCACTCTTCCCAAACTGAGCCTTAAAAATTTATCCTCAACTTTTTCTTTCTTATTTTCTATCAAACCAAATGCAGCCTAAATGAAAATTGTTATTAATAGGTATTGCATGCAAAGCCACAAAAGCAATTTTTCCTAGCAAACAGTCAATACCACTAACCCCTAGTAACTAATAAAATCTCTTTCTATAGAATTTTCAGAAGGCCAACTAAATCCTAATTCTTACCAACCATGGTTAAATGACTCAAATTGTTAATCTCATTTAGCATGCCAAAAAAAAAAAAAAAAAAAAAAACTCTGGAATCAAGGAAAGACTAGCCAGTTATTTAATAAAATCATCAGATAAGCTGAACTCGCGTAACATGTTGTCAAGGGTATTGTTCAAGTTATATGATTATATACCAATTGTGGATGTGGTCCATCAATCTTAATGGACTAATGGTGAACATCTGAATTGAGATGCTCTTTCAAATAAATCAAGAGCTAAAATTTGGATATCTAGATTACAGAACAAAGTGGGGTGGTTAATCAATTAAGCTTAACAAAAGGATAAAAAGAAAAGGAAGAAGCCACTAAGGACCACCATTCCACGGAATTATGATACAGAGAGAAAGACAGAAGAGTGCCAACATTAAGGGAAAAAAGGGAAGGGGGGAGGGGGGATAGCCCTTGATTCTTAGGGTACGGTCCAGCGAGGACTCCAATGAGGGGCTGCTTTCTGAGCATTTACTGTAAGAAGCCTAGTGCTGCCCATGGCTCCATGCTGCATTATAAGTAATATAACACTATCAGTCCATGACCTAGAACTGGTCAGACTGGACCAGCTTCCAGTTAACAAGCATTAGTTCAATAATCACCACACACCTGCTATTTCCCCGGGACCAAGGCCGACGACCTGTCAAACCTTGCTCAATGCTTCCTATTCCAAAATCCAATTCCCCCTCAAAGTCTCAATCCCCAACCCACCCCACCCAAAAAGAAAGAAGAATCTGGAGCCTCTGGGAGTGCAGATCTCTGCTAGTTGCCAAAGCTGATTAGTGCTCTTTCACCAAGAGAACAGTAGAAACTTCTCCATTCCCATTTCCCAACTGAAGTCATGATGAAAAGGATCATGTTAGCTTACCTTTGCCATCAATAATTCAACATATACAACTCTAGAGGCCTAGAGTCTGGGAATGGGAGCTAATATCACCCCATTATTGCTTCTTTCATTCAACTATTAATTCAATTACATATTTACATCCCATATCCTGCTTTCTTTATAAAAAAGTAATTCAACAGAGTAGTACAAGAAGCAAGCATCACCATTTCTCTCTCCTCTTGTTTTTTTACTGTTAGTTGTAACACAGAATGCTGCTATTCTTAGCTAGGTAAAAAGGAGGGGAAAAAGAAGAGAAAGGAAGAGAGTGGTCAGTACAAAGAGTAGAGAGAAAAACCAGAAAGAGAGTACAACACGCGTCAAAGCATGACAGGTGAAGCTTTGAAATGTGAGGTCGTCTTCAGACTTGGAAAAAAAAAAACAGAATGGTCGCTCTCGATACGATTCGTGCAAGAGAGTGTGTGTGTGTATGGAACAACACCGCCACACAGCAAAGCACTATCACAGTGAAATGGAAGAAAAGATGAGTGATCTCACAAACTAATTGGTTGGGAGTGCTGGGGTGTATTGACTTGCCACTGTTTTTGATGTCTGAGATTGGATTTTTTGGACCAACAGAAACAACACGCATGCTCAAGGCTGGATCATGTGACCACCAACCCACCAACAGATAACACCCCACAAAGAAACAAAAGGAAAAGGAGGATTAGATTAGGCAATGAAGCATTACTGTGCGTTACCCTCCAATCTTAAGCGGCTGCTTCCTACCCTTTTGGTTTCTTTACCCTTCACTACTTCATCACCCCCTATACTGACAGGAAAAAAATGGAGCTTGTGGTCCTCACACATCTCTCCCTCCCTTTTTCACCTTTTCTACTGCTTTCTTCTTCTTCTTCTTCTTCTTCTTCTTCTTTACGAGTTTCTTCTCTTCACCTTTCTGTTATTTCTTCTTCTTCTTCTTCTTCTTTACGAGTTTCTTCTCTTCTCCACCTTTCTGTTATTTCTTCTTCTTCTTCTTCTTCTTCTTGTTGTCCTGCTCTGTTTCAGCCAATTATTCCGACAGAATGGAAACAATTAGGCAGGGGGGGAGTCAAGGCTTGATGAAGGAGAAGGGGAAGAGGGAGGTGGTGGTGGAGGATGTTGATGAGGAGGAGGAAGAAATTGGTGGGTTCGAAGATGACAAGAAGAAGAGAACCATCGTGTCTCCCGCCTGTAGGAGAGGATCAAGCGGAGGTGGCGGGGTTTCCCCACCTTGTTGTCAGGCTGAGAAGTGTACTGCTGATCTGAGTGAGGCGAAGCGCTACCATCGGCGTCATAAGGTCTGCGAGCAGCACTCTAAGGCTCCGGTTGTTCTTGTTGCCGGTCTCAAACAGCGCTTCTGCCAGCAATGCAGCAGGTTAAAATGAAAGATATCTGCTTCCACATATCTAGTTTGTTATGTATGTGCGTTGTCTGAACAATTTCTTGGCTCTTCTGGTGGGGTGGTTACTAAACGCTTTTGCTCAATTTGGAAGAAGACGTTTGAGGTTGTAACCTTAGTAATCTGGTTGAATTCCGGTTTTTAATTAATTGAATTAAAAAAAAAAAGCGAGCGAGCGAGAGAGAGAGAGAGAGAGAGAAACTACTCTGCCAGGATACTTAAAAAAGAAGAACTTTTAGATCATACAACTAGGAATTCCCTTTACTGCTGTTATCTGGTTGGTCAACGGGGCATTATAAATTCTTGTAGAAGATGAAAAACATCCCACACATTTTACTTTAATTTGCTTTGATTCTGTGTTCATGAGACTGTGAGCTTCAGTTTTCAGTTGGTGTATCTTGGTTTATTTCTGCAGCAAAGGCTTCAATTCTTTTTATCTTCTCAGTTTTTTTTATTAATTTACTTAGAGAGTTTCTTTTCCTTTTAGCTTTGATGAGTTTTCTTCTTTTAAAGCAACTAAACCAAAACATCTTTTGTTTTCGACTTCAGAGAATTAAAGTACTGTTTGGCAATAAGAACTAATGGCAGTAAAACTTGCCACTAGTTCTGATTGCATATGTACAGGAAAAGAAACTTCAACATGTGGACAAGTTCTAAGAATTTCCTGTGTAGGGTTCTAGTTAATTTTGATTTCAAACCATTAGATAGATTTGCGTGTTGGTAATGGGATTGGGATGTTTCTTTATGGTAATCTGATTCTTAACGTCATGGCGTGGGTATTTTTTCTCATCGCATAAAGTGAAGTCCAATCTTTTTCCTGTTCCTCCATCTTGTTGGTTATTTTGAAGATCTTTCCTAAAAATGATAATTTTGATATCAATCCTGATGCACTCACTATTCGGTCTTCAGTGGTTATAGGAGTTCTTAATATTGTGAAGAAAAAGTAAAAAGTATGAGGTGATATTATGTTTCTTTATATGTATGTTATTTAATATCCTGCTGAACAGGTTCCATGAGCTATCAGAGTTTGATGAAACTAAGAGGAGTTGCCGTAGGCGATTGGCTGGGCACAATGAACGCCGAAGGAAGAACTCTACAGAATCTCATGGAGAAGGTTCAAGCAGGAAGGGTGTGGCAACTCAGCTGAAGGAAAACCATTGCAGGCAGGCTGACCAAAGTGGGAGGATGCAGATACCCCATACAGGATCTGCCAATTACAAACATTTTCAGATTAGATAAGATCTAATTGTTTGCTCCCAAGCATGCTCTCTCTCTTCTGTCATCTCTGGTTCTTTTATGCACTGATTACAATGTTATGTATGCCTATATCTTGAGGATTTGTATCTAAGTCACAAAAAAAAAAACCACAGCATGGTCTATCTTATGGTCATGCTCAATTTCTATCTGCGGTGGTAGGTATCAACTATTTGATGTGCTTAATTGCTACCTGCAGCAGTAGGTATAAACTATTCAATGTGGTTTTTAAGTTAGTGTTCATGTAGAAATTTCACATCAGTGAATATTCGCAACCTTTTATATCTTAAGAGTACTTAGTTCTAAAACCATGATATTTTAAGGGGAAAGATTAGTTCCTAGTTCCTACAATTAGAGGTTTGCTGAAAATTTGTAAACACTTAAGAATGGTGTTAGTTTCGAAGTCAAGGGTCAAGGTGCATTTTTGGGTCATGCTCTTATAATACCTCATGATGCTCTTTTTCTTCTTCAAGTTTTTGACTCTTTGGTTCAGTGTAAGCCTGTTTTAGAAAATTAGGAGGGTGGAAATGTCTCTATGCTTTTGGATCTCTTTGTCAAGCACTAGCCAGCTGAATCCTGGATTTCTTTTTTCTTCTAATGACCTTCTGAAACTTCTGGTTATATATTCTAGTATTTTTTTTTATTGTTATGTTTGTTATTTTCATTAATTAGTACTTGATCTAATTGCATGTTAAGTTTACTGCTTATTGCGAGCCAATAGTTGATTGATCATGGTTTCAAATTTCAATTCACTTATTTGTTGGGCTACTCAAGTAGCAAAGTTGGAGTTGGAGTAACATGATCCTGAACATTAATCTTTATATATTAAGCACATAGAAATACAAATACTGGGTATGATTCAGTTTCCCAGTACCTTTTTTTTTTTTTTTTTTGAGAAAATTTAACCAGAATTCATTAAATGAAGAGGAGGTACATGAGAAGATGTACAAAGCAGGGGAAGAACCCTACAAATTACAAAGGCAGTTTCCCAGTACCTCAACCTGATTTCAAGGCGAGGTAAAACCAAACCACTTGAAAATAAGGTTGAGCCAACCCAAGTTGCATCCTTCTTACTTGGTAGTCTCAGCTCTGTACAAGACTTTTTTTTTTTTTTTGCTTTTGGCCCTTCTGAAGTTTTCTGTTTAGTCATAATCATTAGTTATGTTTATCTTAAGTTTGTTTGCCATATGTCGTTGATTACTCACCTGAGAATTATGAGTTTCTATCCAGATAGTAGGAAAAGGAACCCACTTTTTGTGCTCATGGTGATCTTGCCACTTCTTATTTATCACATCAAAATATAGAGGTATTAGCACATCTTACCATGGTTTGCCAAGCATCAAGACCTTCACCTTTTCTAACGCCAACTTCTCCACAGATTTTGGAAGTAATTCGTTAGTTCTATCTATATTCCTGTTAACCTATATTATGGGAAAGTTGGTGTGAGGTGCAGTTAAGGTGGAGAGTTGGGTAAGATGTTCCACCACTCTGATAAGGGCGCATGAAAGTCATTATTAAACCAATGTTCCAAGTAAGCAAGTCATATATAAAATGAGATGCATTCTGTTATTGATATCCAATGAACAGAAATGCAATAATGTAACTTCCAACATGATAATAACATATTCAAATGTAACAGTTCAAAAACTGTTACCATGTTAGGTTTACTGGGCATTTGGTACTGCACATCTACAATTGCTAACACCTAACGTTCTAATTATAGTTCATTTTAACAATGTTGATTAGCTACTGGATGCCAAATTAGCTCCATAATGGATCTGAAACACATCCAATGCCTTTAGTATAAATGGATACCTTGGGTGAAGTGAAGATATTATCTGATGCATTTGAGATAACAATGAAATTTTTTATACAGTCCCTTTACTATTTAGGATAATTTCGTACATAAAACAGGACTAGCTAACCAACTGCTGGCCATCCATTTCTTATTCATTCAGTTCTGTGTTGCATTGAACACACGAGAGGATGCAGAGAAGATGCTTCAGATTGAGATGAAACATGGAAGTTGAACAATACCTACCCTCCCTCTTGAGAGGTTCCATTATAATTTTCGGACTCAGTTCATCATGCCAGTTGTCTCATAATAGGGATTTATGAACAAAAACTTCTTAGTTACTAGCTTATCTTACACTACATCTTGAGGTTGCAAAAAGTCATAGGCTATATTATGTAGAAATCAGAAGTAATGTGCTGCCTGCCATACATTTCCTGTTCACCACAGAGCAACATCATAAGATCATTTACTTCAATCGGCTGCTCTAGGGAGTGAGGTAGTTTCGGATGTAATCACCAAAGGCTGAAAGACTTGTCCAACTTTCAATCAAAAGTTGCTGGGACCTCCATGGGTGCCCACTTTGGGGCTTGATGCTGCTTCAACTGCTACTAGCATTTTTATCTCTTCTTATTCCACCTCAAGTACAAAGCATACACAATTAAGCTTCTGCTTTGTTAGAAGTCATATTCGAGTTCAAGCAATTGAGCAAGAGCTTTATAAAAGTAAATCTCCTTGAAATTATTGCCTATTTAACCTTCTCTAGATGTCCAAGCACTGACATCTATGTAGATTTCCTAAATATCCATGCAGTTATGGGCTGTGGGACAACAGTCTAATTGCCACCATTCCTGTTCCTATCTCTTTTTCCCCGTGAGCTGTTTAAGAGGACTTGTAACACAGTAATACCAGTTTTTTTATTTTTCTTTTCTTTTGAGTGTTACCAGAGGTGTTTCTTATCTGTTAATCCATACAGCTTCCCATGCCTTACATTATAGTCTATTAGCAACCATTCTGATGCCCTCAGCAATATTAACAGGATTCAGATCCCATTTACATTGCGTTTCCTGCTTCATAATTATTTCTTTGATTCAAATCAAGTAAAACTTGCAGATGAGTTTTTGATTTTTTCTTTTCAGAAGAGGTCCACTTTTATTAGTATATTGCCATTACTTCTCTTTGTATCTATTATTTGTTATCTGTTCTTTCTCTTTCCAACTTGGAAAGGGCATTGTCTTTAGTACTCTTACTGAAACTGGTCCCAATTCCCAAAGGGCCACCAAGGATTAGGGCCTGATGGGTGATGAGTGTAACCAGGCGGAAGTAATAACAAGATTGCAGGAAGAATAGTGAATGGTCCCACATAGGTGGAGTTATTTGCGGTATAGATTATCAGTTTATGTACTTAGAACTGGCTTGGTCATCTTAAGATGGTCTTCAATTACATAAGGATCATGATATGCGATTCTTGTAGTAGTTACTGAAAATTTTCCATCAATACCCAGTATCATCTTCCAGACTTCTAGTGTTTCTCGCAGTTGACAGACTTCCATCTATGGAATCTAGGTATTGTTAGTTGTTACCCGTGACGATATAAAGCACTCATACACAACTTTCTGTTAACGGTGCATGCTTTCGTGAACTCAGGATCCTGAACTTCAGGACACTTTTGGACCTCTGGTGTATGTCAGCACCCCGTAATGGCTTTTACAGTTCTCCATAGTCCATATTGTGCTGAATCATTCATGTAGGAACTTGCCTTCTTATGTATGCAAAAAGATGAAATGGGGATTTGCATCTTTGCCTTGTGGACCTTTTCTTTATTTTGGAATGATTGGTTCAGCTTGTTGCGTTGTCAACTTTTACAGGGTAGGCCCTGAAAGGCTGAAACACCAAACTTAGGCATGCGTCTGATTCTCTGACTGTACTTGTCTTAGCTCATACACTTAGTCAGTTGCCTCAACAGTTTCAGTACTTACTCTACTATTGAACTGGGTGTTGGCTTGTGGCTTGTAAGAACATGGTTGTTTCTTTATAGAATTGGGATCTGCTAAAATATCCTTTTTGTGATTTGCAACAAAACCAGTTAGGATTTGACATTTCCTTAATTGCACCATTGCATGAGTAAACGAGGGTTCAGTAAAGAACAAAGTACTTAATGATATGATGGAAAAAGTTGGATCAAGTGGTAGTCAGTCCGTCAAAAAATATAACCTTTGCTCTTCCCTTCTCAGTTCTCACTGAAATGCTAAAGGGAACGGAAGTCTAGGCCTCCAGATGTGACTTGAAACGATCTCCCTGTATGGGCTGTATTCACTCTTTCTTCTTGATGTTATCTGTATTGGGAAAAGGCCTACTATCTCACAATAATCAAATAATAAAATATATTTGAACTGAAGCAAAATAATTTTCTTTTCTTCTTTGTGCAATTAAATGAGAATGCAAGTTAAACAATATCGATCAAATAACTCAGAGACAAAAATAAGTATCACTAAAATGATAATAGAGAAGAGGAATAGCAAATCAAACCAGTAGATATGCAGTTTGAGGCGCCAACAACTACATACTAAAATCTCAAGATGATCGCAGAAAGGGATGTCACGCAAGTTCTATGTTCTTTGCCCATAAAAGCCCACAAGAAACTCTCTTCTCCTTTTCCCTCTCTCTCTATTTTTTCTCTAATTTTCTCTTTTGTATTCGATGGAAGACTTCACCGAACCGTTCTTATTCACCCCACTAACCGAGCAAGCATCACTTGCTCATAACTGTCTTTTCTCATGCAAAGACACGTAGGGCAGCCTCTTCAACTTCCAACCCCCCTCTCTTCCTTTTCCTTTTTTTTTATTTTTTTTATTTTATGGGCCCTCTACGTGGGAAGGGAGCCCGATCAACAATCTGTGGGGTTCAGAAGACTACAGATGCACAACTAAAGGACCCAGTTTCAGAAAACTCCCCTAAAAATGTCAAAGGAAACCATAACAAATTTCATTCCATTTCATATGACGTCCATTGAATGGGTGGTGAGATAGAACTGCAATACTGGATGCTGCCAAGGGCCCAAGGCCATCCCTACCGTCAGCATCACAAATACTTTGGACGTGTGATGGGTACCCAGTTTTGCTGTCTCGTCTGATTGTGCTGAATTTTGGCACACAAGTGATTTCTGCACTGGATCCAATTTGATAGTGGATTGTCGTCATTGTCGTCGTCGTCGTCATCATCATCGACATCCTTCTTGTATTTGGTACACATGTCAAAAGCAAATAAACTCTAGTGCTTAAAAATAGGACACCGCGCGAGGATGAGTATTAATGAGGTGGGTGACTGGTGGATGTGGATTCCAAAGGGCAGTTGGTGACTGGTTTTGAAAACCATTTTAGCTCTCTAGCAGCATTTTGAGGCATAAATTTATCTGCTAAAATAGGTTCAAGGTCGATGAAGAAATTACTTCATGGGTGTTTGCCAATTTGCATAATTTTGTTCCTTGAAACAAAACAATAACAACTGCCATATCAGGAATAAAACAATTGCGAATTAACATAAATAAACCCATTTTTGTGTGTTAAGAAATTGTCTTCCAAAGTTTAATGTGGTGGATTTAAGTGATATTAACCACTGAACCTTTATTTATTTATTTTGCTAGACCAATGGGCTACACAATGGCCAGGGAATAACCCTCTTCCAAACTTCCCAACCTGATGGTGGGATTTTACGATATGCTCGACTGCTCAAAGTTCAAAACAATGTTTTAAAAATGACTCGGAATTGGAACTGTTTTGGCCACTGGTTTCTAGGTTGATGGTTTAAAGGGTGTCAATAGTATTCGAAAATTCGATTTCGAATTCGATATTTGAAATAATCGAATCAAATTCGGATAATTCGAATATCTAATCGGTCAAATTTGGATGTCCTATTCATATGAAATAGTTTATCGGATATGACCTGATTCGATTCGATAAATATTCAAATTCGACCGATTATTTAATTCTTATGTATAATATAAAATATTTTATGCAATTTATATATAATAATTAAGTTATATAAATAATTTATATATTTATATACTTTATATCAATAATATAAATTAATTATCTAAAATAATTAATTAATCGAATTCGAATTCAAATTCAAATCGAATATCCGAATACTTAATCGGATTCGAATTCGGATTTTAATTTTTAATATCCATCGGGTATAGAATCGGATTCGGATATTGAATCTTCTAATCAGATTCGAATTCGGATATTGCCTTATCCAATTCCAATTCGATTCGTTTACACCCCTAAGTTCAAATGGATAGCCTGTTCTGACAAAAAAATTAAAATAAAAAAAAATAGTTAAAACCATTGAACAGGTCGACAGTTTAACTGTCTGAATCAACAAATCGTTGATCGATTTAATAATTTTTTGCCAAAAATCAGATTTGAGGTAAAACAAAACTAATTACTTACACAGTTCTTGGACCAAACGGTCCAACCATCTTGGTCAATGGCAATTTAAAATCATGGTTCAAAATACCCCAACGTATCGGGGTGCATAGTAGGATACAATATGTAATATTTTCTGAACCTTGCAGTAATACCATTTTGGATTCTGAGGAAATCTGTGTTCCATTAAGAGGGATTTAAGGGGGTCATTACTTTAATCATTAGGCCCCTCCTATCTTACCCAACTCTGAAACATATATCCAAAAAATAACAATAATTAATTAAATATAGTATTGTACAGTTTAAATATGCAATTTTTGTGTTGAAGTGATACTTTGAACTTTGAGCTAGCTGGGACATTGACACCAACCACTATACTGAAATGGCTTTTTTATTTTTGGAAATGGCATCTTTACAACCGTAACTCATTAATTTTCTATCATCTAAGCCTTCTCCAAACTATGCGGGGGTTAGCTACAAAATCTTGTTCTGCAATTCTAGTTGGCTACACAAATCTTTACAACCACAACTCCATAAGCAAACCCCTTAATAGTGCAAATGCAAATGTGCTCTGCCGAAATTTTTTCGTAAGGCTGTGTTTGGTTGCAGTGCATATTTATTTGCACTAGTACAAATGTGTATGGGGGTGCAACTGTAAAAAATGCAAATTCTTATTTATTTTTTTTTCCGTTTTATTTTATTCTGCTTTATGTTTTAATTTACTTTATTTGTATTGCAATCAAACAAAATAAGATAAAATTTAAAACAAAAATGGATCAGAATTTACACTCAAATCGTTTACACTGTCATGGTTTTGCTTTAGTACAAATTTATTTACATTGCAACCAAATGCAAACTAAGGCTAAGTTTGAAAAGAGTATAAATACATACAAAATAATACAAAATGCAAAGTTTTGCACTCTATATTTGCATTTTTACTCTTTCCTCAAAATATGGCAACATGTTAGTTTTCAGTCATTGAAACGCTAAATACTGGGGGTTAGGGCTGTTTAATGGGTTTAAACATTAATATCTATTCTTATTTATGCATTTTGAAATTGTCTAACTAAAAAAAAAATAGAGTATTGATTGTTAAAACTCTGAATACACAAAAATCTTGTACTGGGAGCTTTGGTATTTTGAACCGTGCACAAAAATACTTCACAGATTGAACAAAATCATTAAAAATAAATTTGGCCAAACAGCAGGATTGGACCTAAGAGAAAGGGATAAAAAAAAAAAAAAAAAAAACCTAATATGTCATAAGCTTCAGACTATGTGGCTAAAGGAATACAATGCATGTCCTACAGGTCAGGGATCTGGCCTGCTACTAGGGCACCATTTGGAAACATTAACTAAAATCCAAAAACGTTTTGTCAAAAACAGTGGGCAGCTGAGAAATTGCCTACATCTAAAATCAATTATGTGGCTTTGAAGTTGGAATCATCTGGTCCAGACATTAGCTTCAGGCTGTCTATGTTGTTTTTTTTGCCCCAATTATTCTCTTGAGTGGGCCTATTGGATGAAGTCGCTATCATCTTAACCTGCAACAATGGTCACTTTATGTGGCCCCAACCATTCCATTGGAGATGGCTTCCGACACCCATTAACCAGCCCATGGCCCCAATCCATCTCTGTCTTTTCATATATTGAGAGTCATTTTCAACTGTAGTCATTGGATTATAAAATGGAAAGTTTGTGATCTACCATGGACATTTTAAAACCCGAGCCCACCAAGTAGTATCTGGACTGAAGATCTTCACCAGGCCCACAAAATAAACCTCAGACTCAGAATTAGACCTGGAAAAATAGTCGACCCAACCCGTGAACCCGACCCTAACCCACCCTATTTAGTGACCCAACCCAAATGACTCGAAAATTTTGAATTGGATCAGTCACATCGGGCCAGAGGTTACTCACCGGGTCATCCCCCACCCCCAAAATATCTTATATCTTAATTAGCAATTATATTACTTACATGATTAATGTTGGATGATGATGATTAATCATATTGCATACATGATTAATGCTTTAATGTTATATTTTTTTTTTATTTACTGTAATTGATTATAATAAGACCCAAGGAAATGACAGAATTGGAGGCGCACTTTTCTAAGTTAAACGTTAAAGGTTCACCATCAGATGGAATATGTCTGAACTTATCATTTTGATTTTCTTTTAGGGGGCATTCTTTTTTTCGGATTTTGAGAGGGGGGAAGTTGGTCAATAGGATTTTGGTTTCCATTGACCAAAAATCCCATGTTCTTTTTTCAGATTTACGTGGGGATGATGGATACCCATCTCCTAGGTGGGTAAATAACTTTCCACTTAGGGGGAAAGTTGTCAACACTTAAATGGGACAGAAATGCCCATTTTAATAATAGATTTTTATGGCTAAATTGGCCATTGCCTTATTTACACGAGAAATAAAAGAATATGGGTAAATACACTTACCAAAGTAAGTATTTTCCAAAAAAAAACTTACCCAGGTAACTGCATTTACCTGGATAAATAACTTACTGAAAAACGAACGTGATCTTATTGTTAAAGGGTCAGAGCCTGCAGTTATGCAGGTTTAATCCCACATCTCCATTTTCTTTAATGGCTTGAATCAGTAAATCTGCATGCGCTGCATCAAAAGTGAGTGCAGTTTGAGTTCATGGATCATTTCCACCTTGACTTGAAGCATGGTTTTGAATAACAACCCGGAAATGGAACTGTTTTGACCACCTGTTCTCGGGTCAAATGGTCCAACCATTTGGTTGGAATCCCGGTTAGACAGTTATGGGTCCAAAACTGAATCTGGAGCCATGACCAGTTTCCTGGTCAATTGGTCCAACCGTCCAATCCAGTCCAGTTTTTTAAACCATGGTCTAAAGGGCAAAAAATATAAGAAAAGCATAAATTGATAGTTTAATAGCATTCCTCCCTTTAATAGGATCAGCAAATATGGTCACAGTTGATATTATAAAATTATAGAAAAAATAAAAAAAATAAATATCGGCAATAATGATACACACTAATACCCAATTTTGAGTATTGGGTGCATCGATATTTTGATCCTTGATCACAGTATTTATTGTAACCACAATATAACTTGGAGTCCAGATCTGTTTGGATCTGCTGACCATGATACATTGCTGGCCACGTGCATCCTTCTGCACATCAGGAACATTGGTTGCACTTTAAAACACCAATATTCCCAATGTATAGCTGGATACGCATGGCCAGCAATGTATTGTGGTCAGCAGATCCGGACTCAGGACTCAGATCTACTGACCACAAGGCGTTTCCCACGCCCTACCTAATATAAACATCTCCCCATGAATGACAACATCAAAGTAATAGAGATGTTCCTAATGTGTGGCTCTGGTGTCTTGTGGTAACAGTCCGAGCTCTAAAACTTGGACATTGATGATCCAACCAAATAGTAGATCACCCAGTGTTTTGAATTTAAAACAAAAAGATCATGTGCCTGCTTATTGCTGGTCATCGGAAAATACTGCAACTACTTTACCAAAAAGTGCTAGGTTTCCTACCATATAGGAACCTAGGGCTGAAGCTAGTCTTTTTTTTTTTCTTCTTTCTCTGGACAGATGCTAGAGGCCACTCGGATTGAACTATATGCAGCTTTACTCCTTTACCACCAGTTGGCCGGTTGATACTTGATACACTATCCATTAATCCACCCAGAAGTCATTTAGGAAAAAAGGAGTGAAACTGTTAGATTACTACCTTCTTGACCAAATAAGGGAAATCAGAGTAGTACCACTTCTGATAGGACAGTAAAGGAAGGACACTTTGGTATAGCAGTACCCTAAATAGTGTTCTATTGCCTTCTCATTGTTGGCGATGCTGTTCTGTCATCTATGTAGTGTTGTAAGACTTGGACCGGGAAGGAGGTTGAACCGGTGATTCAATGAACTTTCCGGGTCCTGATTCAATAACAATTTTCACAGTTGGAATGGGCTAACTCTAGCTGGCTGATCAACCAGTAAAACCACGACCTAGTGGGCATTCTAGCTTTATGTCCGGTCCAAGTCTTACAGCATTGGTCTATGGCAACCCAAAGAGAAATATGTATTACAGTATTAGTGTCTTCTTTGCAATTAGATGAAAAGATTTAGACTTTAGACAATAAGCAAAGGTGGCAACCATGAATAAATTTCTTTTATAATGTGGCAAGTTTCAGACCAGTAGCCCCTTGCCACATGGAAGAAGATGCTTTTTCCTTCATGTTTCTTTTCTCTGGAAAAAAGAATAAAAATCAAAGAAACTTCAAAACGTCTATGAGTGGGCAAATGGTGCAGTGCAAGGACCAGGGCTAACATGGCAAGAACAGTTGAACATGACCCCACCCCCCTCAAAAAAACAAAACACCCAACAGGAAAACAAACAAGAAGTTGGTGGGAGGAATGAAGAATGAAAAATAAATAAATAAATACCTCTCCAAATTCTGCTGCAGAAGAATTGAACAAATTTACCCTTCAATTAGAAATAGAAGAGCACTCAAAAACCATTTACTTTTGCTTTTTATAATACATTTTATTAGAATTCATGTCACTGAAATAACTTGTTTCATGTTTCAACTCACTGATTTACCATATAAACCCAGCATGATTTTCTTTCAATTCAATCTATAAGTTGGTTTCCATGACAATGATTTAATCGTCCAAGCCAATGAACAGAGCACCTTCATCAGTATGGATTGCTAAAAAAATCATCTGAGTGTAGAAGAAAAAAATCCTCACTATGAATTGTTTAATAACACTTACTAACAAATTTGAAGCAATTCAAAATTGATGTAATTGCTGACAATGACAAAATCTGAAAGAAACAGGATTGTATTAAAGGAGTCACGCCACATGAATGATCAACCCTGGCAGTCTAAGGTTCTCCAAAGACCGACCACAATTGATGTGATCAAAAACCAGTTTCACCAATGTGACAAGTATTTAATGGTAGAAAACAAGTTTTCCAATTCCTGTGTATTTCAGGATAATGCAAGGCTTTGGACTCAAGCTTACCAGTACTAGGATAGGAATTTGATAACAAAATAAGTTACTTCAAACCTCTTCTATTTTGAAAAAGTAATCAAACTCAAACCAAGCAGCCTCCCAATTAGGCCATGTCAAAAAAAAAATAATAATAATGGCTTAATAACTTGCAACCGCATGATGCAGATGTGCAAATTACAGGGCACAAGGGAATGTAATAGAAGTCACTATAATCAGATCAAATAGTATTCAGCCATGCTTAATCCATAAAAGCTTTGCAGTAAGCTCCAAGGAGACAATTGCAGCAGCATTTGAGGGAAATACCGCTACTAATTTGGGACCAATACTAGTATAGCATCCTTTAATTCCCCCTATCCTGTATATCTACAAAATAAATATCTGACAAGCATATACTAGAAGGTGACCTCATATTACTAAACTCAGTATACATAACGGTTTTCTACTAGAAGCAGAAGTTGTATCTGGTGCAATCTGAACAACAGTTTATTGTGACATCACATGGAAAACTGTGGACCAGAACTGTCTAGAAGAGTGAAAATTGTAATACCAGTCCTATACGATTCTTATATATATATATATACCATACAAAGCAGAATTTACATGCACATGCATGTAGAAATGGCTATAGTCATATATGCTGAAGAAAATTGGCTTCCCAATAGACTCCTCAATAAAGCAGAAAGACCTCCATGAAATATACCCCTAACCTGAATAGGTAGATACCTATCAGAAAAAATCACATTATGTGCCATGTTGCTAAAGCAGCTGGAGCTTATCATACCCCCTCACTCTTTATGGTTTTAATTGCACAATCAAGAGGACTACTGTATCTATCAAACTTTCTGAAAAAAGTAAATCAGTTATTTGAATTTGCATCCTACACTGGAAAAACTGTCACATGCATAATAATTCACTTCCTTTTACAAGCTCTGATGGACAAAGTACAAAGCTGATTACAGCTCCACCATAGGTTGCTGAAGGAATGATGAGCTGAAGCGGTGGCTTAATAATATGCACTTCTCCCTTCACAAGAAAAACACAATACAACTGTAAAGGCATATGCAAGATACCTGTATTAGAAAATTGTATGGGATAACAGTTAACAAGAATATAACTGGCAGTAACTTGTGGAAAACCTCAAGTAATTGTTTTGTTTGGGAATAAAGGCCAAAAAGAACTGAACATTCAAATCCCATCCCAACAAAAAGTTGCACCTCAGTAAAGTCCTTTGACCTCTAAAATATCATAACCATGGTTTCATTCTTTTGAATAAGAAAATTGGGAGAGATTATTTTGAAGTTGCAAGTACAGAAGTACCATAAAAATCAGGTTAGCTCAGCAGAACTATTTAAACACAGATGCACTAATAATCAATAAAAACTAGTCTCACTCCAGCACTCAATGTGTTCGAAACAAGGAGGAGCCTAATTTGACCAATGGAGGGGTAATTGCTTCTTTTCTAATGGATATCATGGTAATTGCTTATGCAACTTCAACAGGATGGCTACCGAGCTTTGTAAAGCGGGCATGTGTTGCTAAACAGTACTAACCTCATTTTGGAGGAGTCACGAATAGATTCAAAGAATCCTTTGAGCTCTAATCCCTAGGGATGAAATGGGATCTTGATCAAACCAGGAGGGAGGGATTAGATGATTTTCTGTTTTCATCTTTGTGCAGAATGTGTTGAAATCAACACTGTTCCTGATAGCACCCCTAGCACACCTAGCGGTTTGTTGACAAGGATGTAGATGTATACAGTTGCGATACAAGGTTATAGTAAAAGGACTGGAAACTTACACACTTTTAACCCTCTCTATAATAAAATCATTACTCCAAGGAAACTCAATCTCCTTTTTCCTATGAAGTGTTTTGATTGGTAAGCTAGTCTCTTTCTTTTTTTTTTTTTTGCGAAGTTTCCAAGTTTTATAATATCCAAGGGTGGACACACCCTTCATCCAGAGTAGAAATTGAACATGGAGTGAACTTTGAAGCTGAAAAAAAGTCATTTGTCTTTTAAAATCGAATGAAATACTAGGATATATAAGAAATGTATGGAAACACAATTAAATTGGATGCCGGAATATTAAGACACATTACCAGAATTCCAGTTCAAGTTAGATTAGAATCCAATCTCATATAAACATATTCTACTGCACTAAAAGACTAACAAGCAGCATAAACCAATAATATTACTATGTTTCTGACCCTTATGCGAGTGATTGCTTCACTCTTTTTTTTTCTCTTGATCAGAAAATGGTTGCTTGATCTTCCAAGTAATCTACATAAAGAATAATTCAACATAGAATAATCACTAAAAGGTGAAATAACCTGGTTCTTGTTCCACTAATTGGTGAGCTTCTTATTTCAGGATGCCTTTTTCATACTAGGCCTCCATTTTTATAGATTTCTTGTCATCCATGTGTATGTGATCAAGCAAGTGAGCTAGAGAATCTGTGTACTGTGGTCCATGCTACAGGCCTAAAGGTCTATTTCTGAAACTAAGAACTTAAATGTCGTCCACAAGCAACTCCACTCCAGGCAGGACCAACTCTTGGCAAAAAAAGTTGTGGACAAGTAGTAGCATGTGCCTCAAAAGAATCTTGCTTTTGAGAAAGAGTAACAACATACACTATATCAAATCTGAACAAAAGGTGTGCATGAGATCATGTATGAGGCTATAAAGAAAAAAAAAAAAGCTGAAGGCATCCCTCCTCCCATTCACAAACTAAGGAGGTAAAGCACTGTTACTATAAAAACAAGGCCCTTTGCCCTAATTTAGCAATCTTGTCTGCCACTAAATTTAGTTCTCTTGGAATCCTACTTCTCTGAGCTGGAATATCTCCAAGGATTCCTTAATCTTCTTAAGGAAATAAGCTAGTCCCCAAGGCCAACTACCAAAGGTCCTATTCCACCTTATTTTCTTTTGAAGAGTCACCTTCTTCTATGGAAAGTGGGTGGAAATGATGCTGCTTTATCCCCACAAGGAGTTCAACAACTTCAGCTCCATTTGGTAGGTTGCGTAAAAAAACCATAACATGTTTGCATGCACCTTGTATAGGGTCATTAATATAGTAGGACACTGCAGTTTTACTTCTTACTGGATAAATTTCTTGAGGTATTTTAAATCCAGCTCTTAACAAGGGAGTTTGATAGGTATATCAGAAAATGTAATTTCGTTCTACATATGAGATCATTAAAATAAGGTACTGGAGTTTATGTCTCCATTAAGCAGTCTATTGAGATCAGAAATGCAGCATCCATAATTCAGCACTTGCTTGTATAAAAAACATGGTTAAGTTAGCTATAACTGACATTTAATTCTAAATAGAAATCAAACTAATTGCCCTTGGTATTTTTATCTTAAAGTCCATCTCTGGTATATGTAAGTAGGGAGGAATCAGCAAGATTCAATGTGAAAAAGTCAATTGTTAGCCTGCATCTTGCCTGATAATGAATAAAATGTAAAATGCATCTATAAAGAAAAACTGAATTGATTCATGTCTCATAAGTTAAACAAATGCAAGAAGCATGCTCCTTCATTCTTCAGAATCCCAGTAGTGCAGTGTCATGCATTCCTGTACTTCATGTATTTCAGTATTGATCTTTTGAAGCTTTACTTGTCATACATATATTTCATGTAATTTAAGAGAGACACAAGGTACTAGAATAAATAATAATAAATTCAATTTCAGAGGCACAAGATAAAGTTATCTACCAAAAACGGTGGCATGACAAATTTCAAGTGTCATTGTTATAAAAATGCCTTGGGCACAGATCTAGGTGAAGAGGACAATAAGTTGCATATCATGACATCTAGCACATCAACAAGAACAAGATGAGGCTTTGTTAGTGAAGGTTCAGCTAACACTCTTTGGTGCATGCCTTTGTTGAGGCATGTCTGTCGGCAACATGCCATGATAAACAGCAGATGAAACATTTTTCTACTCCTAAATGCTGTCATTATTAGGATTTCCATTTTGTTTGGAGGAAAGCTCTTGCAATCATGACGTTGAAGGAGTAAAATTGCAAAATAGGACAGAAAAAGACCAAATCGAAAAAGGTTTACTCCAAAGGTATAATTCTTTTGGTGGACGGAAGCAATGCAGTCAGAACCATTAGTGAAGGCTACTATATCATTAGCAAGTATTTAGATCCCTGTACGTCTTGACCACATTAAGGATAGTTGCTCTCATTTACTTTCTTGTGAACTCTCAATATCTGGTGTTTGATCAATTCGATGAGTTTGAGGTTGTGGGGTAGAGTTTGTGAATTTTCGTTCATTCTTAGCCCTCATTCATAACTCTACAAGTTTATATCTCAAGCAACCATGTTCTAATTTCAATATTTGCAGTTGTTAGCCTGAAGGGCACTAGCAGTGAACAGAGTGGAATGGCAGAACAGGATTCATGTAGCTGATATAATTGGGACAAGGCTTACTTGAGTTGAGTTGAGCGAGTTGAGTTCAGTTGATTAATATAGCAAATTATATATCTCACGGCCTACTCAGTAGCTTTGTTGTTTAAACAAACAAAAGCGCTATAAGATCAGAAATGATCTAGTAAGGCAAGGAGGTGATCTGAATACAGTGAAGAAGAAACAGAAGGAGAATTAATTAAAAGAAAACAAGAAAAGGAATTAATAAGAGACCAGACCTCGATGGTGTCAAAGGATGACCTGTAATGACAGTAGCAACTCCGGCGATCATACCTGCTACATATTCCTTGTACGTGGAACGGTGAAAGTGGTCTGAGCCATTCCTTTTTTTCTTTGGGAAAAGTACGAGTAGGCCCATTGCAGAAATCTGAACACCAGGCCAGCCCATACAGAATTTACAATGACTCTCGAATTCAACTTTTGAAATTATAAGACCGATTCCCACGCCATGTAAGTGTCACACTTCTACCTATGATTTTCCTGTGACGTGGCAATCCAACTCGGATTACATGTCACAATAACATTTATTTAAAATTTTATTTTGAAATTTACCCTTAAATTGCAAAGATTTAAATGACCCTGTTAGGGCCCACGGCCATTGTTCTCTCCCGCCCTCCCTATTCTCTCTCTTTCATTCTCTCACACTCTCAACTCTCTTCTCTTTGACTGCATCTACAACTGCAACTTTCGTTCTCTCACACTTTCAACTCTCTTCTCTTCGACTGCTTCTGCAACTGCAACTGCAAGTTCTCCTCCCCAGCGTCGCTCCTCTTTCTCACCCTCATTTTCTCCTCCCTCACTCCTCCTCAGTCTCCCCAGCGGCGCTCCTCTTCTCTTACTGTTTTTCCCTGCAACTTTTCCCTTGGCCTTTGACTGACCCTTGACTGAACTTCGGCTGCTCTCCCTCTCCTTCAATGGTTTTTCCCAATGCGTTGAAGACAATCCTTACTGAAGAAGCATACTAACAGGTATTTGACAATTTCTCTGTACATAGTTCATTTTGTTTTAATTTATGAAGAAGTCCATTCAATACATTCGTTTGTTGATTCTCCTTGCATGCCTGTTGTACTAAATGGACAGTTGTTTCTAATTCACTTTTTAACATTGGTTAGTTGGTGTGGAATTACCAAATCTGAAATGGGCCAAATTCCCAAATCTAACAGTTTCGTTAAGTTAGGTATGAGTGAGGATGCATGACAATGACATGAGCTAACCTATATTGGTACCTATTTACCAGTTTAGGGAAGTAGAAGATATTTACTCTGTTTCTAATTCATTTTCTAACATTGGTCTTTTAAGGTTTGAATGAATGGATGAGAGATCCATCATATGGATAGCCAAACCCTGCAGGTAGGTAGGGCAAAATTTCAAAAAAATTTCTCTCTCTCCCATGTGGGAATCACATTCCCAGTTTTAGAAAATCTGCATTTTCAAGGATCAATCTTGAACCTAAACCAGACCAAATCTGAAACCAAAAGGTAGGAGAGGGATATACCTGATACGGAGTAACAGTAACTCCCAACGAAGGTGTTCACGCCCAAGAAAAACACCAAAGACTGCTCCCACTGAAGATGACACAACGTAGGGTTGAGCCGAATCAGTAGGTGGTTCTTCAACAAAAACCGAACTCTTCAGCAAGAATTCGATGGAGGGTGAGTGAGCACAACTTTAGATCAGTTTTTCACCAAAAACTGATATCAAGAACTCTTCTTGATCGCTCCTAGTGGTGGAGAATGAACTGGCAATGGCGGCAGCAATAGAAGGAGGCAAGAGCAGAAGATGACGTCAGTTTTACTGGAGTTGTCTTCTCTCTTGAATCTGTAATCAGAATTGAGTGAATTGGGGTTCGCCCTCCTCCTCCTTTTATAGCCTTAAAGAGAGGTCTTCCTAATCCTATTAGGAGTTTCCGAATCCAAATCTTTATTTGGATCTGGACTCTCTTTAAGAGATAAGGATAATCCCTTATCTTATCTGTAGATAAAGATCAGCCCTCCTAATCTTATTAGGAGTTTCCAAATCCAAATCTTTATTTGGATCTGGACTCTCTGAGTGGATAGGGCTTTAGGCCCATTAAGTCCATGTGCTCATTCAGCCTTCAAACTGCTGCCCAATTGGGTATCCTTGTATGGTGTGGGACCCAAACATTGATCTACACATCAGCCACATGGGTTCAGCCGAGCCTCTGTTACAAGCCCTAGTCGAATTCACTGTAAGAGACAGTGAACCCCTGAGCCCATCACCATGGGCTCTTAATGGGCCCAACACTTACACTAAGTGGCCATTGAGTCAAGCCACCTTATAAAAACCCAGGGACTGTGGGCAGATGCAAGATTAGCCCATCAGCCATTACCCTCAATGGTCTTACACTTAACCTCTCAACCCATAATGATCAAACACTGCCCGACAAGAGAGGACCTCTCCCTCGGTTGCAAGGAACAGTGTTGTACTCTCTATTCACATGGATCCCGGGAATTAAAACCTTTTGCAAACATTTTGAAACCATAATATATATGTATATCTCTATATAAATATATTTTGCAAAACAATTTTCAACAATTAAAATCGGCTGCCCGCAGCTTTGGTTTCCATCAGAGAGAGTGCATCCCTGATCATTCACTTTGTCCGACAAAGGGGCTGATCCTGTCACTATGATCACCCATTCAGATGAATTCTCGGACTACCCCAACATACCCAGGTTTTGACCCCCTCTAAGGATCTCACTGATTGGCATATCAAAGACAGCCCAATCCGACACCTAGTGCAGTATCATAATCGAGTCTAGGGGTCAGATGTAACATTCCAATTTTGCCCATCAATCTCCAAGGTCCAGGACAATACTAGAATTCCAGTCCGGTTCAGGGTTTCAAGAAAACCCACACTGCATGTATCTCAGTTCTCACCCTGGCAGCTGAGACAAGCCACCCGAACCAACTTGGCAACACATCAGTGTCAGCCTTGACAGGATAAATCTCCCCAGATCTATCCAACGGCTGTGAACATTCTAAACTAACACGAGTCTCATATGTGTCCAGTTTAAGGGTATTACACAGAAACACACCACAATAACATGAATCAAATATGTACTTTATTCATTTACAATAAATGTCATAGTGTACATCATTCTGATTGGAGCTAAGGGCATACACTGTCTCTAACATTGAATGCCCAAATTATTCATTTTCTAACATTGGTCTTTAAAGTAAAAATTATAATATACCCCACCTCAATGAATAAATGGGTTTTAATGACTGGAGTGCTGCATGAAGCATACGTTGCAAACAATATTCCATGTACTTAACAACTACATATTGCCTTCTTCAATTTAAAAATTATTCATTCCTTGTTGTGAAACCTCAAATCTTTCTCAGGCTAGACGGGACAAATCATTGTTCATTTATTAATTGTGAAGCCAAATACACTAACTTGTTTTACTATTATTAGCAGAACATTGAGGACTAGGTTGTCTCTAAAACTTAATTCATGGTGTCTTCAATCCAATTTAGATGACATAAGTATCAGTCTACAACTCTACACTATATGTCTCGTGTTCAAGCAGTACAAATACAAAGCATTAAACTTTGATCCAAGTCCCACAAGCACATGAACACACAGCAAGAAAAAGTTAAAAGAGCTGTGAAGATTTACTATGAAACCTTGCACATGTCACTTTGATTCTGAACCCACCAGGTCAATCCCAGCCTTTGACGCCCTTAAACATTAAATATTTCTGGTGTGACCCAGTTTTGAATCTGTTGAACCAGAATGCTGAGAAGAAAAAATCAACTAAATTTAAAGCGGTGCAAACTGCAAACCAGAATTAAATAAGGCCTTACCATCATTTGCCCAGAAAAGTTACAGATGACATAAAGATGATTCTTACTTCACAATTTCATACTTCTAGATTTCATCAGACAAAATTCCCAACCTGAAATCTTCAATGGTTGGGTTCATTTGATCAAAATGGTCATGACTCATGAAAGCAAAAACATGGATGAAGGGAAATTGCAAATATATGACTATAGAACAATTTTCAGTTGATTTGAAAACTGATTTATTCCCTTGAACTATCTTATTGATTTAAGATTACAGGAATACCACAAGGCTTCAAAAATCCAATAAAAGGCACCACAAATTAAGAGTAAAATCTCAAGTCAAAGGCATTGATAATTCAGATATAGTGCAAAACAACAAGTAACCTATAATATTGATCCAAGTCTATGGAACCTAACCTAAGAAAAGAATAATAGGAAAAAATCACATTAAACAAAAGGAAAAAATGTTGAGCATGCACCCAAGAACAGCCAAGAAAGTATACTTTTTAATTGTAAATTGAGAATGGAATTAGGTACTGAGGTAATAAAAGGGCCAGAAATGAAAAACACTGCTCCTCGGGCCAGCCTACCCATCAACCCCTATCCTTGGAGGTATGGCAGCTTCAGGGGCATTGCAAGTTTAACTGTTTTCAAACCAAAACAACCAATCTTTATTTCCAGTTCAGATTTTCAGTGACAGGGAGCTCTACTTCAATGTCATCATCATGATCATCCATGCTTTATCCCAACTATATGAGACCGGCTATATGAATTCCATTTTGTCAATCCATTCTATTTAAATCCATATTCACTATTGAATTATTGGTGTTTAAATCATTTCTTACTACTTCTGCCCATGTCCTTTTTTACTATCTGAGCTCTTTTACGTGTGAAAAAAAAACCATTGTTTTCATGATTGATACTCAGCAATGGGTTTTGAAGTGTGGCAGCAACTACCATCTTCCTAATAAGTAGAACAAATTACTTCTTTAACAGATCTGAAATCATAGGAGAAAAAGTAGGTTAATGGACACATCAATCTGTTGGTTAATGGGTCATATCCTAAAAGTGGTGTAAAAAATTAAACCACCAATGATTTAGTTCTGGAGGTTATAAAAAGTCACCATGACGCATTCCGAGAAAGTCATTAATAAATTAACGGGGTGTTTGACAACGTCGTTGATTTTGTTTTTGAAAAAAAAATTATAAGTAACCCTGTATAATACATTACAATGTGGAAGTATATTTCTAAACAAAGGGTGAATCAAAGAAAGAACTAGGATGTCTATTTCTAAACAAAGGGTGAACTGCCAACCAAGAATGAGCCATCCCCAGAATTTTACGTAGGATTTCTTCATTTGAAGCCTGAATCCCTTCAAATAATCTCCTGTTTCTTTCACTGCACACAGTCCATAACACTACTGAAGGAAGTATGCTCCATGCTACCTTTCCAGCTCTACTTAAACCTTCTAGATGCCATGTCTCAATGAGACCCTTCACTGCTGCTAGGAAGCACCATTTGGCATCAAAAACACCTAATATCCTTAGCCAACTCCAATGAGTAAATTCAGTTCTCATTGAATCAGTAAGTGACCAGAAGACTCCACATTACCATTGCATAAGAGGCAATCCAAATCTTCCACCTGTAGACCTATTTTGACTAGATTCTACTTTGTTAGGATCTTGTCCAGTACTGTTAACCAGAAGACTCCACCTTCTCAGGCCTGATTTAGAATTCAAGCATGGTGGGTTGGTTAGGGCTGATCTTGATGGCATAAGCCATGGAGTTTAGTATGTAAATGAAAAGGACTAACTTCAATTCCACAAGTATTAAGATGATCTTATTCCTGGAAAGAACCAAATAATTTTGAAGTATTTGACACTATGCATATTATTAAGCTTGTGATATAATTAGGAGCAGGACATTATAATTTAATTCTAATGCTATTTTTTTCTCACTGTATGGTCATTTGTTCTTAGTACCTAAGTCTAACTAACCTCCTTAAGGGTCTGTTTGATTGCTGAGAAAATTGGACTGAGAAAGGATGGGATGAGAAATGTTGGGATGAGAAGAGGAAAATTTATTTTCTCAGTTAGTTATAATGTTTTGTTTGCTGAGAAATTTTTTGTGAGAAAATCCACTTTCTAGTGTTTGTTTTGCAAGAAAATTTATAGGAGAAAAATCATGCTAAACTAAAAAAATGCATGTAATTTACTTTTATGACAACTTGCACCCCCCAAATGTATGACACATATGATTGAACTTGCCATGTGGCATGATAGTTTTATTAAACTGTAGGTTCTGCCTCAATAATAGGTTCAGTAAAACTGTAGAATAAAGTGGATACAAGAGCAAAGGTAAGTAGACAAGAATCCAAATGAGAACTTCAAGGAACCATTTAGTCTAAAATGTATCCTATAAAGTAATACCATAAAAAACAATAAGAGACTACATTTTCATTGCCAAGAGGTACTTATGGCAAACATACTCAATTATGCAACAATATAGCACATCGATAGAGGAATTCCAAAAAAATGAAGACTTTCTATGTTTCTATGCCCTTCTATGGCATTAACTACTGAAAATACGAAGTCAGTTAAAAACTGACTTGTGTTTATAAATACAGGTGATTGCACCCTTGAGAAAAATATAAATAATAAGAGAGACTCCTCCATCAAATATCATAAAAATCAAAAGACAGACTCATGAAATGCTTATGAAGCTTGGCCTTAAACAACATGTAAAGAAGGATTAGGCATGTCTATCATGCAAATAACAGTAACAGCTTATTAAAAACCAAAAAGAAAGACATTCTTAGGTCAGGACAAAGCCCACACACACTTTCCAACTAAACTCAGCCATAATCCCAACCATGTAGGATCGTCTATATGAATCATGTCCTGTCACTCTGCTCTATCAAGAACCTCCACCAGCATTCTGAATCAAATATATGAATAGAATCTTGACAAAGTAGAAAGAACCTTGTCTATACATGACTGGCGCTGACCAATCAAGCCCGATGCATTGCAAATGCAAATAAGATGAATATTAAAAAGACAAAAAGACATAAGAAACCTGTAACAAAGAACTGCAACCAATGCACATTATAATATTCTGAGAAAACGACAACAGAAAACTACAGAATTGACAGGGAAGCCAAGAGAAGGGTTGAATATATGGCCCTGCAGCAATTAGATGTAATAATTGCAGAGATTATTCCCAATTAGCTTTAACAGGAACATGATCAGTCCAAATGACAGAACTCCAAAGCTCTTCATAGAAGAAGAGAAGGAGCAATCAAGAGCCCACATCAGACTCTAAAGGCTAATGGAAAGAACAGAAAGACAAAAAGTAGAGGAATGAAAGTAGAGCCCATATCAGTATTTTGGGTACTGATATCATCACTGGCAACGCCATTTAACCAACAAAAATTCCAAAGCACTTTATGCTCCACTGATATCAGATACTATCCAATTTGAATCCACCAAACTGCTCGAGGATCTCTCTAGTAGATCTAGTAGATCCAAAAGAAAGCCAAAACAATGACATTAGAACACACTTCGCTGAGCAAGAACCATGGACCGAAAAACAACATAAAAAAGGGTAGAACAGGACCGCTAGAGAGAGAGATTGATGGATCTTGTGTTAACTTTCACAGAGATGGCCGTTGGATTGCTACTTCGAAGGGAATGGAGGTTGTCAACGTCTTGCTCCGACAAACTCGAGATATTTTGTTAGTTTTTTCTTTTCTCACCGGGGGTCGCACGTGCGATCCTGCTCACTTAATTTTGGGAATCCGCGTCCCTCTTGTTTTTCATCCCAAAACATTGTTTACCCGTAAACAAACACAAGAAATGAAGAATCATTTAGGAATATTCTATTTTCTTATCCCTTTATCAGCAATCAAACAGATCCTAATGGAAAGTTCTTATTGTTAAATGCTTCAAATTAAGTCTTAAGGTTAATAATATAAACATATGCAAACTTCTCTTTTTGAGACTATTCCCTTTGACTAACTAGAAGCTCCACTCAAAGGCCTAGGCTGAGGACCTAGGCTAGATGCTATATAGAAGTTTTTTAAATTATTTGATAGAATACGTGCCGCTACTTTTTTGATAGATTATCCTTGTCACTTCAATTGAATAAGTTGACTCAAAGGCCAGAAAACAAAAGAAAAATCTCCTTTCAAGTGATCTGGGAAACACCATTTTCTGAACTATTTTTACATTAGAAGTGGGTGAATTTAAAGTTGAACAGATTTCTATAACCTATCTAATGCACTGATTCAAATAGTTAAAGAGCTACTAATATCCACCACTAGATAAACCTATTCAATATATCAATTCAATGAGTTTAAGAGCTAGTAAATTCTATCAAACTTGTACCATTCATTCATATATATTAGCATAATCTATCCAATGACAAACCTTAATCTGAAAGATTTGTTAATTCCTAAAATAACTATTTCTATTAATTGCACAAATCCAATTAAAACACTGATGATATTTCTCTGAAATGTCAATAGAATGTTGAAATGAAACTTACATGGGATCTCCATGAACAGAGCTGCAATGTCCTTGGAAGACCCAAACTTTCTAATGGAAGTATTCTTTAGAATAAAAATAATTTGTATCAAATGTCAAATTAAGATGACAGTAAATACCAAAGCTAGGTTCTGTCATCGTTAATAAGAAATAGCTAATTTAGGAAATTATAAAGGGACTCTTAAAAAATGGAATTTCACTAAAACTTGCATCCTGTAACTATAGAAATTTTATTATCATTCTCACCATTCAGAACCAAATTTGGTACTAACAATGACACAACTCATTATGGTCATTTTACAAATAATGATGTACCTAAGGACATGTTAGGATATCAATGCAACTTTCTGGAATATATTCCAGTTGATTCCAAGGTTGGCATTCTCAAAAACTCCGAACCATATAAGTACAAGACTCTTGTACAAGGTTCCAGATATGGAATTCACACTCAACACTTAAGTTTTAGATTGGACAAGACTGATTTTGATTGCAACATTTTTTTCCTGTTTCAGACTTGCTTGAATTCCAATAATCCCACATTAAATCAGCAAAACGCAGAAAATAAAGAGAGTGCAAATGCTGAAATACAGAGTATGTATAAATTATATATTAAAGAAATGAAGAAAATGATGATAATGCTTTTCCTTTTCCAATTTATAAATTATCTACCTTAGAAATCATATTTTAAGAGAATGCAAATGCTTAAATGTAGAGTATGTGACCTTTTTTTTATTGAATTATAGTTTAAGCATATATATTGTGATGATTAATGATTCACATTCCTACAACCATCATCATGTTGTCCAATAGATGTTTGAGCATCATAATTAACACATTTTATAGTGTACTATGAAATATGTATAGAGGAAAATGATGGGATAAAAGATTAATATGGGTTGAATAATTCACAGTGATAAAATTAGATACATGATTCGTAATATTTACAAGATCGCATAGCCTCTTTATTTAAATTTATATGTTCATGTCTTTATTCTGATTTATGACAAGGTTTTCATATTGTTTATTGTGTAGAAATGGAAACAACTCCACGCAAGGTCTTATTATGTTATTGCACTTTTGAGAATACTATAATTGGGGTTCGTGTTGATAGCCAAACAGATTTTAATGAATTTGTTGATGAAGTGTGTGGTGATTTGAAGGTTCATGCTAATAGCGTGAGCTTACATTATACAACACATTTCAACAAAACATGCTTCTTGCCACTTGGTAAAACTTTACTAGGATATAATTAAAATGAAAATTTGAAATATAAAGGCATGCAAAAGCCATAGAAAAGAAGCAATATCTCGTGACAATAAAAGAATATTTTGGTTTGTTTTATGGACTATGATAGAGGTTTAGAGAAAAGATGATAAGATTTTGTCATTCGGTTCTACAGGTATTAGTATGGGATCTGTGATATCAAAGTTGGGCTTTTGGAATTCTTTATGGATTATCACCATCCTAATGTATTCTTTTTCCTAATGAAATTTATCTTATTCTTCAACAAAAAAAAAAACAAATTTTAATGGCCCGTTGGCAAATAAGGTGCCAAATGTGCCAACCTGGTAACCATCACCTAACTTGATAAAAATTTACCAAGATGAAGTTAAAATGACAATTTTTAATATAAAGACATCCGAAAGCCATTAGAAACAACCAATATCATTTGACAATAAAATAATACATTGGTTTGTATTATCGGACTGTGATAGAAGTTGTTTGGAGAAAAGATTATCAGATTTTTCCATTCGGTTCTAGGGGTATTAGTATGGGACCAGTGGGATGATTGTGGGGCTCTTGGGTTTATTTCCTTTTTGGGTGATGCTTTATCACCTTCCTAAGATATTCTATTTTCAAATGAATTTTATCTTATTTTTCAAAAAAATGATATCTTAATGGCCCATTGGCAGAGACGGGGCCAAATGTGCCAACCTGGTAAGCATCATCTAACTTGGTAAAACTTTACCAGGATAGAATTAAAATGACAATTTGAAATATAAAGGCATGCAAAAGCCATAGAAAAGAAGCAATATCATGTGACAATAAAAGAATATTTCAGTTTATTTTTTGGGCTGTGATAGAGGTTGTTTAGAGAAAAGATGATAAGATTTTGCCTTTCGGTTCTACGGGTATTAGTATGGGATCTGTGAGATTAATGTTGGGCTTTTAGAATTATTACCTCTTTGGGTGATGGCTTATCACCGTCCTAATATTTTTTTTTCCTAATGAATTTTATCTTTTTCTTCAACAAAAAAAAATCTTAATGGCCCCTTGGCAAATATGGTGCCAAATGTGCCAACCTGTTAACCATCTACTAACTTGGTAAAAATTTACCAAGATGGAGTTAAAATGACAATTTTTAATATAAAGACATCCGAAAGCCATTGCAAACAACCAATATCATTTGACAATAAAATAATACCTTGGTTTGTATTATTAGACTGTGATAGTGGTTGTTTGGAGAAAAGATTATCAGATTTTGTCATTCGGTTTAGGGGTATTAGTATGGGACCAGTGGGATCAAAGTTGGGCGATGCCTTATCACCTTGTTAATGTGTTCTTTTTCTTAATGAATTTTATCTTATTCTTCAAAATAAATCTTAATGGCCCCTTGGCAAATGTAGGGCAAAATGTGCCAACTTAGTAAGCATCATCTAACTTGGTAAAAAATTACCAAGATGCAATTAAAATGACAATTTTTAACATAAGGAGCTGCAAAATCCATTGCAAACAAGCAATATTAGTTGGCAATAAAGGACTATCTCAGTTTGTTTTATTAGACTGTGATAAAGGTTATTTGGAGAAAAGATTATAACATTTTGTCATTCGGTTCTACTAGTATTAGTATGAGATCTGTGAGATCAAAGTTGGGCTCTTGTGTTTATCTCCACTTTTGGTGATGCTTTATCACCTTCCTAATGTATTCTTTTTCCAAATGAATTTTATCTTATTTTTCAAAAAAAAAAATATCTTAATGGCCCATTGGCAGATATGGGCCAAATGTGCTAACCCAGTAACCATCATCTAGGATATTATTTCATTTACTTTGTAGAAAATCTAGCTCCAAGAAATGATTGAACTTAAGAGTTGCTGCTTAGTCCAAGCCATTGAATATATTTGTATGAGGGGACCATTGGCGGTGCAATGATAATGTCCTGGAATGCCAAACAAGAGAATGTTGGCTTCAGTCTTGTCCAAAACTGCCAAAGCTTAGGACTTAATTCTGGAATGCCAATCATTGGGATCATTGTAAGGTAAAGTCCTTTTATTGGATGGTTGGATAAGAACTTATGTCTGGAATACGAAAACCAGGATTCAATTCAGTGTAATATACACTGCAGTACTCTCCCTTATTTAGTTCTCTGTATCCCATGGGGATGGTAAGGTTTGGGTTGAGGAGATTCTTAACATTGGTATTTCATCAGTCACATATCTCAATTTTCTGGATTTTCATGTTAATGTGTCTTCAATCTCAATCTGTAACTTATCTTCATTTGCCTCACACTCTTTGGTTGTGGTTTTGAAATGACAATAGGTTATGAATGGTGTGATTTGTTTGTTTTTTTTTTCCACTGATTTGCTTTGTTCCACAGTTACTGCCTATTTGTTATAAATTTATTTTTATCATAAATTTCTTTTCCTCTATTCAAAACATGTTTGTTTGCTTTATTCCATGCTTATTGTTGTCAATTTGTTGTCATTCATTTTAATTACTATTTTAATTTTAGCCAGAATTACTATTTTAATTCTCACCTTAGGTAAACAAATTCAGGTTTCTTTGATTTGAGGACATTCAACTTACAAATTAGTGTTTCTCATTAACTCAATTTGGCTCTTTATAAGAAGAATTTGAATAGCATGCTGAGAAGGCAAACACCCTCCTAGACTCTACAACAAAACAATATGTGATTATTAATGTTTGATATGAGTGATTATCACTAAACTATCATCTTAATTTTGGAGAGACATTTTCATAACCAAAGTAAATTGACCTTCCATAGAAGAAATTTTACAAACACACACTTGCTTGATCTTATTTTCCATGTGTAAACTAATGTACACTCGTTCTCCAATGCACATTCAACAGGAATGAATCAGCATCAAACACAACTTAACAAAAATTTGTATATAAAAACGGCAATCTATTTACTGTGATAGAAATTCAAAGAGAACCAAAAATCAAATTTATTTGAAAGGACTTTTTGATTGACTATAACAAATTAAACTATCATACAAAGAAATTGTCAAATACCTGTTAGTGGCACAAATGTTCAAAATGATAACTTCCTCCGGTTAGGGAAGGCCTCAATGTATTGGCCAAAACTTTAGTCTAATGGATAAGGCAAACAAAATGATGGAGCAGTGACAAATGTTGCGCAAGAAACAAAAACGGTTAAGATGGGCCTTCACCTGGTATATATTGAGATAGGAATAGAAGTGAAAAAAGCAACAATGCTACCTGAAAATTTGCAGGTAAAGGGACAACGAGACAGAGGGAGAGTAGGAGAGCGATAGATGGGGAGGGAGACCGGGAGAGAGAGAGAGAATGGGGGCGAGACAGAGGGAGAACGGGAGAGAGTTATAGAGTGAGAACGAGGAGGGAGACCAGGAGAGAGGGAGAGGGAGACAGAGGGAGAATGAGAGAAAGTGATAGCGAGAGGGAGGGAAAGCAGGAGAGAGGGAGAGAGACTGATAGAGGGAGAGGGTGAGGGCACAACAAAGGGAGAGCAGGACTGAGGGGGGCGAGGGAGGAGAAAATGAGAGTGTGAAAAAGGGATAGTGAGAACAGGAGAAAGTGGGGGCGATAGAGGGAGAGGGACAACGAGATAGAGGGAGAGCAGGAGAGCGATAGAGGGGAAGGGAACCGGGAGAGAGAGAGAGAGAGAGAATGGGGGCAAGATAGAGGGAGAACAGGAGAAAGTGATAGCGAGAGGGAGGGAGAGCAGGAGAGAGGGAGAGAGAGAGAACGGTAGAAAGCGAGAGCGAGAGAGACTGATAGAGGGAGAGGGTGAGGACGCAACAAAGGGATAGCGAGAACGGAAGAAAGTGAGAGCAAGAGAGACTGAGAATTGGAGACAGGGGGAGCGAAGGAGGAGAAAATGAGAGTGAGAACGAGGGGCGCCACTGGAGAGGAGAACTTGCAGTTGCAAGGAAGCAGCCGAAGAGAAGAGAGCTGAGACTGTGAGAACAACGAAAGATAGTGAGAGAGGAGGGAGAGCAGCCGAAGTTCAGTCGTCGAGGGAAAAGTTGTAGTCGAAGAGAAGAGAGTTGAGAGTGTGAGAGAACGAAAGAGAGAGAATAGGGAGGGCGGGAGAGAACAATGGCCGTGGGCCCTAATAGGATCATTTTAGTCTTTGCAATTTAAGGGTAAATTTCAAAATAAATATTATTGTAACATGTAATCCGAATTGGATTGCCACCTCACAGGAAAAGCATAGGTAGAAGTGTGACGCTTACATGGCGTGAGAGTCAGTCTTATAATTTCAAAAGTTGAATTCGATAGTCATTGTAAATTCTGTATGGGCTGGCCTGGTGTTCAGATTTCTGCAATGGGCCTGTTTGTACTTTTCCCTTTTTCTTTCCTATTTCCGTACTTTCTATATCCACTCAGTCACAGGTCTCTAAGGAAAGTCCCTTCCCGAGGAACCAAGTAAAGGTTCGGCATTAAAAAACAAAAATAACACTGAATGCAGCTGCAGCAGCAGCAGCAGCAGCGTGGAGAATCATATTTTAGCTTTGTTTGGGAACCAATATCGAATCCAATCAACAAGAATGGCACTATGGAACTTGAAAGCATCTCTCGGCTATTGGAAACAGTTTTGGTGTACGTTTGAAACGGTTTGATCTTTGATGCCCCCAAAGTTGATCGTTATTGCAACCCATGTTGGAACTTGGGAGTTGGAGGTCTATATTTGATCAAGGATCTCGTTACTAGTTAGTCCGTTCTGGCTGCTGGGTCTAAGATATCAATCCAACAATAGGCGTCAAGATACATAAATAAACTGAACAGTGAACACTGTGAATCTGATTGCAAGCCTTCAGGTTTCTGGACGCACGTCATTAATTGAAGTTAACCAAAATAACTAATTACCTTTATTCATATGGACAATATAGGTGGGTAGCCCACAGGCCATAGTGATGGTAGTTAACCCTTAACCATAACCCAAGGAAGGTCCAGTTCCAGATCAAGGTCCAGGCCTACCAAAGGTACCTCGGAGTCACTGTCATGGGCAAACCAGAAAGTTGCCCATGCCCAGGTCACAGATTCGGCACTTCAACTGGGTGGTTCACCCGATTGTGCAGTTATTAGTCAACAACTCAACACTGCCAAAATAAGAGCAGGGCTCAAGTAGCTGCCCAGGTCAGTTGCTACTGGTTCGACAATCCGGGTCAGGAATGGTCTGAGAACATCGATGATGACTTTGATTTCTACCCATGAAATTTGGCTACTTTGAAGTTGTACCACCATGTATATTGCCATGTTCCCATACCCAAAATAAATAACAGAAGAAATAAGTAGAGAAACAATCTAATACATATCAACTTGCATTTTGTTTTTATTTTTCTTCTTGATAAATATCAAAAGTTACAACAAATTTTATCTCCATTAAACACCAAGTTCCCTAGTAATGATCACTTTGGTTGTAGAAGAGTTCAGTTCAGAGAGAATGAAGCCTGTCATGGTATAAGCTGGGTGGTAGAGCTCGGTCCCTGGTATCAAGTGCCCTCTGCGGTTCCCAGTTCCCAGTAAGCACGAGATTTGGCTTGATTATAGGAGATTTCTGTAGGGTCATAATTTGCTAGGAAGAAGCTTATTAGAAACCTTTTCTACTCTGACAAGCTTATTCGGCCTTGGAAAAGCCTCGGTGCGTTGTTCAGCAAGAAACTTGGCAAAACGAGAACCCTTTCCTCCCTTGTTCTCTGGTGGCTGAAATTCTGGCAGATGAGGAAATTGGGGCCTCACCTTGGGAGAGAGAGGTGGCATCAATGCCCATACAGCAGAAAGATTTTCGTTTGGTTTATCCAGATTCTCTAAGATTGATAAATCCTGCATGTCTGGAAGATTTTGATTTGGTTTACCCAGATTCGCTGTAAGATTTATCATTAACCATAATAATGTTAAGGCAATGTATGTTGGGGGGAAGAACTGACCCTTTGAGAACTTGAAGATGGGCTCAAGAGCTGCACATGGTATGCTGAAGTTTAGGTGGGGTATGACTGTTCCTCCACTGTGCCTTGCATTGCTGCACCAAAGAAAATAACTCATTGGTTATGGAGGTTGAGTTGGAAAATGCAGAATATATTAAAATATAGGAATACCTTTGAAATTTTGACAAGATAAGGATCAAGTTCATTCAGAGAATATTTCTGAAAACAGAATGCCAAAATGCATTACATCATCTAAGCAATAAAATCTTTTTGTGTCAAGGCAGGTGCAAAAAATGTCTATGCTAGTTTCTAACTCTAATGTGATAAAATGGAACCATTATGTATATGGTAACCAAGAATAGAGTATAATTGGCTTGTAACATTTGCAGATGCCAACTTGTTAATTTGGTCAAGTCCATGGAGCTTAATACCATAAACCTGGGTTCAAAACTGTCTCCACCTTCAACCAACCGATAACCAACCTACTTGTCAAACAAAACACACACACAAAAAAAAGATGAACACACAAAGAGGTAAAACAAAAAAATGGAAACATTTATGACAATTTCAAGTAAGTGAATTCTCCCAAGATGAAAATAATTTATTTACTTTTACAGGGATTTTAGTTGCTGGCTCCAGTGACACCTTTTTCAGGACTGCCATATTTTATTTGGGACTTAAACCTCAACAGGCAACTACAAAATATGAACATGACAATTGACAACTAACATGATTTATTAATTTTCACAAGACAATGTTTGCTGTCAAATGATTGTTGCTCAGCAGTACCTTGTTACAAGTCCAATCATATGACCATCTGAATTGACAACAGCACCACCACTACCACCAGGATGCACAGAGGCAGTAGTTTCAAGCATAACTGGTACCTCTTTTGGTGCATTATGGTGCATTGTTGCTATGCTGTTTGGTAGATTTGATTCACAGGAATGGAGAGGAATCTCTGCTTTGACAACCCGTGCAACTACACCAGAGCAAACAGATGGATAGATGTCTGAGACAAAAGAAGGAAGAAATAGTAAGCAACTCAGAAGAAATCTTCAGATTTATTTGATTTGTAAAATAGAACATAAATGAAAGGTCTGCAAGTTCCTTACCACACCGTGGTCCAAAGAGTCCATGTCCAATAACATGTGCTTCTGATCCTGGAGATGGGCATGTAAAGTCTGGAACCATAGGGCATAGTTGAGTTGGAACAGACTCCAGCTGCAGCAAGGCAATGTCTAAGGGTCCTTTAGAAACATACACTACCCTAGCATCACACCACATCCATGTGTCCATATGATCCAGGCGGGCACGTATTCTTCTATACCTCTTGTAAATTGAACTCAACTTATATTCACTATACTTGTCACCCACAGAAGCATCTGAAATCTTCACTGTCTCCAGCCCATCACAATTTTCATGCCAAGTAGCCATCGATCTGTTAGAGGACATAAGCAGTGCTGCTGATGGGTTTCCATCTTTATGACCCCTAACAGATCTTTTAGCAAATCTCCATGGCTCCAAAAGATGAGCATTTGTGAGTATCAGTCCATGATTGTTTAGCAAGACACCTGACGCCCAAGCCCCATCATCTATGGTAATAAGAGCAATAGAAGGCATCGCCTTCTCAACTGGCACTGGTGGAGAGCAATGAGAATACCGATGTTCATAAATAGGGTTAAAAAATCCACTGGTGTCACAACTGTTAGTTGAACATCCCTTCCCCACAACATCTCCATCTTCCTTGTAATGTATAATCCCCTTCATCTTTTGAGGTTGATTTGGCAGTGAGTCACTCATAGCAGTAACCACAGCTTCCCATGGAATCACCAGCTGTTATCCAGAGCTAGAGTGTGCATAATATGTTAACAATGAGAAAAAGAAGATTAAACAAGGAGAGAGACAAATGCTTCCAGTTACCTGAATTTCCGCACTACCAGCTCTTTGTCTCAAGGGTCTTGTTAGGATACCTATAAGATTTGCATGTTCACCAAAAACAGGAGCACCTTCCATTCCTGCACATGGAATAATCAAAATGGTACAAGAATATAGTTGCAAGAAAGGAATTTAATGGTGATGCAACTAAAAAAAATAATCTTACCAGGAAGGCACCGAATGTCAGCCATCAGCAATGAGCTATTATATGTATTGGGTGGATAGCAGTTTGCAACAGATCCTGCAGATATGCTGATTCAAGGACAAAAAAGGGATCAATTACCAAGAATCAATGGTCAGAGAATAAAAGGTCAGATACAGAATGATAAAAGGAAAGCCCCTGAATAAAGTTAAGGCTGTAAAGTCTTGATGAGACATCAGACCAAGATTCAAGATTGTCGATAAATTAAATACTACTCCGTGAAGCATATCAGCAAGTCTATTCTATTCCAAAATAATTCAGAACTTTAAAACTTGGAACCATATCTGGAGGTTAATGTTGGACACACTGGATGGACTGATTTCAGAAGAACATGTATATTAGAGTGGTATCTCAGTTTGTTCCTATCATCCTATGCTGCACAAACCCCACATTCCACAATGGAAGGCAATAATGGCCCTACCCAACAAAAAACCCAATGCTGTTACCCAATTAGGCATCCTGACACACAAATACTCCACTCATGAATAGTCCATGAGTATGAGATTCCCTTCAAAGAGCAGAGTACATGGGTAAGAACTAGAAGTAGAGGCACCTTTACGAATGCATGATTCATATTGGTTTCATAATTCCAAAGGGAATATTGTTCATGTAATTTGAATTCACTATTTCCAAACTGAAACCAAGCTGTTTTCTGGGTACAAAAAGAAGAGGAGAAGAAGCAGAGAAAGGAAGAGAGAGGAAGAAGAGAAGAGATGAAGAGAGCAACAGAAATTGGAGAGGCAAAAAGTTCTGCTGGCGGTGCCAGCTTTTTCTTATATATTAGGGCAACACACTAATTACATAATAAAGAGTAAAAGGACCACAGTACCCCTATGACCCATAATACATTAAAAAAAAAAAAAACTGTTTTAACACTCCCCCTCAAGTTGGGACATAGATGTCAATCATGCCCAACTTGTCACACAAGTTATTGTGCCACAGATGATGAAGGCCCTTTGTGAAGATATATGCAAGTTGTTCTTCAAAGCTAACAGATGGAGTACACACTTCTCCACTTATGATTTTCTCCCTGATGAAATGCTTGTCAACCTCAATATGTTTAGTTATATCATGGAGAATAGGATTGGCTGGAATGTCAATAGCAGCCTTATTGTCACAACAAAGTGACATGGGATTATCTTCACCTAACAAGCTTTTTATCCACAAAGCCTCAGCAACTCCATGGGACATAGCTCTATACTCCACTTCCACAATGGACCTAGCCACCACATTTTGTTTTTTGCTTCTCCATGTGACTAAGTTTCCTCTTACAAAAGTGCAATATCCACTTGTAGACTTTCTGTTATCTACTGCCCTTCCCAGTCAGCATCTGTGTACACCTCAACTTTTAAATGCTCGTGTTTCTGGAACAACAAACCAGCACCTAGGAACTTTTTTAGGTATCTAAGAATCCTCTCAGCAGCCTCAAGATGTATAGTTTTGGGATTATGCATAAATTGACTGAAAACACTCACAACATAAGCAATGTCGAGTCTGGTCATGGACAAATATAAGAACCTGCCAACAAGTCTTTGGAATTGCTTTACATCTTTTATAGGTTCTCCTTGACTGTCACCCAACCTGTGATTTTGATCAATAGGTGAATCAACTGGCTTCACTCCTAACTTCCCAATGTCCTCCAATAGATCAAGAACATATTTCCTTTGAGAGATGAATATTCCCCTTTTGGAACGAGCAATTTCAATTCCAAGGAAATAGTGCAAGGGACCTAGATCTTTCACCTCAAATCGTGTGGCTAAGAACTCTTTCAATTTTTGTATTTCTACTGTCCAGTCACCAGTAACTACTATGTCATCAATATACACAATCAGGGCTACAATTTTTCCTTCACCTTTCTTCACAAACAATGGGTGGTCTAACTGACATTGTTTAAACCCCATTTGTTGAACCGCTAAATGAAACTTGCTAAAACAAGCCCACGGTGGTTTGACTGCTTTATCCCATACAAAGATTTCTTCAACCTGCATACCTTCTGCTCACTACCTTTTGCACAAAAGCATGGGGGTTGAATCATGCATACTTCTTCTAAATCACCATTCAGGAAAGCATTTTTTATGTTTAGTTTATGAAGGTCCCAATCAAAATTAGCCGCCAAAGATAGAAGGACTTTAATGGAATTCATCTTGGCAATAGGCGCAAAAGTCTCTGCATAGTCCACATCGTATACTTGAGTAAACCCTTTTGCTACCAATCTAGCCTTGTACCTTTCAACTGTACCATCAGCCCTATGTTTGGAAACCCACTTACACCCCACTGGTTCTTTTCCTCTAGGAAGATCTACCAACTCCCAAGTGCCATTTTTATGTAAGGCACCAATTTCTTCCTTCATTGCATCTGTCCATTCAGGTATAGATAAGGCTTCTGCCACATTCTTAGGGATAGAAACACTGTCAATGGAGGTAAGAAAGCACGAAAGGAGGGTGAAACATGACCATAGGAAACAAAATGGGAGATAGGATTTTTAGTAGTACAAGATCTAACACCTTTTCTCTTAGCAATAGGAACATCCAAATTATTAATAGAAGAATCATCAACATCGATAGGATCAAACATATCAATAGGAACGGAATACCTGAGTGAGGAAGATCTGCCTCTGGAGAGTTTGATGGTATTGGTGGCATAGCTTCAGGTTTTTCTATAGTTGTTGAACTTTGTTGGCCCTTATTATGGAGGAAGAAGACACGGAATGAAGGAGGATCAGGAAAAGGAGGGAGCTGAACTTGTGCTTGAGCACGTTTCTCCTCCACCCTACTCTCCCCCTAAGGAGAAACAGGGAAAAAAGGAATGCTCTCAAAAAAAGAGGCATCCATGGAAAACATAATACTTATGAGAAACCGGATCAAAGCACCGATAGTCCTTTTGAGAGGAAGGATAGACCAAGAAGACACATGGGATAGCACGGGGGTCAAATTTACCACGAGTAGGAGACAAATTATGGACAAAGCGTCGACAACCAAAAACACGCATAGGAATGGAGAACCAAGGAGCCTTGGGAAACAACAACTGATGTGGAGCCTTGTACCCTAACATCCGAGATGGCATACAGTTGATAATATATGCAACACATTAGAGAGAGTGAGGCCAAATGGAAGAGAGATGGTTCCTTGACCAACAATGGTAGAGAGGGACCCATTAGCTAGTCTCACCTTGTCTCTCCCAGAGAGGAGGTTATATGTTTGAAACAAATTGGACTTGTCATGTGGTTTGAGGCTCCAGAGTCAATGATCCAAGGAGACTCAGATGAGTGAGATGACACATGCAAATGAGGTAGATGGTGTAGGACCCGAGTCCATCTGACGAAGTGTCCTACCATACAGTTCCAAATGATCATAGAAGGAATTGATAATCTCTTCCTTCGGATCAAAAACAATAAGGCGATCCTGAAGTACAATGGGGGATGAAGTCTCTTGAGTTGCCACATTTGCTGAATTGTACTTCTTTTGGCTTTGCTGGATTGGCTTCTTATTTTGATCAGTTGATTTTTTGCTCAACTCTAGAGCCCACTTCGGCTTCCCATGAAGACTCCAACAGGTCTCTCTAGTGTGCCTAGGCCACTAACAGTGAGTACACCACAGTTTATCCTTATCCTCCACCCTTTTTTGGGAATCACCCTTCTTAAAAAGGTTGTCGCCATTCACATTAGTACCACCCCTAGCTATCAAAGCAACTGGCTCCCCCTCAGAACTATTCATCACATTTCTTCTACTTTCTTCTAACTGCACTAAAGCATAAACTTCTTAGACTGAAGGGAGGTCTTTACTTCCAAGGATTTGAACACTAATAGATTCATACATAGGGTTCAGTCCCAATAGAAAAGCAAACACCCTCTGTTGGGAGACTAGAGTCTTGTAGGCTTTGACATCATCTTCACATTTCCAATTCATATTCTAGTAGTGATCCAGCTCAATCCAAATTGAAGTCAGATCTGAGTAGTATATGGAAAGACTTCTTTCCCCTTGCTTACATGTAGTAGACGCAACTTACAGTTGATATATTTTCGCATAGTGTCTCTGTTCTGAATATGTTGTTTTTGCTTGTTCCCAAATTTCAACAACAGTCTCAGCCCACATAAAATTTCTCCTTACTTGTGGGAGCATAGATACAAGTAACCACGGCATTACCACACTATTTTCTTGGTTCCATTTGTCGTGTTCAGCATTCCCAGATCTTGGTTCTTTAATTTTCCCATTGATATACCCTCTTTTTCCCCTTGCTGTAATGTAAAGCTTAATTCCTCTCAACCACTCCAAATAATTGAGGCCATCTAATGGAACAACAGCCATGGGGAAGGGCAAGTCAACACTCCCACCTAGTTCACTATGGCTGGAAGACATACCCGAGGTGGCTGTCTCCTCAGAGGTCATGGAAAAAAAAAATAGCTGGAAAACACTTCCAACTACAGACCAGATGTCTCAAACACACAAATATAGGTTCTGGTATAGGATAGCACTGAGGAAAACCTTTATCAGAAAAGATTCACACATTTGACAGCAATCCAACACCAATATGGCCAGAAAAGAAAAAAAAAAAAGTGCAGCCACAGTGCTAGGTTATTCACCAAATCGACGCAGTACAAAGGAACAAGTCCTTCAATCACAATCATTCATTCAAAAAAAAGGTCACACAATGACCACAGCCACCAAACAGGACTTACCTCTGCTGTTGCAGTCATCACCAATCATTCTTGACCAGTAAACATCACCCATCTGGGTACAGGAAGGATCACACAATCCAAACAGGTGTCAAACACCACTAAAAAACTTCACAGCATTCTGTCACCACGAGCAAACAGCTCTGTCTTGGCACACCGCTAAGAGAAAAAAAAAACAAAAAGAGGTAGAAATTCCTTTCAGATTAGTCTAGTGTGATTTTTCCTTTGAACAATCTAGAAAACCAGCAATGGAGGAAGAAAAACAAGGTTCGATCTGTCTTCAGGCCCACAGAACCTGCTCTGATACCATGTTTTCTGGGTAGAAAAGGAAGAAAAAAGAGGATAAGAAGCAAAGAAAGGAAGAGAGGAAGAAGAGAAGATATGAAGAGAGAAACAAAAATTGGAGAGGCAAAAAGTTCTGCTGGCAGTGCCAGCTTTTTCTTATATATTAGGGCAACACACTAATTACATAATAAAGAGTAAAAGGACCACAGTAGCCCTGCGGTCCATAATACATAAAAAAAATAAAAAAACCTGTTTTAACACAAGCCATAGAAGAAAATCTGAGAAGTGTCTTATCTTCTCTCTTCTTTGTGAAATTCAAAATACTTGGACAAAAATATGAGACTTAATGAGCAATTCCTCCCACAAAGCAAGGTATCAATATTTCTTACAGAAGAGTTTATCTCTGCTAAATGTTCAATAGCAAAACTGACCAATACCACGATGGACTAGTATGTGCTGGCAACCATGATGCTTAAAACGAAACAAGGTGAACATAATAAATAAAAAAGAAGAGAAAGCAAAAACCAAAAGGGAGGGAAAAGGACAACCCCTACAAAAAGCAGAAACAGCACTCCTCAAATGTGCCAAAAGCATTTCCATCAACCAACTAAAGTAAACCTACCCTGATACTATCAACAACACCCACCTAAGACCCCATTCATCAAAAAAATACACCCACCTAAGACCAAATTGTGCCAACAGCAGTCCTCAAATGTGCCAAAAGCATTTCCATCAACCAACTAAAGTAAATAATCCAATACCATTAACAACACCCACTTAAGACTCAACACCCCCCCCCCACCCCAAAGACACCAAAAAGAAGAAGAAAAGCTCCTGAACCTGGGAAACACAGCACAGACTGGATTGCTTCTGTGAGAAGGCAAGACCTAGAAAGTCTACCCACCAACCAGACATGCACCCAAAGTTCACTATTACTAGTCATGTCTTAGTGCGCCAATAAAGATTAATTAACCAAACACATCAATAGTTGATATAACTAATGAACACCCAAAATATATACTATATGTTTTATAGAGACAGACAGCTAGGTAATAATTCCTGTCTGGAAGTACTAATCAACATATAAAGACACAACGGCAATACCTATTCAAGAAATGAACCGGTGATAGGATCCCAAAAGGAGAGCCCATTGCCAGAAGAAGATCCCCCCTCTTACTTGGTGGTGATATAACCATATTTGGCAAATCCTGAATAACCAATATCTACCTTGTCATGCTGATGAGCATATAATTGAATCTAAAAGGCATGAAGGAAAATATAGAATAGATAACTAAGCACCAAAAAACAGCAAAATAAATTTGGTAATACCATGTTTATACAGCTAAGAAGATAGTAAACTAAGATAGATAAGAGCATCTTACCTCAGATGTTATTGAGTGAACTCCAAGAAAAGCAATTCTAGTGGCTGAGGTGGCCATACGAGTTGGATTTCTTAATTCTCGCAATCCAAGAGCCTCAAATGAGGATCCAATATCATGCTTGACCTGGATCAGTGAAAATTTGATTTACAGGATACAAGAAACATCAGAGAAGAATTACCATTTTCATAAAAAAACACGCATCCACCATAACTTCCAATATTCATTATATAGATGAAAGCAATGCTGAATCAAGTATACCGAGTTCTATATTTCCAAGTTGCCATGAAGACTGATGTTTTTGTCTTAAGATCCAAGATAGATTACATGTAGCATACCTAACATCTAGTCAAGGAAAGAAAGCTATTAGAATTTGATTGGAGTAATATCATGATTCATGGCATACAGTACATTGATCCTTAATGCATTACCTCATCTCTCAAGGACTCGTTTGATTCATTCAATCTTCAGAACAATATTCAATATAATGAAATCAAATGGTATTAAAGTAAATCAACAATATGACTAGTTACTTGGTTAGTTTATCAACAATATGATTAGATTGCGATGTTAAGTGGTCAAAAAGTTAATACTCGATCTTCAAAACACCTTCAAGAACTGACTGCTTTCTATCTCTTAATCTCTTGTCCCTTTGTTTGTTGTATTTGGAATGGTTCTTTTCCCTTATTGGTTTTAGGTGGAATCCTCCTGCATGCTTGGAAAGGTTGCTTAGCCCTTTTGTGTTGAGGTGCATATCTAGGAAAGGCAGGATTCTATGGAGGTGCACTCGGGCAGCGGTGATTTGGACAGTATGGGGAGAAAGAAACTCAAGAGCTTTTGAGTAGGAGAGGAGCAAGGAGGCATTCATAGAAATCATAACGCTAAGAGTAGCTTTTTGGGTGAAGCTGAAGACCTTGAAGTTATTCTCTGACTTTAAGGTGGAAGATTTCTTTAGGAATTGGGGGCCAATATCTGGGTCCTCCTCTAGGAAACAAAAACCACTTGAAGTTTGGCCTCCCCCAGTGTTTTAAAAGGCATAGGAGGCATATGCCTAGAGGCACCCCCAAAACGCCCTGAGGCATATGTCAAAGGTACTGATACCTCTAAGGCGTACACCTAATACACCTTTTTCATGAGGTGTGCACGAGGTGCATGCCTCGTGCACCCGCACACCTCATACAAAAAGACAAAAAAAAATGAAAGAAAAAAGAAAGGAAAGGAATGGAAAGGAAAAGAAAGGAAAGGGAGGGAAATATAAGGGGAAAGAAAGTGGGTCAGGGGCAAAGCCCCCCAGCCTCTTTTCAGTGCAGGTCAATTTGGTTGTTTTGTGCTAGGGGGTCTTGCTCCACTCCAGCTCGCTAGCTTTGCTCACTCGCCTCAGCTTTGACAACACCCCCCTTTCAGTTAGTGTTATGCATCTTTATTCTTCTTAATATAAAAGATTTTATTAAAAAGAAAGAAAAATAAGATCCTCCTTCTTCTTCCTCCTCATCTCCCTCCTCTTAAGGAGGCTTACACCTCCTTGTGTTCAGGAGGCTTACACCTCTTATGTTCTGAACTACACCTCATGCCTCCAAGTAGTGGAACACCTCGCATCACGCTCTGTGTTTTAAAACATTGGTCTCCCCCAATAGGTGGGTGGTTGAAATTGAACTTTGATGGTAGTAGTCTGGACAATCCAGGTCCTTCAGGAATTTGAGGGGTGATAAGAGACGAGGGTGGTATTAATTTTATATGTGCTTTGTATTCAGGCCCAATTGAGAAAACTGGTTCTGTTAGTGCAGAATTCTTTGCTGCAGTATTTGGGGTAAAGATGGCTAAAGATGAGAATTGGGAGGTTGGTTCTTGAAGGTAATTTGAAGCTGGTAGTGGGGTGGTTCAAGAAAGGTGAAGGGGTGATTTGGAAGCTTAGAAATGAATTTAGGTGCTTCAAATGGCTATCAAAAGATATGACAATTCAAATCAAGTGGGTTAGGATGTCTGTTAATAGTTTGGCAGATAGCTTAGCTAAACAAGGGGTTCAAAGAAAACATATGTACTGGGCTCAATTGTAATATAGTTGGTAATACAGCTGGCTGGGCCTGTTTGTATTGGTTTTGACAGTTTTTTTCACAACTTCTTGTTGTACTCTTTTCTTTTTTTTTAAGTTAATGAATGAATGAATTTCTGTGTTGCTGATAAAAAAAGAGGAAAAAGACATATGAGGAGTCAATTTGGTATTTAGTTAACTTATGCCCTTACCAACCAACAAGTGGCTGTTTCTGAAAATTGGTAAACCAATCTGTCTAGGCCAATTAGTCAATTAGATTGTGGTAATTAGTTCTCATTTTTCCACTTTAAGGGAAGGCTCTCCTCATCTCCAAGTAATTGTTTTCTATTTCACAAGGCTTAAGAAAGTTAGCTCCTTGAATCATGGATCAAAAACTAAAGTAATACAAGCAATGAGACTCTTAAAGATTATGCTGTGAGGATAATTAGCAATCAGTAAACCTAACTGGATCAAACCTGTTTTTGAAGGGCGTCCACAATAGCTTCAGAATCACCATTTGAAAATGCCAAGGACCAACCAACTTCCCATGAATTATTCTCAGGTGAGCCAGTAGGAGCTTCAATTAGTGACTGGAGAGCAAGGGAAGATGCAGGGACACCAATCTATACAAAACACATTTCAATGATTGAGTTATACCTCAATAATTTAAGCCATGCAATGATCTTTTTTCTTGGATAGGTAAAGCATGTTGTTACATATTAATATCGAAAGCATGGAAGGGAAAAGTCCTATTTACATGAAAATACAAATATAAGCACTGTGGCTCATCTGCAGCATATACAACTGAACCTTATAAGACTAAAAATAATAATATATGCCCCCACTCGTTATAGAAGTATGAAAATTTCAAACCATCAATACAGAGCAATATGGCCAGTCTAACAAGTTCAGAAACAACTGGAGAGCATAGCTGGAGATAGATGCATCCATCAAAGAGATATTATAGATTATCAATCACAGCCATACAAATTACAAACACATAAGTGCGATAACCACCAACTCTTCACTTAAAGTAAAAACAGTAATTTTCTAAAACATACAAATACAGTTTTTCCATAACAATCTTGTTGTAATTAGAGTACCAACAACTTGAAAGTTGTATGATTATCAATCATAGCTGGAGATAGATGCATGTTGTAATTAGAGTACCAACAACTTGAAAGTTGTATGATTATCAATCATAGCTGGAGATAGATGCATGTTGTAATTAGAGTACCAACAACTTGAAAGTTGTATGATTATCAATCATAGCTGGAGATAGATGCATCCATCAAAGAGACATTATAGATTATCAATCACAGCCATACAAATTACAAACACATAAGTGCGATAACCACCAACTCTTCACTTAAAGTAAAAACAGTAATTTTCTAAAACATACAAATACAGTTTTTCCATAACAATCTTGTTGTAATTAGAGTACCAACACTACCTGAGCCCTTGATGAGTTGGATTAACATAACCTCTCTACCAATCTTGCTAAGGATTTAGTGGTATTCTCATAATAACCATACCAGAACTTAACACTTGAAAGTTGCTAAATTAAGTTAAGAAATTATTCTTGATAAGAAACATCAAATTTTACAGTTACAGTGGGTCTTCACCAGGGCTTAGCACTTAGTCCTTGTGTATCTATGCTCGTCGTGGATGAATTGATTAAACACATTCAGGATGAGGTCCCATGGTGCTTGTTGTTTGTTGATGACATAGAATTGATTGATGAAACCAATGAAGGATTAAATGCAAAATTAGGTTTATAGACAACTACCTTTGAAACAAGAGTCTTTAAATAAGACTAAAACAGAATATGTGCATAGGAGTGCAAATCAGGGAACACTTAAGATTGGAGGCCATGAGATAACTCAATGTGATCTCTTCCTTTACTTTGATTCAATAACTCATAACAAGGGAGAGATTGAGGAGGATGTCGCCCATAGAATTAGAACAGGATGGGCAAATACCAAATAGGCTAAATAGAGTTCTATAAAACAGTTCTATGGCTGCATGTTGCATGGAGTAGAGTGTTGGGTAGTCAATAAACAACATGTCCAAAAAAATAAGTGTGACAGAATGTCAATACTGAGATTAATGAGTGGAAAAACTAAAAAGAACATGACCAGAAATGAAGTCATTTGAAAGAACCTATGGAAGATGGAGATGGTTTAGCCATGTACATAGAAGACCATCTACAGCACCCATAAGAAGTGATCCATTACAAGATCATGGGGTAGAAGAAATAGGGGCAAACCAAAAAGGACATTGATTGAAGTAGTAAGAAATGATTTTAAGCACTCATAATTTAACAATGGATATGGCATTGAATGGAACAGAATGGTGAAACATAAATTTAGGTTTTGAGGCTCTAAACAATGTATTCAATCCTTCCCTGACATTCATATTAAAATGTTCCACTAACTACTAAGGTATGAATTTTACATGGGAACTTTCTAAAGTGCATTATGTGTTTCTAGTATGCACTGGGCCCAATCCAGCAGTTTTGGGCAGCTCAAGCGGGGCCCATGGAGATTCTCTCAATCAAAGATTTGGTTTGATAACAAATCTGATGAAATCTGTACTATATGCCGCAGAAGGGCATTTTTGTCTTTTCCTCCTTTTTATTTTGTCTTGTTCGCCCTAACATATAAATAGCAATGCTGGGCACCGGCAGCAGGAATTCTTTTTGGCTCTCACGTCATTCTTCTTCTTCTTCTTCTTCTCTATCGACTGAGTGTTCTGTGATTTCTGGACTGAGAACAAAGGAAGCACACTGATGTTCTGGACCTCAGAACTGTTCAACTGCATCTCCTTTGTCTGTTCTGGGCTTAAACTCAACTGAAGCGATTCCAGGAGTTGTTGATGATTGGACTGATCAGGGACCGGCAGCAGGAATTCTCTCGGACTGATCAGGGACACTTTGTAAAATTTTTTTTGGTTCTTGGTGCTAATACCAAGAACAGGTTAAGGTTCTTTTGCCTTTGACCGAATGATATAAGGTGGGTTTAATCCCTTTGTGGGTCGGATGATCCAGAAAACCCTTTTTTCCTTGTGAAGAAATCTGTAGGTCATGAGTGACCTGGTTCGGCTGACTGGTACAGCAGCTGTTTACTGATGTTTGTGGCTAATATTAGCCTTGGAGGATCTGTTACACCTGTGAGAATGTTCAGGTAACCAGTATCGCAGCAGAAGTTGGTTCTTTGATTGTTATTTACTCAAAGTGAGGGCTGTGTCTTCTCTTGTGGTGTGTATAGACTGAAACCATGAACGCTGAAGAGTCTGCAACTTCGGGAACCACCATGAATCACAGAGGAATGAGTAGTGGTCTTTTTTTTTATAAGAAACGGTAACTTTCATTAAAGATAAAAAGGAGAATACAGATATCACCACCCAAAGGATGGGTGGAAAAACAGAATAAAAGTCTTACAATCAAGCCCAAAGCAGTCTCCTTAAAGAAAAAATGTACATAGGAGATGTACACAGAAATTACAACTCAGAAATTAAGTAGGGAAAGAACTATCACTAAATAAGACATCCCTGTGAACACCAGCTTTTGCTAGACCATCCGCTTCAGTGTTTAGCTCCCTGGGGATCTAACCCAGCTGTACATTTAGGTTGAGAAGGATATCCCTTGCTTCAGTCAAAAAACGTGCTACAACCCATGGCCCACTGCCATGGTCAGCTAGCCACCTGATTGTATTTTCTGAATCTCCTTTTATGGTGATGTTCTGAAAACCCAGATATCTTGCTATCCTGATTCCAGTTAGAGCAGCCATAATTTCAGCCTTTGTTGAAGAGGCTATCCCTATTGGTCCACCGAAAGCCCAAATAACTGTACCATCTCTTCTTCTGAAAATTCCACCAATTCCTGCTGCGCCTGGGTTTCCAAATGCACTTCCATCAAAATACAAGGTTATCTCCCCTCCCGTCACAGAAGAATGTGGGGTAGGGAGGATTAAGGATTGGTGTTTGGAGAACAGAAATTCTGCAGCATTTCTTTGGAGGTCAGAAAATGGAACCCCTTTAAAGTACTCTGAGCTGGAGGTCCAAACGAAGATTCTATGGGAGATGATAGACAAAAGCTCCTCGAAGTTCCTTTCTCTATTGTTGAAGATTCAGTTGTTTCTTTCTTCCCAAATGCTCCATAGGATGGCATGTACTACGGAAATCCAAACGATCCTTCCTCTTTTGCTTAACCTTCTTGCTGTCCATTGTCTGAGACAGTCTATCAAATTTTCAGGGAAAGCCCAACTAAAATTAAATAAGTTGAGGAAGAAACTCCAGAATTTTCTGGTTTCCTCACAGTGTATCAGAATGTGATTGGCTGATTCCCCGGCTTTTAAACACACACAGCAAGCATGAGGGGATAAACAGGACCTTCCTTGGTTCTTTTTCTGGAGAAGATCCAAAGTGTTGATCTTCTTCAGACTGGCTTCCCACGTAAAAAAGCACTCTGGAGGGAATGTATGTGCACCAAACTGTCTTAAACGGGAAAATATCAGATACCTGATCTTTCTTGATTAGAGCCCTGAAGAAAGATTTGGTTGAGAACTTACCAGTTGGGTGTAGGGTCCAGACTCGAGTGTCGGGTGTTTGGGGAAAGATACACCTCTAAAGAATCTAGATATTTCCTCAAGTTCATTTTCTCTCAGAGGTCTTCTAAAGTCTAGGTTCCAGTTGAACTGGGAGAGATGAGAGGATAGGACAAGGGAGATGGGAGCTTCTTTGTTTCAGGTAAAGCTATAGAGACGAGGAAAGGATTCAGCCAAGGTAGAGTGACCCGACCAAACATCAGTCCAGAATTTTATTTTATCCCCATTTCCCACTTTGTACCTGATAAAGGAAATGAAATTTTAGTAGGTTGAGAGTATACCTTTCCAAGGGTTTATGTCCTTGATCCGGTTCAAGTGCAGCCTGCAATCCCAACCGTTTGCATGTTTCCCGTACTTGCTGCTGATGATCTCAGTCCAAAGGGCATCCGGTTCCTGAGGGAATCCCCACAGCCATTTACTCAAAGGAGTTGTGTTTTTTTCTCTCAAATGACCCATTCCCAAACCACCACCCTCCTTAGAGTTGCACACCTGGGACCAATTCACAAGATGGGATCCCTTTTCCCCACTTCCCTCCCACAGAAAATTTCTTTGAAGTCTTTCCAGCTGATTGACAAATTTGGTTGGCATTCTAAAGGATGAGAGATAGTATGTGGGCAAATTTGCCAAAGAGGCTTTGATGGATGGTAGTGGTCATGACTCCATGAATTTCCCAATGACTATCACCCCGTTGAATGGTAGGAATTACCTGGCTTGGTCTAAGGAGATGCGGCTGTATATCACAGCCAGGGGTAAGGCAGGATATATTAATGGGAAAATAAAGGAACCTAGGGCTGGTACTACAGAATACGATAAGTGGGACCAAGAAAATTGCATGATTATGTCCTGGCTTTTGACATCCATGCTACCATCTATCAAACAGAATTTTATGTGGGCCGAGATAGCAAAAGAAACATGGGACCAAGCACAAGCAACTTACTCAAAGTAGAGGCATTATGCTAGAATTTACTAGCTACAAGCGGAATCTTCGACATGTAAACAGGGAGAAAGGAACCTATCGACATAGTATTCTGCCCTCACTTCAGTTTGGAAAGAACTTGACTATTACTAGAACATTGAGTGGGAAAGCGAAAAGGATGCTAAAGCATATAAAAAGTTAGTTTCACAACAAAGGGTGTTCGCTTTCCTTCTAGGTTTGAATCCCATGTATGAACCTATTCATGTTCAGATTTTGGGCAGCAAGGATTTTCCGTCTGTCCAAGGGGTTTATGCACTTGTTCAGTCTAAAGAGCGTAGGAAGTCTACCATGAATCCTCCTTAGGGGGAGACCCTTGCTGCAAGGGGTAACACCGGGGCACCAAGAAAAGGGGAAAATCAAAAAAAGACAGATGATAAAGACAAAATATGGTGTACTCATTGTCAAAAACCTAGGCACACCTGTGAAACTTGTTGGAAATTGAATGGGAAACCGAAATGGGCACATGAATTGGGTAAGAAATCAGCACAAGAGCCAAGCAAGAAGCCATACCAGAAGAAGTTTACTTCGGCTCACTTAGCATCTCATGAACATTAGAGTACTTCTTAGGGCTGCCCCCCTTGTTCTGACCCAAAGGAAGATATTATCAATTCCTTCCGTGACCACCTAGAGCAATATGGTAGGGCTCTCTGCAATGTTGATTCTGGACTCACACCTTCTACTTCTTTTGCCTCCTCCTCGAGTAATTCTGCCTCAGTTTTCCATGTGTCTACTGATAACCTGGAATCCCCATGGATCATTGATTCCGGTGCATCCAACCACATGACTAGTAGGTCAACCTTGTTTCAAACATATTCTTTTCTCTTAGGCAGAGATAAAGTGAGGCTAGCAAATGGATCCTTCTCCTCCATTGCTGGTCAAGGATCTATATCTTTGCCTTTTGGCCTCTCCTTATCTAATGTCCTACATGTTCCAAAATTACCTATTAATTTGTTATCCATTAGCAGTATTACTCATGCTTTGAATTACTCAGTAACCTTTCTTCCACATTCTTGTGTTTTTCAGGATTTGGCTACCAGGAGAACGATTGGTAGAGGGAACATGGTGGATGGTCTCTACGTGCTGGAGAACAAAGTTGGTCTTACAGTTTCAGAGTCTTTGAGTTCGTCGAATAAGAGTCAGATTATTTTGTGGCACCACCATTTGGGCCGTGTTTCTTTTGAGTCTTTGAAGTTTTGTTTCCAGAGTTGTTTAAGTCTTTGTCTGTTAGTGATTTTCAGTGTCAAGTGTGCCAACTGAGTAAACATTGTAAAACCTCATTCCCTTTACACAATAAAAGATCAGAATTTCCTTTTCAAATTGTGTATTCAGATGTGTGGGGACCTGTTAATATTCCAACTAAGAATGGTTACAAGTATTTTATTTCCTGTGTTGATGACTTCTCTCGCTACACTTGGATTTATCCTATGATTCACGGGAGTAAGTTCCTAAAATTGTGAAAGACTTTCAGTGTATGGTTTTACACCCAATTTCAATCCGAGATCCGAATCTTCCAATCAAATAATGCCAAGGAATATTTCCATGGAGACCTCACAGATTTCTTTGCCTCATATGGCTCTCAACACAGGAGCTCTTGTGCTAGAACCCCACAACAAAATGGGGTTGCAAAAAGGAAAAATCGACATCTCCTTGAAGTTGCTCAAGAATTAATGTTACAGATGAATGTTCCTAAAAGGATTTTGGGTGGATGTTTTTCTAACTGCTACCTATGTCATCAATAGAACACCACCTCGATTATTGGAATATAGGTCCCCTCATCAACTCCTTTTCCCTAAAGCTCCTTTGTTTCCTATCCCTATGCGGGTCATTGGATGTAAGTGTTTTGTTCATGATCTCTCTCCTACTCGTGGTAAGCTTGACCCCAAAGCTATTGTGTGTATTTTTCTTGGTTATCCCCTTGCTCAGAAAGGCTATCGTTGTTTTGACCCTATGTCTAAAAAATATTGTGTCTCTATGGATGTCTCTTTCTTTGAAGATGTTCCCTACTTCCCTGTTTCTCCTCAGGGGGAGAGTAGAGTTGAGGAGAAATAGAGTCAAACTCAAGTTTTGTTGCCCTCTATTCCTGATCCTATTCCATTTTGTGTCTTTCAGAGATTGCACTACAAAAATCAAGGCCAACAGAGTTTAATTGCCACAGAGCCACCAAAACCATGCCACCAATGCCATCAGAATCTCAAGGTCTGGATCCTTCACCCCACCCAGGTACTATTGTTCCAGTTGATGTTCCTAAACCTATTGATATTGACACTTCAAGTTGTGATCTGAACCTCCCTATTGCAAAAAGGAAGGGTGTCAGATCATGCACCACACACCACCCTGTATCTCATTTTTTGTCCTATGAGAATGTCTCATCTTCCTTTCGTGCTTTTCTATCTTCCATTGATAGTATTCCCCTTCCCAAGAGTGTTGCGAAGGCCTTACTTGTTCCTGAGTGGACAGATGCAATGAAAGAAGAGATCAATGCTCTCCACAAGAATGGTACGTGGGAACTGGTAGATCTTCCTAAGGGAAAGGAACCTATAGGGTGCAAATGGGTCTTCTCTATAAAACGTAAGGTAGATGGGTCTATGGAAAGGTACAAGGCTCGGCTAGTTGCAAAAGGTTTCACACAGGTGCATGGAGTTGAATATGCCAAGACTTTTGCTCCAGTTGCAAAAATGAACTCTATCTGGGTTTCTCTTATCTTTAGCTGCAAATCTTGAATGGGCGCTTCACCAACTTGACATAAAGAATGCCTTCCTGAATGGTGATTTGGAAGAGGAAGTGTATATGACTCAACCCCCTGGTTTTTGTGCTAAGGGAAATGAACAGAAAATCTGCAAATTGAAGAAATCTTTCTATGGTCTAAAGCAATCTCTGAGAGCTTAGTTTAGCAGGTTTCATCAAGCAGTTCAACAGATGGGTTTTAAATAGTGCCAATTTGATCACACACTTTTTGTAAAGAGGGAACAAGAAAAAACAACAGCCTTGATTGTCTATGTAGATGATATTGTCATCATTGGAGACTGGGTCTCAAAGATTCAGAGGTTAAACAAATTTCTTGCTACACAATTTGAGGTAAAGGACCTGGGACACTTGCGTTACTTCCTTGGTATTGGGGTTGCTCGCTCTCAGCAAGGCATCTCCATTTCCCAAAGGAAGTACACCCTAGATCTCCTAAAGGATACAGGGAAGTTAGGAGCTAAACCAGCTGGCACACCTATAGATGTAAATCACAAACTTAGGGATTGCAGTGGTGAATTCTTGAAAGATCCAAGGCAGTACCAAAGACTTGTAGGTAAGCTTCTCTACCTATACATGACCAGGCCTGACATAGCATATGTTGTGGGTGTCCTCAACCAGTTCATGCATGCACCCAAGGAGGCATACCTAGAGGCAACATATAGAGTTCTTAGGTACCTGAAGAAATTTCCAGGGACAGGTTTACTCTTTAAGAAACATGGGCACATGAGAGTAGAGTTGTATACAGATGTAGATTAGGTCGGCTCAATGGATGACAGAAAATCCACCAGCAATTATTGTACCTTTGTTGGTGGAGACCTTGTGACTTGAAGAAGCAAAAAACTGAGTGTGGTGGCCAGGCCAAGTGCAAAGGCAAAATACAGGGCTATGTCACATGGAGTTGCAAAGTTGCTATGAACCAAGAACCCATTGAGTGAATTAGGATTTCCTTTTGATGATCCTATGTCACTCTATTGTGATAACAAAGCTGCCATCAACATCGCAGCCAACCCAGTTCTCCATGATAGAACCAAGCATATTGAAGTGGACAAACATTTCATCAGAGAGAAAATTGAGAAGGGGCAAGTGTGCACTCCCTACATTAGGCCTGATGAACAACTTGCAGTTGTTCTTACTAAAGGATTATGCTCACTACGACATTATGATCTTTGTGACAAGTTGGGGATGATTGACATCTACGCCCCAACTTGAGGGGGAGTGATGAAATCTGTATTATATGCCGCAGAAGGGCATTTTTGTCTTTTCCTCCTTTTTTTATTTTGTCTTGTTCGCCCTAACATATAAATAGCAATGTTGGGTGCCACCAGCAGGAATTCTTTTTGGCTCTCACATCATTCTTCTTCTTCTCCTTCTTGCTGAAAATAAAATCAATTCAGAATTTGATAGAGTGAGAAAACCTTTTAGATATATCCATATACCTATAATAAAAATGACAGTTTCACATTTTTTGTTTCACCCATGATGTAATTTTGCTTTTTCCAACATTAACCCCTATAACTTTTTTATTTCTCTTTTCCCCGGTCGTTGTTTCACAACTCTACATGTTGTTGTAGTCATGGAGACTGCTAAAACAGTGAAGGATGTTTTACCCCATGAGTTCGTGAAGGCATACACTACTCATCTCAAACAATTGGGGAAAATGGAGCTTCCTCGCTCACTCAACTGATATTGTGAAACACCATCCAGCCTATGTAATGCCGGATGGTTTCTAAATCTGTAAAACACCATCCGATCGCCACTATACCGAATGGTCTATACACTTGTGAGAATCATACAGAACCTTATGGTTTATTGGGTTCTAGGTGCATTTGATGGTGCAACTACAATTAGACCATCTGGGGGATAGATGTTTGCAACTATAAATGATGTTACAAATTGCAAGCAATCATCCGATCTTTTCAATATCATATGGTTTTTAAGTTTGTAGTACACTATCCCAAGGTTCAAAGTATCAATACATATCAGCCGGTATCGGCCGATACATATCGTACCAATGGCTTCCCGATATGCCCCTCCAGGGGTTGTATTGGGTTAGACACTGGTTCAGAGGGTAGTCGAGCCTTAAACCGACCCCTCTGAAGCGGTTTTGAAAAAAAATAAAACCTAAAAAAAAAGTACCGATACAGGCCGATACGCCCTACCAGCATATCAGCTTGTGTCGATACTTTGAACCTTGCACTATCCGATCTTCCATACCGGATGGTCTATACACCTATGAGAATCATAAACCATGTGGTCTATTTGGTTTTAAAGGAATTTGAGTGTGTTAGATCACCTATATAATTGATGATTGTAACTATAATAGATGACTCAAAATTGTAAGCAACCATCCTGCCTGTGTAATGTCAAATGGTTTCTAAGTCTGTAAAACACCATCCGGTCTCCACTATATCAAATGGTTTGTACAGTTGTGAGAATCATATAAAACCTTGTGGCCTATTGGGTTTTAGATGAATTTGAGAGTGTAAATACTATTTTGTCACTTGACTGATAGATATTTGCAACTGCAATTGATGATTCAAAACTACAAGCAACCATCCAATCTTTATAATACCGGATAGTCGCCAAGCCTGTAAAACACCATTCAATCTGTTGGTTGTCGGATTATGCCTAATTTTTTTTCCTTTGAAGCATTACCTATTGTTAAGTTGTTAATTGGGTGCTTGAATTTTTTTCCACACAATAATGCACAAATGAAGTGATTTCTTGTACCAAAGTTTTAGTGAATTGTTTGACCTGTATTGATGCAATTTTTAAGATTTCTACAAGAATTTATGCTAAGAGTAGAATCCAACACGTTTGGTTTTTACCAATGAATTCATGTCAGATGGGACTTCCATCAATACAAAGTGGTGTGGGATTTATATTCCATTAAAAAGTTAGAAACAATGAACGCACAAATAGAAAGAGAAAACACCCTAAATAACAGAACATGTTATTTCAAAGAAAACGGTCCTTTGAGCCTACAAAGGCAAGCTAAGGGCCAACAAAGGCATGGAAAAATGACAGACTCCCCTTTTGCTTTCGTTCTTTTAGATTGAAATGCCAATAAAGGCATGAAGTAGGTTTGCTTATGGGAGAGATAGATCGGAGATTGGGAGAGAAAGGTGTAGGAAATAGTGAGAAGAGAGAAGAAAGAGAGAAAGAGAGAGAGAGAGGGAATGGCATACTTTTAAACCAGGGGCAATTTGGTCCCAGTAAAGACTTTTTTCTTCTCACTATCTACTTTTGCAATTTATTTTGAAACATATCTGATTTTGCTAATTCAACAAACTTTGTTAATTTTTATGCAAAAATGTTTAGAAATAATTTACTAACAAATTATTACCTTATCCCCATCCCTGCTAGCGGGGACAAGGCTATCCCCACCCCTGTTCCCACAAGCATCCCCACTCCTCGTGCTTTTTTTATGATGTCAATCAATTTGTTTTTTATTTTATTTCATAAAAATTAAAATAAAATAATTAAAATTTATAAAAAATGAATTAAAATAGTTAAAATTTATAATCTCCTATTAAAAAAGATCCAAATATATTTAAACATATTCAACCATATTTTAAAAATATTAATATACATATGTATGTAGATACATGCATACATATTGTAGTTATTCAAGACTACTATCAGTCTTGAGCACTAATAAATTTCAGGTTCGAAAAGGAGAGAAAGTATAGAGGAAAGAGGAGAAAGAGTAGTGAGAGAGCAGTTGAACACAAACTTTGAAAGGAAGGACAGAATCTCAATGTTCTGCCGCCGCCACTTCTATTTAATATTTATAGGTTATGCTAGTTACATGAAAGGACACATCTACCCTTGGCATTTACATAACACAACAATATAAAACTGAAAAATAAATAACTAGAATAACAGATTGACCATCAGCTAACCCTAGGATGACTAGGTGCATTCTACCCTACGGACAGAGTGGGACCACATCTGTGGGGCCCACATCAGTGTTCTCTACACTCCCCCTCAAGTTGGGAGTAAATGTTTATCATTCCCAACTTGGATAGATCCGCCTCTAGCTTCTTTCTTGATACGGCTTTAGTGAGGATATCTGCTAGTTGCATACTGGATGTGATGTAAGGGAGGCATACTTCTTGAGATGAGACCCTCTCTCGTACAAAATGTCGGTCAACTTCAATGTGTTTGGTTTTGTCATGCTGCACTGGATTATGTGCTATATTAATAGCTGCATGATTATCACAATACAGCATCAAGGGCTTCTCATACTCAATACCCAACTCCTCAAGTAGAGATCTTAGCCATAGGATTTCAGCCACTCCGTTAGCCATGGACCAGTATTCTGCTTCAGCACTAGACCGGGAGACAACACTTTGTTTCTTACTTCTCCAAGAGACAAGATTACCTCCCACAAGGGCACAATATCCTGAGGTAGACCTTCTGTCATCAACACTCCCAACCCAATCGGCATCCGTATAGACCTCCACCTTCATGTGGTTATTGTTCTTGAACAGTATACCCCTACCCGGGCATCTCTTCAAGTAGGCTAAAATTCTTTCTGCCGCAAGAAGATGTGTGGTTCTAGGAAAATGCATGTACTGGCTGACAACACTAACAGCATAAGTAATATCTAGCCGAGTGAGGCAGAGATATAGGAGCTTTCCTACCAATCGCTGGAACATAACCTTGTCTTCAAGAGGCTCCCCACTCTCTGCACTAATCATGTGGTTCTGTTCAATAGGTGTATCCGTAGGCTTGAGACCTAACTTTCCAGTTTCTGCCAACAGGTCTAGGACATATTTCCTCTGAGAGATAAAGATCCCCTGGTTGGATCTAGCAACCCCAATACCCAAAAAATACCGGAGTACACCAAGGTCTTTCACCTCAAACTCTTGATGAAGGAGCTGTTTAAGGGACTCAACCTCATGGCTATCATTCCCTGTCACCACAATATCATCAACATATACTGCCAGTAGTGTCAAGGAGGACTCTACCCTCTTGATGAATAGAGTATGATCTGACTGGACCTGTACGTAACCAAACTTCACAAGGGCTAGTCTGAATCTATCGAACCAAGCCCTAGGTGACTGCTTCAAATCATACAAAGCCTTGTTGAGTCGGCAGACCTTACCTGTTTTTGCATCATAGAATCCAGGAGGCAAACGCATGTAAACCTCTTCCGGCAAGTCTCCATTCAAAAAAGCATTTTTCATGTCCATTTGGTATAAAGGCCAAGTGTGACTTGCTGCAAGGGATAATAGGACTCGAATGGTGGTCATCTTGGCTACCGGGGCAAAGGTCTCCAAGTAATTTATGCCATAAGTCTATGTGAACCCTTTTGCAACTAACCGAGCTTTATACCTCTCAATGGATCCATCTGCATAATGCTTCACAGTAAATACCCATCTGCATCCAACCGGTTTCTTTCCTTAGGGCAGATCAACTACCTCCCAGGTGTTATTTTTCAACAGGGCATCCATCTCAACCTGCATTGCATCTTTCCATTCCGGGACGGATAGGGCTTCTTGCACTGTTCTTGGAATAGGGACATTGGAAACGGAACTAAGGTAGAACCTGTAGGTAGGAGATAGGCGATCATAGGACAAAAACTGGGAAATACAGTGGGCTGTAGATGTGGTACAATGTTGTTTCCCTTTACGGATGGCAATCGGAAGGTCAAGGTCATCTGTAGAAGGTGAAATGGCAACAAGAGAGGAAGTCTCTGTGGGCCCTGGGACTGTAATACTTGGACTTGGAGCTGCAGATGAGATTGGAGCTGGCCTGGACTACTAATGATCGGGATCAACCTGCCTGCACCGCCTGTGATAGACCCTCAACTCCTGATCCCTCTGACCACCCTCACCATTGCAGCTCTCCCTCAACTCCTGATCCCTCTGACCACCCTCACCATTACAGCTCTCATCACCCAATGGAATAGGTAAAGGAACTGCCCCACTCTCACTGCTCTCCCCCTAAAGACAAGGACTCAAACCCCCACTCTCACTACTCTCCCCCTGAGGAGAAACCCGAGGATAATAGGGTGTCTCCCCAAAGAAAGTGACATCCATGGAGACAAACTTCCTCCCTGAGACAGGATCATAGCAGCAATAACCCTTTTTTGAGTTTGTGCATAACCAAGGAAAATGCATTTGGAGGCCTTGGGTTCGAACTTGGAGTGATGGGGTCCGAGAAGCTGAACAAAGCAGGTACAACCGAATGTTTTAAGGGGAATAGAAAACAACTCCTCACTTGGGTATAGAAGGGAAAAAGGAGATCTCATATCAAGAACCCGGGAAGGAACCCGATTAATAAGATATACCGCCGTGAGGATAGCATCACCCCAAAAGCGAATAGGAACATTGGAAGTAAACATGAGACTTCTAGCCACCTCCAAGATGTGCCTATTCTTCCTTTCTGCAACTCCATTTTGCTGAGGTGTATGAGGGCAAGAGCTCTGGTGGATAACCCCATGATTAAGAAGGTAAGATGTCAATGGTTTAGCAAAGTATTCCTTTGCGTTATCAGATCTAAGAACTTTGATCTTGGCATCAAATTGGGTTAGGATCATTTGGGGAAAGTTTTGGGTCAGGGCAGGTACCTCATCTCGTGAACGCATGAGATAAACCCAAGAAAAACGGGTATGCTCATCAACAAATAACAAGAAATATCTGTACCCACCCATGGAAGGGATGTGATAGGGCCCCCAAACATCAGTATGCACAATATCAAAAAAATTATTACTCCTTTTATTGCTCAATAAATAAGGCTTTCTACAATGCTTAGCAAACTCACAACTTTCACACTGCAACTGAGACAACTCAATAGACTCAAATAAAGCTGGAAACAGACTCTTTAGAGACCGAAAGGGCAAATGACCTAATCGGTTATGCCAAAGCATAACCGGACTCACACTCTGAGAAACAAAAGACATCTTCTCTACTGACTCTTCCTGACGAAACCTCTCCCCGAGCAGATAGATCCCATTCGTCTCACGGCCAGTCCCAATCACCTTCTTCGTCTCCAAGTCCTGAAAAACACATCGGTCAGGGAAGGTTACTGAGCAGTTCATGTGCTTGGTAATACTACTGACTGAAAGAAGATTAGTATCAAGCTTAGGAACATGCAAAACAGATGACAGGGGATAGATACTTTATCCCTACCAGAAGACAAATGGTAAGTGGTAAACAGTGAAGGCATGCTAGTCATGTGGTCGGATGCACCTGAATCTATTACCCAACAAGGTTCAGTAGTACCTGGAGCTGAGGCATGGTAGGCTGAAGCTCGAGTACCTGAATGTGCGAAAGCAGATGTGGCAGGAGTTGATGGTGACTGCAGTGGCTGAGCTGAATTTCCAACTTCCTTTTCTAACTGTATTAGGGAAGCCTGAACTGCAGCTAAGGTCTCTAAAGGTGTTCCTCTTGTGCCAGATGAGGATGTTGAATCAGTGTTCATGGCCACATGAGCAGTGCCCTTCTTGCTTCTCAACTTTGCAGGAACCAAGTGAGGATGTAGTTTCCAACATGTTTCTTTTGTATGTTTGGGTTTCTTACAATGTTCACATACCACATCCTTCGTGTCTTCCTTCCTCCTGTCCTTCTCTGAATCACCCCCTGATTTGGGCGTGACCGCTACAAAGGCTGGTGTAAGGGGCTGATGTTGCATCATAACTTTCCTTCCGGTCTCTTCACTATGTACGAATGAGTATGCCTGAGAGAGAGTCACACTGTCTCTAGTCAAAATCTATTGTTGCACAATATCATACTCTGAATTTAGGCCCGCCAGAAACTCAAACACCCGGTTTGTCTCGACCTGCTTTCTATATATCTGTGCATCTTTGGGACTCTCCCACTCAAGAGTCTCTAAGTGATCAATCTCACGCCACAGGGACTGCAAGGTAGAGAAGTATACTGAAATCGGTTTCTCTCCTTGTTTAAGATTTTTCACTTCACATTTCAATTCATATGCTCTGGCAACATTAAGGGGTTGGGAATAAGTTTCTTTCATAACATCCCATATCTCCTTAACTGTCTTTGCCCACAAGTAATTTCGGCTAATATGAGGTTGCATAGAATTACACAGCCATGTCATAACCAAGTAGTTTTCTTGGATCCACTTGGTATACGTAGGGTCTCCCTTGGGGGGTTCTTTCACATCTCCCAAGAGGTACCCTAATTTACCTCTTCCCCCAATCACGGCTGATTGGGCCCATCCCAAATAGTTTGATCCATCAAACTTTACGGTTGTAATCTGACCACCCGTCTCAGAAACACTACCATAACTGATGTTCCCAAAGTTGCCTTCTGCCTGATTTTTAAACTCCATCTCGGTCAAGTCTCAAAAACAGCACTTGGACTACCAATCACAATCAAAAACAGTGTAGGACCAATCTATATTCACAGTGTATGTGCACAAAACTGGTATAACTCTGATCTGAAACCAACCAGCAAACACAACAGCAGCTGTCCGTAGAGTTCTCACCCCTTAAGAGAGTTCGAAAACCCCAAAAGACTCTGAAAAAAAACAGCTTAGAAGTAGGTCTGATATGCTTGGCAGAATTAGGGTTTTAATCAGTCCTTAAAGTGAACAGTTCAGTTGCACAATCCAATCAGTACCGTATAGATAGACTTGCAGTAGGGTTAATATGAAACCCTAAAATCTGATCAATGCCAACAAAAAACTTGAGGACAACTCCAGGTAGATCGCAAGGTTCAGTCTAACACTAGGGCTTGCCGCAAGATCACTTTCAAACCCTAGAGCAAAGAGAAACAAAGCTATGGCAGTTCGACCCAACAGTAGGGTTTGCTGTAAAACCCTAGAGAATCGAAGGGAGAAAACCCTAGAATGGTTCGGCCGCCCTCTCCAGATAGGTCCAACCAATCTTCTCTGATAGAACTTCTCTTAGAAAGTAAATAACTTACAAGGAAAAAATGTCCGCTGCCTTCCAAGGTTACCCGAACCCTAGTCTTCTCTGATTCTTCCTGACCACCAACACTCTGCAACCGTGACAAGCCTTCAACAGCTGCTAGCCCTTCTGGCAATCTCCAAGAATCAGTCTGTGAACTCCACCTTTTCAGCTTCCAGTCCTAGGAGATTCTCATGTGGTCGGCTGGTACAAGACTCACATGAGAAACCCTAACTTGGCTCTGATACCATGTAGTTATTCAAGACTGCTATCAGTCTTGAGCACTAATAAATTTCAGGTTCGAAAAGGAGAGAAAGTATAGAGGAAAGAGGAGAAAGAGTAGTGAGAGAGCAGTAGAACACAAACTTTGAAAGGAAGGACAGAATCTCAATGTTCTGTCGCCGCCACTTCTATTTAATATTTATAGGTTATGCTAGTTACATGAAAGGACACATTTGCCCTTGGTATTTACATAACACATAACAATATAAAACTGAAAAATAAATAACAACTACAATAACAGATTGACCATCAGCTAACCCTATGATGACTAGGTACATTCTACCCTACGGACAGAGTGGGACCACAGCTGTGGGGCCCACATCAGTGTTCTCTAAACATATATAAACATATATAAGCAGGGATCTCCAAGGGGCGGGGACTAGGGGCCCCAAGGAAAGTTGCCATCCCTAATAATCATTGCTATATTGTTAATTTCCTAGAGAAATAACATCTTTATTTCCTCATTGTATATGTTGTTATCCTTATTTATTCTTAACCGATCCCATTTGTACCTTTGTAGCTTCCAAGGGAAAGCTCTACGAGAAAGTAAAAAGTAAAAGACAAATAATACTTACCCAACTAACAAAAGTGATTATGCACTCTCTAGATTCTTTTTTTGTATATTATTGATAATTATTGATTAGAATAATTATCATGTAATCAATTTTCTTCAAAGCTGTAATAATCTTTGTACATTATGGTTACAAAAAATTCTAAGTTTTCATAATGTAATTTTTTCTTGATTCTATTTTAAGAAATTTTTTCATATTAAATCATTTTTACTACTATATATATTTTTACATTAGATACATGTGCATAGCACGTGCTCTTCTGCTAGTATATATAGAAACGTTTCTTTGCTTAGTTACATTTGTTAGGAAGATAATCATCTTATAAACCACTTGTTGATCAAAAAAAAAATATCTTATAAATCTCAAAAAGATCTGTTCATTTATACATATTATTGTAAAGACTCTTTTGAGATGACTAAATGAATGAAATTTGAATTGTTCTTGCAATTTTATACTTTGGTGCTGAGTCCATCTCTAGGAGCTAACTCTTAGAGAAATATAATGAGCTGACTCCATTAGGATCTAATTTATCCTTACAACAGATATTTTAACGATTTTATCTTAATGTTGGTTCATTCTGTCACTAGTCTTAAACTTTATCTTCTTTGCCTTGTTTCTACCAATTTACCTTTTTCTTTCTTCTCTTTATTTCTTATTTATTCTCTTACTGCTTTTCCAATTCCTTCTTTACTTCTATTTCTAAGCTTTCTGCATTTCTCTTAGAGTGTTAGAGATTACATATTTAATGTTCCACATACCCTCTAGACTTCTATCAACATTCGCTTCACTTAAGCCTCCTACAGACCTTGTTTGAAATCCCTTTTTCACCAATTTACTGGCTTTGTTTTTCTAGTTTGCTGATTATTGAACTCTCCTAATTCTTTCCAGCCTACTTTATTGGTAAACTAGGATGCACCAAACTACTTAATTAGCTGCTGTTTGGGAGGTCCTGCATCACATGGTATGCACAAATGTACATCTGTTGTTTGCATGACGACACTGCTATACATGTTTGCAGAAACATATTATTGGTTATACCTACCATAACCATGGTTGAAAAGTGATGCATAATGTAGTCCAGCAAAGATAAATGAGAGAATAGAATAAGGAAGAGAGAAGAAGAAGAAGTTCTATTCTGTAGTTCTAGGCTGGCAGTGCCTAAGTTTGTATTTATACTTAGGGCGACAGCTTATAACAAAATAAAAGAGAAAAAACCAAAAATACCCCTATGCCGCAAATACTTAGGGCGCTAGTACATTTCATGTTACAACACTCCCCCTCAACTTGGAGCATATATGTCAATCAAGCCCAACTTGTCACACAATTCATTATGCCGCAAATAGTGAAGACCCTTTGTAAGGACATAAGCTAATTGCTCCTTGGAACTAATGTAAGGATTACAAACTTCCCCCTTTTCAAGTTGTTCCCTTATGAAATGCTTGTCAACTTCAATATGCTTGGTCCTGTCATGAAGAACTGGATTGGCTGCAATATTAATGGCTGCCTTGTTGTCACAGTAGAGAGACATTGGGCCATCAATAGAGAAGTCCAACTCCCCAATCAAATGTTTTACCCATAGCACTTCAGCAACTCCATGCGCCATGGCCCTATACTCGGCCTCAACACTAGATCTGGCCACTACACTTTATTTTTTGCTCCTCCAAGTGATCAAATTTCCACCAACAAAGGCACAATATCCAGTAGTTGATTTTCTATCATCAACTGCTTCGTCCCAATCTACATCTGTGTAGACTTCCACTTTCATACAACCATGTTTCTTGAATAGTAACCCAGTTCCTGGATATTTCTTTAGATATCTGAGTACTCTCTCGAGTGCCTCTACATGGAAAGATGTTAGTGCATGCATAAACTAAGGACACCAACAACATAAGCTATATCTAGCCGAGTCATTGATAGGTAGAGAAGTCTTCCTACCAACCTTTGAAACTTCTTGACATTTGTCACTGGTTCTCCATTACAATCACCAAATCAATGGTTTTCATCAATAGGGGAATCTACAAGCTTTGCTCCTAAATGTCTTACAAGAGATCTAGGACATATTTCCTTTGAAAAATGAAGAAGCCCTTTTTAGAGCAGGCAACCTCAATACCAAGGAAATAACGTAGTTGTCCCAGATCTTTCACCTCAAACTGCACAGCAAGGGATTCTTTAACTTTTTGAATCTCAGAGTCCCAATTTCCTGTAATCACAATGTCATCAACGTAGACAATCAATACCACAACATTCTTCTGGTTTCTTTTGACAAACAAAGTATGGTCAGATTGGCACTGCTTAAACCCAATTTGTTGAAGAGCCAAGTGAAATCTGTTGAACCAAGCCCTTGGAGATTGTTTCAAACCATACAAAGATTTTTTTAGTTTGCAAATTTTCCCTTCACACCCTTGTGCTACAAATCCGAGAGTCTGAATCATGTATACTTCTTCCAAATCCCCATTCAAGAACGCATTTTTTATGTCTAATTGTCGGAGTTCCCAATCAAAGTTAACAGCCAAGGATAGCATAATCCAAATAGTGTTCATTTTAGCAATTGGGGCAAATGTTTCTGCATAATCGACCCCATACACTTGTGTATACCCTTTTGCATCTAATCTGGCCTTATACCTCTCAATCGACCCATCTACTCTATGCTTTACTGTGAATACCCACTGGCTCCTTGCTACAAGAAGATTCACCAACTCCCAAGTGTTTTTTTTGCGTAGAGTACAAATTTCTTCCTTCATTGCATATGTCCATTCAGGTATAGATAAAGCTTCTACAATACTTTTGAGAATGGAAACACAATCAATGGCAATCAAAAAAGCACGAAATGAGGGTGTGATGTTTTCATAGGACAAGAACTAAGCAATAGGATGCTTAGTAGTATATGATCTAACTCCTTTCCTATGAGCAATTGGGACATCAAAATCCTTGGTAGAATCATCAATAGCAATAGGTTCAGTAATGTCAAAGGGAACAAGAGTACCTAGATTTTCCTTCAAGGAGTCAAATGGTGTTGGATGTATAGTCTCTAGCTACTCCACAACCTTTGAATTCATTTGTCCCTTACGGTGCCTCAAGAAGACACGAAATGGAGAGGAGTTAGGAATAGAGGGAAGAGAAACTTGTGGAGCTTGCCTCTCCTCCTCCACACTATTCTCCCCCTGAGGAGAGGCTTGGAAGAAGGATTCAGGTTCAAAAAAGGACATCCATCAATACAAAATACTTATGTGTGACAGGATTAAAGCATTTGTAGCCCTTCTGGAAAGATGGATAACCCAAAAAACACATGGAACCAACTACGGGTCCAACTTACCCCAGTTTGGAGATAGGTCATGAACAAAACACTTACAACCAAGCACACGTAGAGGAATAAAAAATATGGAGGATTGAGGGAAAAGAAGTTGATGTGGGCCTTGTATTGCAAGAGGTGTGATGGCATACGATTGATAACATAAGTTGTGGCCATCATAGCATCAACCTAAGATCGTTTTGGAACATTCATGTGAAGCATCATACTACGGGCAACTTCAAGAAGATGTCGGCAACACCATTCTGTTGTGGTGTTCTGGCACACAAGCTTCTATGAAGAAATAAGAGAAGAAAAACTCAGCTAAGTCATGATGAAAGTATTCCTTTGCATTATCCGATTGGAAAATTTGTACTTCAACATGAAATTGAGTAAAAACTGATAAAACTCATATTAGATGTTCGTATATGTTCAGATCAGAAGAAAGAGAAGGAAAAGAGAGAGAAGAGAGGAAGAAAGAGAAGAAAAAGGAGAAAATGTCACAGCCGAACTAGAGAGAAAAATCAAATCCCTCTAGTTGGCCCTTCTTTTATTTATACTCTTCTAAGATATACAAGGATTACCATTGTGCCCTCACTTAAGTGAGAGCCACATCAGTTGAGCAGTACATATATAACTAAACATAAAAGGACTGTACTACCCTTGTAAAACCGACTCTTAACACTCCCCCTCAAGCTAGTGAGTATATGTCATATAGTCACAACATGTTACATATGTAGTCCACTCTTCCCCGATTCAACCCTTTGGTAAACAGATCTGCCCATTGATTCCCTGTGTTCACATATGTTGTGCTTATCACTCCACTAAGCACCTTCTCACGTACAAAGTGACAATGCACTTCTATGTGCTTTGTCCTTTCATGAAACACTGGATTAGAGGAGATATGAACTGCAACTTGATTATCACAGTATAGCTTCATAGGAGTGTCAATCGAGTATCCCATCTCTTCTAGTAAATGCTTCAACCACACTAGTTCACATGTCGTGTGAGCCATAGCCCTATATTCAACCTCCGCACTGCTTCTTGCTACCACTGTCTGCTTCTTACTCTTCCATGTCACTAAGTTCCCACCAAGAAAAGTGCAATACCCTGTAGTGGACCTTCTGTCAAATATGGACCCGGCCCAATCAGCATCCGTGTATCCCTCTATCTCAAGATTTCCTCCACTCTTATACAACAAATCGCGACCTGGATCACCCTTCAAATACCTCACAATCCTTAGGACTGCCTCCCAATGTGGGATTCTAGGATTTTACATAAATTGACTCACTACACTGACCGCAAATGAGATATCAGGTCGAGTGATGGTTAGGTAATTAAGCTTACCCACCAGGCTTATGTACATTTCCGGATCCTCAAACTCCTCACCTGTATTACTACCCAATCTAACATTCAGTTCCATAGGTGTTTCAGCTGGTCTAGCACCCAACAACCCTGTTTCTTCTAGCAAATCAAAAACCTATTTCCTCTGGCACAGATTAATACCATTCTTGGACCATGTAACCTCTATCCCTAGGAAGTATCTTAATTTGCCAAGATCCTTTGTCTGGAAGTGATCATGCAAGTAATTCTTCAACCTGTCAATTCCTGGTTTGTCACTGCCTGTGATGACAATGTCATCTACATATACCACCAAGAGAATCTTCCCAGCATTTAATTCATAGCTGAATACAGAATGGTCAACCTGACACTGTTTCATTCCAAATTTCTTCACCACTTCACTAAATCTCCCAAACCATGCATGGGGAGATTGTTTAAGTCCATAAATAGCCTTCTTAAGTCTACATACCTTCTCACCCTCCCCCTGAGCAACAAACCCTGGTGGTTGCTCCATGTACACCTCCTCAAGAAGATCACCATGCAAAAAAGCATTCTTGATGTCAAGCTGAAACAAGGGCCAATCAAACATAGCAGCAAGAGAAATTAGAACACGAACTGACCCAATTTTGGCAACCGAAGAGAAGGTGTCTATTTAATCAATACCATACTACTGTGAATAACCTTTGGCAACTAACCGAGCTTTCAACCGTTCAACACTCCCATCAGGTAAGTATTTAACCGTGTACACCCACTTACAGCCAACCACATTCTTACCAAGAAGAAGAGTGGTGAGGTCCCACGTATGAGTACGAGTCAGGGCCGAGAGTTCTTCTTCCATTGCTTGGCGCCACCCTGGAGAAGTGAGGGCTTCCTAGACATCCTTGGGAACAGAGACAGAGGATAACATAGAAACAAATTATCGAAGGGAAGCCGAAAGGTGAGATACCGAAACATAATTGGAAACGGGATGGAGAGTGCAACTGCGTTTACCTTTCCGCAAAGCAATAGGAAGATCAAGGTCAGAACTTAGGGTTGGGGGTGGGGTGGGATCAACTGCCAGATCTGTCGACGGTGACAAAGCTAGGGGAGGAGCCGATGCCTGACGATGTGTATACACTTGCCGGATAGGTGGTCCTCTCTTAGCTAGCTGCACTGGAGGCGAAGACTGGGACACAACCGGAACAAGAGGAATGGGATTCTCAATAGGAACTGGGAGAGGGGGTGACGGCAACAGAGGAGAAGAAGTATCCGACTTGGAGAAGAAAGGAACAGACTCAAAAAATGTAACATCAAAACACACAAAAGAACGCCGAGAACAAGGGTTATAACACTTATACCCATTTTGAGTCCTGGAATAGCCAAGAAAGACACACTTTAGTGGATCAAGCATCTAACTTGTGCATTACAAGCCCAAGATTATGAACGAAACACACGCATCCAAAAACTCTGGGAGTAAGGGGAAAAGGAGACAACGTGGGAAACAGAACAGAGAAAGGGGACTGACTTTCAAGGATAGACATGGGCATGCAGTTAATAAGAAAGCAAGATGTAAGTACGGAATTACTCCAAAAGGGTTTAGGGACATTCATCTGGTGTAAGAGGGACCGAGTAGTTTCCAAAAGGTGACAGTTCTTTCTTTCAGCCACTCCATTTTGTTGAGGGGTGTAGGTACATGAGGTTTGATGGATAATGCCATGTTGTTCCAAATATTCTTGAAAGTGTGTGGGAAAATACTCACGGTCATTATTAGAACGAAGAATTTTAATATATATACCAAATTGATTGCGAATTTCAACATAAAATTTCTAGAATATAGAAAACAATTCACTATTTTCTTTCATAAGGTAAAGCCATGTCATCCTTGAATAATCATTAACAAAAATTACAAAGTACTTTATAACCATTATAAGACACTACTCTATTTGGACCCCAAATGTCCGAATGAACTAAAAAAAAAGGACTCGAAGTACGACTATCAACTCTAGGACTAAAGGAGACATGATGATGTTTCCCAAACTGACACGACTCACAATTTAAATTAGAAAGACGACGCAACGACGAAACAAATAACTGAAGAGCTCTAAGACACGGATGATCAAATCTACAGTGCCACTGATGAGGGGAGAGAGATGACTGAAGAGTTGTTGCCGAACCACCTCCATTAAGATAATACAGTCCACCAGCTTCATGCCCTACACCAATCTTCATCCCCGTCTTGAAATCCTAAACACACAAGAGGAAGGGTAAAAAGTTATTGAGCAATTAAGAGACTGAGCCAATTTACTAACAAACATCAGGTTAAAGAAAAACTTGGGAACATATAAAACTGAGGAGAGGGATAATGAGTTTGTGTCAACATTACCAACACCACATATGGCTGATGTAGAGCCATTGGCAAGAGTAACAGATTGGGAAGTGAGGATGGAGAAATGGATGAAAACACACCTAGAGTTCCAGTCATATGATCGGAAGCTCCAGAATCTATAATCCAACGGGAAGATGTGGATGCCAGACAAGTCGTACCTATGTGTACATGAGTAGCTGTGTTCTGTTGAGATACACCCTGAATGAACTGCTCATACTCATCCTGTGAAACACTCACCATCTCCTTTCTGGAAGCATCTGTAGATGTAGTGGGGATCTGATCAGTGACTTGAGAATCTTGTCTTGAGCTACCACCATTTACAACTGCATGATTCGCCCAAGTTGAAGGTGGGCCATGTAGATCGTAGCAAAAGTTGATAGTAAAGTCCCTCCATACCACAATGAGTACACCTTCTTTGAGTATTACCACATCCCCTACCACGGGCTCCCCCTGAGTCTCGTCCTCCAACACGACCACCACCACAATTATACATTCCACCACCACCACGACCATACATGGGTCCACCACCACTACCACGACCATGCTAACCTCCTCTACCACCACAACCTCCCCCTCTCGTAATTGCAAATGCAGACCTATCTGACATAGTGGAAGTCTCTGTGGGTCCAACCAAAATTCTCCGAAGACGAGCAAACACTTCCTCAAGAGAGGGAAGAGCAGATCCACCTAATATTTGTGCCCATACGGCTTCACACTCAAATTTCAGCCCTACTAAAAATATGGTCACATCCAACTGCTCTCTCTGTTGTTGCTGAATTTTGACATCAGGTGTAAGAGGATGATAAACATTCAATTCATTTCGTAAATTTCTCATACTGGCATAATAGTCCTCAAGACTCTGATTCCCTTGTTGTAGATTGAAGTACTCTTGGTACAGTTAGTAAACCCTAGTAGTGTTATCTTGTCCAGAATATAGTTTCCTTGCATGATCCCAGACTTCCTTGGTTGTATCTAAAAACATGAAGTTCACACTAATTTTGGACTCCATATTGTTCCATAGCCAAGTCATAATGTGAGCATCCTCCTGCTCCCATTCATCATATCCCGGAGAATCAATTGGGGGTTTATCTTCCCTCACATGTTTCACTTTCTTTTTGGCTTTCAGGAAAACTTCAACAGACTTAGCCCAAGGGACATAATTCTCACCATTCAGTTTTATAGATGTCATCTGCACATTCAGATAATCAGAAGGCACCATCACACTTGATTTGTATTCACTACTGTCTCCCATAACTGCACAAAAAAGGGGGAAGTTGTACCACTAAATTGTTACTCTACTACCCTAATAAATCACCACACTCCACACAAATGACTGAACACCACTAGGGTTCCTAGTACCAGGCTTCAGCAGCAACACTCACAACTATTCACCACTGTTTCAGCAACAATATTCACAACTATTCACCACTTTTAGCAACAACACTACTATTGTCGTTTACTGTCAGCACTAGAAACCCTCACAACACACCTCACGAATAATATTTTTTGTTCTACAACATATAAAAGAACCTTGCTACATACCACAACTTAATTTGAAGATCATGTACTTGTCAAGTAGAGGATACCAAGTCTGCATTGTCACCATCACAAAACCAGCCCTCTTCGAATTGCGAGTAGAGGGTTTTCTACCAACCACACAAAACCACAACAACTGCACTCATTAGAGGCATGGAAACCCCCAAAAGGAGAAAACGACCAGTCCTTTTCCTTCTTTCTGGAAGACTCTAAATATCAATGAGAATTCTGCAAAACCCTAGAAAGGAATGCACAGAACAAAGAGAAAAGGAGACAACTGATCTGAACTGATTATCGTGGCTCTGATACCATGATAAAACTCAGATTAGATGTTCATATATGTTCAGATCAGAAGAGAGAGAATGAGAGGAAGAAAGAGAAGAAAAAGGAGAAAATGTCACAGCCGAACTAGAGAGAAAAATCAAATCCCTCTAGTCGACCCTTCTTTTATTTATACTCTTCTAAGATATACAAGGATTACCATTGTGCCCTCACTTAAGTGAGAGCCACATCAGCTGAGCAGTATATATATAACTAAATATAAAAGGATTGTACTACCCTTATACAACCGACTCTAACAAAAACCATGCGGTGGAAATCTTTCACAATTTTGGGTACTTCTTCTCTAGAATGCATAGGATATAGCCAAGTGTATCTCAAATAATCATCAATAAAGCTGATAAAATACTTGTACCCACCCTCAGTAGGTATGTTCACATGGCCCCAAACATCAAAAAAGACAACATGGAAAGGCAAAGCGGATCTTTTATTATTTGATGGAAAAGTTGTTCTACAATGCTTACTTAATTGACATGTTTGACATTGTAAACTAATGATAGACACAGACTTAAAAGTTCAGAAAACATAACTTTCAAAGACTCAAAGGACAAATGACCAAGGAGATTATGCCGCAACCACAATTGACATTTTGTAGACTGACTCATAAGACTCACAGGATCTCCAAGATGTAGAGGCCATCAACCATATCTCCTTTACCAATCGTCCTCCTCGAGGCTAAATTCTGAAAAACACAAGAACGAGGAAAAAAAGTCATACAATGGCTTAAGGATTGAGTAATACTATTTATGGACAACAAATTAATAGGAAGTTTGGGAACGTGAAGGGCAAGGAGTAAAACAAGGCCATTAGGAAGGGATACAAATCCCTGACCAGCAATAGTGGATAGAGACCCATCAGCAAGTCTCATTTTATCCCTCCCAGAGAGGATAGTAGGTCTGAAATAAATTTGACTTACCAATCATATGGTTTGAATCCCTTAAGTCAATGATCCAAAATGACTCGGGAAAAGAGGTACACACATAAAATGCAAAAGCACATTTACCTGATGTAGATGCAAATGAAGTAAAAGGGGTAGGAGCCGACCTATCCATCTATCCAAGAGTCCTATCATACAATTCCAAATGATCTCTGAAGGAGTTAATGATGTCTTCCTTGGGATCAGAACCACTAGGATGCTCTTGAGAAATTCCAGTAGTCAGATTATTTGATTGGTAATCTTGTGCAGCCAGATTTGCATAAGTAAATTTCTTCTGAGAAGGCTTCTTTGAAGTGTCTTGATTCTTGGTTGCCCACTTGGGCTTCCCCACTAACTCCCAACAAGTCTCCCGAGTGTGTCTAGGCTTTTGACAATGAGTGCACCACAGTTTGTCCTTGTCCTCATTTTTCCTTGATTCTCCCTTTTCATTCCAATGTTGCCCCCTCTTGCAACTAGGGCAACAAGTTGCTCCCCCTCAAAAACATTCATTAGATTTTTTCTGCTCTCTTCATATTGAACTAAGGCATATACCTCCTGAACTGAAGGAAGTTCCCTACTTCCTAAAATTTGTACCCAAAGAGGTTCATAAATAGGATTCAGCCTCAAAAGAAAACAAACACTCGCTGTTGGGAGACAAGTTTTTTTGTATGCCTTTGCATCCTCATCATTCTTCCACTCAATAATCTGATAATAGTCCAACTCCTTCCATACAAAAGTAAGGGCTGAATAGTATGTAGATAGGCTACGGTCTCCTTGCTTACAAGTAGATGATTTTGCTTGGAGCTGATAAATCTTGGCAAAATGCCTCTATTCAAAATAGGTTGTCTTGTCTTGTCTTGTTCCCAAATCTCACAAACTGTATCAGCCCATATGAAATTTTTCTTTACATGAGGCAGCATGGAACCTAACAGCCATGATATAACAATGTTGTTTTCTTGATCCCATCTATCATATTCAGCTGTACTAGACTTTGGTTCTTTAATTTTTTTATTTTTTCACTTATGTAACCAGCCTTCCCCCTAGTTGTGATATAAAGTTTGATGCCTTTGGACCATTCCAGATAATTTAGGCCATCAAAGGGGGTAGTAGACAAAGAAAAATTTATGCTGTCCATTCCCCCATTAAGGTTTCCTTGATGAGAAGTAATACCAGAGGTTGTTGAATCCTCAGTAGCCATTTTTCCCAATATTTTACTGCTGATTTTCCAAGAAAAAAGGACTGAGACAGAAGTTCTGTACTTCTACAGCACTGTAGTTTAAGAAGGCTCCAAAAAACAGGTTCAGCTGGACTGTAGGTCAGTAAACCCTAGCCGAAACACTTCAGCTTATAAAAAAAGGAGACAACCAGCCCCTACAACCCCAAACTGTGACATTCACAGTAGTCATACACTTAAATATGAATGACATACCTGGAGTACAGTAATAATTCCACAACCTACAGTCCATAAAAAACCAGGAGAAAACCCTAGAAATACTGCTTACTGCATTCGGATGCCACCACAAACCTCTTCTTGGTACAATGACCAAGAGAGGAAAAAGAAAAAACGAAGACTGAAAGGCTAGGTCAGTCCAATGGAGTCTTCACTTCCTCTTCCAATCAAATAACCCAGTTTCAGATGGAGAACACAATCTGAGAAGGTTGCGTCCAGATCAGAGCTCTGATACCATGTAGTCCAGCAAAGATAAAAGAGAGAATAGAAGAAGGAAGAGAGAAGAGAGAAGGAAGAGAGAAGAAGAAGGAGTTCTATTCTGTAGTTCTAGGCTGGCGGCACCTAAGTTTGTATTTATACTTAGGGCAACAACTTATAACAAAATAAAAGAGGAAAAAGCAAAAATACCCCTACGCTAGTACATTACATGTTACAATACATAACAAATTACATGGTCCACTAATGACTAGCAAAAAAGGCATAGCCAATAACAGCCACTTGACCATGCAAATGACAACAACCAAGATGTGAGCTTATAATCAAGGTTCAAAGCATCAATACTCTCAACACATTGCATATCAAGAGTTTATTTTAATCAAAACTCCTTTTTTTACTTTTTGGTTTGATAATTCGACAGGTGACATGTCACATCAGTTATAAGGTGTAAAACAATTGAAATCACCTAACCCCTATTATTGAGAGTAACGGTGATCCAGAAAAGCAATACATATTGGTCAATACAGACCAATATATTGTGATATTTTGAACCATGCTTATAATAAGCCCATCGGTGGGATGGTTATCTTCCCAAAAGAAAAGCTTGACATTGACATATTAGAGTAATTCCAATATGAGTAAAATAAACTCTTAATGATATTCAAGAAAACAGAAGAAAAAGTATGATAAACACCCCAAGAGTTGGAGTTTAACACTGAAGCTCAATAAAATCAGAATACAAAGAGACTCTCCTCCTACCTCAGCACATTATCAGCCCTTTACTTCTCTGCTCTAGAAACAAGAGAGAATGAGTTATCTTACAACCCAACCAACTCTTGAATATTGTGATGGCTTTTGACTCTTACTTTAATATCCAAACAATAAACAAAGACCTAAGTTTTATGCTAGAAAACATAAGACCTAATAAATATTAGGAAAGCTAGTTTAAACTAAAAGGTGAGCACTTACTAAAATTCACATATCCATTATTCATCAAGTTGATGGCTCTTGCCCTTTCTATTGTTATATAATAAATGGGTAGAGTTTAATGATTAACCATTAGTAATGTAATTGACTCGATAAAATACCATAATTCCACTTTTTCATGTCAAATCAAAATAAAGAATTTATCTTTATTTGTTTCTGATCAGTAATAGATCAAAAGAACTCGTTAATTGGAAATCAAACTAGAAAAGGCAAGTAAAGAAGTTAATATTTCTTAAATCTAAGACCCAAAGAAGAAAAGTGGCAAACAAGAAATGTTTTGAAGAAGCAGAAGCCAAACCATGTACGATATGATAGTCTAAAAGAAAGGGTGTTTATGAAGAGATGTACATTACCATACAAAAAACATAAACAGACCTCCTCCAATACTAAAATTAAGGAAACAAGCAATATGTAAAAAGAGCTCATCCACCGTAGCATTTAAATCCATTGGAATTGGCCTAATTTGAACTAACATTTGCCCCATGGATTCCCTAATCATGTTAAAATAGTGCTCAAGCCTCCAAGGGTCACCATTACGACTTACAAGTCAATGCACAATATATAAATCTAAGTAAGCTAATTTTAACATAAAGATATGTCAAACATCTATGTCCCCTTCATCCAAAAAAAGATGTGTCTTTGTGGAAATTTTGAGGTCGTCTCACCATATGAACATTTTGAACCCTGAACTAATTGCATTTCAATACATTATACACCAATTCCAGTTTGACACTCAACAGGCCGTTACCAAAAAGGTATGAAAATAGAATGAAAGATATAAAAAGGCCATTACCAAGTATTGGTCCTAACTATCCTGGGTATAGACCTTACCTCCAACGATTTTGGAGCAAGTGGCTGCTGTAAGATTTGAACCCTATTTCTCAAGTTTGTCAGCCTAAAATTTTACTACTAGACCAAGCAATGACCCTTAAATATATGAGAAGATATACCCTAAAAAGTGGTAAATTTAATTTAGATAGGACCCTAAAAGAATGTGAAAGCTTATTAGAAGATTCAAGGTGTGAAGTCTATAGAGTACACAACTAGTCACTAAACATGTAAACTTGTGAGAAAATTCTCATGCCAAAAGTTTTCAAATTTCAAATGCACCAGAAATAGTAAGGATGGCCACAAGCATCAGAATTACTGCAGTTTCAAGTAAAAAAATGTGTGCTTTGTCTAATAGCCTGCACATATAATAATTTTAATTTTCTCATGACTGTAAATGGACAAAGAATACGTCTGAAACATGTAAATTTCCTTTTATCAAGGTTGTTAAACTTCATGCCCATCACTTGAGATCTGAATCTCTCCATTTGCTGAGATTTCACAAAGATTATTCTAGGAAAAAATGTGAGTTGCATCCAAATAATAGTAAATGAAAAATTATATCACAGATTGCACTCAAAACAAGAATAGATGAAACAAAGATAAATCTCAGAAAATGTAAGTGGCATCCAAGTAATCGTAAATGAAAAGCTGTACCATAGATTGTACAGAGAACAAAAACAGATGAAGCTACAAATCTTTGATGAATACCAGTGCTAAAAGTTCTGACCGGAGCCAAAGAGGAGTTCCCTTGTCCGTTTCACCAAGATTTTCGCCCACCTTTGTCTTGAACCAGAAATAGAATGTGTTAGTTTAAAATTCCAAAGACAGAAAACAGAAGAAATTATGTAAAAACAAGGATTAAGGATAAAGTCCTTCCATTTCAAAAGAAATACAAATAGCACTTTATACCTCTACCATAACATCAATCTGAGCACCAGGAATCAACTCAGGGGGAGCCTGCAGAAAATTGACAACAAGTCAATAAACCCAACTGAAGCTAAAACTCAACAAGCCAAATTAAAAGAACCTCACCCATTAACCTCAACAAAACATTCAAAGCACCAATAAGGCGTGAAAAGAAATGACTTCAACCTGCGCAGCGCTCTCTCGATACTGTAAAGATAGGAAAGGCTCCATGATTGATGCAACAGTAACAACCAGCGCCAACCCAGACGAAGATTTCCGGTAAATACCACCCAGGGCATGCTTAAAGATTGAAAACTCGCTAAAGGAATTCGGCAACAACATTCCAGATGCCGAAAGGGTAGTGATGCCAGACCTGAGCCCAATAGTAGATAATTCAACAAACTGTATCAAATACCCAAAGCTCATATAATCAGAGTGTTAACTAATTTTCATTGCTTTACTTACTGATATTGGTGGAAAGCATGCCCCCGCATCTTCAGACCCTTTGGGTCCTGGAATTGATCAAATATTACAACTAGAAATATAATAAAATAACAAATCAAACCATCTTGAACAAACAACCCATGAGAGAGAAACTTACCGGGCCCTGGATCCTAACCATGACGGCGAAGTTCCTAGCAAATTGAACGATTTCCGGCAACTCCATGTGCAAGGATGTGTGGCGGGAGACTCTGATCTTCTCTCGGGAGCATGAGCATGAAAAGCTGAGCCTGCGCTTGCGACTTGCCTGACTCGTTTATTAGTTTTTCTTTTCTTTTTTTTTTCAATTGTTCATAGTTCGTACAACTCTTTCATTCTTCGCCTTTCGGAAAAGTACGGATAGGCCTCTTAAAGATTTCTGAATTCCACGGCAAATCTATAAACATTTAAAATGTAAAATACCTACCCAACCATAATTTGAGGCTAAAAATTCTGAACCTGGGCTAAACCGTTATTTCCAGTCGAATTCGCATCAAATTTGAATATTAAATAGATTAAAAATTATGAAAATTTTATATATTATTAATAAAATTGATTAAAAATTACTTTAATATTATATTTTTATGAAAAAATGAAGTGAACATTAATTTTATAAAATTTGAACATGTGACAATTTATTAGTGAAAATTCAACAGTAATACCAACTAATGAGGGGTAATTCGGTCCTCCTAATCACATCTTGAAATGTGGCCTTCAAGTAACACCTCAGCGCTGATTAAGCAAGCTAGCTTGACAAATTAGCCTAGATCACCTCACTTAGGTCGACATTCACCTCGGTTGGGCCGAACTGATAGACCCCCTAGCCTGTGGCGACCTGTCTTAGAGACCAGCCGAGCTGTAGGAATCCACAACGACCTGTGAGGAGAGTCCACTGACTTAGACCAATAGTGCATTACCAGCTCGAAATCTCCGAAACAATACCTCGACCGTTAGACCGGCCTACTGCATTGCATGCCTCAAAGTTATTCGTGCAATTCGTAACATCCACGCAGATCTCACAACTAACATATTAGTGCGCTTGACTAAGTGAAAATGGCTCCGCAAGAAGATGAGACCCATTGTAAAGGGCTCTGACCATCGAAACCTATATAAAGAACTCATTTCTACCTGAGAAGGTACACATGATAATACACTCTCAAGCTCTCTCATTCTCTCAAGAATTCTCTAAACACCTTCTGACTTAAGCATCGAGTGCCCTCCCCGAGTAAAGACAACCCGGGCACTCTAACATTCTCTCTTGCAAAAACACATTAGCTCGGCCCTGACAAGAAACCTCCCAAGTCACCTAACACGAGGGAGCAACTAGATCGTGCAATATTAATTAGCGTTGTCTGTGGGAAATCTAAAACAAAAAGCCAAGTACTCTCTTTATATTTTTTCTGAATTAAGAAACCAATGGCTTCACCAAGCAACCAACATGCTAACAACAACAATCAAATCCCCACTATGACCATTGGACAGATAGATGTCCCTCTGCACCCAACCGTTGTACCAAATAATGTGAATGCACCTCCTACCATGGTCAAACCCGCAGCGTCTAGCGTCTCTTGTAGCAGTCGACACGCGTCAGTTCTATGATATGGTGCAATGCGTAAAGGGAATGAGTGACTAGCTTAAGTTTTGGGAAAGTAAGTTTGCCTTCATGGTGGGGGGGGGGGGCAACAAAAATAGCAACACCAGGCCCATCGCCAGCAGAACCAATAGGTACCTCAGTAGAACGCCGATTTGAATCAAATCAGCAACAACCCAACCCCACCTTGAGTTCGCAATCAAGCCTAGGTCTCCAACAGATCACCTGGACCTATTAACAACCAACCCCAGGTCAACAACACGACCCCTGAACTGAACTAGAACCAGCTGTTGGTGGAAAGTCGACCTACGACTCCCATCGGAACTGAGGCCGCCAACTCGTTTCTTGTTTGAGGGGTCCAAGAGAAAGTGCAGGAGATGTGGGCATCGCACCATGAAGAAAAGTCAGCTCACTCCAACAGGGAGCGTGACGCAGAAAAGGGCAAACAACAAAGCAGTGAGTTAGGTAGGTGCTTTATCCGAGTAGCCACTCATAACTCGGGAATCTCCATTGGCACGGCCCCGAGGCCAAAAAACTTCAAAGCACCTACCCTCGATACCTACAAGGGTGCAACCGATTCGATTGAGAACGCTAATAGCTTTCAAGCCCTAATGTTGCTTCATGGGGCTAATGATGCAAGCATGTGCATCACCTTCCCAACCACCCTTAAGGAAGAAGCTTGGCTCTGGTACTCAAGGTTGGATCCTGTATTTTTAAAAATTGGAACCAGTTCGCCTTCCTATTCATCAACTAGTTCACAACAAGTAAGAGACATTCAATATTTGCAACTTGCTTACTTAATGTAATTCAAAGATCTAATGAAATGCTCCGAGAATACATAAAAAGATTCAACATGGAACGCTTGCAAATTCTTGACCTAGACCCAGTTGTATAACTCACCGTAGCCAAAAACGATGTGCGTCATCCTGACTTGCATTGGAAGATCGAGCTGAACCCTCTGACCACCATGGAGAAATTCCTAGCAGTGGAAGACAAATTCATGAAGGCGAAAGAATTCCTAGGGTTGTAGTCCAAGCTGTTCGGGAAAAGGAAGCGAGCTAAAGAAGAAGCAAGTAGCAGCAAATCCAAGAAAAGGAGTAAGTCTCCAAAGAGAAGTAGATCACTAAAAAGCAAGCGAATGCAAAAAGTGGTGAAGAAATCAGGAGTAAGTCACCTCAATAGGGTTCGAACCAGCGATCTGGCACCCCACCTTTGTATAATAAGACATTCACCCCCTGAATGCAAAAAGTGGAGAAATCTTAATGCAAATAAAATCCACCAATTACGTAAAGTGGCCGCCCAGGATGAAGGGCGACCGAGCCACTAGAAACCCAAATAAATACTGCCACGTCCATCGTGACGTCGGTCATGATACAGAAAACTGTTGGAACCTGAAAAATGAGATCGAAGACCTCATTCAACGAAGATGCCTAAAGTAGTTCGTCAAGGATGATGGCCGACCTGTAGAGCAAAACAAGAAAGCACAACAGACAAGTAGAGAGCAAGAAACAACTCCAAGAACCATCAACAGGAGCGACCTGTTAAGGGGGTCATTAACATGATCACCGAGGGGGTCAATTGTAGCCGGGTGCACCACCTCGGCCGAAAAAAATTCAATTAGGGAATTGGAGCACAAAGATGATAATCCACCAAAGCACTTGAGAAAAGAAGAAGTAATCTACTTCACTAAGGTTACTAGTCAACGACTTCAAGGTAAAAAGAATTATGGCCGACTTTGGCAGCTTGGCTGACATCATATTTTTAGAAGCCTTTGAGCGCGTGGAACTTGGAAAAAAAGATTTATAGCCCGTCGACATACCCCTAGTAGGCTTTAGCGGAGAAGTAGTTCGGCTCGTTGGCAAGGTGAGGGTACCAGTTGAGGCAGGCTCGCCTCCTAACACAGTCTGGTTTGGTCATGATTTCCTAGTGGTCACCACCAGCTTGATGAGAGTAGAATTTATCATATTTTTATCCCCAAATATTCTGTCTTTTATACTGAATTAGTACTTAATTGGAATAATATTTCTTGTATTTCGGTTCAGGGCACGAAAGAAGGCATTAGGAGCAAAGAAAGACAAATCGGATGATTTTTCACAGTTTCGACATCGTTCAGTAATATGGGCCTAACTTGCGTATCCGAACCCCGATTGGGCTGATTCAAGACCCACTGGTAAGAGAAAAATCCGCAACTTTCATGTTTTGGGATTTCGTAGATTCGGCCTGCATCAAAGTCAAATCCGGGCCCGAAGTTGGGGAAAATTCATAGGAAGGCCCAATCCGCAGCTGAAGCCCAACTTGCAGAAAAGCCTAGCTGAAGCCCAATTCGCAGAGGAGGTCTAATACGAATCCATGAACAAGAAACTGAGAAGAGTCCTTCCAGATCTAAATTCTTGATGTAATCTTAGAGAGATAAAGGGATTGAGTTCATTAGATAAGGAGATAAGAGTAGAATTAGGATAGGACTTTCTATTCTTGTAAGATCAAATTCAAGAGGAAGTAGGAGACCACCCCCTCCTCTTTAAGCTATATAAAGGAGGGGGCGGACCAGCTTGAGGCATCACTCAATCTTGGGGATTGAATCAAGAAGAAATGAGCAATCAATCAAGAAAGGGTCAAGAATTCAAGAAGAAGGTGGCGGCAAGAAGAGGATATCTCAACACCATGGGCGAATTCAAGAGTTCTTTCTTTCCCTTTGTTTGCTTTAATTCTTTTATCATGAACCGATTTGTTTCTTGCTAGGACTGTGGAAAGCCTAACCATGTTAATGAATATATTTTTATCTTTATGATTTATCCAAGATTATGATTTCCATATAGTCTATGATTTATTGTGCTTAATGCAATTAAGAGCTTGGCCACCTCTTAATTGATTTGTGTTATGTGAATGAATCGAGAGAGGAATTCACATAATTGACTGAATAATTCATAGTGTGAATTGAATGGTATATAGAGATATATATACATGATTCATCTAAATTTAATGGTTTTCTTGGACTTAATGCACTCCCATCTTGAGAGCTCTACTCGAGAGATCGAAGGGTTACGTGATGGGCGTAGGTTTAGTATATCTCGAGAGAGAATATTAAATAAATTTGGAAAGACCTCAGCTTATGGGAGTGACAAATAATCTTGGTTAATCGAACCCATCAATATTCATTACATTGGTTAGGTGGACCAAAAGCCCTAGCGATTTCATCCATTGCATATTCGGTTAGTGATCACCTTTGTTTCTATTATCTTTCTCTAGTTTTTATTTTCAATAGATCTTGCTCAAATATGAAATTCGATTGTCCAGATAATTAGGGAAGACGGTGGTTCTAATACTTATTTTGTTAAATCCCCGTGGGAACGATATTTTTATACTACTTGATAACTAGTGCACTTGCTAGGGTTATATATTTATAGCTATCACAGCTCCCCATGCAATGCCATACTAGGCCGACCCATCCTGCACGCCCTCCGGGCGGTCATCTCAACATATCACTTGGCTGTAAAGTTCCCCATTGATGAAGGCATCAGAGTTATGCGGGGTGACCAACTGGAATCCCGCAAGTGCTATGTAGCCACCCTAAAGGCAAAAGGAAAAATTGTTGTCGACATTAACCTAGAGCCACCTTTGGAAAATACAGATGAGTGAGCTCAACCAACTGAAGAAACCATCATGGCACCGGTCTCAAAATTCGAGCCAGGAAAAACAATTCAGATAGAAGTTCACTTGAAAAAACTAATGCACTCCAACTTGGTAAGTTTTTTACTTGATAATTTAGATGTTTTCACCTAGTCAGCAACAAAAAAGCCTATAATAGACCCTAAACTAATAACTCACAAATTAAATATTGACCCTATAGTCAAACCAGTCCGACAGAGGAAAAGGAACCTCGCCCTAAAGAGATAGAAAGTTGTAGACGAAGAAGTAGGGAAGCTGTTCATCGTGGACTTCATGAGAGAAGTCCAGTATCTGAGCTGGATCACGAATCTAATGTTAGTGAAAAAGGCTAGTAGCAAGTGGCACATGTGCATTGACTACACTGACATGAACTGAGCTTGCCCTAAAGACAACTTCTCTCTCTCCTAGATAAACCGCCTAGTATATGCAACCTCAAGGTTTGAGCTGTTGAGTTCCATGGATGCATACTCCGACTACAACCAGATCTCGATGGACCTGGTAGACCAAGAAAAAACCGCTTTTATAACTGAGATGGGCTTGTACTGTTACAAAGTCATGCCATTCGAACTGAAAAACACTAGAGCAACTTTTCAACGACTTGTAAACGCTATATTTTCATATTTAATTGGTAATAAAATTGAGTGTTATGTTGATGACATAGTTGTTAAAACTTAGTTTTCAAATGATTTAATTGCCGACCTGGACCTCATTTTTAAAGTTTTGAAAAGACACAACTTAAAACTTAATCCAAACAAGTATGTCTTCAGTGTGACGTCGGGTAAATTCCTCGGATACATTGTTAGCCGACGTGGCATTGAAGCCAACCTAGAAAAAATCCAGGCGATATTAGATATGTGACCTCCTACCTCGGTTAAGGAAACCCAAAAGTTAACTAGTCGAATAGCTGCCCTCAACCGATTTACGTCTAAGTCGGTTAGGAAGTGCTTACCTTTTTTTAAGGAAATAAAGAAAAACCAAGACTTTGAGTGAACTGAAGAGTGTCAATTCGCCTTTGAAGAGCTGAAAAGATACCTTAGTTCATCTCCCTTATTAACCAGACCTAAGACTAGGGATGGGCTTAAGCTCCACCTCCCCGCGAATGACAAGGTAGTCAGTTCAGTCCTAATAAGAGAAGTAGATAAAGTTCAGCGACCTGTTTACTATGTGAGTGAAGTCTTGCATGCCGTTGAGACAAGGTACCCAGACATAAAAAAGTTGGCTTTGCCTTGGTGCTAGCAGCCTAAAAACTAAGACCCTACTTCCAAGCCCACAGTACCATAGTCCTAACCAACTGACCTTTGAGGTAGATCCTTCAGAAGCTCGAGGTCTCGGGGAAACTAATGAAGTGGGAAATCGAGCTCAGCGAAAATGACGTTTGTTACGAGTCACGACTAGTAATAAAGGTGCAAGTCCTGGCCGACTTCATCACCGAGTGCACCTTCAACTCACTGACCCCTAAAGTTGTCGAGCTAGTAACCACTTCGGAAGTTTCGACCAGCGTGGTACCTACCTCAGCTTGAAGGATACCGACTTGAGACGAGGAGCCCTGGATTCTTCATGTGGATAGCTTGTCCAACCAGAGTGGGAGTGGGGCTGGGTTGATACTTTACGGACCTAGCGAAGTGAAGTTGGAATATACACTCTAGTTTTTATTCTGAGCTTCAAATAATGAGGCCAAGTATGAGGCACTTATAGCTGGGCTAGCACTAGCAAAAGAAGTTAGGGCCAAGCATCTTGTGGTTTGCAACAACTCATAACTCATAGTAAACCAAGTGAATGGAGAGTATGAGGCTCGAGAACCCGCCATGTCGGCCTACTTGGCCAAGGTAAGAGAACTCCTGCCCAGCTTCCACTCTTGGTATCTAACAAATTTCAAGATCGGAAAACACAGAGGCCAACGCTCTCTCTAGGTTGGTCAGCACAATAGACTCAACAAAAAGAATAGTTTATATAGAATACCTACATTGCCCCTCCATAGAAAAGGTAGTGGAGGAGGTCGCCCAAATAACAACAATAGAGCCGAGCTGGATAGATCCACTTGCCGACTACTTACGCCAAGGCATATTGCCAAAGGAGCATAATGCAGCTCAAAGAATAGAATTACAAGCAGCCTGCTACATGATTGTAGGCAAGCATCTATATAGAAGGTCTTTCACACTACCTTAACTGAGATGTCTATGCTAAATCGAAACAGATCGAGTATTACCAGAAATTCATGAAGGACTTTGTAGAGGACATTTTGGGGTAGAGCCCTCACCCAAAAAGCTTTGCGACAAAGGTACTACTGGCCCACAATGAAAGCAAATGCAATCGAGCTAGTATAAAAATGCAGCAAGTGCCAATGACATGCCAACATTTTACACCAACCAACGGTCGACCTGAAATATTTGATTAGTCCTTGGTCGTTCGCACAATGGGGGTTTGACATACTAGGCCCCTTCCCACCAGCAACAGGATAGAAGAAATTCTTAGTTGTAACAGTCGACTACTTCACAAAATGGGTAGAGGTCGAGCCACTAGTTACCATAACAACTCGGATTGTGCAGAACTTTTTCTGGAGAAACATTGTATGAAGGTTTGGGTTGCCAAGGGTATTGATCTCAAACAATGGTAAATAGTTTGAGGATATTAAGTTTCAAAATTGGTGCACAAAAATGGGTATAAGGCAAAACTTCACCTCGGTCTCCCATCCCTAGGCAAATGGTCAGGCTAAGGTAACTAACAAGGCAATCCTCCACAACCTTAAAGCTCGACTTTCCCAAGCTAAATGTTTGTGGGTAGATGAGCTGCCCAGTGTGTTATGGGCCTACTGAGCAACCATCAAAACGGCGATGGGTGAAACCCCCTTTAACCTAATGTATGGAACCGAAGTAGTGATACCAACAAAGATGTAAGTGTCGACCTTGCAATCTGAGGCATTCAGTGAAGAAACCAATGAAGACAACCTATTGGCTAACCTCGACTTGGTAGAAGAAGTTAGAGACCTGGCCTACATTCGGACCACAACATACCAACAACAGGTGGCTCAATACTATAACGCCCGAGTCAAGACACGCAATTCAAAGTTGGTGACTTGGTACTCAAGAAAGTTATAGTGCTTGAGCCTGGTGTAGAAAAGCTAGGCTCGAACTGGGAAGGCGCTTACAGAGTCTCTAAGATAATAGGTGGAAATGCATACTAACTCGAAACACCTAAGGGGAAGGTGGTAGCCCAAGCATGGAGCATAGACAACCTGCAAAAGTACTACCATTGAGAAGAAGTGTTCTGAGCTGCATCTAACTTCACCAAGGCATTTGAGCCAACCTACCAACAGCTTGGCCAAAAGAATGCAGAAGATAAGTTCCAAACAACAACTACAAAAAGAATCTAAGGCATTTGGGTCGACCTCTCGACCAATCAACAGGAAAGAATTCCATCCAAAGGAAAAGCACCAAATGTAAAAGCCAAAGTTTCATTATAATCTAAGAAAAGAAAGCCCAACGACCGCACATCTAAAAAAAGCTTAGTGTCATTAAGTTCAAAGATAACAGGCATGCAGGCCCAAGAAAACAACTTACAGGAGCACATAGGCCCCCATAATCATCAAAGAAACAGAAACCACCAGACAAGTCAAGCTACTCTTCCTAGCCGCCCTCCAGCTCGTCATCGACACCATCGCTCTCCTCGTCCCTTTCTTCGCCATCTTCCTGCTCATCCTCATTGGGAGTCAAAGGCTCCTCATCAACCTATCTAGCAAGCTCGTTTAGTACATCATTCACAGAGAGAGAGAGAGTTGAAGTCGAAGAGAGGATGCAACATCTTCAGATAGTGGCGACAAAGTTTGAAACCCTTTTTCATTGCAGGAAGGGTGTCATCCGCTTTCTTCTTTTCATACTCAAGGACACCAAAAAGCGAGTGACGACTGCCTACTCAGCCCGACAAATGTCTTGTGTATACTTCGACCGCCTTTCCTTCAATTGGCACACCTAAACAACAATATTGTCTTAAGCCTCAAATAGTCCGCATTGAGCCTCGGTCAACTCACATTGCATTTTCTGGTTCAATTCATAAAAGCACCGGCGGTCCTCCGAATTGAGCTAAACCTTCTACATCTCGGATTGCAGTGCACTAATGTTCGCCTGTATCTCACCTCCCTCCTTCAGGCTCGAATGTGTTAGACAGTGTATGCCCTTAGTTCCAATCAGAATGATGTACATTATGACATTTAATGTAAATGAATAAAGTACATATCTGATTCATGTTATTACGGTGTGTTTCTGTGTAATACCCTTAAACTGGACACATATGAGACTCGTGTTAGTTTAGAATATTCATAGCCGTTGGATAGATCTGGGGAGATTTATCCTACCAAGGCTTACACTGATGTGCTGCCAAGTTGGTTGGGGTAGCTTGTCTCAACTACTAGAGTGAGACCTAAGGTACATGCAGTGTGGGTTTTCTTGAAACCATGAAAAGGATCAGAATTTCAGTATTGCCCTGGACCTTGGACATAGATAGGCAAAACTGGAATGTTACACCTGACCCCTAGAATCGATTATGATACTATGCTAGGTGTTGGATTGGGTTGTCTTTGATATGCCAATCAATGAGATCCTTAGAGGGGTGTCAAAACCTGGGTATGTTGGGACAGTCCGGGAATTCATCTTAGTGGGTGATCATAGTGACATGATCAACCCCTTTGTCAGACAAAGTGAATGATCGGAGATGCACTCTCTCTGATGGAATCCTAAACTACCGGCAGTTGATTTCAACCATTGAAATTTGTTTTTGCAATATATATATATATATATATATATATATATATATTATGGTTTCAAAATGTTTGCAAAAGGTTTTAATTCCCGGGATCCATGTGAGTAGAGAGTGTAGTACTGTACTTTGCAGCCGAGGGAGATGTCCTCTCTTGTCGGACAATGTTTGATCATTATGGGCTGAGAGGTTAAGTGTAAGACCATTAAGGGTAATACCTGATGGGCTAATCTTGCATCTGCCCACAGTCCTTGGGTTTTTATAAGGTGGCTTGACACAATGATCATTTAGTGTAAATGTTGGGCCCATTAAGAGCCCATGGTGACGGACTCGGGGGTTCATTGTTTTCTACAGTGAATTCAGCCAGGCCTTGTAACAAAGGCTGGGCTTAACCCATGTGGCTGATGTGTAGATTAATGTTTGGGTCCTACGCCATACAAGGATAACCAACTAGGCAACAGTTAGGAGGCTAAGTGAGCAGATGAACTTAATGGGCCTAAAGCCCAATTCAAGCTGGCTTAATGAGATTAATTAAAAGATGGCAGTTCTGGGATTTAGATCAGCATATAGGATAAGGGATTACCCTTATCCACTCAAAGAGTCCAGATCCAAATAAATTTTTGGATAAGGAAATTTCTAATTAGATTAGGAAGGCTGATTTTTATCTACAGATAATATAAGGGATTATCCTTATCTCTTAAAGAGAGTCCATATCCAAATACAAGATTTGGATTAGGAAATTCCTAATGGGATTAGGAGATGCTCTCTTTAAAGGCTATAAATAGAGGAGCAGGGAGAACCTCCAATACACAATTCTTACTTTAGAGATTACAAAGAGAGAAGAATCTGCAGTTCGACTACTCCTGTCTTCTACTCTTTCCAATTCTTGCCGCCATACCAGTTCGATCTCCACCTATGGGAGCGATCAAGAAAGGTTCTTGATATTACCTTTTGGCAGAAAAAGGTAATCTGAAGTCGTGCTCACTAGCCCTCCATTAGATTCTTGCTGAAGAATTCGGTTTTTGCTGAAGAACCACCCTACTGATTCTGCTTCATCCTGCACCATGTCATATTCGGTGGAAGTAGTCTTTGGATTTTTCCTTGGGCGTGAACACCTTCATTGGAGGTTATTGTTACTTCGTATTAGGTATATCCCTCCACTTCCTTTTTGGTTTCAGATCTGGTCTGGTTTTGGTTCAAGATTGATCATTGAAAATGCAGTTTTCTAAAATAGGGAATGTAATTCCCACATGGGAGAGAGATAAATTTTTGAAATTTCGCCCAACCTTCCTGCAGGGTTCGGCCCTCCATATGATGGATCTCTCATCCCTTCAACATGAACATGGTCTAGTAAAACATGCCCGATGGAGCTCACCTACCAAAAGAAGAAAAGCATGGTCATAATAGATGCTTCAAAAATAAAAAAGACAGAAATATTAGAAGGAGATGAACCTAAATGATGTGGTGAGCCATATGAGCTCCGACGTCAATTGGGTCTAAGCGACGGTAAAAACGAACATCTTTAGGATGCAGCGTACCCCTAGCCATCCAAATAGCTACACGAGGATCAAACACACGATCTAGTACAGAGACATCGACGTTAGGAATGAAGTGAGGAGCATCTAAGAAGACGTAAGGGCCGGCCTTACACCCCTCCTAGCCAACCTAAGGTTGGAAGGCAGCAGGACCCATTGAGTACTGATAAGTGCTCATCAGCTCGTTGCCTCCCTCAAGGTTGACAATAGGAGGAGTGGGGTGTGGCAACCTCACCTCAACACTGGTCGAGGTCTCCTCCATCAAGGAGCGACGATCCGCCCTTCGCTTCTTCCTTAAAGCCTTTTTTTCCTTAGAAGTTGACAACATTAAAGCCATGCTCGCCATATCTGAAGAAGAGGAAAAGTTAGCCGAGATAAAAAATCAATGAAATACCAAATGAAAATGCAGAGGACTCAATGGGCGACCTACCTACGTAACTCAGGCTAGCCTGTATAAGCATGGGCTCGGCCATAACACTCTCTACCTTTACTCTTTGGTGGACAAATTCTTGAACCGCAGCACACAGCTCTTCATCCTAACACTCCTTGAAGCTCCGACAATTGCTATAATAAGCGATGCTTGTGCCCTGACCACCATCCTTAGAAAAGAACAAAAGACTACTCTTCCACTCTTTAACTTTATTAGGAAAATCGGCCAACACCTTGTAACCACTTCGGAAAGGGAGATAGAAGCAGAAAGGAATAACGGATCTCTTCATATTACACAAGCTACAAAAGATGTCTAGGTTCAGAGGAAAGTTATAGTAGTGGCACAAATTGATCAGCCTCCACCAAGGTCCGAATTGTGTTGGGGACGAGCTGAACCAGAGAGACACCATAGAACCTCAACACCAAAAGAATGAAAGGGTGTAGAGGAAATCGAAGACCAGCGACCAGTGCCTCCTCATAAACGCAGACAACATCCTGGTCATGCCTTTTGGATACTGATCAACATGCAACTCAATGTAGTTATATTCATTAGGGGTTTGATAAATATGGCACAACTCCACAATTCGCTCCCCAGATAGTTCGATCAGGCTGAAAACAGCTATTGCCCACTCAACCTCACTTCTCTTTCCTACTAAAGACCCAACACAGTACTCCCCAAAGGAGTCCTCCCCTAAGGAACTCACATTGTCATCCGACCTTTGGTCGGACTACCTACTACTAGACGGACTGTGAGACATCGGAAGATGTAAGATACTCACTGGAAAGGATAAAGGAGACCGGACAACGGCTAATAGAACCTCAATGGAGTGGACAAGGAACTCGGACAATGACCTCCTCCGATCAGACACCACCCTAGAAAGCTCCAAAAACAATGCAAGTGGGGACCCCATACTTATAGTCCATCGGACAAAAGAGTGAATGGCTGAGATGCTTTGACAGCAAGTCAACGATTGGCGGCGCGCGCGGGTAACTTCAAATTCAAATTTTGCACACTTGCCGAGTGCGCCTCTTTTCGAATATGAAAACAACATGCTCGTTGAGTGCGCCTCTTTTTCAAAAATTTCAAATTCCAAATTTTGAATTTGAAAGATTTCCGTGGTCTCGCCCGACCTCAGGCTGGATCAAGAAAGCAAGTCGGGCGACCTATGAACTAGTTTGACCAATTACCTATTTGAGAGCTACTCTCTTTGTTGAGCTGACGTAGGCTCGGGAGTGGGGGCAATTGATGAAGGGTAATTCGGTCCTCCTAATCACCTTGCGACACGTGGCTTTCAAGTAACACCTTAGCGCTGAGTAAGCAAGCTAGCTCAGAAATTTAGCCTAGAGCACCTTGCCTAAGTCGACCTCCACCTCGGTTGGGACGAATTGACAGGCCCTTAACTCGCGGCAACCTGTCTCAGAGACTGGCTGAGTTGTAGGAATCCACAACAACCTGCGAGGAGAGCCCACTGACTTAGACCGATATCGCGTAACCAGCCCAAAATCTCTAAACGTTAATACCTCGAATGTTAGATTAGCCTACCACATCGCATGCCTCAGAGTTATTCGAGTAGTTCGTAACCTCCGCACAGATCTCACAATCGACATATTAGTGCGCCTAACTAAGTGGAAACAGCTCCGCAAGAAGGTGAAACCCGTTGTAAAGGGCTCTGACCATCGAAACCTATATAAAGCACTCATTTCTACCTGAGAAGGTATGCGCGATAATACACTCTCAAGCTCTCTCATTCTCTCAAGAATTCTCTAAACACCTTTTGACTTAAGCATCGGAGTGCCCTCGCTAGGTAAAGACAACCCGGGCACTCTAACATTCTCTCTTGCAGAAACACATCAGCTTGACAACTTCTAGCTCGGCCCTGACAAGAAACCTTTCAAGTCAGAGTCCGAATCACCTGACACGAGGGAGCAACAAGATCGCGCAATATCACCAACTTTATTAATATATAATATAAATTTAATTATATACAAGTGTATATATTTAAATGGAATTGAATTTGATTATATGATGAAATTGGAGTGGATTCATATTTGATCCAACTGTGAACGTCATTGGGGCGTAAACCACTTCGGTATGGCCAAATTGTTCGATCAGTATTACTAACGTGGCACACTACCATTTGCCACACATGATAACTAGTTCACCGTGGACTTTAGATGAAGAGGGACACGTGGCAAATACCATGCTCATCCTACCTCCTTCACTCGAGGAGTGTGGAACGAATTCCTAAAGCCTTGGGACACTCCATATGTCTCACATAGTGAGGGGCACAACGATACTCCCCTATAGATATTTAAGGGCACACCATCCAAGGTATTTTCTTCTTCCATTATCCCCAACATTTCAGCTCTCTTGTTCTCTACCTCTTTTAATCTCTTCAGTTCTCCAACTCAGCTACGACTAACTTGTACTAGCCAACCACTTCGTATCCCTTACTGACTTAATTGTCAAAGTGCTCCTCCCTGAGAAACCACCTTAGGGTCTTTGGCTTCTATCTTTGCCAAGTCATTAAATTCTCCTCAATTTGTCCAGCTCATCAAGACACTTCATTGACTGCTAGTCCACCTTTGCTTGAACACCATCATAACGAATTGAAATTAGGTCACCTTTAATAGGATTGAATTCAAATTTGAACAATTAGATATTGTTTGCCACCCTAATAGTTTGGGGGAGTGTCTATCACTCAACTCCTTAAATTAATTTTATATGATTCCCCCCAAATTTTATACACCTTAAGGGTGTTAACAATAGGTGGGCAATTACGAAATTGTCCATTACACCAAGATTTCATCTATCATTCCATTTCTATGGCCTAGTTTAGTTGAACCTTCTACAGATCAATTGGATTTTCAAAATTAGTTGACTAGTTTGGAGGAAACATAACATTTTAATGGTTTGGATATTTTTCTTACATTATTATGACTGAAATTTAATTTTTAACATACTATTATAAAGAAGATATTTGCCTTGGTTTTAGTGAAGGTTATAAACATATTGTTACCTTGTACTTTTTACCTTACTTGCATTTGCACACATGCATAGCATATGTCCTCACACTAGTAATATTAATGGGAAAGAGCAAAATCATCCTATAATTAATAAAGAAAAAAAAAGAAATTTTAGGGAATTTAAAATATTTAGCAAGGCATATGAACATATGTTACGCTCCTTTCATTGATAGAATGCTAACCAAGTATGATAAAATAGTGCAGTTCTGGTTCAAAGAGGAGGGAATTTAACACACACACACAAGTTACAAACCCCCCAAATATGGGGTGACATGTAACTTTGGTGGTATATACTTGACTCCATAAATCATATATCTTTTATCAACCAAATAATGGTGGCTAACTATAGTGGATACTTGGGATCAAATCTTGTTGCCACCCAGGAATGGCAATGGGCAGGGACCATATTCCCCATCCCCAATCCTAACTTTGAAGCAAATCCATGTCCTCAACCTCAATCCCCCAAGATAAAAGTTACCTTCCATCCCTAAGTTACGACAAAGATGGGTTCCCCACGATGACTCAAAGCCCTAGAAATTTTAATTAAAAGTATGTTTTAGAAAATAAATTTACTTCAAAATAAGGGAAATGTTTAAAAGATAAATAATGTTTAAAATATATGTTGATATATATAGTATAGATAATACTATATATAATATAATATAAATATATATTTAATATATAATCAAGGTCAAGGCGAGGTAAGGACTTTACTACCCCTGATGGGGTTGACTCTACTGTCAAAAGGTTCGACTCTGAGCAGAACCCGGATGAGCCCTGTGTTTATAGGAAATCCAGTGGAGATAAGGTTACGTTCTTGGTTCTGTATGTAGATGGCATTCTGCTCATTGGGAATGATGTAGGATTGTTGACTACGGTGAAAGTATGGCTTTCACAGCAATTCTCCATGAAAGATCTTGGAGAAGCCTCCTATATACTGGGTCTTCGACTCTATAGAGATAGATCGAAGTGGATAATAGGATTATCCCAATCTACTTACATTGACAAAATAGTCAAGAGACACAACATGCAGAACTCTAAGAAAGGAAATGTTCCTTTCAGGCACGGAGTCACTCTCTCCAAGGGGATGTCTCCCAAGACTCCCGAGGAGATTGAAGGCATGAAGGACGTTCCCTATGCCTCAACCGTAGGGAGCATCATGTATGCCATGCTGTGCACTCCTGACATTACTCAGACAGTGAGTGTGGTAAGCAGATTCCAGACCAACCTAGGGTAGGAGCACTAGACTACTGTGAAAAATATACTTAAGTACCTTCGAAGGACAAAAGAGTTTTGTCTGGTATTCGATGGTAGCTCACTACAGATCCAGGGGTATACTAATGCCAATTTCCAATCGGATCCAAATGATAGAAAGTCTACATCTGGGTATGTCTTCATGATAGGATCGTGTGCTATTGGCTGAAAGTCAGCAAACAGGGGTCCTAAGTAGTTAGAATAACAGTCCACGACCCAAGCCGAACACATTGCTGTAAGTGAGGCTGCCTTATGAATGAAGGTGTTCATTCTGGAATTTGGAATTTAGCACATCACCCATTCCACTGTTGTGTGGCAACACTAGATCTACGGGAGATTGATGTTAAAAGGCAGCATCAGCGGAGAATGTGGCAGACCCATTGACTAAGCCACTGACACAGAAAGTGTTTGAGAAACACGTGGAAAGTCTGGGCCTCCGGCTTGTATTAGATTGGACCTAAGTGCAAGTGGGAGCTGTTAGACAGTGTATGCCCTTAGCTCCAATCAGAATGATGTACATTATGGCATTTATTGTAAATGAATATAAGTACATATTTGATTCATGTTATTATGGTGTGTTTCTGTGTAATACCCTTAAACTGGACACATATGAGACTCATGTTAGTTTAGAATGTTCACAGCCGTTGGATAGATCTGGGAGATTTATCCTGATAAGGCTGACACTGATGTGCCGCCAAGTTGGTTGGGGTGGCTTGTCTCAGTTGCCAGGGTGAGAACTGAGGTACATGTAGTGTGGGTTTTCTCGAAACCCTGAACTGGACCAGAATTCCAGTATTGCCCTGGACCTTGGAGATTGATGGGCAAAACTGGAATGTTACACCTGACCCCTAGACTCGATTATGATACTGCACTAGGTGTCGGATTGGGCTGTCTTTGATATGCCAATCAATGAGATCTTTAGAGGGGATCAAAACCTGGGTATGTTGGGACAGTCCGAGAATTCATCTGAGTGGGTGATCATAGTGACAGATTTTCTAAAACAGGTATATCCCGTATCAGATATACCTCTCCTACCTTTTGGTTTCAGATCTGATCTGGTTTAAGTTCAAGATTGATCTTTGAAAATGCAGATTTTCTAAAACAGGGAATGTGATTCCCACATGGGAGAGAGATAAACTTTTGAAATTTCGCCCTACCTACCTGTAGGGTTCAGCTACCCATATGATGGATCTCTTATCCATTCACAAGTCACATCTAAAATCTAGGCTTTCAAAAATGGCACCCCAAAATCTATCAAATAATTTTATGATTAGACCTGTTCATGGGATGGGATGGGGCCAGGTTCAAGTTGGGTTTTACCTCTTTATAAACAAAAAATGACTAGGCTCGAGCCCAAGCCTGCCCTATATAAAGCATGAAGCCCAAGCTTGATTTGAACAAAAATTTTATAATATGTTTTATCAATAATACATTATGTATGATATAATATTCAATATATTATAATATATAGAATATTATATAATACTTTTTTTGTTACTAATAATATTATATTTTTATTATATATATATATAGTATTATCAAGTTGGGCTTGGGCTCGGGCTGGGCTTATTTGGAAAAGCCTGAGCCTAGCCCAAATAACTGGGCTTGAGCCCACCCTATATAAAGCATGAAGCCCATGCCTAATTTGAACAAAAAAATTATAAAATATTTTATTAATAATACATTATGTATTATATAATATTCTATATATAAACTTTTTTGTTACTAATAATATTATTACATAATATTATATAACATATATTATATTTTTATTATATATAGTATTATCAAGTCAGGCTTGGGCTCGGCCCGGGCTTATTTGGAAAAGCCTGAGCCTGACCCAAAACACAGTCAGGCCCAGTGTTTGGAGCTTGAGACTGAGCATATGGGCTTAAAATTTTGTACAAGCCTGATATAAAATGGGTTGGGTTGGCCAACCTGTCGGGCTACCCGACCCATGAACATGTGTAATAATAATAATAATAATAATAATAATAATAATAATAATGATGATGATGATGATAATAATAATAATAATAATAATAATAATAATAATAATAATAATAATAATAATAATAATAATAATAATAATTTACCAAAATTTCATCTAGTTATGCCTATTTAAATGATGTATCCTGTCATCCCAAAAAATCTAGGCCATGCAAAGCAACATGTCAAGTAAAACCCAATATCTGAACTACCAAAAAGGCCTTTTGAAATTAGTTAATTCCTTTGCCACATATAGCCTATAGACCTGTAGAGACTCTAATTTGAATGATATTCAAATTCAAGGCTTAGTTTGGGACAAGTACAAATACAAATATAATATACAAAGTTTGGGATGAGTACATATCTGTATTTGCACCCTTCACAAACTGAGCCCAAAGTACAACAACAACAACATACCAGCTTAGTGGAATCTACAAGTGCATGTGTAAGAGGCCAATAAGAGGAGAGTGGGGAGATAATAGATGAGGATAAAAATGAAAAGTGATTAAATACCAAGTGTATTATGGGCATATCTATACTATTTTAAAAGGCATAAATGGCCTCAAAAATATTTTTGGAATTTTCTAAGTACAAAATTTACCCCTCTATATTCATTGCATTCAATTCTCTCTCATTAAATCCAACATTTAAGTTATTAACTTGCATTCTTATTCACTGAATCATATATTTGAGTCATTTTTGTTTCTTCTCATCATTAAGTTCTATTAATCAAATCCGTACTTAATAAATTAATAATTCCAATAACATAAAAGCTTATACTTTTAAAGTCCACCTAGAAAAAATAGTATTTTCATCTAGGTGATGGTAAGAAATTAAATCATTTTGGGCCAAATGGGTCAATCAATGTTGCCATGATTGAATAATAAAATTCAAAAATAGATAAAATGAAAAAAATATAAATTAAAAAAAAATTGGGAATATTTTTAACACACACATTAAACAGTAATATGTATGATAAATAACAAATGTTTTTATTAATGATGGAAATGGAATGTAAAATTTAAAACCAATTAGAAATAAAAAATATTTTCCTATTCTCCTCATGAAATCCTATATTTAAGATATATTTTTCTCATCATTAAATTCTTATAATTAAATTCATGATATTAATTTTAACAGTATAAAAATAAATATTTTGAAAAGTAATTTGAAAATAAAACCATTTTCTTCTTTCCCAGTGGTGGGCAAGCAATTTGACCATTTGGGCTCAAATGGATTAATAAATAATGTCATAATTAAATAATAAAAATTAAAATTAAAATAAATAACTATGAAATGTAAGAATTGTTTTAATTAATGATGAAAATGGAATGTCAAATTTAAAATGTACCTAAAAAATGAAATGATCTCATATTCAAATAATAAAATTTTTTATAATAGAAAATACAAAGAATTACAAAAAAAGGATAAAGAAAATTTTGGGCACATTTCTAATGTTATATATTTATAAAAAATAAAGTTTTGGGTACATCTCTAATATTATGCATTCATTATATTGAACAAAATAAGTTTATACATAAGAAATAATTTTATTAATGATGGAAATATAATACAAATTTAATGTCAACCTAGAAATCAAACTATTTTTCTTTTTAAATATGGTGGATTTGTGTATTGAGTCAAATGATACCATAGATAAATAAAAATTAAGTGCGATAAGTAACAAATATTTTATATAATATAAATGGAATATATAATTTAAAGGAAAATTATAGTCAAAGTTGGTTGTACATTTAAAATTAGATTGCAAATTGGTCTAGAAACCAACAAAACTCTGACAAACTGCTTTAAATTTCAAATTATAAAAACCCCCTATCATATCATCGGAGGCTTATGTGGCCATTGCCAACGTGGGACTCTTAATTCATGTTGGACACATCAAAATGCCTATACCAAAGATAGATTTTTAGTTTCTCTCTTACTCCCTTTGTTTCTCAATCTCCCTCCCTTATCTCTCACTTTCACAATCATCTCTTGATCTCTCGCTCTCTCTATCTCTCCCATTCTTTCATCTTTGGCCTGTAGCCAAATCAAAACCTCTCTCTCTCTATCATTCTCCCTTAATCTCTGATTTTCTTCTTCCTCACTCTCTATCATTCTACAGTTGGTGTAAATTTCATAGCCAAGAGTTTCTTGTGAATTTTTATCACATTGGTGTAATGATTTTTGAACCATACCAAGTTGGTCTGATGTTTTTTTATACAATCTGATTAATACCATATAAGTGTGTAAGAAAATTAAAAATAAAAAGACTGAGAGAGGGAGTGGGAGAGAAATTGAGGGAGAACAATAGAAGTTAAGGGAAAAGGAGAAATCAACTAAGAAAGATTGAGGAAGAACAGTAGGTAGAGAGAGAGGGAGAGAATAAGAGAAATTGGCATAGAGAACATAAACATAGAAATCAAAAACCACTTTTATTTATTTTCAAATCACACAATCATTGAGCAGATAAAGATGACTATGAGGGTAAGAGAGTGTAAGGAGAGGGAGATAGATAGAGAGAGAGAGAGAGAGAGAGAGAGAGAGAGAGAGTAAAAACCCATTTTTTATTTTCCAATCATCCAACATTAAAGGGAAATTTCAGTATAAGCTTTTTGTTGTGTCCAATATGGATTAAGAGTGCCTTGTTGGTATTAGTCGTATAAGCCTCCAATGACATGGAAAGGGTTTTTATAATTTGAAATGTAGAGTTGGTTGTTAGAGTTTTGTTGGTTTATGGATCAACTTGTAGTCTAATTTTAAATGTACAACCGGCTCTAACTATAATTTTCCCTAATTTAAAACTAATCCAAAAGCAAAGCTATTTTCTTATCTAGATGGTGGGTCAATGATCCAACTTTTCAAAGAAACCCATGATGTCATAATTGAATAATAAATATTTAAAAAAAGATAGAACACAAAAATAAAAATGTACAAAATTTTGTCAAAAACATTTGAGAACATTTATGATGTTATATATTCATTATATTAAATAAAAATAATTGTTAAAATAAAGTTCTTTTTATTTATGATAAAAGTGCAATGATAATAATAATAATAATAATAATAATAATAATAATAATAATAATAATAATAATAATAATAATAATACTAATAATAATAATAGTAATGGTTATTTTCTACAAGCATTTAATTTTATTTTTAATCATATTGTTATTTTTGTTAATTTTGAATTTCTATCTTAACTATGATATATCTAATATTCAAGTAATTAACATGAAAAAAAATTTCTCACGTGCAACACATGTGCTTAATTACTAGTAATGGGGTATTTAACAACATGATTGATTTTGTTTTGGAAAACAAAAACAATTGTCACATCAACAAAATTATTTTGTTTTTTCTTTAATGGCAATTGCTTTTGTTTTCAAAACAAAACCAACGATATTGTCAAACACCCCCTAAGGCACAATATGGAAGGAGTACAAATACAAATATATAGAGTGCAACACCTTGTATTTTGTATTATTTTTGTGTGTGTGTGTGTGTATATATATATATATATATATATATATATATATATATATGTATGTATACACTGTGCTCATTTGTATTTGCACTCTTTCCAAACTGAGGTTATTTCAAATACAAATATGTTTAATTATTGTAAAACCTTATATATGATATTTCTAAACCTTGTATTTACGTCGTAAATATTTGTAGTTGAACACTTCCCAAATCGAGCCTAAAGGTGGGACGCGAATTTGTCTCTTTTTACATTTTCCCCTCTTTTTACATATGTTATATGTATATATAAATATATGGATATATTTATATAAAATGAATACATTCTTATTTGAAGGCTTATAAATTCAGATTGGTGAAAGTTACTTTTAATTCATTTAACAATAAATAGTGTTTAAGTAATTTATAATTTGTTTTATTAATAAAAATGTAATGTTTTAGTCATTCTGCAGTTTAATCTATGTATGATATCATGTGTAGAATTTGTTAGCATTATCTAGTTATTCAGGCCATGACACTTTTATTCAGGGGTGTCAATTGGACTGGATTTGGTCCAATCTGATCCAGTCCATTATAAATGGACCAGGTCCAATCCAATCTAATGAATATTTTGGACCATTATGGATCGGTCCAATTTAGGGCTGTTCATGGATCGGGTTGGGTCGGTTTATTGAGATTTTTCCAACCAACCCGACCTGGTCAGGTTACTTGAAATTGAAATCGAAACCGACCCTATGTTAAGCAAAACCGACCTGGTCGGTTTGAGTCGGGTTGGGTCGGTTTGGGTCAGTTTCGGCTCTAAGTTCAACCATGATAATAAATTGGTAGATTGGGCATCAGAGAAGTAGATAGCAACATCATCCAGCAAGGAAAGCACATAAATTAAGAGAAAACAGGCCAATAACTTTGTGAAGTAGGAGCACCCCCCAATCAAGTTATCAAGAAAATAGAAAGTCAAACTGTATTAGAGAAAGAAAATTGAAATTTGTATATTTCAAGAAACCTTCTAATCTAAGTAAAAAATGACACCTAATTCTAATTGTAATTGGTTGCCTATTTGGTGTAAAAGACCATAGAAACTAGGATCCTTTGATTTTTTTCTTTAAAGTTTTCCAAAAAAATTCCTTATCTAGTTGTCTTACAATACTTGCCATTAATGTCATTCCTAACTAGAAGACTAGAAATTAAGTTAGGTTGTAACTATGATAGAGACAACTTAGTTAAGTAGGAACTAAGTAGGTTGTAACTACTAACTAGGAACTAACTACTAACTACTAAGTCGGTTTGGTTCGGGTCAGTTTTGGTTTTTATGTGTGAAAACCTAAACCACCGACCCGAACCATCGGTTTATGATTTTTTACAACCTGAAACCGACCGATGCTGAAGAAAACCCAGCCGACTCGGGTTGGGTCGGTCCGGGTTGGTCGGGTTGGTCTTCTTATGAACAACCCTAGTCCAATTCAATGTCTGGACCATCCAATCTATTCAAATTTATTTTGATTTAGATTGGTTTCAATCCAAATCTGGTCCATTGACACCTATATTCATAACTTATAGGGTAAATTACAAAGATCCCCCGTGCTATGGGGTCTGTGACAAAGACCCCTCTGTTCTTTGTTTTGCGACAAAGACCCCCCTTGTACTATGACCATGAGACAAAGACCCCCTTTGTTAGCTTCTGTTAAAATTTGTGTTACAATATTTTTTAATCCCCATACTACCCTTGTAAGAAAATACTGTTCATCTTCCCCAACCTAGGATAGAGGAATAGTAGTGGCGGTATTCCTTCACACCTCTCTCTCTCTCTCTCTTTCTCTCTCCCTTTCTCTCTCCCTCTCTCTCCGGATCTCTCTTCTTCCCCTTCCCCTTTCTCTCCTCCCCTTTCCTCAGATTCTCTTTGGCCTTCTTTCTCCACCGCCTGTGCTAAGCTGAGAAAAGTCAGAAAAAGAAGAGAAGAAAAGGATTTGCAACTTAAACCTCTCAACCATTGGCAACTCAGCATTCACGAACTGATCAGCCTCTCTTGGCCAGGTTAGCAACAGCACCCTAGCCGTAATCCCTTCCATCACCGAGTTCCACCCGTAGTGAGTCAGGAACCCGCCCGTGGCTCCATGGTTCAGTATTGGGACTTGTAGGGCCTATCCCCTTATGATCAAACCTCTCCCCGCCACCCAGTCTTCTATCTCTTTAATGATAACCTCGCGATCATCCGCTTCCTGTCTCGACATCGTCATCATAACGGTCCAAATAAATCTGACCCCACTTCGTTCCAACCCGGCTCCTAAGGCCTCAGCTGCCGTTTCGGCAGTAGCACCTGACTACCAAAACAAACGTAAAGCACAAACTTGTTCGGGCAACGATCGAGCTACTTCAGCACATCAACAGGTGACACCGAACTGGGCTCACCTTGTTCATCAGATCTAGCACCAGCATCAACAGCCTCCATCATTGCCTGAGGGCCCACACCACTCTTTGCTTCATCTTCTTCTTCTTCTCGTTGAAGATTCCAAATTCGCTCGATGGCAGGTTCTGCGACCTCCAAATTGAAGAAAATTCAGATATAGAGAGACGATATTACATTTGATGCTTATGCGGTGGACAAAGAAGGTGCTCCTGGCATAGTGGTGTTGCAAGAGTGGTGGGGGGTTGATTATGAGGTCAAGAACCATGGTTTGAAAATTTCCCACATGAATCCTAGTTTTAAAGCACTCATCCCAGATATGTATCGTGAAGAGGTTGGTCTAGATGTTGCTGAAGCACAACATTTAATGGATGGTCTTGATTGGCAAGGTGCTGCTAAGGAAATTTGTGCTTCAATTAGTTGGCTCAAGGCAAATGGTTCACATATGGTAGGTGTGATAGGATTTTGCATGGGCGGTGCTCTCTCAATTGCAAGTTCTATTTTGATTCCTGAGGTTGATGCTGTCGTTGCTTTCTACGGAGTTCCTTTCTAAGGGGAAGGGGAAGAGAGAGAAAATGTGAAGGAATTCAGCCCTGCTGTTCCTGTATAGTGAGGTCAGGGAAGATGAACAGTGTTTTTCTTAAAGGGTAGTATAGGAATTAAAAAATATTGTAACCGTGGATTTCAATGGAAAGTTAACGGAAGGGGATCTTTGTCTCACGGTCATAGTACAAGGGGGTCTTTGTCGCAAAACAAAGTAGAGGGGGGGGGGTCTTTGTCACAGACCCCATAGTATAGAGGTCTTTGTAATTTACCCTATCTTATATTAATGGACCAGATATTGGCTTAATCCAACCCAATTCAATATAAATTTATTATGGATGGATCGGGTCCAATCCAATCTAATAAATATTTTGAACCTAATTGGTCTAATCCAATATGTCTTGTTGGTCTGTCCAATCCGTCCAAATTGATTTTAGATTGGACGGGGTCCAATCCAAAACTGGTCCATTGACACCCTTACTTTTATTGGCCCAATTTAATCGAGATACTATGTGTAGGAATGTTTGTGAAGTCTGGTTAAGTAGTAAACCTGTACTCATGACCCATTGATCCAACCTCCCTATTTGGTTAGGGTTGAGATGGGTTCAAGCTGAAGTACCCAACCGGTAGACATTACAGCACTGAAATGCATATGCTACATGCTTGTTTGAGTACAAGTGTATTATAGGCGGTTAAGCTCGTTTTTGTTATACTCTTTCATTTAACCAAGTTGGATAAGGTCCAGTTTGGGTTTACTTCGGGTCAAATTCAGCTTGAAATCCTTTTCATCTCAAACCTTTTAATTTTTTAATTCTTTAGTAACCTCCTACTTTGAAGCCTAGGGCTAAGGTCCAAGTTTATATTAGCATGTGACAAGTTTCATAGATTTTGGGTAATTTTGTTTTTAATTAAAAGTAAGTAGAAGGGCATGTGTTATGCACATGTATTCTAATGTAAAAATATATAATAATAAAAATGGGTTCGACTATGATATGGAAAAGATATGATATTGGAAAAATAATTGATCAATAAATTAGAATAAAAAACGTGGTAGTAAATCAGGTGTCATTTATGAAAATTCATGGGTGGGCTTTGATTGGTCAAAATTCTTTCCATATCATATCTTTCTCATATCATAGATTTTCCCAATAAAAATTATTAATATGAAAGATAATTTATTATTATAAAACCAAGAAAAAAGTCATATTATGAAAAATTATTATTATCTTTTTAACAATCCTGATTACATGATATTTTTTTTGGCTCCACGGGGTACAAAAAAGAGAAGGGGATAATCCATCTCCGACCCTTCAGTAGTCCACCTTATAAATGGGCTCCACTCATATTTCGCCATGTCATCTAGGAGCGCAATAGCAACAACCTTCAACCGGAAAGGGTAACTAGTGACCAGTCATCACTCATCATACCCCATGATCGACAACAACCTTCAACTCCAATTTGGCCACCTACCTCTCCTCCCCCTTCCTCTCTATCTTCCACCTTTAATGGCAGTTAAGTCCTGATCCCATCTTTAAGATGATGTGGCGAGCAACAATTGGAGGGTCCATAAAATGTGATCATTCATCCTCTAAACCCTTAATCCCTCAACTCTGATATAGACGGAATTTGATCCCAAGTCTCTACTACTACCAGCTGAAAACCTTAGCAAATGGCACCTTGCGGAAGCATAAACCCATCTCAGAACAAGGGCAGTCAGCAGTGCCAATTATCCTAGTGGGCTTCATGTGTCTCCAACCCAACTTCCCTATAATAAAAACATGGGATGACACCATCCTCACATAGTCATAAGATTAGAGAAAAAAAAGGAAATAAAACTACTTCTTAGAGAAAGTACATGTCATCTCTATTTGGTTGGGCAGAAAAACCAAATTTTAGAAACTGATTTCCACGGAAAATGACATTTATTTGGAACGTAGAAAACAAAGTTCTTGTGGGATACCCATTTCCTAACTTACCCATCTTTACTGGGAAAAAGTGAATAAAATAGTTTTCTCCTGCTACCTTGTCTTTAGATCAACCAGCATTTCTGTGAGTGGTCATGCAAACAATAGAGATTGCTTCGTGTGTTCAACCAAACAACAAGAAATCAACACCCTAGAAGCATATTTCTAGAATTTCATTTCCTTGTTTTCACCAACCAACCAGAACAGTCAGAAGAAAGTGAGTGCCAGCCAACAAGAATTTGCCCCATGTCTGGCCCATTCTTCCATTTTGTTGGGTGAATCAATGTCTTTGAATAAATGGGCTTGGATTTGTATTAATCTTCAGGTCCATGGTGTGGTGGGCTGAACACGGGTCTTGAATTCAAGTCTAAAGTCTCGAGTCTCAACCATGCATTTTGTCAACTGTTACTTTGGAAATATTCCAAAAATTTCAAGATATTTCATTTTTTTTTGGTTGAAATCATTTTAACAGCTAGGCCCATTGGGCCTTCTCCAAAGTGACGCGTGAAGAAATCGATATTTACCAAATTGGCTCAAAGACTGTCCAAAGTCCACTTGGTGTAAGAATGGGTTGAACTTGAACATTTCAACAGCACACAATACGAAGCAAACGGCTTAATTAAAAATAAAAAAAACGGAAAAACAAAAGAACGAGACTACATGGTAGCACAATAGCCGTTGCTGTCCCGGTCTAGCTCAAGCAGTCGAGCTCTCACCCAATACCCAAACTCTCCACCGATGCTCAACCAGGAACCTTGCCACGTGTACAATTACGAACCCAAATGTCACGTGCACAGTGCGTGTCATCTACAACCACAATTCCAAATCTACCCTCGTCTTTTTCAAAATTGGAAAAAAAAAGACACCCATCCTAAATTTCCAACCCACGTACAACAAATAGAAAAAGAGAGCAAAAAGACAAGGCCGCCGGTGACTCATCTTTAAACGATTCTAATCTGAAGACGCAAGTTGTATTGAATTACCAAATTGTCCTCAATCGACAAGGCCGTCCAGCGAGCCAAGGGCATGAGAGAAGCAAGAAATTGAGTGCATGTGCTCGTCGCCGTAATAAATTGATATATAATTCCGGCAAGACCGCTCGAGCTCGCTCTCTCGCTCGCGAACTCCCCCCCTCTCTCTCTCTCTCTCCATCTTCTCTCTTTCTCTCTATCTCTCTCTCCCCTCATCTGCTTCTCTTCCTCTCTCTCTCTGCATCCTTTCCTCCTGCGAAAGGGAAGCCATGAACACGAGGTAGAGAGTTGCGAAAGCTCGGAAGAAGGAGAGGAGACTTCGCCTTTCTATTTTCGTGTTCTTTCTACGGGAGGACGCAATGCCTGCCCAAAAGCGTTCTTCGGAGAATCTGGAGGAGGAAACCCAACAGCGGCATCACTATCAACAGCAGAACCACCACCATAACCAGCCACAGAAGGAAGAACCGGTGGACGAAGATGAGGATGGAGGAGAGGGTACGTATTCCATCTCATCTCATGTAAAAACAATCAACTTTCGATTGTTTTTGGTTTCCACGCAGGAATTAAAGCTTGTTTTTCCGGTTGCTATTTTCGTTCATATTGTTTGGTATCTTGTCTATTTCTCAGATTCCGATGGAAGTCCTTCATCTAGTGGCGGGGACAAAGACGAGTACGTTCTCTCATTTCCTTCCCCTTGTATTCTCTTTTGTGTCCATTGTTTTTGTTCTTGTGTTGTATGGGTGGAGGGTGCGTATGGAGATCTCGATGTGCTACTGTTTTGCTTATCGTCTTTGGATTTTCGTACCAACTTTCTTTTTCATAGCTCCTTTGACTTGAGTTTTCCGTATCTCCTCTGTTGCGGGAAGATGTTAGCTTGTGATGAATGTGGGTGGTATCTTCGTCTGGATTTGGATCTTGTCGACGGTGGTTCTCGTTTTGACGTCTTGACTCTGTTTGTTTTGATTGCATGCTTTGATCTATCTATATTTGGTTGTTCGAATGCTTCCAATTCGGAACTTTCTTTTTGTTTTCACAGCCCAGTCTTTAAGGTTTCTTCCCTTTCTTCAACCCTGTAGTTACGATACTGGTTGTCAACCAATTGAGCTACATGCTCGAGCGAACTCATGTCATGGGTAGTTATGCATCAAACTGAGCACGGAGGAGTAGCCCATTTGAAGTACGTTGTCTTCAGTAATTCTGTTAAGGACGGTTGCAGTGATTTATGGCACGAAGAGCTTCATATAAACCCATCGTTGTTCTGGCTGAATTGTTCAGGAAATTGGTGAATGTGTTTGCGCGGATCTTTCATGGACTGAGTTACAGTCTTATGCGACAATTATGGGAATTCCTTACTATTTTCATTTCCCCCTTTTAATTAAAGCACAATATTGCTTTTCATACGGGGAGCTTGTCTTTATACATATATCTGTGGATATATTATTTTTTTCTCTTTTTTATTGAAAGAGAATGTAGAGAAATTCGATAAAAGGGGAATCATCTAACTGCTCAACTTGTTCTTGGCTTTTCAACTTAAATTACTGAAACAAGATTTACTGCTTGGTCACTTCTTGTTTTGTTCAGTGATATACTCACTGTTGTTTTAAATGTATCAATATTTGATGCAATATGAACCGGAATGTGTATCTTTTTTTTCACACTATGCATCTCTAACACAATTATCTGAAACAATGCTTGCTTTAAACCATTGTTCTCTTCAACTGGCTTCAGTACATGGTCTTTTTCTGTGATCAAATGTTTCAGTTGTGTTCTCTTTCGGCTTGTTTGCGTCAGTTGTATGTTTGTCGGTTAATACTACGAGAGGATCATACTGCTCTGAGAACTGTGTGTGCTGCCTTTGGAAATCACTTCATGTTTCCAGATGGTAGTCCAGGTCCATATAACATATCTCTGCATGTGTCATCATTGGTAACCGTAAAGCCATGCACAGGGAAATGGTGTCAAGTGTCTTTTCAAAACATTCTATACATGTTTTTGTCTATGCTGAGTGGTGGTCTTTACCATTTATTTACATTTATAGTTTACATTAGTTTCACTTTTATGTGTAAAGACGTGTGTTATAATAATTGTCTTTCTAGAATGTATAAAAATGAATAAAAGGTAGATTATTTGCTTTATGTATGTTCAAAAGATATGGCTATTTCAAAATCTATTTTTGTAAAATATCGTTCAATTCAACTTCATTACTCTTCATCATGCAAGCCTTCAAGCCTTACCCCAACATTTTTGGGGCCAGATGCATTAAATACTCTCCACCATTTCACTTTGTTAATGTGGTGAATCTAGCAGTCTTTTCTTACTTCCTCATTCTGATCTTTTCTTTTGGCTTTTTCCAGAGTCCTTTAGCACTTGCTTCTTGTTGTCCTTGTTTTATTTTGTTACCCTTGACCAAGTAATTGAATTTAACTTATATTCTCTCACCTATTGATGCTTCATGGAATCATATGCTACTAGTATGTATTCATGCATGATCTGTATTTCTGTATGAATGTATACAAATTTACAATCAATTTAGGGGATTTTGAGATAGGATTTGTATAAGGAAATCTCTTTTCTGATGTAAAGGCATTCCTTAGATGCTTAGCTTGTTGTCTGGTGGGGGCCATTTACATATCTTCTTTCTCTCCACTTCCATTGAGCTTTCTTCTATCAATGAGATTAAAGTTATGGTTAGCACAAGTATAAGAAAAGATTGCTAAAATTTTCGTTGGTTTTCTTCTATTCAATTAAACAACCGATGATCATATTTTATTACGTGTTTATCCTAATTGATGTTTGTGTCTTGCTGCTTGTTTGCAGATATGTTTTAGTGAAATTGTCAGACATACGCAAAGAAGTACAATGTCCGATATGCCTAGGTATGGTTATTTGGGTAGTTTCTTGATAAAATTTGGTGCCAACAAATGCACTGGTAAACATAGAAGTGCTCAATTTATGTTTCACTAAGAATAATGGTAATCACTTTCATTCTATATGATGACATGCTTAGATATTTCACAAATATAAATGGGAAACATTGCATCGTACACATTGGAAGAGGAAGATACACCATAACTTATCAATGTGTACTAACTCTACTTCACTCTTTGAAGATGAGTTTTTTCCCCTTTTTTTGATATGGTTTTTTTGTACATTATTTGGTAGCCTCTGATACCAGTTACCTGTTCATGGTATTGTTCATCTGCTTAAGCACTTCTTCTTTGGTAATTACGGTGTCAACTCTTTTTTTTTTTTACAGTAAGATCATTTGAAACTCACATGGATTTTGACTGTATAACCTACAATTCTACATTAGAACCTCTAAACCAGTTATTTTTTAATAAGTTATGAGCAATGAAAACCCAGTTAGTCTCTGCACCTGTTCTTCGCTTACAGAATTATATTTTGGAATTTGGTCAAGCAATACTTTTATTCATTGCTCTCTTCTACAAGATTAGTTTATTCCTGGTAATGTGTACTTGATTCTTGTGTCTTGGAGAATTTAGGGATCAGCTCCTTTTCATAAAATCCTATCATTGTGCTCTTTTTCAGATCCACAAGATAGAAAATAGTTGCAGGTTTGCTTATTTGGCTTAAACCATTTCTGTTTACCATGATAACTTGATACAACTACGATGACTTGATACCCAATGATAAAAAATTTGATTACTTGATACCTGTATCATATTTATCTGTTGTTGGTCATGACATGTTTTTGCCTTTATGGTACTACACCAGCTACTACATGGACAAGCCTAGGGATATGTATCTGGTATTACACCACCTACTAAGCTACTACATGGACAATAGAGTTTACCACTTGTACACTAGAAGCCTGAAAAGGTATAATCAAGTATTCAAGTGTGACGTTAAGTCAAATAACTGGTGTACAATGGCTCTTTAACCTACATATTATGGAAAAAAATTCAGTATTGTTTCTGAAAAATTTTAAATAACCAAACGCTCTAATGTTATTCATTCTTGCCCAGAATGAGCAAGAATTTAAAAAATGAGGTCTAGAGCAGCAAACCAAACATGGCCTTAGTGAATTCTGGTTGTGGCCAAGTCTTTCTCTCTCTTAATTCTTCCTCTAAGTAACCTCTCTCTTTGCTACCTTTGCACTTGCTTGTACACCTCTATTCTTCATCATTAATCACCTAAGTTCTCTTCCTTCACCTTACAACACTCGCCACCAAATATTAAAGTTGTAAGACCCCCTAATGAAATCAGGGGCATCTCCCCCTATACGTCAGGACTCAGGATACGTGTATGGCTTTTATCCCTATACAGCATAAAAAATTAACCCCTACTTGAGAATAAAAATTTCATGCTTTTTCAATCATTTTAGAAAAGCTTAATCTATCAAAATCAGCTAAAGCAGAAGACCGAGGAATTTTTAGGTGTTTCATCTTTCTGTCACTTGTTGAACCTTTGATTCTCTTCCCATTGAAATTATCCTATTTCTCTCTCAATAACACCCACATATTGCAAATAGTCTTAAATTCATAAGGTGCATCCTTGTTTTCTGAATCACCTAACTGGAATCTAGCCAAGACTATCAATCCAACTAAATCACCTAACTGGAATCTAGCCAAGACTATCAATCCAACTAAATCACCTGGGTACATACATTGCCTTCCAAATAATTTGATAAAGTGCCTCCATATTTGGGTTGAGGAACTACAATGGATTAATATATGTGGAACTGATTCTTAGAATGCTTCATAGGGCATATGAATATTTCTAATATCATGACCCCTTGAAACTAGATCATCAATTGTCAAAGCTTTATACAGATAAGCTATCGTATGAAGATGCAAACCTTTCATGTAATGTGGAGAAAGCAAATCTAGTGCCATGAGGATCTTTATTTTTCCCCTTCTAGCAATGCTGCATAAAATGATTTGACTAGAAACAGGTCATTGGGATAAAGGGCCACTACTCTATATTGGTCCTAGCTATCTGGGTTCTTGTGGGGTGGCCACTTTCAATCTCAAACCCTTATTCTCACGCTTGTCAACCAGAGATTTTACCATACACCAAACGATGGCCCCTAAAACATGTCATTAGAATCTGGACCCCCATATTTCTTCTATCTTCCCAATCAATAGTTTGTTGAAAATCATCTAAAAATGCAATCAGGAAATCAGCCTCCCAGTTGGTGATTGGCAACAAGGCTCCCTTGATAGCCTGAACACCATGAGTTGTGAAAATGTTCCTGTCTAAGTGACCAGACACCCACTTAAGTGATGAGGCTCTAACCTAGGCAAGAAAAATCACAAGGTGAGCTCTTTATTATAATATCATTACCATATCTGAATCTTATTAGAATGCGTGTTGATTCATCCTATCATATATTTATATATAGTAAATATGCTTTGCTTTAAAATTTTACTATTGAAACATGAAAGATCCAAGAGTTCTAAAAAGGGAAAAAGAAAGAAAGATGATAAGGGTAAAAAAGTGTTTCTTCTTTTCTAATACAATTACTCTCTTATACTAAATAGAATAGGGTTTTTGCTCCTTTTTCCATTTTTGTTATTCTCTCTTAAATTTTTTTATTACTGCAAAATTATAGCCCTCTTTAGTCACTATTATTTTTTCAACATGCAATTGTTGCATTAAATATTTTATTTTTTCCTTGTAAAATTCTATCACCCAGGAAATGTCCAAGTACCCATCTAGGCAGCTAGGTGTTCCACTATAAGATTGACCCATACATCTTGATAACTATGCTCCCAACCATTAACCAGGGGCTCCAAATGACATGATTTCCAATGATCTCATAGCACTCCTGCTTAGAAGCATTGTTATTCACTACTATTTCTTATAATGAAGGGAATGATTCCCACAAAACATGGCTATCACACCACTTATCCCCCGAAAAGGTAACATGACTTCCATTGTCAACCTCAAAAGATATGTCTTCTGAGGATCTATGGATTGATTAGTAATTCCATGCCAAACACTTTAGCCATATGGTTCCAAGGAAGTGTTTGATTCCCATCCATGTTCTTGGCTTCATGTTTGCCTGCTATCACTTACAGAAGGCAAACTCCAAGCCTTAGATTGCTGTCTTCTCTTCTCTTCAAATTGTACAGACCAAGGATTACTTCTGTCACAGTTGGATATCTAGAAACATATACTTGATGTCTGATCAGATAAAAGACCCTTATAACATAGCTTTGATACTCTGTAAGCTGTTTTGGAAGAGAAAGTAGAAAGAGAGAGGCTCATGATTGGAAAGGGCTATCGTCAAGTCAACCAGCCCAAGAGAAAAGAGATTCTTTATATTAAAAGATGGGGAAACTATAGTATTACCCTTCTGGTTACAGCACATACAAAGAGTCAAAATAAAGTGATAAAACACATCTGGATATACAGAAATAATGTACAACACTACAAAACTCTAAGTTCTCCAATTTTGTACAGATTCATGCATGCATATATTGGTTTACTTTATCTAATTTATCTATTATGCTCTTAGTAAAAAGGCCATTACTTAGTTTAGGTCCCAGCTATCCAGTGTCTTGGGAAGGGTGGACTAGATGCAGACTTGATCTCTAGCATTAGCACGAATTGACAGCTATTTGACTTGAACCTGTGTTTTAACACTTGTCAACCTGAGACTTCTACTGTCACACCAAGCAACAACCCTTGATTGTGCACTTTCTTAATGACTTATTTAAAAATGGAAATAAATTGGGGTAAAAGGGGATAATCTAATATCTGGGGTTTATGAAGTTGAGAAATAGAATGGCTATTTTCTCAGGCTCCATTGGCAGCTTTGGTAACTCCATAAGAGCACAACTGTTAGCAATTCAACAAGGGCTGAGGCTGGCCCATAGTCTAAATTACTGGAATTTACTAGTGGACGGAGATGCTTATGTTTTTATTGGCCGGATGGAAAAGTATTGGGATCCTGGCAGTTTAGGAATGAGTTCTGAGAAATAAAGAAATTGGAGAGAAAGTTGGGAATTACTTACATGTGGACTCCATGATAAACTGTTTAGCTGATGCTCTTGTGAGACAAGGAGTGGGTAGGGAAAATATTTTGGGGGGTGATCCCTCAAGGAAGGGATTTGTAATGTAGAAAGAAAGAAAAAGGGGGGGGGGGGCTGGGTTTGGTCAAATACTGTGGAAGATCTAGCTTATCTCTTTGTACATCATTCATTACATTATATTTAATAAAATTTGCTTTGTTACTGATTGAAAAAAATTTTAAAGGTTCTAGTCGGCATTTGACAATAATGTATGTAGTTTCTCTATTGTTTGGTTGTTTCTTCATCTGAAGGAATTCTGGATTGATGGATTTCTTTTTAGAGGGAGGGGATGGTTCTTGATTATGTAAGATGCTGATACTACCATGTTAAATGCTACATATTAAGAGAACTTTATAGAAGCAAGTTCATAATTATTAAAAATGTCATTGTGTTTAACAAGCTATTGGAGAGGGTATATAACTTAAAAAACTGAAGGTATAGGCATTAGTATATTGGACAAATTACTCGTATCCATGGCCTGGATACTGAGAAGTCAAGGGTCACTCTCATATTGCCTATATCAGTGTTTATATGTGGTTAGTCTTAGTAATAACTAGACACAACTCTTCTAAAACCCTTGCTTAAACTTGACTCAATACTCTGAACTAGAACTTACATGGAACAAAACCCTTTATGGACTTTGTCCATCTGTATATATGAAAACAAATGTAAAATCAAAATAAGTCAAACGATGGACAAAACGTAGGCTCATCAGGCAAGTGCCACACCTCTGAAGTCTTCAGTTAAATGATAAGAGTTTGAACTTGTTTTTAACCAACTCGCAGGATTTATAAAACCAACTCAAAGAATCCCTCTTGGATTTGGCTGATGTTCCAATTTGAATGAAGCTTTAGTTGCTGAAAGTTGAATAGCTAATCCTTTCCTATGTTTGATCTTAATCAAATGCTTGAAAAGCAATCTAGAACTCAGTGAGCAACTCTTTTGCTGTTTTTTTTTTCAAAATTTCAATGTAGAACTCAGGTGCTAGACCTTATTATTTACTGATCTCCTCAATATTAGTAGAATGAATTGCTAGTATTTTGAGATCTTTTGTATCCATCCCTAGGAATTTGAATCAAGGTCAGGAGCAATCTTGATGATCTGACAATTCTATAAGCTGGTTTGCTAGTTGGTTTCTATTGTGGGAGTGGGACTGTAGGGAACTGTAACTACCAGATGATTTTCCTTGAGTTGTTTTCCTATTTTCCCTCTTAATGACAATATTCTGGAAGAAGAAAAATCTAATGATTATTCTATTTGTTTGGTCAGGAATAATTCGGAAGACAAGAACCGTAATGGAATGCCTGCATCGGTTTTGCAGAGAATGCATTGATAAATCAATGCGACTGGGGTATACCATGAAACTACCAAGTTCTGTCTTTATTCAATACAATGGCATGCTGGAATTAAAGTTTCCATTTTCCTTATATGTCTTTATTTGGATTGCATCTTAAAAAGAACTAGTTGTTGACATGGATCTTAGTCTTATGTGGATTGCCACCTGGTCTTTGCTGCAGGAACAATGAGTGTCCTGCTTGCCGCACGCATTGTGCTAGTCGTCGTTCTCTGAGGGATGACCCAAATTATGATGCTCTAATTGCAGCTTTATATCCAGATATTGATAAGTATGAAGAGGAGGTAAAAATTGACTGCAGTATTTATTCTCTGTTGTATTTCTCATTGTATGCCATTCATCTCATGAGAATCCATTCTTTGCTGAACATCTGGTTTCAGGAACTGGCTTTTCACGAAGAGGAGAAGAATCGCAATAAGCAGGTGAGATGGTTACAAAGCAGCTTTACATGTTTGCGCACGCTTAACTATTATTACATATGTATGTATACATGTATGTCTTTATGTGCATCTCCATTGTGAATGAAGAGCACTGTTTCTTGAAATATGAATTCTGTATTTCTTAACTTCCCAAATTGTGCAAGACAATGTCCAAAAAAAGCTGTACAGACCATCTTACCATCTGATAAGTCAATGCGTTTGATGCAAAAGATGCCATTCTTGGATTGGTGGGTAAATTAATTGGACATCAGGATGAGTGAACCAAAGAATATTATTGCAAATCTGATATTAAAAATTCTATTTCTAGTAGTAATAGTTTTACCTTTATAGTGATGAAATTTAGCTTCTCTTAGGATCTTCTACAATCATGGAATATGTACATGCATAGTTGGGCCATCCCTCATAGTAAATCAACAACATGCTAAAAATAGTACGTTTGCAACTTGTTTTTCTTTTTGTAAGATTGATGTTTTATTTATTTTTGATGGATGGACTGATGGTTAATTGAAGGATCAATCTCCCCTCCAGAAATGCACCCTGAGAATAAGAGATGACATTATTCATTACTTTCTTCATCCACAGAGCCAACACCTTTGACAGAATCTTTTAAGCACTGCCAATTAAGCTTATTGTCCAGTAGTCTTTTATGTTCATTGCCCCTCCTTTTTGAGATACGAGGGGTATAAATGTTGAGTTCAAGCTTCTTTCTAAGGATGCATTTTCATGGAACTCCATTAATACCTTCATTAAGTCCTCCTTTAGGAAATGCCAACATCTCTTAAAGAACAACATAGTGAATCTGTCAGGACTTGGTGCTTTGTCTCCACAATACCATCTATAGCCCAATTTGCTTCTTAGGAAATGTTGTTTTGAGTCCCATTGCTTGCTGATCATAGATACAACCAAAATTCAGCCCATCCAGATGTGTTGTCACCTTCCGTTTTTCTTTGTACAGATCTATATAGTAGTTGGAAATCTCCACCCTCAACCTATCCTCCACCATTCTTTCATTTATCTCTAACCTTTTAATGGTGTTCTCCCTTATTCTAGCATCTGCAAATTTATGAAAGGGCAGCCCTGTGCACGAGGCTCCTGCCAACGTGGGATCTGGGGAGGGATAGATGTATGCAGCCATACCCCTGTAGATACACAGAGAGGCTGTTTCCAAGATTTATGAAAGAATATTGTTTTATTATCACCTTCTTTCATCCATTGTACCCGAGCCCTTTGTCTCCACTTGATTTCCTCTTGATCTCCCAATTTATTATACTTCCATATGTTCTCCCTGTGAACATCTATCTCTTCCCTCAATAATTGACCTCTTTAATTTGCTTGATCCATCTCCTTTATTGTTCCCAGATCCAGACATTCAGTCATTCTATTCTCGATGTTTCTGAAGTTCTCTTTCTTCCATCTCTTAATTTCCTGCTTTAGTGCTTATCTTTGTTAAATTTGCTTATTATTGCTTATCTTTGTTGTATTGAGGTTATGTTGTGAAAAGCCTTCATGTACCTATAGCCTATAGGCCTGCTGCCATTTGTTGTGCGCGGCATGATGTTTTTTTTTTTTTTTTTTTTTCTCTTCAATGATATGCATATATCATTACATTATATCAATCCCTCAATTGAAAAGTTCCTATACAACGATTTTTATTTTTGACCTTGGAAAATGACAATTTCAGTTCTCTGCCTAAGAACATACATGACCTTAAATTGGAAAACCTTTTCTCATGCACATATGCACATCCTCAGGCACAAAATGCATGTATGCTTACGTATTTGTTATATTCCCTATCATAATAGAGAAGATGCTCATTATTTTTGGAGGGATACCTTTGAGCACAGAAACGAGTAAACTATATTCTGCGTTTCTTGGACAGATCCAAGCATCTATTGCCCAAACTTTTCGAAGGCAATCAGAAGCACTTGGCAGGAGACGCACCACAGCTAAAGCCACTGCAGTTGCATTTGCAAGGAGATCTCAGGGGAACTATAGAAATTTAAGAGGGAGAAGAAGCTCCCGTGGCCCTGAAATTCAAGGATCTGATGATGATGATGATGCAAATGGTGATGGAGGAAAAGATTCATCTTCTTCTGATGAGCGGTTAAAGCCAAAAAGGTGCAGGAGATGGGGAGGACCTCGGTTCTCTCAGCCTTCTTCAGCAGCTGCCAATGCAGATGGAGTTGATGAAAATGATGATTTAGAAGTGAGCAGAGAAAGCACAGGTGCATCTCCTGGCCGTGTTGGGAATCCTGAAGTGCTAGCTTGGGGTAAGGGTGGTGTACGAAGCCACACGAGATATGGCAGTATAAGTGGTAGCAATGGTAAGAATGCCAGAAGCCGCCTATCTAGATTGGTAGATTACCTGCGAAATTTGGATGAAAATGGAGATGAGGTAGGTATAAGAGGAAACTGTTTGGTTATATGCCTTTTGGGTTCTCACCTTACACTTCACACTGGCATGATTACTCACAAATCACAATTGTGGTTTCTTTATTCAGTTGGATGTACATCTCATGCTTTTTCCTTTAGACAAACAAAGTACACCAATTTTGCAGCGTCCTTACCTTTGCTGCAGGCCAACACTGTCAGTTAGACACCTATGCCAAGTAAATACCTCCACCATCTTCATTGTAATTTCATTTTGTTTTCTAAATTTACTGAGATTTTATCCTACTTAACTCAACAATGGTGCTGGTAATGCATGTCTGTACACAGTATGTTGCTCTCCAGACTCCAATGCATGCAGAGGAAGTTGAAATACTGGTGGTAAAAGAACCCTGCTATAAAACTGCCGATGAATGTGGGTCCATGCTCGAACCTTCGACTTCGAAGGATCATTCAATTCCCAAGTTCCTGGTTGATCCTTGCAAAGATGAACTGCAAATATTGGAAGAACAGGAAACTCTGGCAGGGATTCAGGCTAACTGTACCACTAGTCAGGGCCATCTGGTGAGTTCTTGTAGGGTTAGCTATCCAAATGCTGTAGCATATTTTACACTTATCAATCCCTTCCGCTTTGCTATATTGTCAGGTTCTGGTGTATCGGCAGAAGGTGTCAAGTTAGATAGGTTTCATGCTGAGCTTTCCATCTTTTTGCATGGAGTTGAGGCCATCACATTCTGTGTTTTGGAAGGTAGGTGTATATAAATACTCATACCCAGAGATCTGGAGCAATCTGGTTCTCAACGAGGATTGTTCTCATACTTGAAAATTGTTTTGTGGAGTTATTGAGAGTGAAGAGCGGTTTGAGTGGGTCTGGAAGAATACAAAGAGTAACAGTTTAGCTAGCGGAAAGGCATTTCCTCCATTTCCATGTTATACTCTTGGCTTCCTCTCTGTTAATGATTCCTCTAGTGCTTTTTAAGTTAACTTTTGTACCCATCTTTGTTTTCTCTTCCGTGGCCACTTTTAGTAACAGTAGAAATATTGGTAAAGATGAATACGTTCTGATTGTTTGTTTGGCAAGGAGATTTCCTGCTTGAATGTTGAAACCTTGGACATCAATTGATGCTGGGATATATCCACGACTAACCTTCTCATCGGTTGCAACTAAGATCAATCCAAATTCCAAAATCCCAATGCACCAAGTTCAAAGTATCGACCCATATCGGCAGATACGTATCATGCCGGTGGCTTCCCGATACACCTCTACAGGGGTTGTATCGGGTCAGCCACTAGTTCAGAGGGTAGTCGGGCCTTAAACCGGCTCCTCTGAACTGATTTTGAAATAAAAAAAGTAAAACATAAAAAAAGCACTGACACAGGCCGATATACCGGCCCGTGTTGATGTTTAGAACCTTGGCACCAAGAGCTCAAGAATAGTTTTTGGTTGGCTGGTCTTAGTGGGAGCCTCTTTTGAGGTTCACTATTGTTTGACAACTCTGATACTTCCTGGTAGGGGTGGCAATGCGCCGAGCTTTTTACGAGTTGTTTGAGCTCGAGCCCAATTCAGTGGCTCAATTAATAAACAAGTCGAGCTTGAGCCTAGTAGAGCTCGACTCGTGAGGCTCTCGAGCTGGCTCGAATATATATAATATTATATATAATAAAATTATAGAAAATAATATATATATATATATATATATAATAAAAGTATTATAATTATTATTGATTATAATTCTTAATATTTAAAATATTTATAGAATATATGATAAATATTTTTATAAAATATAAAACGAGCCGAGCTGAGCCCGAGCTTATAAACTTTTGACTCAAGCCGAGCTCGAGATCAAGGTTCTGGCTCGAACCGAGCTCGAGCTTGAGCTTGAGCCTGGTACTATTCGGCTCGGCTTGGCTTGAATCCACCCCTACTAGGGTTGTTCATGGGTTGGGTTGGATCGGTTTAGTAGTATTTTTTCAATCGACCCGACCTGGTCGGGTTACTTATAGACCAAACCGAAACCAACCCTCTATTAAGTAAAACCGACCTGGTCGGTTTGGGTTTTAATCAACTCCAAGCTTGCACAATGCACATGAAGTCAAAGTGCTAATATTATATATAATATTTCAGAATATATTTTATGGAAATATATATTTAAAACCAAAACATATATACAAATATATCGAAATATATATTTTCTAATTTCTGGAAATATATATTTCAGAATATCTGATATATTTCAGAATATACATTTTTTCAGATATATATTTATTATTTAAAACTAAAACATCTATATTTAACAGATATTTTTTCAGAATATATATTTTTTCACATAATTTGGTTTGGTTCGATTCGGTTTGATTTTGGTTCAAATACGAGAAAACCGAAACTGAACCGAATTATCGGTTTGTTCATCTTTGCAACCTGAAACCGACCAGTAGTGAAGAAAAACCGGCCAACTTGGGTTGGGTTGGGTTGGGCCGGGTTGATCAGTTTAGTAGATTTGGATTTATTTGTGAACAGCCCTAACCCCTACTTCCTGGTTCTTATCGTTTTGGACTGAAACTCCACTTTGTACTCCTCCCAAAGGACCCAAACTAAGCCTTAACAGTTTTTCTGGAGTGCGATTGGACTTTAAATTTTTGCTTAGATTGAGCCTCCCATTAACCGGGTAGGGACTTTGGGGTGCAAGTCGGTCGGTCGGGCTGGGTCAGGTTTGAGTTCAACCCAGGCCAAACCCCAAGAATTGGCCCTGAGGCCCGATTAGTCAATCGGGTCGGGCTTAGTTTGGGGTATGGTTGGGCTGGATTTGTGCTAACTACAGGTAAAGGCCCGAGTTCAGCCTGAAAAATGAAAGTTTGAACTTTAGGGCCCAGGCCGAGGAATAAAAATACAAGCCCAGGCAACCTTGGGCTTCGCATAAAGAAACTGGCAGAGGGACCTTAGGAAAGTCAGAAATTTCTGAAGGGCTCATCACTCTAAACCTTCCGGCTTCCACACACTATATGAAGCAAACAAGAGAAAAGTGACTTGAGTTATAACCCGTCGGGACGATCAAGAACATAGAAAGAGAAGACCTCTTCCATCAAGCAACCCAACAAATTTTAACGTATCTCAATTCTCAATACCTCCCCCAATCCCCAACACGTTGTATGTTCTTGTAGTGTTTGTAATTCAAACTCATCATTACTATGTAGTGTTTGTATATTAATTTCTTGTTCATTCATCTTTTGATCTTCAAACCTGTGAAGATGTGAATGAAGGAAACCTGGTAATTCCTCATTCCGGTAGAAGTAGAACTAAGGGTGTCAATGGACCAGTTTTAGATTGGACCCCGTCCAGTCCAAAATTAATTTATTCAGATTGGATGGACCAACAAGACATATTGGATTGAACCAATCCGGTACAAAATATTTGTTAGATTAGATTGGACCTGGTCTGTCCGTAAGAAATTTATATTGTGTCAATGAACCGGGTTTGGATTAAAATCAATCAAAATCAAAATGAATTTGAATAGATTAAACGGTCCAGTGGACTGATCCAAATTGGTCCAAAACATTCATTGGATTGGATTTGGACTGATCCAAATTGGTCCAAAACATTCATTCATTGGATTGGACCTGGTCCATTTATAATGGACTCACATAGGACTAGATCGGATTGGACCAAATCCAGTCCAATTGACACCCCTAGGTAGAACCTCATTGGGAAATGATTTTATTTCAAGCTTTGTTTTGGATTGATTTTTTTAATTTTATTTTTTAATTAAAATTTTTATTTTCCTAATGTTCCAGGGGACTTTCTGAATGTATTATATTTGGTTTAATATCAATTTAAAGTCTTGTTGCCTATGATTGCCTTCCGTTTTTACCCTCGTGGTTCGTGGGCCTCATTTATCATTTGCACTGGTGCAAATTATGCGAGTGCAGTGCAAATGAATTGACAATTTAGTTATGCTTGCTTGCAATGCTTTGGTTTTTTTTTTGGCATTTGCAATGCAAATCAAGTAAAATAAGCCCTGAAGCAAAATGAAACTCAGAGCATGAGCGAATCAGAATTTGCACTTCCATACAAAATAAACGATCATACTATGTGCAATGCAATGGAGTCGCTCTTAGGGGATGTTTTGTACAGTTGTGTTGTATTGCCATGGGATTAATTAATACAAATTTGTGACAAATATGAATGTCATTTCAACTAAAAAAATGTGTGATAAACATCAAATTTGACGTTTTAGGTGATCTAACTCAACATTTTTAAAACATTAAGAGTACAAAGTCTCACACAAATTTGTATTAATCAACCAAAAACGCAAATATCAAAGCAATGCCGCTATTTCAATCACATCCATATGTTTTCATCCATCAATGGAGGCCCATAAGCCCATTTAAATTTTGAATGATGACTCAAACAGCTCCAATAAATCAGATTATACTAATCTTGTTATCAAATATTAATCACACCCCCCTTTTTTTGTTTATAATAAAGAAACCGGTTCACATGCATTAAGTGGGGCCCATTCGAGCCCATGGGTTCCTTTTCGGTTTGGAAGGTTAGCTCAAACCAAAGCCCCGAACCCGAATCACTTCTGTTTTGTGACAGGGTCCGAGTTGATGGTGCTCATGTTGTATATCCATCCACCCATCCATCTGTACAACAGGAATAATACGAGGACCATCATGGGCCTTAGATGGGCCAAGGCCTTGGACTCAAGTCTTCACCATATGATTAGACGAGAAAGAAAAGTCGGTGGATCAGGCGGCAAGCTCCGACTGATCTAAAGAAACAAAGTCATGGGAATAAAAGTAGACATTTCTCTTTCATTTAGTATTAAGTATTCTACTACAGAGTACAGAGTCCTCTTAACATACATAATCATCGCTTAGTTAGAGATAAGATCCAGTGCTTAATTAACATAAAACCAGGAGTAGGACTAGTTCAGGCTGGCGTCCAAAATATTTACATGCACGGTGCACGGGTGCATCCTCTTGTTCTTGGATTGGAGGTGGCCCCCAGGCCCACCCATGACCCATCAACGATGCTTGCTTCGGGTATCACCGCTGTAGAGCCTACACAATAAGTGACAAAGCAACAACAACCCATATTATCGAAGTAAGACAGACGACCCAAGCCGTTGAAATATGAAATCCTGCTAAGCTTACCAGATCCAACGGCTAGGAAGAAGGATCTAGATCTACTACTACTACTGGGAGTTGCACGCATGCATGGTAACAGACGTACGTACGTACCAGTCATAAACGGTGGGGGAGTTGGGCTGGGGCTTGTCGAACATCTCAGTGCCGAGGCTTTTGGTGGCCAGGTTGCTCCCGGGGTTGAACACACTCCTCCACACGTTGTCCTTCCGAGATGTCGACGGTGTGCTCGGAGTCACAGGGGTGCTCGGCGTTGCTGGGCTTGCCGGCATCGACAGTGATCTCTGGTACTTGCTTCCTTCTCCTTCCGCATCTACCAAACACACCACCAAACTCTTCACCCTTAAGAGTTCAGACGACAACAACAACAACAAAGAAGAGGAAGAAGAAGAGTACCTTTGAGGTTCAAGGGCCTAGTAGTGAGCTTCCTGAGCTTGCCAAGGCCATTGTCAGGTTGAGGCCCGGCGACCACATCATCCCAGAGCTTCTCTAGCAGAACCATGGCGATCCTTCTTCTTCTTCTATCTCTGAGCGCTTCTCTGATGATCTCTCCGCTTTGCCTCACTAAGGTTATATATATAGGAGTGGAGAGGGATGTGTGTGTGGGGGGGGCGGGGTTCAAAAGAGCTAAATTTAAGTTTCTCCTAAAGAATCTGTCTGAGGTTTTACCGTTTCTTTATTCCCACTCCAACAAACTGAAAATAGGAAAATGGGTGAAGAGGTGGAGGATAAGGATGAAGACTCGTCCTCCCCTAATAATATCTACTGGTTCAGATGGGTAGAAGATTAAGGGTCGCTTCCCAAGAGTCACTCTCCAATGTCCACGTCCTCCTTCCTTTTTCCACTCTTTTGGGGCCCACACTCGTGACTGAATGGACACGTGAGCCTTACCCTTCTAGGAGTTAATTGGGTTCTGTAATCCTAGAGAAAATGCAAAGAATTAATTACAGTGCCGACTGACTGTAGATATATATATGTACACCATGTGAACGAACTTACTTGTCCTTCTCAAGGGAGAAAAAGACAAGGCAATGGCATCTGAAAGTTCTGGATAGGGCGAAGGAATATGGGATCTACCCACTCACCAAGGTTAAAAAGAAAAAGGAAACCTCTTTTGTTCTTTACTTTTCCTTTTTAAACTTTGATTTAGAAAATTGGATTTAATGGGAAATGATCAGATGGTTAAAGAGGGGAATAGACATCTGGCGATGTAGAGGGAATCACCAATTTGATGTAGAGTCTATGAATTTGATTAGATCTATCTCCACTGGGTTTGGAGAACAAAGGTAGCCTTTTGGCATTTCCTATCTCCTTTTTCTGGTTGTGGTTAGACCTGGCAAAAAGTTGATTTAACCTGTGAACCCGATTCAATCCAATCTGAAAGAATAGGGTCAAGGTCTCATATTTAGCTATCCGAATGTGAAAACGGTCTAATTAGGATTATTAATGTATTGTTAGAAGTTTTTACTCTTTAATTTTTTATTTAGTCTTTACTTTTTATTGTTTATCTTTTAAATTGTTAAATGTTCAAGTTTTTTTATTTTATAATTAAAATTTTAAGGTTAATTCTTTTAGTTTTGACATTTTTCATATAATTTTTCTTTATTTTTTTAAAATTTAATTATTTTTTGGGATGACCCGAATTAACCCATAAGTCAACTCTAACCCGAACAGTTAGGGTTAAAATCTAGCATTTGACAACCCAACTCAAAATTCAACCCGAGGCACCTTGTCCCAACCCGAAGTAACTTGACACACCCAACCCAATTGTCAGGTCTAGTGTGGTGTTTGTGTTTGGATGGAAGTTGCAGCACTTTCTAACACAGGGATGGACTAACACCCATATAATCATATCTCACCAATTGTTTTGGTCTTTTCTCCCCTCTTGCAGCGAGTTTTAGAGGACATGGTATGGAAATTTCAAAGACAATTCCACTTGATGGGAGACCTTATGGATTAGCTGCATCTATACTGGTTTTTGTCTATTTTGGCCCATAAATGGATTGTATGTCTCACTTTTTTTTAAACATTAATAGATAATGTTTTTATTCAATTAGAAAAATAAATAAAAGAACTTTAAAATCCTAAAAAGTCTAACTTTGGAGGTTTAAAATCCACTAATTTCCAAATACCACTCCAACCAACTCAGAGTGGGCACGAATTGAGTTTTTGATAAATTATTTGAGCTTGACTTGTAAAAAGTTTGATTAATTTGAATTGATTTAAACCGTGTTTCAAGTCGAGTTTTTTTTTTAAGCATAATTAGTATGTAGATTTATTTACTAATTAAGTAGAGTTTAAGTTTAATAACACTCAACTTGTGAAGCTCATAAATCTAGTCAAGTTTATATTATATATAATATTTATATTTTTTCATATATTTTAATTTTTTTAAAGCTTGGCTCACTATTAAACTTGAACTGAATTTTTTTTTTTTTTTTTTTATCAAGCTGAATTCGAATAGCCAATTATTCAGTCTGGCATGTGCTTGAATCCATCTCTATCCAAATAGGGAATTTGGAAAGTTGCGTTATTTTTTCTTCGGGGTTAACTACAGGAAAATGGGGCTATAGCTACGACACTTTAGCTACGGTAAAAAAAACCATAGTTAAAACATGGGATATAACCACGGACAATCTGATGTCCATGGCAAAAAGTTGAGTTTTAGCTACAAACAATTTATGCGTGGTTAAAAGTTATTTTGCCCGTGGCTAAAAGATATTTATAACTACGGTTATAATGTATCCGTGGCTATAAGTTACAAAAGTAAAAGTTATTTTGGTTAGGGACAATTTGTCCGTGGTTAAAAGTTGAGTTTTAGCTACGAACAATCTGTCCGTGGTTAAAAGTTATTCTGTCTGTGGCTAAAAATATTTATAGCCACGGTTATAATGTATCTGTGGCAATAAGTTACAAAAGCAGAAGTTGAGCTTTAGCTACGGAAAAATTGTCCGTGGTTAAAAGTTACTCTGTCCGTGGCTAAAAGATATTTATAGCCACGGTTATAATGCATCTGTTACAAAATCAGAAGTTGAGCTTTAGCTAGGACAATTTGTTCGTGGTTAAAAGTTATTCTATCCGTGGCTAAAGAGCTATTTATCACTATAGCTACGGATAATCATAATTCATTTAGAATATTTATTATTAATTAATTACTTTTTTATAGTAAATTAATAATTAAGAATTTATTAAAGTAAATGAATATAATTAATAGTTAACAAATTATTAGCTCATTACTATTGCATAACAATAATAATTAATGATTTTATTTTAATAATAATTAAACTAGAAAATAAATTGCTAATAATTTCATAAGTACATTAATAAAAATAAAGTAATTTCTAAAATAGAAATAAATAAGTATTAATTATTATTTGATTAATTAAAACTAATCATAAAAAAATAATTTAATTAATTAAGTAAATTAATAATTAATAGAAAATAATAAAATAAATATGAAAACCACTAATAGTAAATTAATTAATTACCAATGAATGAAAATAATATTGATAGTTAAACTAAATTATTTAATTTCATAAATAAATTATTAATAAAGTAATAATTATACAATATAGATAAATATTTATTAATTATTATTTTATTAATTAAATAATAACTAATAATTTGTTTAATAAATTATTTCAACCACTTTACCAATTTTTTGCCTCAAAGTGTAATTTTTTAAATTTTTTTACTTGTGATTGATGAGAAACTAAAATAAAATATAAATAAATAAATCTATATATATATATACTCTACATATTTCAAAACAACATTGTTTATTCTATATATAATAAAACATATAACTCTAACCAATGTTTAAACCATGACCTAACCCTTAACAAATTCGACAATACACCTAACTTTATTTACTCAAAAAAAAAAAGCCAAAACCATCCACCAAACTGGTCTAACCCAAGAACTAATGATTCGGTCTTGGGTAACTTTTTTGCTACCTATGTGTTTTTAAGTACTGAAGGCAACTTATGCTATTTTTGCCATAAACAAGGGTAATCATTTTAGTGAGTTGAAAAATTTCGCTCTTGGACCTAGATTTTGTGTTTAAGCCCTGGCTGAGGCTCGGGCCCTCATTAGAGCCCCAAATTTTAGGGTTGGGCATAGGCCTAATACTTTAAACCCGCCTTGGGCTTAACTTGACCCATATATATTTAACTATATGTATGTTATAGATAATATATATGTTATTTTATATTAGATAGAAATAGGACATTTAATGAGTCAGATTCGACTCGACAAACCCAATGTTCATGAACTAATTAGGTTGGTTATGGTTATCGGAATCGAAACTGATGAGTTGACTCATCTGGTTCCAGATATAGTCCCAATTATTATCGGAACCCAATGTTCTAAGAAACAATTCCCAAGAATTAGTTTCCACTTAAGTTAATAAATACCTGTATCACCTGCTTGCAACTGCATTGGCTGAATACAAGGTGTAACCCCTTCTAAAACATACATCCTACTGTTATTATTTGACCAGAAACTGAATTGGAATACCCACTTCTTGCCTTTTGCATCCTGGACTTTTAAAGGCAACCCTTTAGGTTGAGAAATTGCAAGGAAGTAAGCTTGTTTCATAGGAAGTGTATATACCACATTGATGGAGGCCCATCACAAGGCCCATCTCACCCCTAGGGGCGGCAGCTCCTAGGATAAGGTTAAGATAAGAAGAACTTCCAAGATTATCAAGATAAAGCAAGACTCTTCCAAGATTATCAAGATAAAGCAAGACTCTTCCAATATTATCAAGAAATCAAGATCAGAATTCCAACAAGACTCCAAGAAGCATCAAGATTAGCAAGATAATCCAAGATTCATGCATCAAGGGAGATCGAACGGTGAAAATCAAACCAAGAAGAGTTCGTTCCTATCCGGTTAGATATTTGGATCTATCCTAGTTGTTATTTCCTAGTTCTTTTACAATTTCCAAATGTATTATAAATACTGTTATTTTTCGAGAATTATTCATCAATTCATACTTCATATTTTTATAATTTCTTCAAGTTCTCTTCTTTGAGTTTTCACCACCTTTTCTCTCTCCTAGAGAAATCGGTGTTATTCGCTAGGAATTAGCGAACGTCCGGTGCTTGCATAGCCAGCTCCGGTGTCCATTGCTTCCACGCTGCGTCAGGTGGTATCAGAGCAGGGAATTCGCCCAGTCAGATGGCCAACCAGACGGTAGCAGTCGCAACCCACCCTGTGACGGAGATCAGGGGTTTCCAGCTGTTTGGAGAGCAATCGAAGAACAACGCACGGCCATACGTAACATCGAGTAACAGTTGGCAGAGATGGCTGAACAACTGCGAACCTTGTTACGGGAGGTTGCTCCACGGAACCGGGAACATCCACAACAAATCGAGGGAGACGACCACGATAGACCACCCGTCCATACTACGTTCCGACGACCAGTCCTAGATGACGACAGTGATGATGATTTAGAATTTGGTGGTGCTCCAGTTCTTCCCGGCAATGACAGAAACGACAGAAATTGGCATAACCAAGGTAATTTCAATCCCCGTAGGAATAATGATGAATTCAAACTTAAAGTAGATATTCCTACCTTTATTGGAGATCTTGGCATCAAAGGACTTCTGGATTGGATCACAAAAGTCGACAGATTCTTTGATTACATGGAGATACCAGAGGAACGAAGGGTAAAATTGGTAACTTTTCGATTAAAGGGAGGCGCATCTGTTTGGTGGGAACGGATGAGAGAGACTCGGATCAGAGAAGGAAGGGGTCCTGTTCGAACCTGGAGGCACATGAAACAATTAATCAGAGGTAGATTTTTACCTCCTGACTATGAACAATATATGTTTGAATCTTGCCAGCGGTGTGCGCAGGGTTCACGTAGTGTTAATGAGCACACATCAGAATTTTTAAGGTTAGCAGAAAGAAACCAGTTGTTTGAAAGTGATAACTAGCAGGCAGCCCGTTATCTGAGCGGGTTAAGACCATCCATCAGGGAAAAAATTGGTGTACAAATGGTTCTTAGTGTGCAGGAAGCAAGAAACTTAGTTTTGAAAGCAGAATTAATGTTCCAAGACAAGGCGCGCAGTGATAATTACCACCGATACAGTGGGAGCGACAACAGACCGGCAACTGTCGACAGGAACAAATCAGTCCCGACAGTATAACCCTCTCACCCGGCAAGCACAAGTAACGCCGATAAGGCTACTGCAGGAGGACATACTCAAGATAATCCTTCCAACCCTCCTAAACCCAGTAACCCTTATGCAAGGCCTGCTCCTATTAAATGTTTTAAATATAATGAGGTTGGACATAGATCTAGTGATTGTCCCAAGAGGAAGGCAGTTAATATGGTAGAAAGGGAGGAAGAAGAAGATATTGAGGAGGAGGTATATTGTGGACCTGATGGGGAGGATGAAGAGGGTCCATATGAATATGAGGAGTATACTTGTGTGGTAAGAAAATTAATGTTGTCCCAGAAGAATAAAGATACTTCTCAAAGGCACAGATTATTTCGTACCAGATGTACTGTCAAGGGAAAATTATTTAATTTAATTATTGATAGTGGCAGTGAAGAAAACATTATTTGTAGGGATGCCATCCAACAATTACAGCTGATTCCTGAAAAACATCCCAACCCATACACAATTGGGTGGATCAAGGAAGGAGGCGGCGTACGAGTGGAAGAACGCTGCAAGGTACATTTTTCGATTGGTAAGTACCATGATGAAGTATATTGTGATATTGTTGATATGGATGCTTGCCATATTTTGTTAGGGAGGCCTTGGTAGTTTGATACAGATGCAAGGCACATGGGTAGGAAGAATACCTACCAACTTGAAAAAGAGGGTACACGTTATACTTTATTACCCATAGCTGAAAAAAACATTACAAATGCTCCAAAGGCACATGAGAAGAATTTCTTTACCATCACCCATCATCATGCTGAATTTGTTAAAGAATGTAAGGATACTCATGAAATACATTTGTTAGTAGTAAAAGGAGAAGATGTTAATGATAAAAATAAAATCCTAGCAGAAGTACATGGACTACTGGATGAATTCAATGATGTAGTTCTAGAGGAGTTACCAAATGAACTCCCTCCCTTGAGGGATATACAACACCATATTGATTTTGTTCCAGGTGCCAGTCTACCTAACCTCCCACATTAAAGGATGAGTCCTAAGGAGAATGAAATATTACGGAAAAGGTAGAAGAATTATTGAAAAAGGGAGACATTCAAATCAGCATGAGTCCTTGTGCAGTACCTGCCTTATTAACACCTAAGAAGGATGACAGTTAGAGAATGTGTGTCGACAGCAGGGCAATTAACAAGATCACCATTGGGTACAAATTTCCTATTCCCAGGCTGGACGACATGCTGGACCAGTTTAATGGAGCTGTAGTTTTCTCAAAGATTGATCTCAGGAGTGGATATCATCAGATCAGGATCCGTCCCGGAGATGAATGGAAGACAACCTTCAAGACTAGAGATGGTTTGTTCGAGTGGTTAGTCATGCTCTTTGGACTAACCAATGCACCCAGCACATTCATGAGGCTGATGAACCAGGTATTGCGCCCTTCATTGGTAAATTCGTGGTAGTCTATTTTGATGATATTTTGATATACAACAAATCTATCACTGAGCATGTGGGACATATTAGGGAGGTCCTGAAAACATTAAGGGAAAATAAATTATATGCTAATTTGAAGAAATGCATCTTTATGAGTGATAATTTATTATTCCTAGGATTTATTATAAGCAAGGATGGTGTAAAAGTAGATGAAGAAAAAGTGAAAGCCATTAGGGAGTGGCCGACCCCATCTACTGTCACAGATGTTAGGCGTTTTCATGGGTTGGCAACCTTCTATAGGCGCTTTATTAAGAATTTTAGTAGTATCATGGCTCCCATTACTGAATGTTTGAAAAAGGGTAAATTTCAATGGGGAGAAGAACAAGAGCAAAGTTTTGCTCTCATAAAAGAAAAATTATGTACTGCTCCTGTTCTTGCCTTGCCAGATTTTAATAAATTATTTGAAGTTGAATGTGATGCCAGTGGAGTTGGCATAGGGGCTGTATTGTCCCAAGAAAAGAGGCCCATTGCTTTCTTCAGTGAAAAATTATGTGAATCCAGAAGAAAGTGGTCCACCTATGACAAGGAGTTTTATGTTGTGGTTAGAGCCCTGAAGACTTGGGAACACTATTTAACTGCAAAAGAATTTGTTCTCTACACTGACCATCAGGCCCTAAAATATCTTAGTGGGCAAAAGCAATTAAGAAGTGATTTGCATGTTAGATGGTTTGCCTTCCTAGACAAGTTCCCATATAAAATTGTGTATAAGACAGGACAACAAAATAAAGTGGCTGATGCACTTAGCAGGCATGTAGCTCTCATCAAGACCCTCAGTGTTGAGATTGTGGGTTTTGAGTGCCTAAAAGACATCTAAGGGACAAACCCAGAACACAGGTCTTTGGCAAGCCTAGCACAAAATCCATGGACAAGTCTTCCCATATAGCAGTAGGAACGGGCAGGGGCATGTAGAGACCTATGTGAATCCAGAAGAAAGTGGTCCACCTATGACAAGGAGTTTTATGTTGTGGTTAGAGCCCTGAAGACTTGGGAACACTATTTAACTGCAAAAGAATTTGTTCTCTACACTGACCATCAGGCCCTAAAATATCTTAGTGGGCAAAAGCAATTAAGAAGTGATTTGCATGTTAGATGGTTTGCCTTCCTAGACAAGTTCCCATATAAAATTGTGTATAAGACAGGACAACAAAATAAAGTGGCTGATGCACTTAGCAGGCATGTAGCTCTCATCAAGACCCTCAGTGTTGAGATTGTGGGTTTTGAGTGCCTAAAAGACAGCTAAGGGACAAACCCAGAACACAGGTCTCTACATGCCCCTGCCCGTTCCTACTGCTATATGGGAAGACTTGTCCATGGATTTTGTGCTAGGCTTGCCAAAGACCCAGAGGAACATGGACTCCGTCTTCGTGGTGGTTGATAGATTCTCAAAAATGGCTCACTTCCTCCCATGCAAGAAAACAACAGATGCATCCGCTACAACCAAATTTTTTTTCAGGGAGATTGTACGCTTGCATGGGGTACCCAAAACCATCACATCAGATCGTGACACATGATTCCTCAGTCACTTTTGGATGACCCTGTGGAGGTTGTTTGATTCATCACTTAATTTCAGCAGTACAGCCCATCTGCAGACAGATGGACAAACAGAAGTGGTAAACCGGACCTTAGGGAATTTAATTCGCAGCATATGTCGGGAGAGGCCAAAACAGTGGGACTTCGCCATAGCCCAGGCCGAGTTCGCCTATAACAATGCAGTGCACAGTTCTACAGGCAGATCCCCATTCTCCATCGTATACATGAAAGTCCCTAACCATGCACTGGATTTAGTGAAGCTACCTAGAATACCCGGTGCCAGTATCTCAGCAGAACAGATGGCAGAACAAATCCGGTCCGTCCAAGAGGTCGTGAAGCAGAAGCTAGAGCAATCCAACGCCGAGTACAAGATGGTCGCAGACAAGCACCGCCGACCTCAAGTGTTTGATGTAGGTGATGGGGTTATGGTCTTTTTAAGGAAGTTAAGAATTACCGTAGGTACTTACGACAAGTTGAAGCCTCGGAAGTATGGTCCATACAAGATCGTGAAGAAGATTAATGGTAATGCCTATGTAGTGGACCTACCGGATCATATGGGTATATCCAAACCTTCAACGTTGCTGACTTTCACCGGTACCTGCCAGAAATAACACTTGCCTATCCTAGTCACAACTCGGGGTCGAGTTCTCTCCAAGTGGGGGAGAATGATGGAGGCCCATCACAAGGCCCATCTCACCCCTAGGGGCGGCAGCTCCTAGGATAAGGTTAAAATAAGAAGAACTTCCAAGATTATCAAGATAAAGCAAGACTCTTCCAAGATTAGCAAGATAAAGCAAGACTCTTCCAAGATTATCAAGAAATCAAGATCAGAATTCCACAAGACTCCAAGAAGCATCAAGATTAGCAAAATAATCCAAGATTCATGCATCAAGGGAGATCGGACGGTGGAGATCAAACCAAGAAGAGTTCATTCCTATCCGATTAGATATTTGGATCTATCCTAGTTGTTATTTCCTAGTTCTTTTACAATTTCCAAATGTATTATAAATACTGCTATTTTCCCAGAATTATTCATCAATTCATACTTCATATTTTCAGAATTTCTTCAAATTCTCTTCTTTGAATTTTCGCCACATTTTCTCTCTCTTAGAGAAATCGGTGTTATTCGCTAGGAATTAGCGAACGCCCGATGCTTGCATAGCCAGCTCCGGTGTCCATTGCTTCCACGCTACATCACACATAATACCTTCATATAATTTAATGAAAGAGCCACTTCTCATAACATGCAGCAACAGAATAGAAATTATGAAAGATTACTTCAAGACAAGAGCCCAATAGCTTATATGGTATAATAATAATCTAATAATTGAAAGCATAACTTTTTTTTTCAGAATAGAGAAGCAGTTTAATAATACTCAATAATGGACTCCCCCTTTTGGTAATCCAATCTGATCATTTGACCTTTATAATAATGGATTCCATGAAGAAAATAAAATGCACCAAAATATCATTGCAGTTCTAAAGCCAACAACAGCGCAAGAGCATAGAATAATTCAAGGAAAAGACCTATAGAAAAATAATTCAAGGAAAATGCTTAGTTTTAGGGCCATAGGACCCAAAATTGTCATTCATCCAATTTTCAAGAAGGACACCTACAACGTTGAAACATGACTACAAATGTGTTCACTTTATTCTATATGCATTTGAACAATCAAAGGTCCTACTAGGTATCCTACAAATGTGTTCACTGGCCTTTACATAAAAACTGAGGTCCTGGCCCAGCTGCCTGGCTAGCCAAGCCAGCCTTGCCTAAGGCCCATAATCTCCCCCTACTTCATTATAACACAGGATGACAAAATGTAGCTGAAGATCAATGTTAACTGATGTTAACTGGAGTAAAGTTTAACATAGTCAGCCTCCTCCCCCTTGTCCTTAACTTGTGTACAAAGTTTAGAAATTCCCTCTTTTGGGTTGGTGTCCATTTAGTACATAATTGAGTTGGAATGTAACTTGTTGGGTAGCTTTTTGTTGGAACCAAAAGTATCAAGCCACCTTGTCACCAGCAACTCCGAATCTAGCTTCATTCTCTAAAACTTTGTAAAAGTCCTAGCACTTGAGCTTGTTGTTCGGCATCACTCCCATTGCACAAACGCACTAGGGCTGTACCTGTATGAGTGTGTATGTCCTATGGATGTGGACCTTAGTGGGAGTTCTCTTTCTTTATTTTTTTCCTAATACACATTACAGAGGATTCATACAGTGAGATGGATGGATTGGATTTGGATCCAAAGGTTTGAAATTGGATCAGATGCAAATGTAGCTAGATCCCATCCAATAACACTATCATGACTTCCCGTGTCATTCCGGCTCCCTCACCTACTACCAGACGATTGATACCAATCATTCCAGTGGCATGATAATATTAAATGTAAGGTTTTTGTTATTTCAAAAAAAAAAAACAACATTAACAAGGGTAGTTGAAGATTCATGCCATTTAATTAGAATTTCAAAATTTATCTTGCATTAAACAAAATATTATTGGATTTTGTTACCTATCTTTCTTTACATTTTTTCTTTGTATATTGTATATTTAATTAGATCATCAAAATAATCATTGTTCTATTTTTTATTTTTTGTTTTCCTTTGTAGGTTAAAGATGCAATGAACGACTCTTAAAGCATAGTTGAAGACAATGCATAATTCTTTTATATTTAAAATTTCTTTATTTTTTTTTTTGAAAGTCATCTAGACTTTAATATGTATTGAGGGAAATTTGACATTTTTAATACATTTTAAACAATGGATGTATTTTTTTTTGGTAGAACAATGGATGTATTCAAATTTATGCGATGAATGAATAAAATAGGTGTTGCTTTAGGGTAGCAGTCCTAATTGTCATTATTTTACTATTTTATTTGGAATATAGCCACAGTTTTTCTATAGATTGAAACAATTAGCTATGGTTTTCCAAGAAATTGTGGGCATGTATTACATCTTTTAGCCAAGGTTTGTCAAAAAACGGTAGCTATAGGTTAGAGTATTTAACTTCGGTTTTTGCAAAAAAACCATGGTTATAGGTTAGTACATTTAGCTACGGTTTTGTAGCAAACCACAGCTATAAATGGAAGAATTATAGTTACGATTTTATAAAAATCTGTGGTTATAGATTTGGGTTTATAACTACGGACAATTTAAAAACCGTAGCTATATGCATCTTTTAGCTACGGTTCAGCCCGTGGCTAAAGGTTCATATGATTTGCATTCGCCCTTTAGCTACGGACAGATACCATAGCTATACATGGGTTATAGTCACGGATTAGTTGAACCATAGCTGTAGGCTATAGCCATGCAAACATAGGCTACAGTTTTCTGTCCGTAGCTAAACCTTAGCTATAGGCTTATAGCTACGATTTTTTTTAATCTTTAGCCACGGTTTTGTCTATAGTTAAAGGTCATATTTCTTATAGTGTTTTTACTGTTCAGTATACTCCTACAGATCTTACTTCTTAATTCCACTGCAGTATGGTGGAATAAATCCTAACCGTGGATCGATGCCAAATCTATGGGTAGAATAGAATTTATAGGGGGCTACTAATAGAGTAAGAGGGGCCAGGTTGTAATTTCAAATTTATGAAGGGGAGTACAATCTATTTATCCCTTTTTTGTTCTTTAAATGTAATCTCTCTCCCTCTCTTATGTTTTAAGACTACCAACTCAAAAAACCTAACACAAACGTTCTATGATCATTCTCTAAAGGACACTTCAGCCACCAACTGCCAATAGATTGACTAAGGCTGCAAAGCTGCATTTGGTATTTCTTATTTTAAGGACTTCTCTCCTTTTTACATTAAAATGCATGCCCCTATAAACAACGAGTTTTTAAGAGATAAGTAATGCCAAATGCAGTTTAAAAGCGTCCCGATAGCCAAGAGGTTAAAAAGTTACCTTGAAGAAACCTCTAGAGTCTTTGGGTGTGGGGATTATGCGCCATTCTTGGACACTTGGGAGCTGCATATGAGTCCAAGGCTTTCATAACTAGCCACCTGTCTCTGTCTCAGATTCTCAGGACCGATCTCTCAAAAGTTCCCCACAAGTATAAGTAGCATTTGTTTTGTATAATAAAAAAAAAACACAATAATTAAGGATCTGAACTGAGTACTAGGTCCAATTGGGGTGTGGGAGGAACTTTACTCCATCATCCATGGAAATGCTTGAGCGGGATTGATCTTCTAAATAAGACCAACATGGTTGTGAGTTTTGATACTTAAAACATTTGACAAGTGGCAGATTATAGGAGAGGGGACTAATGATCCTTCACCAAGATGCATGCAACTGATCTGGAGAAGACTTTGTGCCCGTTTGGACCTTGGAAGGGCTTCACAAGTGAATTAATTTGGCTATGTGAGGTGGGCCGGTGGGGCTCATGCACCCACAAAGCTTAATATTTGATAGAAATTCGAGAGAGCCATATTTTAGATCAGTGTTTCAAGACACGGACCAAATTTAGAACCGGTACTCAACCCAATTGTCTAACGATCGATCAATAATGTTTTCGATCGAATATATAGACCCGGTTCAAGCATCTCCATAAACCATAGATACGAGACGAGATCTGCTCCTCACACTCGGGTGCTTCATATGCACATCCACCGTGTATTGGGAATATCTCCCATAAATAATAACATAAGAGTATAGAAGATGTTCCCAATGCACGGTGGGAAGGTTTTGTTAGACAGTGTATGCCCTTAGATCCAATCAGTATGATGTACATTACGACATTTATTGTAAATGAATAAAGTACATATTTGATTCATGTTATTATGATATGCTTTCTGTATAATACCCTTAAATTGGACACATATGAGACTCGTGTTAGTTTAGAATCTTTACAACTATTAAATAGATTTAGGGAAATTTATCCTGCCAAGGCTGACACTGATGTACCGTCATGTTGGTTGGGGTGGCTTGTCTCAGCAGCCAGGGTGAGACCTGAGGTACATGCAGTGTGATTTTTCTTGAAACCCTGAACCGGACCAAAATTCCAGTATTGCCCTAGACCTTGGAGATAAATGGGCAAAACTGGAATACTACACTTGACCCCTAAACTTGATTATGATACTGCACTAGGCGTCGGATTGGGCTGTCTTTGATGTGTCAATCAGTGTGATCCTTAGAGAGGGTCAAAACCTGGGTATGTTGGGACAGTCCGAGAATTCATCTGAGTGGGTGATCATAGTGACAGGATCAACATCTTTGTTGGACAAAGTGAATGATCGGGGAATTGCACTCTCTCTGATGGAAACCTAAACTACTGGTAGTGGATTTCAAATGTGTTTGAAATTTGGTTTTGCAAAATATATTTATATAAAGATATACTTATATATATTATGGTTTCAAAATATTTACAAAAGGTTTTAATTCCCGGGATTCATGTGAGCAGAGAGTGCAACATTGTACCTTGCAGTTAAGGGAGAGGTCATTTTTTGTCGGGTAGTGTTTGATTATTAAGCGTTGAGAGGTTAAGTGTAAGACCATTGAGGATTATACCTGATGGGCTAATCTTGCATCTGCCTACAGTCCTTAGGCTTTCATAAGATGGTTGGACCCAAAGACCATTTAGTGTAAATGTTGGGCCCATTAAGAACCCATAGTGATGGACTCTGGGGTTCACTGTATTCAATAGTGAATTTGGTTAGGCTAAACCTGAAAGAATGGTAGGATCCATCCAATGGACGCCATAAAGGTTGCGGAATGGGTGGGTGAATTTCAAAAATTTCCTACCTTCTCCCAACTGGGAATCATATTCCCTAAATTTAGAATATATTATTCAAGGATCCTATTTGAACCATAATCAAACCAGATCTGTACCAAAAGGTAAATGGGGAGAATATACCTGATCCGGAGAAGCACTATCTCCCAAAGTTGGTGTTCACGCCCAAAGAACACTCCAAGATCCGTTCCTGCTGAAGATGACATAGCTGTGGATGGAACAGAACCAGTAGGGTGCGTCCTACACACAGGATCCTTCATAAGAATCCTCTGGAAGAACTAAACACTGTAACCTTTTCAGTCTTTCTTGCAAGACTGATGTCAAGAACAGATTTCTTGACTTTCTTTTCTTGCAAAGATCCAATCTTGCAATAGCAGATGGCGGCGGCAGGAGGAGAGAACCAAAACAAAAAAAAAAAACTGAACTGCTTTTTCTCTTTTCTGGAGAGTATGAGATCTTATCTGAAAATCGCAGAAGGTATCCCTTGTGTATCCAAAGGATGGTTCGAAATCTGATGTATTTTCTTTTTTTTTTCTCCTCTTTCCTTCTTGATTAAGAAACCTCTTAATCAGGAGTTATCCCAATCCAAATCAGTATCTGGATAGAGGATCATCTTAATCCTATCTGCAGATAAAGTTAGTTTACTCCTGATCTTATCAGGAGGTTACCAGATTCAAATCTGATTTGAATTTGGTCTCCCAGAGTGGATAAGGTTAAAAACCCCATCCTTTTCACTAACATTAATCTCAGATTCGCCCCATCTTTTGGGTGATCATATCAGCCCAGTTCGAAATGGGCTTTTGGCCCATTAAGTATTCAGTGTTTAATTAGTTTCCAATCTGCTGCCCAGTTGGGCTTCTTTGTATGGCGTGGGACCCAAGCATTGATCTACACACCAGCCACATGGGTTCGGCCCAGCCTTTAAAACAAGGCCCAACCGAATTCACTGAAAAGCTCAATGAACCCCTTGAGTCCATCGTATGGACCCTATGGGCCCAACACTTACATTAAGTGGTCCCTGGGCCAAGCCATCTTATAAAATCCCAGGGACTGTGGGCAGGTGCAAGATTAGCCCATCAGGTATTATCCTAAATGGTCTTACACTTAACCTCTCAGCCCTTAATGATCAAGCACTGCCCGACAAGAGAGGACCTCTCCCTCGGCTGCAAGGAACAGCGCCGCAGCTCCCTCTCATATGGATCCCGGGAATTAAAACCATTTGCAAACATTTTTGAAACCGTACATATAATATAAGTATATTAATTTTGCAAAACAAAATTCCAACGATTGAAATCAACTGCCGGCAGTTTGGTTTCCATCAGAGAGAGTGCATTCCCGATCATTACCCTTTGTCCGACAAAGTGGCTGATTCTGTCACTATGACCACCCACTCAGATGAATTCTCAAACTGCCCCAACATACCCAGGTTTTGATCCCCGCTAAGGATCTCACTGATTGGCATATCAAAGGCGGCCTGATCCAGCACCTAGTGAAGTGTCATAATCGAGTCTAGGGGTCAGGTGTAACTTTCCAGTTTTGCCCATCTATCTCCAAGGTCCAGGGCAAGACTGGAAATCTGGTCCGGTTCAAGGATTCAAGTAATCCCATACTGCATGTGCCTCGGGTCTTACCCTGATGGCTGAGACAGGACATCCCAACACTTGGTGGCACACCAGCATCAGCCTTGGCAGGATAAATCTCCCCAGACTTATCCAACGGCTGTGAACATTTAAAACTAACATGAATCTCTATAAATGTCCAGTTTTAGGGTTTTACACAGAATTAAACCAAACAACATGAATCAAAACATGCACTTTATTTATTTCCACTAAATAACAAGTACATCAAATCAGATTGAAGCTAAGGGCATACATAAACTGTCTAACAGCTCCCACTTGCACTTAGGTCCAATCTGATACAAGCCGGAGTCCCATACTTTCCACGTGTTTCTCAAACACCTTCTGTGTCAGTGGCTTAGTCAATGGGTCTGCCACATTGTCCGCTGATGCTACTTTCTGAATTAGGACGTCCCCTCTACCAACGATCTCCCGCAGTACATGGTACTTTCTCTCGATGTGCTTTGACTTCGAGTGAGCCCGAGGCTCTTTAGCCTGGGCGATCGCTCCATTGTTGTCACACAACAACGGGATGGGTGATGTGCTGGTTGGGATCGCTCCCAATTCGTTTATGAACTTCTTCATCCACACGGCTTCCTTGGCAGCTTCACTTGCGGCAATGTACTCGGCTTCGGTTGTGGAGTCTGCAGTGGACCCCTGTTTGCTGCTTTTCCAGCAAATAGCACACGATCCTATCGTGAAAACATACCCAGATGTAGACTTTCTATCATCTGGATCCGACTGGAAATCAGCATCGGTATACCCTAAAACTTGCAGTGAACTACCATCGAATACTAGACAAAACTCTTTTGTCCTTCGAAGGTATTTGAGTATGTTCTTCACAGCAGTCCAATGCTCCTGCCCTGGGTTTGCCTGGAATCTGCTTACGACACTCACCGCCTGAGCTATGTCCGGGCGAGTGCACAGCATGGCATACATGATGCTCCCTACGGTTGAGGCATAGGGAACGTCTCTCATGCTCTCAATCTCCTCAGAAGTCTTGGGAGACATCTTCTTGGAGAGAGTGACTTCGTGCCTGAAAGGAACGTTTCCTTTCTTGGAGTTTTCCATGCTGTATCTTTTGACAATTTTGTCAATATAAGCAGCCTGGGATAATCCAATTATCCGCTTCGATCTATCTCTATAGAGTCGAAGACCCAGTATGTACGAAGCTTCTCCAAGATCTTTCATGGAGAACTGCTGTGATAGCCATACCTTGACCGAAGTCAACATTCCTACATCATTCCCAATGAGTAGGATATCGTCCACGTACAAGACCAAAAAGGTGATCTTATCCCCACTGGATTTCCTGTAAACACAGGGTTCATCCGGATTCTGCTCAAAGTCAAACGTTTTGACTGCAGAATCAAAACAGATGTTCCAACTCCTAGAAGCCTGCTTAAGTCCATATATGGATCTATTAAGTTTACATACCATGTGTTCCTGACCAGCAGCAATGAAGCCTTGCGGTTGCTGCATGTAGATATCTTCACTAAGATCTCCATTCAGGAACACGCTGCTACAGCTAGCAGGATCCTAATGGATTTAAGCATGGCCACGAGCGAAAAGGTTTCCTCATAGTCGATGCCTTCTTTCTGAGTATACCCTTTCGCCACCCAACGAGCTTTAAAGGTCTCAATCCTGCCATCGGGGCCCTTCTTCCTCTTGTAGATCCATTTGCAACCAATTGCTTTTACCCCGGAGGGCGGATCCACTAGAGTCCAGACTCCGTTGGTCTCCATTGAGTCCATCTCAGCTCTCATGGCCTCCACCCACTTCTGGGAGTCTATGTCTAACATAGCTTCCGCGTAAGTCACGGGATCCTCTTCACTAGTCAAGGCTTCCACCAGGTAACTATCCTGGTCATAGCCATATCGGACTGGTGGTGTAGATACCCGGGTGGTTCTTCTAGGTCGGTCATTACCTGGATTTTGTGGGACATCTCCCACTGCTCCTGAGCTCTCCTCATCAAGAACTATTTCCTGACGATGAGTGTCCAGGATGTAATCAGTTTCTAAGAACTGGGCGTTTCGACTGCAGAACACTTTCTGCTCACTTGGGTCATAGAATAGATAACCCTCTGAATCCTTTGGGTAGCCTATAAACAGGCAACGGCTGGTTTTAGATTCCAACTTGTCCGCACTTGTTCTTTTAACGTGTGCAGGACAACCCCAAATCTTCAAGTGTCTTACACTTGGCTTCCTTCCGGTCCAAAGCTCATATGGAGTTTTCGGAACTGATTTGGTTGGAACCCGATTCAGCACGTAGATAGCAGTTTCTAATGTGTATCCCCAAAAGGATGTGGGTAATTGTGAGCATACGAGAAGTGACCGGACCATGTCCAACAAGGTCCTATTCCTCCTCTTTGAAACACCGTTGAGTTGAGGTGTAGCAGGAGGAGCTAGTTGTGACACTATCCCATTGTCCCTCAAGTAGTCCCTGAATTCGTCAGAGAGATACTCGCCACCTCGATCTGATCGAAGGGCCTTAATTTCTCTCCCTAACTGTTTCTCGACTTCCTGCCTGAACTCTTTGAACTTTTCAAATGACTCAGACTTATGTCTCATTAGGTACACGTAACCATATCGTGAAAAATCATCTGTAAATGTGATGAAATACACGTGTTGATTCCGTGTCCTAACACTCAGGGGACCACATACATCAGTATGTATTAGGTCAAGTGTGCCTTCAGATCTTTCAGGCTTACCGTCAAATGGCCGCTTAGACATCTTACCCTGAAGGCAAGGTTCACAAGTGGGAAGATTTTCTACGGTTAGAAAATCCAAAGGACCATCCTTTACCAGCCTTGTGATTCGGTCTATCGATATGGCCAAGTCGGTAATGCCAGAGGCACGTGGGACTTACTGTATCACGATTCCTTTTCTTGGGATTTTCGACCGACGTAGTTTCGGTTAAGTTAGTTTCCAGAGAAGGATGTAGAACATAGAGACCGTTCTCTAGTTCTCCACATGCGATGAATTTATTATTCCGTTTAACAGTAATCATATTACTAAAATAAACAGTATATCCATCAGCACACAGTTTTGAAACAGAAATTAAATTTCTTCTCAAGTTCTGTACATAAAGACAATCTTTAAGCACAAGTATTCCTTCTTTAAAAACTAATTCTACGGTTCCTATGGCCGCAGCTGCAACACTTGCAGTCGTTCCCAAGAACAATGTCACTTCACCTTCACTTAACCTTCTGCTAATTTTGAACCCCTGCAGTGAGTTACACGCATGAGTGGAAGCCCCGGAGTCAACACACCAGGACACTAAAGTAACTAACATATTAGTTTCTATGACACAAGTTTCGATGTTACCTTTCTTAGATTCCAGGTAGGCAGGACAATTCCTCTTCCAGTGGCCGGTCTGCTTGTAGAAGTGACAGACATCAGATGCCTTGTTCTTCTTCTGCTTCTTAGGTTTGGCAGCCTTCTTCTGAGGCTTCTTTGCCTTTCTCTTTTTCTTGCCCGATTTGTTAGCTTCAGCAAGCATAACCACAGGCTCATCCTTCTTGAGTAAATCCTCGGCTCTCTGCAACATATTGCTGAGTTCCTGGACACTGACATTCAGCTTATTCATATTGTAGTTCATAGTGAACGCATTGAAGGAAGAGGGCAAAGAATTTAGGATGGCATCCACTTGTGTGCCAAGATCTAGCCCGGATCCAAGGGCTTCAAGTTCGTTAATGTATCCCATCATCCGAAGACAATGGTCATGAACTTTCTGCCCTTTGGTCATCTGCGCGGTCATGAACAATTTCAGGACCTTCTGTCGAGTAGAACGGTTCTGCTCTTCATACATTGTCCTTAGACTGTCCAATATGTCCTTGGCTAGTTCGATCTGATCGAACTGCCTCTGTATTGAGTTGTCTAATGAGGCAATGACAAAGCAGTGGGCTAGGGAGTTCTTATCCTCCCAATCTTGGTAGTCCCTCCTACGGGCCTCAGAAGCCCTATCACCCGGACGTTCCGGGGCAGGATTTTTCACCACCTTGTCTAACTTTTCGGAAGTTATGACCAGCATAAGATTTCTGTACCAGTTGGCATAGTTTGGGCCCTTAAGCTTGTTATCGTCTAGAAGCTTTGCAAATTGACCGTTTGCCATTTTCTGATAAAACGGCAAAATCATTAGTCCACAACCTTAGTTTGATTCATGTTACCTACATAGATATGGCTTTTAATCTATGTTCCATTCCCATTTGTTCATCTCTGAGATTTCCCTCCTTTCTCAGCGACGGAGATGACGAAATGTCTCTGGAAATGTGGGAAATCACATGGGGTGCGTGAAGCCAACTGTTTCAGCTGTATAACCCCACCACCTTTCTGTAACGGATCATATCCACTCATCAAATGAGTTTCCCTTTGGCCTCTGTCAAACAAGGTTCAGAGCCGTTTTCAGGTAAACCTTTCTGTCCAGTGAGTGCACACCCATCATATTCAGGTTACGCCAAGGTACCGTGAGAGAGTTCCCATTTTCTGGTGAAGCCTCTCCCACATCGGTCTATGACGCCCCTATCATCTTATGAAACACTCTAACAGATCCAACAGCAAATGGATAGCCCAATTTTACGGTGCGTTTCCTCATTACTAAAGGACCTATCATTGTGCTAATGACGGAAGGCCTTTAGAGAGTCCATATTTGCCGGAGGGAACAAAATTACGCCCTATTTTTAATTTGCCGGAGGGAACAAAATTACGCCCTATTTTTAATTTAGGTCAAACCAGAGTGGCTCCCACTGACTTTCATAAAGTCAGATTTCTGGTGGGCCTTAATCGGCTAGGGGTTCCGTACGCATCCCTTTTCAGGGTTGTGGGGCCCACCAAGCAAAGAGGGGATCATCCAATGACCTCTAGGGACACCATGGCAATGATGTGCATTCAGCCATGGTGTGCGCAAGAGCCACTAACGAGTCATCATGGGCCAAGTACTTATGGCCCATGGTCGCAGCACATCAAACATCCAAACATCACATGTAAAGGAGGAATTGATCTAATCAATTAACTACTGTAAAGCCCATTGAACAGCCCATTTAAAATCCAAGTCATTAACAATTAATGTCTACTAGGTGTATGGGCTGAATCGCGGATAGCAGTTCGGCCCATACAGCTCATCTCACAATAATGGGCTTTTGCAGTTTTAACCCTTTAAAACTGGGCTTTACAGGTGGGCCGAATTAATCCCTGTAATTGAACATCAGATTAGGAACAATAAGTGTGAGAGAATTGGATTGAAAACAGCCCCTTTCGAACCCCAGATTCGGTCCAAACAGTTTTGGTCCAATCTAGTCCGAAATGGTCCAAAACTGATTTTCAATTCAAGAATTAATTATTGAAAGATCTGAAATTAATAGTTTTGATTTCAAACAAACACAAAACAATTATGGACTGTTCGCACCACCTGCAAAACAGAGGTTAATCACTAGGGTTGCAGTTTCATAAACTGCAAATCGCAGAAAGCGATTTCTCCATCTGCAAACCTCCAACGCCGCCTTCTTCTTCCTTCTTCTTTAATCAAGAAAAATAAAAACAGAAATCCTATTTCTATTAATTTATTACATTCTTGATCAAATCCTACACATTCAGTCTAGGAAAAATAAAAAAATTTATTTACAGACCGAATTGTATAAAATAAATAAAAGAAAAAGGGTGCGCAGACCATCTGCGCTAAAACTGCACTGCGATCTCCAGGTTTGAACAGTCCATTAAATCAAAATAAATAAAGAACAATTCTAAATAAAATTTTGGATTTAAAAAAAAATTAATTTCAGATCAATCGCCCTTAACAAGAACCAGTTTCTTGAAAAAGAAAACAATCTGCGCAAATCTTGAAAGAACACCTTCTATCCATCTGCGCAGGGTCAGATCTGATTTTCTTTTGGTTCAAGATTCGAACCTATGGCTCTGATACCACTGAAAGAATGGTAGGATCCATCCAATGGACGCCATAAAGGTTGCGGAATGGGTGGGTGAATTTCAAAAATTTCCTACCTTCTCCCAACTGGGAATCATATTCCCTAAATTTAGAATATATTATTCAAGGATCCTACTTGAACCATAATCAAACCAGCTCTGTACAAAAAGGTAAATGGGAGGAATATACCTGATCCGGAGAAGCACTATCTCCCAAAGTTGGTGTTCACGCCCAAAGAACGCTCCAAGATCCGTTCCTGCTGAAGATGACACAGCTGTGGATGGAACAGAACCAGCAGGGTGCGTCCTACACACAGGATCCTTCACAAGAATCCTCTGGAAGAACTAAACACTGTAACCTTTTCAGTCTTTCTTGCAAGACTGATGTCAAGAACAGATTTCTTGACTTTCTTTTCTTGCAAAGATCCAATCTTGCAATGGCAGATGGCGGCGGCAGGAGGAGAGAACCAAAACAAAAAAAAAAAAAAAACTGAACTGCTTTTTCTCTTTTCTGGAGAGTATGAGATCTTATCTGAAAATCGCATAAGGTATCCCTTGTGTATCCAAAGGATGGTTCGAAATCTGATGTATTTTTTTTTCTCCTCTTTCCTTCTTGATTAAGAAACCTCCTAATCAGGAGTTATCCCAATTCAAATCAGTATCTGGATAGAGGATCATCTTAATCCTATCTGCAGATAAAGTTAGTTTACTCCTGATCTTATCAGGAGGTTACCAGATTCAAATCTGATTTGAATTTGGTCTCCCAGAGTGGATAAGGTTAAAAGCCCCATCCTTTTCACTAACATTAATCTCAGATTCGCCCCATCTTTTGGGTGATCATATCAGCCCAGTTCGAAATGGGCTTTTGGCCCATTAAGTATTCAGTGTTTAATTAGTTTCCAATCTGCTGCCCAGTTGGGCTTCTTTGTATGGCGTGGGACCCAAGCATTGATCTACACACCAGCCACATGGGTTCGGCCCAGCCTTTAAAACAAGGCCCAGCCGAATTCACTGAAAAGCTCAATGAACCCCTTGAGTCCATCGTATGGACCCTATGGGCCCAACACTTACATTAAGTGGTCCCTGGGCCAAGCCATCTTATAAAAACCCAGGGACTGTGGGCAGGTGCAAGATTAGCCCATCAGGTATTATCCTAAATGGTCTTACACTTAACCTCTCAGCCCTTAATGATCAAGCACTGCCCGACAAGAGAGGACCTCTCCCTCGGCTGCAAGAAACAGCGCCGCACCTCCCTCTCACATGGATCCCGGGAATTAAAACCATTTGCAAACATTTTTGAAACCGTACATATAATATAAGTATATTAATTTTGCAAAACAAAATTCCAACGATTGAAATCAACTGCCGGCAGTTTGGTTTCCATCAGAGAGAGTGCATTCCCGATCATTACCCTTTGTCCGACAAAGTGGCTGATTCTGTCACTATGACCACCCACTCAGATGAATTCTCAAACTGCCCCAACATACCCAGGTTTTGATCCCTGCTAAGGATCTCACTGATTGGCATATCAAAGGCGGCCTGATCCAGCACCTAGTGAAGTGTCATAGTCGAGTCTAGGGGTCAGGTGTAACTTTCCAGTTTTGCCCATCTATCTCCAAGGTCCAGGGCAAGACTGGAAATCTGGTCCGGTTCAAGGATTCAAGTAATCCCATACTGCATGTGCCTCGGGTCTTACCCTGATGGCTGAGACAGGCCATCCCAACACTTGGTGGCACACCAGCATCAGCCTTGGCAGGATAAATCTCCCCAGACTTATCCAACGGCTATGAACATTTAAAACTAACATGAATCTCTATAAATGTCCAGTTTTAGGGTTTTACACAGAATTAAACCAAACAACATGAATCAAAACATGCACTTTATTTATTTCCACTAAATAACAAGTACATCAAATCAGATTGAAGCTAAGGGCATACATAAACTGTCTAACAAAACCCATGTGGCTGATGTGTAGATCAATGATAGGGTTCCACACCATACAAAGAGAACCAAACTAACTAGCATTAAAAAATGAAGTGAGCCTGAAAGCTTAATGGTCCTGAAGCCCATTTCAAAATATGTTAATTGGATTAATTAAATATGGGCGAATCTGGGTTTGGATCAGCAGATAAGGATAAGAGGATAACTCTTAACTATTCCTAAAGATTTGGATCAAGGAACTCCTAATTTGATTAGGAATAGTTAATCTTTATCTACGGATAAGATAAGGGTCTTTATCACTTAAAGAGTTCAGATCCAAATAAAGATTTTGATTAGGAAACTCCTAATCAAATTAGAAGGTTGTCTTTTTAAGGCAATAAATAGAGAGCATGATGAACCTAAAAAAGGCACACAACACAGAGAGAAGGCGACTTAGTTAGACTGGTCTTGCCTTTAATTCTTTTTATTCTTGCTCTTGCCGCCCTATCCTGTTCGATCTCCAATTCTTGGATCTGATCAAGATTTGATCTTGATATTGTTTCTTGTTAGAAGAAACAATTTTGAAGTTGTGCTCACTATCTCATTCGATTCTTATTGAAGAATCACAAGTTCTTAGTGAAAAACTACCTATTGATCCTGCCTCATCTAAGTTGTGTCATTTTAAGTAGAGGGAAGATTTAGTACACTTTTTGGGCGTGAAAACCTATGTTGGGAGGAGCATTCTTGCATGGATTCCGTATCAAGTATATCCCTCCCTATTCTTGGTTTTAGATTTGGCCCAATTTAATTATAAGAACGAATACTGAAAATATAGTTTTCTAAATTGGGAATAGGATTCCCGGATGACAATAAATAATTTTTTTTGAAATTTCGCCCAACCTTCATATAACGTTGGACCATCCATATGATACGTTCAAGTTTGTATTTGGTAAAGTCGGCTATAATTAACTCTAGCGACGAACTAGCATTAATTAAAAAACAAAGCCACAGCCGTTGTGCCACATGGAAAGCGTGGGCTTAGACAAAATGGTATCTCATGCCCACGTGCAAGCTAAGCTATGCAAAAATTTAAAATTGGCCAATAATAAGTATAACGAGAGAGCTAAGTGAAATTCAGGCGGCCGGCCGGAAGACATGGGGCAAGGCGACGAGATGGAATTGGAGGCTCAGGCTCAGATATGGAAATACATCTTCTCCTTTGTTGATTCCTTTACTCTGAGGTCTGCAGTTGAACTAGGAATCCCAGACATCATACATAGTCAGGGGCGTCCCATCACACTATCACAGCTCTCTGCATGTCTCCCGATCGATTATGCCAACCCAGATCGCTTGAATCGCTTAATGCGATATCTGGTGAGCATAGGAATCTTCAGTCGAGAACATGGTAGCGCTGATGATGAAGATGATCAAGAAGACAAGTTTGGACTAACTTGTCTATCAAAACTTCTAGTACGAAAGCTGGAGAACAATATGGTTCCATTCTCCATGTTGGACTTCAAGGTGTTAATGGAGCCATGGTATCACTTGACATGGAGCTTGGATGGCAGAGCAAGCGGCGTTACAGCATTTGAGAGAGTTTATGGGACAAAATTTTGGGATTATGCAGGGCAGGATCTGGAGTTTGGTGAGAAGCTGAATGAGGCCATGGCTTGTGATACAAGCTCAACGATGCCTACACTACTCCAACAATTCAATCAAGTGTTTGCAGACATGAGTTCAGTCGTAGATGTTGGTGGGGGGACTGGCACGGCTGCTATGGCCATAGCCAAGTCCTTTCCAAATGTGAAGTGCACCGTCTTTGACCATCCACATGTGGTAGTGGACGATCAATCAGACTCTGGTGGTGTGGCCAAGGTCTCCGGCGACATGTTCAACTTCATCCCTCGTGCAGATAATCTTCTATTAAAGGTTGGCGCGTGATTCTCTGTCTGTCTGTGCTGTCTCTATATTAATAATTATAATATCCTCTTTAATTTGTTGGTTGCAGTGGATCCTGCATAACTATGGAGACGAAGACTGTCTGGTTATCCTCAAACGGTGCAAGGAAGCACTGCCAGAAAGGGGAGGAGGAAAGGTTGTAATCGTTGAAACTGTGATGGAGGGTGATCACAATGATGAAACTGCAGCGGAGATCCATGATGATGAATTTACACCTTGTAGACTTATCATGGACATGGAAATGATGTTGCTGTTCGGGGGTAAAGAGAGGACTGCCAAAGAATGGCAGAGTCTGGTTGAACGAGCTGGGTTTAGGCGCTGCACAATGGAACGAATCAACTCATCTATGCACTCTCTAATTCAGGCCTATCCTTGACCTATTGACACTTGTTTATGTATGTAATCCATCATAATTAAATTTACTGAATGCTTTAGTTTAGAGGCTACATGCGGCAGCTGGACCATGGTGTTTACGTATCAGTTGTTTCCTTTGAAATGCAATGCAGGCCGCTGCCCCGGTTTATCCTCGAACAAGGCCATTACATTTACATGCATGGATGGCTCACCAACAATCCATGGACATCATTCTCTTTCACTTGATTACTGCCGTTACATCCGTTTGACAACTATATTAACTGCTCTCGATCAGTTGTTGTTGTTTAATTTTTAGTTTTTTTTCTTCTTCTTCGTTTTTTCCTTTCTTGTTTTTTAAGATAGTCATTCTGTGTCTCGGAACTATTAGAAAGTAAATCTTTTACCAGGTCTATTTGCTCATGAAATTGAAGTAATTACACATTAAGGTTTTGTTTGGATAAGTTCAAGATTTGTGCTTTTAAACCCCAAATTAAAGTACAAAACCCCACACTTGTATAAATAAACAGTGTCCTCGTTAGGTCAAAGACTATGTATTTGCGCACTGCATGACCAAGGCTTAAAGTATATGTGGGAATTGGAAACTTGATTTTAAGAGATCGTATCCGGATATACCTTGAATATTTATGTTTATCAGAGAAAAATCAAGATATACAAGATACTTCAAGTTGCCTCATCATGATATGCTGAATTCTTCTAATCTTTTTTTTTTCATAAATTTCTTTTCTATTGTTTTATGTGTTCATTAAGGTCACCTTTAGGGTCTTTGAAGAGAAATCTTTTTACTGATAGATATATGTACCCATCAGTAAAATTCCGGATTCCGACCATCAGCAAAAGTTTCTGTCGGTATATGTACCATTTTTGTAGGTAATATGCTTTCATTACTCACCAATACGGGGAGATACGGTGGAGAAATTAAGAAACACCCCATCATTGCTTACCATTCCCCATATCGGTTAAATATATTCAAAGATACAATACAATGCATTCCGTATTGGTTGTATTGTGTTGAAAATTTAAACCGTTCAATCCCAAATTCAGTGGTCAAGATGGCTTTTTATCTACCATAAGTCTGACAGCATTGGTACTGGATGCTTTTGTATCTGCACCACCATTTCTATGAACCATAAGCATATTACATCACTTTAACTTTGTTATTCCATTCAACCAAACAACCACCACCACCATATTGAAATTATCTTGATATGAAAATATGGTTATTAATGTAATATCAGATTGCTTGCTTCCTTGGATATGGAAGGGGTTGTCAAAATTGTACAAGGGTCCTTGCATGAGGTACCCCTAGCCTCAATTGTTTGAGTTCCTTCTCTTCTCACCTGTACAAAACACACACACACACTCTCTCTGATCAACCATTATGCAACTACAATTTTGGATGTGCTCATACAGAAGTTCCAGATTTCAGGTCCATGATCTCCTTGATCTGTAAAGCAACTTAAACTGTATTTTTCTATATATACATTAATTTAGTTGTATACAAACGTGCAGACAAATACATTTGGATATACATAAGAATGACAACAGGTAGGGTACCCGTGAAAATTGCCTTTCTTATTCCCGAACCCGTTTAGGTACCCTTGATCCTAAACCCATCCCAAACTTGTTTACCTTTTCCTCCCAATTTTTCAAATCCATTTAACCCATCCTGACCGGTCCCACCCGTGAAAATTGCCTTTCCTTATTGTTATCATTTTTTCAAATTTTAAAACCAAATTTAGTTACCTTAACTAATACCCATAATCAAACCAATTCTGAATTCTTTTGTCTCTATAATCTCAATTATCTATTTAAGAGACTTGTTTTGATGACTAATTTCTTAAGAGAATGTACTTTTTCTACTACAAATAACACCTTTATTTATTAAACTTTGTTCGTTTTAAATCTTGTAACCTTTTAATGAGATTTATAGTATTAGTTTGTTAAGCTATACATATATGTGTATATCAATGTTTCCTTGGGACATTCTGATGGGTTATACATCCCACTTTTATGGTGAAATTACACTTCACGTAAAGTCATAAACTATTAAAATACATTTTTCTTATGTATATATAGAGTTATTACAGCTGTAGATTATATAAAATTCATAAAGATAGATAGATAAACGGGTATCAGCGTTAAGTATAATTGATTTGGGTACTGAGTACCATAAGGTTAAAACCCAAACCCTATAGGGTTTTAATATAACATCCCAAACCCTATAGGATTTTGATAAACACATTCAACAAAACAGATCAAATACCCTAAAATTCCCATAAAATTGCCATCCCTAGACATACATCTTCATGCATACAAACGTGTTCAACCAATGTAGTGTGCATAAATGTTTATAAGTTCTTTTCCCTTGCTCTTCACAGTATGTTCAGGTGTGGTGAGTATGTTTGAAAACATGCAATAAAGAATAGCCCCTATTGTTATAGAAGTTTTTCTAAAATGGAAATCAGATACAAAACATTAGGTGCCGTGTGTATCACTAACTACTACTACATAGGGCAGAGGAGAAAATCCTACTCAAGAATTACAAAAAAAGTAGATGACTGAAGACTAAAAAAAAGCATCTTCAAGTTGATTATATGTAAGCTTATACATAAATAATTCAGAAACTTTTGGTTGCTTGTAAAGTATGAATTTCTTAAATATTACTTCTGATATTTTTTATAATTCTTCTTAAGTTTCTTCTCCTTTCTTCCTCTTGGAAAAGATGGTTTATTATGGTTGTGTTTCTTGATGCTTATAATCGATGCCTATTATTTCCATGTAAATTTGAACCATTTGTATTAATTGTTTTGCATTGCTCCCTTTTGTACAAATTAAGTGGTTCATTTTGTTTGTTTTCTTATTAATTCTATTCTTAAGCATAAATTAATGGCACCAAAAAATTGTTTAGTCTTATTATTCTACATAGAAGCAATCCCAAGAAAGGAGGAAGGGTCATGCTTCGATTAATAATTGTGCATTGAGGGGAGTTGTCAAAACTGAGAAGTTCATATACGTGCATAAGACTTACACACAAGAGTTGGACACTACTTTTAACCCAAAAGCTTAAGCCATTAGGCTGTCCCCTTACACCTCTCATTTCTTTCCAATATAGGACTCTACATTCCACACACTCACATATGCATCCCTTGAATAGAATCTATGATCATAAAGCTTGGAATACACCAATCAAGAGCCCTTTGCTGACCATAGGGGAGCCAACTATAGGGATCCCATTCCCATGGATGGCACCATCATGGGAGACTACTTGACCATGGGGAAGCCAACAAAGCCATGGGAATCACTAGTGCATCTGTCAACATTTGAGCCCAACCAAACTTTTGGCTAGTTCTGATACCATTGTTGTGCATTAAGGGGAGTTGCCAAAGCTCATATACCATTGTTTGTAGGAAATACACGCAAGAGCTAAACCCCACCAAACTTTTGGCTAGTTCTGATACCATTGTTGTGCATTAAGGGGAGTTGCCAAAGCTCATATACCATTGTTTGTAGGAAATACACGCAAGAGCTAAACCCCACCTCCTTTAACCTAAAAGTTTAAGCCACTAGGTTGTGAGTCGATTCTTGTATATAAGCAAGTCCCTTAAACCTCTTATTTCTTTCCAATGTGGGGGACTCTCATTCCATACACTCACGTGCATCCCAACAATAGTAAACATGCCTAAACATGTTTACCCAATAAATATTGCAAAATATGGAATCATAGCTGACTTCCCCAAAGCAATCGAGTTAATGCATTTATAAATAAAGATAAAGAGAAGTTGCACTTGATTTTATAATATAGATGATTCCCATGAAAGGTCATGGGCCACGTTATGTTACTAAGCTTCTCTACGGGAAGTATGGTCAAAACTAGTAGTAGGATTCTTGAAATACTAGTCATTGTAAGTATGGGAGAGCCTCTTAGAAAAGAGTCCTTCACCAAAAGCTGCAAAATTGGTGGTTTGTTGTTGATGCTATTCAACTTTCAACATCCACTGGGTTCTTAATATGGTCTGTTTTGATTGATAGGTATTGAATTGTGCCTTGATTTCTTTGTCGTGGCCCATTCCATGTTCCAACCTGCATTGATATGGGGCTGCTAGGCCCAATATGGACCTGATCCTTGAGATAACAAAAATGAAGAGCCAGCACCCAGGGGTTAAGAAAGTGTAAATCCTGCTCCACTCTTGTTTTGGATTTTATTTTTGATTACACTACAAAATAAAATGAAGAGCCACTCTCATGGGAGTGCAAATGGGCTGAATGTAAATTCTGGTTTACTATTGCTTTCTACAACGTGTCACACAGGGAGGAGGAGAGGCATTGTAGAGAGCCCCAACAGCACAGGTGCTGTCAAAAACATAAACTTGCCACATCATCATTTATGTAAAAAAAAAATGTTTGGCAGTGTCCATTTAAAAAAAAAAATGGGAATGCAATATGCCTAGAATAATTTCAGGCAGTGGGGCCTGATGATTTAGGCTTATTGCAGTGCACAGACATCCTACATTTTTGCGGTGGTTATTGAGAAACATGTACCAATTGAGCTTAAGACCAAAAAAGAAGTAGCCACTACTGATTCAAGCATTATTGGTAGTTCTTTGGCGTTGAGGAAGCACTGACACATCTCGATGGAGATCCAAGACAAATCATGCAGACAAAGTCATGATGGTGGACTCATGGCCTTCTGATGATCTTTCTTTAATTGGTATAAATAATCTGAATAAATCAAAAAAATTAAACGATTATGTTCAAGAATTCTTGAACACGTTACAAAGTCCATGAGCCTCAATCATCTCATATTCGCAGCAGCACTGGACATTGCAGTAGCAACACAGACCAGTTGCCTTCTTTCCTTTCTCTGGAGTACACGCAACTTAGGAGATTTTGGCTTTGTTGTTTCTTTGCATGATCTGTGTGCAAAACACAAATCAATTAGCAATGAAGAAAATTTAGACAATAAACATGGTTGTTGTTAAAAAGATCGCTTACTTTTGTGGATGGAAGGGATTATCAAAATTTGGCAGCGGTATTGCATGGGGTACCATGGTCCTCCTCAATTGCTTGAGTGCCTTCTCTTCTTCCATCTGTAAAACACATACATCATCATCATCATCATCACAATAATAATAATAATAATAATAATAATATGAGAATTACAGTTGCTATTACCATTTTAGCAGATTCATACTCCTCCCTGTACCTCTTGTACATCATTTCTTTCTCCTTGATCTGCAAATATTGGCAAACTTATGATTCAATTGTTCAGATATGTCCAATTTCTTAAGTATATGTATTTTTTTTCTACATGTTGACGGTTTACCCAAGTAAAGACAAGGAGCTTTTTTCTATTACCTTCTTGTCAAATTCTTCTCTACCAACAGCCCTATGATCAACATGGAGTGCAAACCCCTGCACCTGTGTGAGGGGTTTCCGCACCTTCTCAGGAAGTGGAAGTGGATCACTGCATATTCATCCATGAGACAAGTTACAAATCTACTTTCTTTGGTAAAAGTACTTGTAGGAGAATTTATATAAGACTGAAACTCATTCAAATCTTACTCTTTCATGATTGGTTGTGCCTTGAAAATCCTCATCTGAGCTTCTTCTTTCTCCTTCATCTGTTTTTCTTCCATCTCTCTTTGTAATTCCTCCTCATGCCTTGCAAGACTTTCTAATTGGAAAGGTTCTGGCTTAGTGCATGGTTTTGGCTCAGGCTTTGGTGGTATCTGGCATAAGAAACAATTATGTTGCGTAATCTTAAGCTAAAAAAATGTGAAGAAAGGAAGACAACAAGGAAAGCAAATATATTTTGTTACCACTGGATAGTCAGTAGTGTAAGGGTATGGCATAGCCTTTGGGATTCTAGCCTTCTCCTCTTCCCACTGTTTCTCTAAAAGTTCCTGTTTAAACTCCCTCTCCTTATCTGCTCCACGTTCCTATTAAATGGAAAATAGAACATAAAGAAGTAAATCATCAAGTCTGCAGTAAGATTGTCTGTAGGAGGGAGCTGTAATGTAACATAAAAAAGAGTAAATCATCTAGTCTGCAGTAAAATTGTCTGTGGGGAGGAGGTGTAAGGTAGGTGAAGATGGATGATTTACCTCTGTGTGGAGATGGAATGGATTTGGTGTGGTCAGTTTTGGAATTTGATTTTCATGGCTAGGTTCTGAATTCAAAGAAAGCTGTAAAACATAAATAACAGGTCAGTAACCGTACAATGAGGAAAAAAAGAAACATCTTTCTGTATTGGAAGCACCTACCTTGTTAAAGAGATCAATGACTGCAGATGCTGGTGGTATCCGTTCATCAGTTGCAAAATGGAACTCCTGAGGTTTCGTTACATTGCGCTTTGGATTGCAGAATATGCCTAAATCTCCTTTGCTTTCAAATATCTGAAGAAACATTATTTCGAGTGTTCATTGGGCACAATCAACCATGGATATAGTATTCTAAACAAAATGCCATTACAAGTGTTACCTTTTTATTAAATGGTCTTGCCTTGAACTTTGGCATCTTTTCAAGTTCTTCTTTCTCTAATTCTTGGGAACTCTTAACCCTGTGACAGTAATGCTCTCCAATCAGTGATACAGATTCTTTTCTGATCAAAAGATATCAAAAATATTGGGAAAGAAGAAACGGATACTCAAAAATCAGAACTTACTTTGGTGGCCTAGCTCGTAACGATGTCTCAAGATGAGGAGTCCTAGGTAAAGTGAGTTTATGGGGTCTGTCCAGATTCTGTAAAACAAGGTTACTATTAATTTCCCAATATAAACATGCTAGAGCACCATGGTTACAAAAACAAAATGAGTTTAACAAAATAAGAATTCTTTTCTTAACCTGACAAGAAGATTCAGTTGAGGATACAACTGTTGATGTTTCAGCATGCTGGTTTGCTCTCTCCATTGTCTTCAAATGAAACTCCTGATAAATTTTCAAGTGTTAGTGTAATTAACATTAGTGTTTTTGTTCTAATCATCCTCCTATATTTCAAAATCTAGTTACCTGAAACTCTGGTAGTTGAGGGGTGCTTCTTGGCAATGCAGGCAGAGTTGGTGCTTGCAGGATCTAAACAAAGAGTATATGTAAATGAATATTCAACCAATTAGAGAGCATAAATCTGAATATATAAATAAAAATAATACAATCAAGAATTATGAGCAAGAAGCTGACTTTTTTGTTTACAGGCCGGGCCTTAAACTTTGGAATGTTTGCCATCATTTCTTCCTCGAGCTCTTCTGTACTCTTCACCCTTGTTGGACGAATCCGATTGGCTGTTTCGAATTCTGGTTCCTTGGGCCTTGTCAAAGTCAGTTTTGGCTTTCTTTGAATGATAGAACCAGCATCGTCCTATAATATAACATCCGCAAAATTTAGCTAAACATTGTATGATCCAATATAAAGGAAAATTAAAAGAGAAGAGGAATCCTGTTACATGGGATATGCTGCTGCTACGTGGAATCTCCATAACTCTTGTGTTAGACTGGAATTTCTTCATCATTTCTGCCATTGAAACAAAAGGGGTAGCCACTTCTCGAACATAGATCTAAACAAATATAAGAACAAGTTAGTTGAGTCAGTAAACAATAGACGATTTTGACTTTACAATCTAAGACAACTTGATTATAATGCAGACCTTTCTGTCCCCTTTACAAGTTTTAGTCGTTGAGGAGCGTAAGTTACTATCTCCACCAATTAAAGTTGCTCTTGACTTGTGAGGGAGATTCTGGGGTTTGATACTAAGAATCTGAATTTTAAATAATAAATCAGTTACCTTTAAGAATACTCCTTGACAATTCGTCCATAGAAATTGCAGATTAAGAAACAAAATAGAAAAAAAAAAGAAGATGAGAACAGTTGCAACAATAACCTGTCTAGATCTTCCACCTTCTAGCCTCTGTTTCTTAATTGCTTGGTTTTCTTGGGCGAAATCTGGTGCTGAAGCAGTGCTCTTGGCCTTTGTGACACTGCAAATTCGGAATGAGTGGTAGAATTAGATAGATAGTGGTTAAGAAATTGGAAATAACCACCACAAGGCAATATAGAATACCAACCTTCTAGAACTAGCTGGTTTTACATTTTTAGCGTGTGGTAACTGGGATTGATCTTTATGTTTTAGGGCAGATGGATTTCTAACTAAGCTAGCTATCTTTTTGGCTGTCAAATTCTTCTTTGAATTCGCGGTCAGTGGTTCTGCTTTCTTACATATTGTCTGTGGTTTGGGAGTACAGGCTTCTGAACCTGTTGAAAAACTCAAGAAATTAAAATTGTGATCCCATTAAAAATTCTGGGAGAAATGTAATTGCTCAAAAAAATTATGAATTACCTTGGATGACAGAGGCCACAGAGGAAGTAGTCTCATTGGCACAGTCTTTTGTGGTCTCCTTACTTGTAGACTTAGTTCCAGTCAGAATACTGAAATCAACAGCAAGCCAGAACCAGAGTAAGAGATACGAATTAAATTAACAATTCAATTCCTCTATTCTAAGTAGTTTCAGGATAAATATAATTTGGCAATAACAGAGAACAAACCCTCCACTATTCTGAGTGCTGCTTACACCATTCTTGTCTTCACTAATCTGCTCAGCAAGAGGAATCAAATCAAGTGAAAGATGTTAGAGGAGTTGAAGAACTAGAAAGCAATTGAAGTCTGTGTGCATTGCTTCCGTTATTAATCTGAGTACCTGTTCAATGTGGCATGTTTTACTTTCTTCCTCAAGCTGATGGGTCTCGTCTTTTCCTTTTGCAGTTGGCTCAGTGATGAACTCGGTATTGTTTGCTTCCTTGGCTGGTACCGAAGTTGTATCTTCAGTGGGAGTGGAGGTAGTTGTAGTGTCTGATGATGGTCCCGAAACCTAAACCAGCATACAAAAGAGTGATCAGTTGTTCCTTCACTCATCCCTATCGGTAAAAAGTGATCAGAAACTTTAAGAATCTTCAAGGATTTAGTTTCAATGTAGAGGAGGAAGATTTTACCTTCTGAGAATTGTCTTCATTACTAAGATCACAGAGGGTTTCAATTTGAATGGATCTACCCGTTTTGATTCTTGGCATGAAAGCTGCATTAATTAATCCAGAAAGATTAAAACCTACCAGGAGGAACTGAAATTGCAAATAAGACTATGAAAGATCACATTCTCCGGTTGAATTTCGTTTTCATGCTTGGAACAAGGTCGGCGGGGGATAACATGAAGAAAATTCATTCACTTCTTCCTTAAGAAATATAGAAATATTTCTCCAAGCATCCATTCTTGTCAAAAAGGCTCATGACTCCCTTCTCAGCAGAAACTAAGAAAGTTGAACAAGAAAAGAAAACATACGCGAGGGGGCATAGCTTAGCGCGGTCTCAAACCAAAGCTCTGCATTTCGCATCTCCTCTTCAGATTCGCCGTTAATAAAATCATAGAAACGAGGCGCAGAGAACTCGTAGGTCTCGTCTATCATGGCGTTCAGGTCTTCTACTGCCATTGATGGATCGAGTGCAGAGTAAGTTTTGATGGATGAAGGATTTCGCGGAGAGGGAGCGGAAACAGGAACGGAGCGGGAAGAGGAAAAACGGTCAGCTTCTTGGAAGTTTCTATTTCGGAGGTTGAAGAGACGAAAGTATCAAACGTTACAATGCCAACGGTCAAATATTTGAAAAGGGGGCCAACCCACACAAACGGCGTTAAGGAGGAAGGCGTCAAAGCGACTCTGCTTAGAGGTCTGTCTTTATAACGGCTATATCTGACGGTCCGAACGCTCCCCGAATATTTCATTCGTGTAAATAGACGAAAAGGCCCTCTAATAAACTGGTTGCCTTGTCATTCGTTATATTGAATCATTATGAAAATGGCTTAAAAATTTAGCTGCTTGATGTATAGATTTTTTGGTTGACTGTTGACCAAACTTTAGAAACACAAGGATATATTTAGAAATTAATATATATATATATATATATATATATATATATATCCATTAAAACTTTGGTAAATCTGAAAAAATATATTATTTGAAAGTTGAAATAAATAAGGCTCTGTTTGGACAAGCTTTTATTTTGAGCTTTGGGTTGTGAAAAACTAAAATTGGGCAAAATAATGTATGTGTTTGGTTCCGTTTATGTTTATTGAATAAACGTTTGTAGTTTATTTGCTGATAAAACTATGAAATGCAATAATTGCAACTGTTTATGACAACTAGGCGTTACACCATCGTAATAGTAAATAAACGTCTGGTCATTTGTGGAAGCTTTAAAAAATAACTTTCACAAACGGCTGACATGCACAAAATCCAAAATTCACTTTTTACATTTTCGATGCATGCAAAAGAGCAAGAGAGAGAAAATGCTGAGATGGTGCCTATGTGGCACCGCCAATAAACATTTACTAAATAAACGTAAACGGAACCAAACACCCTGAATATTGTGAGCATTTTGGTAAAAGGTTGATTTTAATAGTCATGATGATCTAAAAGCCATAACACTTTTTTGCCTAATGCCTGAAATTTGGGCTTTAAAAGAGCAAAACCTGAAACTTGGGCAAGGTTAGCCCAAAAGTTGGGTTAGGGATAGGGTTGAAAACATGGACCTGACTTCACTTGTTTGTATGTACATAAGAAGTGATCTTTTTCAACTTAAAGGAAGATATGATACATTTGTTTGTATGTACCTGACTTCACTTGTTTGTATGTACAACTGTATATCAAAGGTATAATTTCACAAAAAAAAAAATGTATCAAAGGTATACATCATTGATATGATACATTTGATTGGTATTCAAGGTTGCCAATACGGGAGAAGATTTAAAATATGCATGTATTGTCTATGCCTTAGAAGACCAATATAAACCTCATTATTATTTAAAAGGCATGGAGCCAATAGGTCAGAGGCCGGACTATGAAAAGAAGGCTTAGGTGACATTTGATAAATCTGAAATTTTAGATCAAAAAAGTTAAAAAGGTATTTTTTGTGTCTGAAATCTGAAAAGAAGCATATGTGCTTTCTTTACTTTTTAGAGGCTCTAAATTCATAAGTTTGTTTGTTTTGGATCAATCCTTTACCATCTGAAATTTATTGGTTTTACTATTTTACCCCTAGAACATACTATTTGGAAATGTTGAGTTAAATTTGCATTATCTCATAAAAAATAATTTTCAACCTGAAAATAACATTGAAAAATTACAAATAAAAATAATAAATAAATAAATATTAATTATTAATTATTAATTAATAAATGAAATGATTAAAATTAAAAAATAATTAATGACTATAAAAATATTAAAATAATTAATAATTAGTAATGTTTAATAAAAATAATTATTAAATATTAAATATTAATAATTAATAAAAATAATTCATAATTAATAATAATATAATTATTACTACTCATTGAACTGCCGCCGCAAGTTGTAGTGGCGGTGGTGAGAAGATATGAGGGGGAGAGAGAGAGTGTGTGTGTGAGAGAGAGAGAGAGTGAGTTAGTGAGTAAGTGAGTAACAGTGAGAGCGAGAGTGAGAGAGAGTGAGAGTGAAAGCAAGAGAGAGACAAGGAACCGCCGCCGCTGCAACTTGTAGTGATGGTGGCGAGAAGATAGGGGAGAGAGAGAGAGAGAAGGAACCGTTGTTGTTGCAACTTGCAGCAATAGTGGCGGGAAGACATGGGGCAGAGAGAGAGAGAGAGAGAGAGAGAGAGAGAGAGAAGGAACCGCTACCATTGCAACTTGTAGTGGTGGCGATAGGAAGACAGGGGAGAGAGAGAGAGAGAGAGAGACAAAGAGCGAGAGAGAAGGAATCGCTGCCGCTGCAAGTTGCAGTGGTGGTGGTGGTGGGAATACAAGACAGAGAGAGAGCGCAGCGGCAATGGTGGTGGTAGATCTTCGTTAGGTTGCAGTGAGGGTTCAAATCGAGTTACATGAAGGACAAAAACATGTAATATTAAAATTTCTTTGTGGGAATTTATGTCTTTTACGCACCTCTCAATTACGTTTGAGTGCATTAAGCAGCCTCTCCACCTCTTAGAAATTAAGATCTGAAATCCAATTACAGATTTGTAATAAGAGGGCATATCAAACGAAGGTGGCATTTGAAAAGCAACGTTTTTAGATTCAGACATTTGAAAAGTTAAATCAAACGCCACCTTAACCTCAATAGCCTCACACCCCACTAGCAAGGCTTAGGCCTTGAGTTATTTGAGGCTTACGCCTTTGGGCCTTTGGCCTTCAACTGTTTAGCATACTAATGTTAAATATGATGGTTTATATAGGGGTAGAAATTTAAGAAAAAATAATGCTTTGTTTTGTAAAGATTGGCATATTGAACAAATAAATAAACATACAAATAACAAATAAATGTGTAAGAAAATAACTTGCCTTATTGTTCATAATCTATATTGCTCATACTTTATTCTTACCCACTTGCCCACTCACCCCATACTTGATGATCTATTTTGCATCACATAGGTGGTCATTCTTCAATAATGCATACAAGTGCAAGAAGTGAAACAAGAACGCTTTATTCTTAAATATTTTTGATTCATAACCTTGAATTGAAAGGTTTGATTATATGGCTTTGTTCTACTGTTTAGATTTTAGGGGAAAAACTATTATTTTAAGATTCTAACCATACAAGGTTCAAAGTATCAATATGATATGCCATCGTATCTTGGGGGTACCAATACCCATTTTGAAGGCATTTAAAAAACTCTTTTTTAACATAAAACTAACCATGCTTTTGGTCCAAATTTTGAAAAAAACAAAGATGTGCATGGTTCAAAGTGTTGATATTCGATACACCCCTTTCGACGTACTAGATGTATTGATACTAATTTTGTGTCTAATATATCAAACAAGCCATATAAGATCTTAATTTTATATTTTTCATTTCTTTATTGTTTATAAATTATATCCTTGTTTTTTTATTCGAGGCACACATCAAAATGCCTTGAGGCTTACACGTCGCCTCTAAGAGACCCAATCACCTTGCCTCCACCTTTAGACCTTAAAAACCTTGGGCTCTAGTGTAGCAGGTTGTGCCAATACGGCCCATAAAGGTTGAGGGCGGGGTCCAACACGAGCTTGGGCTCGTGGCCCACAAGCCCTGGTTCATGTTCTTCATTTCCTTTCTCTTTTTGTTTTCACTATAAAAATTAAAAACTCAAAAAACAAAAAAAAAATAAAGGAAAAAATGACAAATTCAATGATTGTAAGTTGTAACAACAATTTAAAAAGATCATCTTAAACTTTTATTCCATATGAATAATCAATTCATACAATAAATATATAGAGTGATTAAATAAAATTGAAAAAAATTACAATGAAATTGGAAAAGTGCTATAACAAAATAGAACGTAAAAATTTACAATGAAGTTGAAAAAAAATTACAAACAACTTACAAGGTACAAATAAATTTGATGAAAATCTCAAATTTTAAAATAATCTTTTTTTTTCCAACTCCCACTAAGTGGTGATACATTGGATGGCATGTCATGTCCTCTTTTTATCTTACGGTCTATCTTTTGCATCAAAAACACTATAGGGGTGAGTAGATCACGTGCCATAGTGGCAAGCATAGGATAATTATTTTGCTATGCTTTCCACCATGCTAAAATATTAAAATTTTCTATGTTGGACATCTAACAATTTGCTAGATGTCTTCTCAAATGGTTAGTGCCCAAACTACTAATACTTTGATAGTAAAAGTCACATTTTCATGATTTATTGCAAATTACTCTCATGCCCTTTTCCGGTACATCCTTCATGGTAAAATAATTCCAAACATCATTAGTTTGCTTTCTTGGTACCCTAAAATTACTAGGGCCAGCATTGAATTGGATTTGAGAGGGGGTCTAATAGGAACCAACCATTTTATTAAATATTAAAACCTAAAATTTATATAAAAAAATTCAACTAACTTGGTAGTTGTACTTCAGCCCTTGGAGTCTGGTTGTTGATTTGATATTCTAACTTGAATGCAAACATTTTAAGCATCCCAAATTGCCAACTTCAACTTGAGACAGTTGATTAAGCCTTCCTTTTTGTTGAAACTAAAAGAAAAAAAAAGAAAGAGTATATGTGAGTAGACTATAGAGTAGTATGGGAGTATAGTATGAGAGTGAGAATGGGAGATTGTATTTGATTGAATGAGAATAATTGTTGTTGTGATGAAAATGAGTAAGGGCTAGATTATTTATAGGGATTAGAAAAATTGAATTAACCAAAATACCCTCATAAACTAGTGGTTTATAGTTGTTAAGAAGGGTATTTTAGTCATTTACAAAAGTATTTATCACTTTACTTGAAAGTCCCCCATAAACTAGCTATTTATAGCTATTAGGGGGCATTTTACATTTTTTGCATCCCTTTGGTAAAATACACAAATACCCACCCAAATAGTTGTTTAAGTTGTTGGGGGGGTATTATTGCCATTATACCCCCTTATAATGGCTATACATGGCATATCCCGGGCCGTAGGCCATGCTATGCCTAGCACTGACATGAGTCGTGGCCATACCATGGCTGGTCTAACTTGTTTTACACCTTTGCTACAAGTTGGTTAACAATTGGTTGTAGCGAAGACTTGAGATTGAATCCAGCCTACGCTAGGGTTTTTTTTTTCTTGTGGGGGGGCTTATGTATTGGCAGAACTTTGAAAAATCAAGCACCAAATTGTTTATCACTGTTAACAGTATTTGAAAATCCGATTTCAAATTCGAGATTCGATATAATCGAATCAAATTCGAATAATTTGAATATCCAATTGGTCGAATTTGGATATCCTATTCATACCGAATAGCTAATCGGATTTGAATTCGGATATGACCTGATTCGATTCGATAAATATCTGAATTCGATCAATTATTAAATTATTATATATAATATATAAAATTTTTAAATGTTTTATATAATGTATATATATAATAATAAAAGTATATAAATAATTTATATATTTATATACTTTATATAAATAAAATATTTATTAATTACCTAAAACAATTAATTAGTCAAATTTGAATCAAATTGAATATTCAAATATATAATCCAATTTAAATTCGAATATTAATTTTCAATATCCGTTGGATATCGAATTTTTTAATCGGATTCGAATTCGGATATTGCCTGATCCAATTCAAATTCGATCTATTTACACCCCTATTTATCACTTCTATGATTCTTGGACTCAGGGTCTATTACCCACACAACCCACAAGCAGCAAATTGCTTATCACTTCTATGATTCTTGGACTCAGGGTCTGTTACCCACACAACCCACAAGCAGCAAATTGCTTATCACTTCTATGATTCTTGGACTCAGGGTCTGTTACCCACACAACCCACAAGCAGCAAATTTCTTATCACTTCTATGATTCTTGTATATTGTTATTCATGGCAAGATGTTCCCAATGTGTGGCTATAATGTATTGTGGGTAGCAGATCTCAGCAAAATTCTGGCTGATCGGTTATAAGTAAGGGTGTCAATGGACCAGTTTTGGATTGGACTCCGTCCAGTCCAAAATCAATTTAGGCAGATTGGATGGACAACAAGACATATTGAATTGGACCAATCCAGTCCAAAATATTATTTATTAGATTGGATTGGACCTGATCCATCAGTAACAAATTTATATTGGATTGGGTTGGATTAAGCCAATATCTGGTCCATTGATATAAGATAAGAATATATGTGTCAATGGACCGGGTTTGGGCTGAAACCAGTCTAAATCAAAATGAATTTAAACAGATTGGACAGTCCAGACATTGAATTGGACCAGTCCAAATTGGTTCAAAACATTCATTGGATTGGATTGGACCTAAATGGACTCACATTGGACTGGGTCGGATTAGACCAAATCCAATCCAATTGACGCCCCTACTTATGAGTTTTCTTTTTTTAATATCATAATTCCACGTGGTTTAAAAAGGACTCTATTTTTCCACAAAAAATAAGAACTATTCAAAATTGCTTTCATAAAAAGCGGCTCAAATTTTAAAACTTTAAAATTTAAAAATTTAAAAATTATATTCTTCTATCTTTCCTCACTCTGTTCATCTTTCCCTCCTATTCTCATCACTTGCATCATGTGCCACCCATGACTCAACTAGTAATGCGTGTAGAAGAGAATTGTTTATAGTTGCCCATATTCAATTCATTTTAAAGTTATTTTATATGATTACATCAAAATAAGCTTATCCATTAACCAAGTCAACATGTCTAAGAATCAGGTCTGATTTGAGCCTGACAGCATGCCACTGTGAATCTTGATCAGGTACATGAACCAAAGAGAACTAGGAGTGTAACTTGAACGGGCTCGGGTTGAGCTTTTGTTATATTTTGAATGGGCTTGGCTTAAAGGCCTGAGCCCAATGTAGTTGAAGTGTTTTGAATCCATCATAAGAACGATTGCTGAATTGGCAAACGGATAGAAAGAGCCACTGAGAAGTTGGGATTTGGGAACATGGATTCTACCAATAGCCTGTCAGTTGTAGTGGTCTTGAAGTAGTAACTAGTAAGCAGGTCTCTTATCCCCTGCAATGGCCAGTTGGACCCAGCCTAGGGGATCCATGTTTGCCACTTGCCAGTAACTGGATGCTCATGCTCCTTGGATTGGAATATCCTGTTCCTTTGAACCCCAATGGATTTTGGGAGTCATTGATTGTCCCTCAAGTAACTGTATTAGTGAATCCTGTTCACCATTCTACAGAGAAGCCAGCAAAATTATTTTTATACCCACCACCCACTAAGAAAATGAACCACAAATGTTCATTCACAGTGCTTCATCCTGCTTAATTGAACCAGACTCTGGACTCATTTGTTCACAAGACAAGCCCAATTGAGAGCATGTAAACTACAATTATAGTTGCTCATCCAACCAGTAGTATTTTCAATGCATTTACACTTACAAAGACTGTTACAATCCATGCGGATTTCTACCACTAACAAGACAAACAACAATACCATGAAAACCTTTACAAGGACAAAGAAGAGGGATAATTGGGTTTCCTTCTTATTTCTGAAGCACAGCTTTGTCAAAAAAAAAAGAAGTCCAAACCAAAAGGATTAGCTAGTGGAACCTCACAACTATGCAGGAAATATCATCCTTGCTTTTCCTAGAAAGAGCCTCTTCAGTCAGACGCTTGGCTGCCAATTGGGCATCCTTTGTCTGTTCAATAGCATCCACAGCCTCTTGGTTTGACATAACCTAGGGAAACATTGCGAGATAAGTCAGAAACCATGAATTATAATCTTAATTCAAATATTATAAAAGAAAGGAGAGGCAATGAAATAGAAAATGGCTTGTTAAACGCCTGGATCCTTCACCTTCTTAGTCCCATATAATTAAAAATTTTTCTTTCTATTTTTCTCCAACCATAAAATTAAAAAAATGAATGAAAATGGTACTTTTAAACAAGACCAACCTTCCATAACCCATCACTTGCAAATATAGCAAACTCTGTGTCATCCTCAATTATCTCTGTCACAACATCTGGTTCTGAACTGAGGTGGCCCTTCAAGCTTTTATCACCAAATGCCCTTGCCACCGCAAGCTGTCCATCAACTCGCGGGACATCTCCTGAACCCATAAAAAGTAGAAATTATAGTCCTATGGGCAAACTTAGAACAGTAATGATATGACACTACAGATTACTCTAGAGTCTAGACTAGACAAGCTTATCTACTGTCTTCACTACTAATACCAATTTGTTTTCCAAAAATTACATCAATACAAACATCAATTAAAAAAGAATGGAAATTTTGCAGATTCAGCACACTGTTGAGGGAGGCAGGGAGTAAACAACATAATTCTGATTACCTGGAATATTTGTCACAAACCCCCCTCTTCTCTCAATGATTTTTCGCTCCCTACTTGGCTCATGATCAACTGACAGCTGTTTGGCTACACCATTCTTGCAGATCACAGCTCGAGAATCTCCAATATTTGCTACCACCAGTTTCTTACCATTGATTAATATTGCAGTAACTGCAGTTGAACCTCCTCTTCCCAAATCACCTGATCTCTCTAAAATCACAGAGTCAGTTTTGGAATATGCGTTCTTGATTGCAGTCTCTGTTTCAGTCCAGAAGTCAGGCTGATTTCAGAAAGACAAGAGACAATGATGTAAGGTCACAATATATTCATAAAGTAAAACTTCAATGAAAGGGTTGGTGTTATGATAGCAACACAATAGAATTATCCATCAATAAATAAGAACAGGAAAGGGAATACTAGTATATTGCCTCTTCTAGAATATTGTCAAAAAGGTGGGAACGCAGGTAGTTTGGAACATTATGACCCGAATGACCATCAAATATTGCAAATAACCCCAATTCATTGTCATGTACTTTCTTATATTCTGCAACAACATAATCTTCCATGGCATGATTTGATTTTCCCTTAACCAAGTGGAAACCATGTGTAATGTGCCTTCCAGACATCTTGCTCTTGCCTTTCCCTGTATCTGATGCAGATGAACCGAAACCAGCTTTTACCTATGTGAAATATAGTAAGCCAAAGAAACCAGTGAAACAAGTGAGATTCGGTTAAAGATGTTATGCATTACTAATTGCAAAAATATTAACATTGGTAAAATCCATGCATCAATTTGCTATCAAAAAGAGATTAATGATTAACTCCTTCAGGAGTAAATGCAGCCAGATTTACAGTTCCTTATAAAAAAAGAAATCAACCAAGTTTATTAGCATTTTCAGCAAAAACTATCAGTTAAGCCAACCATTATTCTCTCATTTTAAGTCTCCATAAAAGAGTTTATTTACTGATGAGATGATCTGCATGGTTTCCCAGTTAGCTGTAATTAACTTACACTAATATTGGTTAGTAGTTACTGCTTTTGCCCATCAGTTTGGTTCTACATTTCTTGTTGATGCTCCTCCTTGGCTGTGTTTGCTTTCAGTGCAATTTTGTTTGCACTAGTACAAATGCATGGGAGTGCAAATGCAAAGAATGCAAATTCTGGTTTAATTTGGTTTTGGGTTTTACTTTATCTTTCTTCACGTCTTGTTTTACTTCATTTGTACTGCAATCAAACAAAATAAGGTAAATTTTGAAATAAAAATAAATCATAATTTGCACTACAATGGCTTTGCATCAATGCAAATAAATTCGCATTGCAACCAAACACATTTAAGACCAGATTCTTTAGTTCTCATACGTGGAGTCTTACCTCTTCACTAATTCTAAATTAGTAACTGACCTGTTTAACGTCCCAGAAAGCATGAAGTTTAATTTGTTCCAAAGAATAAATCTAATCCTCTTGATTTGTATTTATCCATATACAAAACTTCACTAGAGCCCTTTGTTTATCTTAACTTAAAGAAGTTTAATTTTCCTATAAGGTACCTGATATGGCCTTCTCCAATTAGAGTTTTAATTATTTCTCTAGTTGCATTCTACCACAACGCTCACATTTGAAGGACAAATAAACATTAAAGCTTCCTTTTTTCCATTATGATGGGTGGAAAACAACACTTTGGCCATAAAACAGCCAAATAATATAAATGAAATTTTACATACTGAAGAATTATCCAACTCTTTAAGTAAAATGAAACCCAGGTCAAAGGAATGATTCCTTAATCTAAGAAGATTCCAGAAAACCACCGATAAAACCTGCAATGGAGTAACATTCATATAACAAATAAAGCACTGAACAAGTTGACACAAGAAAATTGATTATATCAAAATTAATACTAAGACCTGTTGTCATTAGCATTTATCAATCTGATACGTGTGGAAAGATCATAATCAATGACCTAGAATCTGTAAATGAAATCATTTGAAGGCATGGATTTCAAGGTTGTATTTCTAAATACAAGAATTGGGATTTAGAGGATGAGATAGTATAGCAAGCATTGTAGTCACTGAAAAAAAATAAAATCAATGCAACAAGCATGGAAACTGACATCAATTTCATGAATTGCAAAAGCCCCCATTAGTTTGCAATCACCATACAAATAGTAGAAGGACAAAATGGACATACTAGAAATTTACAGGTAGCGAAGTCAATAGTTGGTTATAGGGATGCCAATGGGATCAAAACAACATGTAAATCTGAGCCAAATAAGTAAAACTTTCGACCCTATATATATATCTCTCTAATTGAAACTTGACAGAAAATTGCAGATGTTTTTATAATTGTGCTGAATATGGATACACCCCGATCCAATCTAATCACATATCTTAAATAGTATAATATAACATGTAACTTCCACAACAGATAGGAGGAGAATAAGTTGAAGCTTCGTATTAGGCCTCAGGTTCATCATACTCAAGCCATGAAGGCTGTTCCTTTCTTCCTAAGTCAACTCATAATTCTGGAAGAGTAGCATATAGCTTGATGTCTGACTACTTGGAATGATAGTTGGGAGGTCACAACTTTCCAACAAAACCCATTTCCGAGTCAACTCAAAAAATGGAGGGATCGGAGAATGAAAGATGAACCATAATTAAGTAGTTGAAAATAACTACTGTAGAATCCCTCAATAATTAACGTTTTATCTACTCTCATCCCAATTTATTTCTCATGCCGATCCACAAGAATCCAGACACACTAGAAGTTAAACTCTAACTATGAGCAATCAACAATCTGGTGGAAAGGCCAGATAAGCGATCGGATCAGAGCATAAACACCCATAATTTGTCTCAAATTATAGATTGCAGGATACAAAAATCAATTGGATCGCAATTTTACAGAAAAAAGCAAAGGAACGGAAGAGAAGGGGTCTTCTCACTGACCTTCATCTTGTGGAGAATTTCCCTTCCAGTCATGGTTGCTATCGGGAAGACGATCGTCAAAAGCGAGATCACAGGGCGAAATGGACGGCGAAGGGGAGACAGGTGTCTATTAATAGACGAGGTTGAGGTTCATCATCATCATCAACTTCGTACAGCCAGCCGTAAAGGCAGCGGAACGCCAAGACGATTAGACGACCCCGCCGACGACTTTTCTCCCTTCCATTTCTCTTTTACTGTTTTTTTTTTTTTTTCCTTCACCTTTACTCACATTTAAATTGTGCCTCGTGAGTCGTGAGTCATCACTCCGATTGGTCAAAGCTTCCGGTATCGTAGAAACTAGAAATTGCCTTATATATTTCTTAGGCTATATTTCATTTGCGACAAATACCACCACGTACAATAGGGGGATTCGAGCCGAGCCGAATACTACCAGGTTCGAGCTCGGCTCGAGACTGGTCTACGAGGTTCGAGTTCGGTTAAATTTGAGTTCGATTTTGAAGAAAAATATTTTATAAAAATAAAAAATTATATATAAAAATATTTTTTATTTGATATTTAAAAAATTAAGAATTATAATAATTGATAATTATTATATATATAATATTTTTATTATATATATATATATATATATTCGAGCCGGCTTACGAGCTTCATGAGTCGAGCTTTAGTAGGCTCGAGCTCGGCTCGTTTAATAATCGAGCCAATGAATTGGGCTCGAACAGCTTGTAAAAAGCTCGACTCGTTGTCACTCCTACCTACCAATTAGTAATGAGTCCGGATCTGCTGACCACAATACATTGTTGGCAGCGTTCACACAGCCATGTATGCGAAACATCGGTTGTGTTGTGGTCACTGATATTCTCAATGCGTGATTGGATGAGCATGGCCATCAATGTGTTGTGGTCAGTAGATCGGAACTCGCTTATAATTACCCCTTTGAAATTTCATTTGGGACAAAGACATTGTGAATCTGTGACAAATACAAATACCTGGCATTAAGTCTGATGATGGGAGGCATTAAATTATCCATGGTTTTCAAAACCAGATCGGACGGTCGGACTAGAAAAACCAGGAATCGGTCAGATGACCGGTTTTGTTTTACCTAGAACCGTTATTTCCCCCAAAACCGTTGATTTGGTCAACAAATTGTTGACTTGGGTGGTCGAACCGTTGAACCATTCAACGGTTTGGCTGATTTTTTTTTAATTTTTAATTTTGTTTGTCAGAACGGGTTGTCTGGGTCATTGTTCGAGTCGGTTTTAAAAACCTTGAAATTATCTACTTGAACTTTCTTTATTTTCCTTTTTCCACACTTTTCTCTTAAACCCTAATCAATCCAAATTATCTTCATTTTCTACAAAGAAAATTAGTTAAAATAAAAAGAATCATTTTATTGATATATAAAATTAAGTTTTTTTTTTAATTCATGTTTCATTTTATTGACATGAATTAAGAAAAACTTTCTTAAAATATAAAAATTATCTATTTCTTTCTTCAATAAATTAAGAAAAACCAAACAAAAGACAACTTTAAATTTACATCCATGAAAAAGAAATCTCTACCATTTCATTTGAATAATGAATCCAACCAAAAATCTATAAAGATCTATTAGAGCACCCGAGAGGATTTCAATATTATATTTAAAAAATTAATAGAATCATAAATTATTCAAATAAATAAGAAAATCATAATTTGGAGATTTAAAGAATTTAAACAATTATATGAATTTTTTTGAACGGATGGAAGTATTTGTTGCAAATAAACATTTTATTTTTGGAAGATAAACAAAATATATATTAAACCAAAGAAATATTTACAAACTGCTTTACCTTTGGGATCCCTTCAGGATAAGTTATTATATTCAAAATAAGATAGAGAATGAGTTTTTGCTTGTTGGGATACCTTGTGAGCAAGAATATTAAAAGTACGGTTAATATGTTTAAACAATATAGTAAACTCTAGATTGGAAATTAAAAACTTGGTTCTTTGCAAAAGCCAACGGCAGAACCAAGGTAACTGAGAATCCTTCTGGAGCGCCTAGATCACTTGAAGATTATCTGAGCAGATACAAATGTTTTTGTGATTCCATTCTTGTAGCTTCAAAAAGACCTGTAAAATCGCAAAGAGTTCAGCATGATCTATAGCATCCGTGAAAATGATTAGATCAGTAGTACAATTGAGAGAAAGATTTAAATCATTAGGAGAGGGAGAGGACAAAAGATTTGTCATAGTAGTAGGCTAAGAAGATTTTTGAAAAACTTTGTTAACTGTAGATAGGATGTGCATACGAAGGATCTGTTTATTTTCAAAAATATTTCTATTTCTTGTAGTCCAAATGTAATAGCAGGCAATTGCAAACCAATTTAAAAATTTGAGAAAAAGTAGATTATCTTGGATTTGATTATAGAGATGATTAAAATATGTTGTCCAAGAAAAATGAGGAATAAGGCTTAGATCAAGATTCCAAGGATTGCCAAAGAGGACAACACGAGCAAAGGAGCAATGCAGGAACAGATGTTTTGTAGTCACTTCAAATTGGTCACAAAGAATATGCAGTTTATTTGCAGGATCAGAAAAAAGAATACTTCTGACTGGGATAAAATTGTTGAGAATTTACCACAAGAAAAGTTGGTATATTGGCGGAACTGGTAGCTTCCAAATTTTGGATAGGCAGGATTTAAAATCATCAAAAACTGTAGGAATAAAGAGAGCTTGTTTGGTTTTATACTCCTCCTTAACAAAAAAGATTCCTGGCTTATGATGTAACCAAATCCAATGAAGATCATTAGAGGAGGGGAAGATGGGAGTTTGTAAAATTTTCATAGCTTCTTCCTTATCAAAGTATTGCTGAATTATGAGAGGATTCCAATGACCTTCTGAAAAATATGTTGTCCAAGAAAAATGAGGAATAGGAAGATTCCTCAGCTGAAGAGAGATGGGAAAGGGAATCCAGTGGAATTTCTAATTAGTTTGGATCCAGAGATATTGAGAAATTAGGAAGTTAGAGTTGTCATTAACCAGATAACCTACTTCATACACCAATTCGCGAAGTTTTGCATAGACTAACTTCTAACAAGCAAAAGCATTAAAAGACGTGGTGTAAGGGAAAATATTCTCTGGTTTAAGGTATTTTGATTTCCAGACTTGTGCCCAGAGTTTGTGTTGTTCATTCAAAAATTTTCAAGCAATTTTCTTTAATAGGGCAAGATTAACCATAGTTAGATTTTTAAACCCTAATCCACCAAAAGTTTTTGGTAAGGTTATGTCTTCCAAGAGCACTAGCGATGGCAGTGTTTACGAGAGTCTAAAATCTTCCACCAGAAGTTTGTAACTATCTTAGTTATTTGATGAAGAGATTTATGGGGGAATTGGATTAAACTCATTGAACGGATAGGAACAACTTGTAGAATTGATTGGATCAAAACCTTTTTCCTATCTTGAGTTATGGCTAATGCTCTCCAATTGTTTAACTTAGCTTTCAAATTATCCAAAATATAGCTAAGTTGGTTATGTCTATTACGGAACTACAGAAGAGGAATTCCAAGATATTTCGATTTCTGATTAAGGGGTCCTATATGGAGCTGTCTTTTGATCATTCTTTGGTGGCGAGGGTGGATATTTTTACTAAAAAAGATCCTAGACTTGTCCAAATTTATTAGTTGACCAGAAGCATTTTGGAATTTTGAAAGAATTAAATTCAAATTATCCAACTCATCTCTATGGGCTCTTAAGAAAAGCATAATATCATCCTACAAAGAAGAGATGCGAGAAAAGTGGGAGAGTGAGAAGATAATGTCATTCCTTGAACTTTATTTTCAGCCTCAGGTTGATATAAGAGACACTCAGCCCTTCCATGGCAAAAATAAAAAGATAGGGAGATAAAGGATCTCCTTGTCGAAGGCTTCTAGTGGGACAAAAATGACCTTTTGAGGTACCATTAAGCAGGATAGAGTAAGAGGCTGAGGAGATGCATTCTTTAATGAGGTGACAGAAATCCTCAGAGAAACCTAATGATGACAGAATAGTTAACAAAAAGCTCCACTCTAGACGATCATAGGCCTTTGACATGTCTAGTTTAACAACAATGTAGCCTATACCCTGCTTTTTATGTTTTAGGTAATGAAAGGCCTCCTAAGTTAAAATGGTATTATCAGACAAGTGGTGGCCAGGGACAAAAGCTACCTAATTAGGAGCTATGCATTTATTGAGAATAGTCCGAAGCATAGAAGCTATCAGTTTGGCTATGATCTTATAGGTGACATTACATAAGCTAATAGGCCTATAATCTTGTACTTTTGTACAATCAACTTTCTTAGGAATAAGACGATAAATGTGATTTAATCTCCTGAGTAATTTCTTGTTCCTAAAAAATTCTTGAACCACCTGCACAATTTCAAATCCCATGAAGTCCCAACATTCCTTAAAGACCAAGGTTGGCATCCCATCTGGCCCAAGGGATTTTAAACTTCCTATATTGAAGAGAGTAGATCTGATTTCTTCTTCAAAGGGGATGTTTAGTAACATGGTGTTGTCTTCTTGGGAGATTATTGGTGGAAAGAGGGATTGCAGATCTTCAATTTCTTGGGTTTCTTGAGAAGAGAAAAGATTCAAACAATAATCCACAAAATTTTAGCTATCTCCTAGTGATTTGATTTCATTGATTGGAACTATCCTTGATTCCTTCAATGTAATTCTTTTTTCTTCTACAAAAAGTGCTTTTGTGAAAAAAGTTGGTCTTTTGTCTCCCAAATGCAACCATGTGTGGCGAGACTTTTGTCTCCAAAAGCTTTCTAACTATCAAGATGCTTCTTCTAACTGTTTACAGGTGGTCTTCTAATTGTTCAGCCTGAATAATTTGTTTCTCCAAATTATCTATTATTGTCTTAAGATCAATAAAATGAACTTTCTACCATTGGGTTAGATTTTTTTTAATCTCATCTATCTTCCTAGTGAAACAAAAAGCTGCATATCCAATTACTTGAATTTGCCACCCTTCTTTTAAAACATGTCTACAAGAATCATCTGAGAGCCACATTTCAAAAAATCTGAAAGGTTTGGGCAAATTCTATTTTTTAGGGTGCAGGTTTAAGATTAAAGGATGATGATCAAACCCCCATTTTGATCTTAAGGAGAGAAAGGTATCAGGAAATAGTTGAAGCCAATCTGGAGATAAGATAGCTCTATCTAGGGTTCTTTGGATGTGGCCTATTGTCCTTTTGTTTGTCCAAGAAAGGCCTCCCCCTTGGAGATTAAGTTCTAATAGATTATGATTAAAAATTAAGTTTCTATATTGAGAAGAGGTAAGGTGATGACTGTTAGAACTGGAAGAAGAAGCAAAAGCATCTATAGATGCAACTTCATTAAGATCACCCATTAACAGGAAAGGAAAGTTAATCATTTGTAGTAGACTATTCATACTTTCCAAAAGCATTCCTTTTATGTCTAACTGAAGGTCCATGAATAAAGCCTAAGATCCAGTTTTGAATAAATGAGTGAATTTTCAGAAAAAACATACCTTTCATGTGAGCAAAAAATAGAAACATAAAAGCAACTTTCCAAACAACTACTAATCCTCCTGCTCGGCCTTCAGGATTAATGATAAAAGAGTTAGGGTAGCGTAAAGTATTAATTATAGAATTTAATTTAGACTCATGGATTTTGGTTTCACATAAAAAAGTAATATCTGGATTGAATCGGGAGACCAAATCCATTAGTCCTTAAACTGCCTTAGGATGAGAGGCCTCACGGAAGTTCCAACTAATGATTAACATGGATACAGGTGGGGCTGAATCAGGCCATCCACCTCCACCCATAATTATGATTCAATCAAGAGAGTCGGTATGATCTGACATGTTAGGACGATCAAAAGTTGGGATAAAATTTCAGTTTGACTCAATTTGGAGGCCTAAAAGATCTACACAAGGTCTCTTACCTCGTATACCAGATGAAAGCCTAGGATGATCATCTAAAATACGATTTAGAAGAGATTGGGCGCTTTCTGCCAAGTGAAAAGTAGTTGCAGACACTTTGACATGAGATGGGTTGGAATGGATGATCATCTAAAATACGATTTAGAAGAGATTGGGTGTTTTCTTCCAAGTGAAAAGTAGCTATAAACACTCTGACATGAGATGGGTTGGAAGAGGAGGCTACCGCCAAATGGTTTGGTGACTGGGTTGTTGGAATTTCATGGTTTGGAGCAAGAGTAACAGAGTTAGTGGGCGGTGTGGAGAAATCTTCTTGGTGAAGGTTTGTATTGTGAAGAGGTGTGGATGGTGGCAATTCAACAAAGTCTTTGAACAGAGGCCTTTTCTAGGTGCACCGCAAGGTTTGCTCATCTTTTAGCCAAGGTCCAAAGTGATTCATGGTCCTTCTATTGAAAAACCGATCATAGGACAGATTGTTTGTGTGGGGCATAGGTTGCGAACAACGGCGGAATTGATGTCCAATCCTTCTGCAGATGTAACAGATCCATGAAAGATCTTCATAACGATAGGTAACCCATTGATGTATGCCAACAAAACAACTAGACTTGAGAGGCATATCTACTAAGATGGTGACCTTTGCACGAATATAATTTTGCACCATTGAAATAAGCCTAGTGGGTCCTATACTTTCAAACAATGGTCGACCAACATCCACTGAAAGGGTTTTAAACGATAGATCATGAAGTTGTACCCAAATTTCTATCTGCTGGATGTTCTAAGAATATTGGGGCCTACCAGGAACCCAGGGTTCCATGAGAATTCACTGTCCGTTGAGGGTCCAAGGACCTTCATTGTGGATTCGATTATAATCTTCTTGATAACGAAAGTAAAGAGTGATGAGAAATAAAGAAAAGAAAGTAAATTGTCTACTTCGGAGAGAATTATTTGAAGCCTGAAAAACTAGTTCGTGTAACAATAACAAAGTAACGAGAACCTGCAACAAGTAACAAAAACATGCAACAAGAACCAAAATAAAGGGTTTGAGATACTTCATGATCTTTAGTTTTGTTGAATTTGCATGAGACATAAGTGCAACGTGTCCTAGATGATGAAGAGTGTCGCATTAAACCTCTCCTCTGAGAGGAAGATATGGTATATGTTTGGCATTGATGTTGTAGATGCTGAGAAAATGGTGTTATTGATGTGTCGTTGGAAGCACTATTTTCTCAGAAAATGGTGCCTTTACTTTTGTTTGGAATTGTTGTTGCCAGGCAGGATGTTTCCTAGAGTAACAACAATTTTTTTTTTGTTTGGAACCAATGCTCCAGGAAACATTTTCAGCACTGGTACTCATTATCCAGTGCCACATCAGTGTCTTGTTGGTAGCAACGAGCTGTAGCTCCAGGAAACACCAAATTTGGCATTGCTCTAAGCCATGGCTTCCCGATTTTCAAGGCATGGCTTAGAGCACCATTTTTTATGAAAAAATGATTCCAAACAAATGCTCGTTTCCTGGAGCACCGTTTTTTCCAATGTGGCGCTGATCTGATGTCGTTGCTCCAGAAAACGGCAACGATGCCAAACAGACGCATGATGAGCGTCAAATCCTGCCGCTAAAAATAAGTTGAGTGATAACTCCATAAGATTTTTATGTTGTCATAACTGCTTGTAGCTAACAGTTGTCCTTGTATTTACTTGCATGCCTTAAAACTGATACAACTGCAATTAATTGGTAGAACCCCATACAAACACAGGGACGAGGTACAACTTGTAAGCATGGTTTTTGAAACCGAACCGATCAGGGGTCTAGTTACTGGTTTGAATGGTCCGACTATTTGACCCGAACGGTTGGCCTGTTCTGACAAAAAAATTAAAAAATTTAAAAAAATAAAAAATTTGAAAAACAGTCAAAACCGTTCGAACAGTTAACCGGTCGGTTCAGCGGTTTACTGACCAAAATCAATGATTTTGGGGGAAAAAGCGGGTTTGGGGAAAATGGAACCGGTTCCCGATTTTTTCGATCCGGTTCGGTTTTGAAAATCATGCTTGTAAGTGTAACCGTGAGGCTGACACATACTGAAACACCCGATTCCCTCTGTATCAAAACTTCATCCGCAATAAGGGAGTTATCTTGGGTTTTCCTTTGAGATAGATCCATTTGAGTAGATTTTGGGAGTTTTCATGAAGGTTTTATGGAGTTTTCCAAAATTAATTTGTCGATTTCATCTTCTCACTACAAATTCACAATGAGATTGAATACCGATGGGATTTCATCAAAATGCAGGTTGGAGTAGGGTTGTTCATAAGAAGGCCCAATCCGACCAAACCGACCAACCCAGACCAATCCAACCCGAGTCGGCTGGGTTTTCATCAGCACGGGTCGGTTTCGGGTTGTGCAAATTCCTAAACTGATGATTTGGGTCGGTTTCGGTTTTCACACAAGAAAACTGAAACCGACCCGAACCGAACCGACTTAGTTCCTAGTTCAAACATGAAGTTCCAAAGCCCATTAGGCCACTTAGTTTTTGAATGGTTGCAAGAAACTTTGGATTAGTGAATAGTGATTAATGAACAACTTTTGTGATTAACTTTTCATTTAAATTTTATCATAGGAGATGGCTGAAATGATGTTCAATTTATGACTGTTTTTAAAATTAGCAATATTTTATCACAGGGATGAACTTAGAACCGAAACCAACCGAAACCGATCCAACCCGACTCAAACCAACCAACTCAATTTTTCTTAACACTAGATCGGTTTTGATTTCTATTTCAGGTAACCCGACCAGGTCGGGTCGGTTGAAAAAACCACAATAAACCGACCCAACCCGACCCGTGAACAGCCCTAGGTTGGAATTTGGGTTTCGATTCCATGATTCCATTCTGAAAGCTAGGCTGAATGAGCCCGAACGTTTAAGGGGTAATTATCATTGACCCCATAATAGAGGGAGGTCACTGTTGCAAATAAATAGTTCATAGTATAATTATCACAGGTGCAGGGGGTCTTTTATAATTTACCCTATTTTTTAAAAATTGAGATACTATTAAAGGCAGAGATTCTATGTGACTGTACCATCATTTAACCATATGACAGAGATTTGTGTCAATCAGACGGTATTGACAGAAAGACCACCCGCGGTGACCAATTTAGGGGTGGTCACGGTTCAGTTAATTGAACCGTGGGCTAATTTTTGAAATGGAATTGGGGTTACCGGTTTTTGAAAAATCAGCAACTGAAATTGAATTGAAGTCGATGGGTTAATCGATTGATTATTTCAATTAGTCAATTTTGCGGTTTTTTATTATTTACAGAATTTATTATTGAAAAATATATGAATATATAATAAAATACTAGAAATATATAATATTATATTTTAAATAATAAATAATATATTATATATTATAAATATATATATTTATATATAATACATATTTATTAATTTATAATGTATAAAAAATAGAAAATATATATAAATATATACCGATTGGTTCGATTAACCATCAGTTCTCTATTTTAATTAACCGAAATCGAACCAATACTTTTGATTTATTTTTTTTAAAATACTGAGTCAAAACCAAACTGACCAATTTAATTAATTGAAATTTCCGTTCGGTTTTGATCGGTTTGATTTTTCGATTTTTTTCTCACCCCTGCTGACCGTGACCACGACCACGAAAATGAAGTTTGAGTTCGTTCGAAAAATGATGAAGCCAACAGCCTCCAGATGTAGGACCCACGACCACGAGAGAAGAGGTCTAACTTGTTGTATATATCACATCTCGCTCTCTCTTAGTGCTTTGATTAAGCGTTAATGACATTATGTAATCATGTATTAATATTTAAATGATGGTGATGACGGTGGCGCTGACTTGAGACTGTCCGCGTCGCGATTGGGATCTTTGAGAAAGGGTGGGGCCCAATAATCTTTGATTCAATCGATGTTAGATGAAAGAGTGAGGTATCGCCGTATCGGTTAGTTGGCATCAACCAATAACAACGGCCCGTTGGTAGTTGGGCAAATCCATTTTGGATATGAGTGATTTATAGGCAACTAATTGGGGTGGGCGGCACCGACAACACAAACACACAATGGGAGTGGAGGAGGAATTGTGAAATCCCACGTCTCCATTTCCACGTATGAGGAGGATTCAACGGCGGAATTTGGATTTCTTTTCAAAACAAAACGAAGCATAGAAATCTGTTTTATATGCTGCACTTGGTGCCTGGTGGGTAATCCATCTGTCAATACAGGTGGGTCCCAGCTGTAAAATGGGCACAAGGGTACTTTTGTCTTTTTAAAAGAACTTTTGGGATTTTGTTTATAAAAAAAATGGATGACTTGTTATTTAGGTAAGAGGTCATCTTTTAAGAAATGAAATCTAAGCTAATCTTATAATGTGCAAAACGTGAAAGATATAGAGAATCAAAGAATCAAAGTAAAAGCTGATTTAGGATAGAGAATGAATCAAAATGTATGGTTGGTCAGTTGGAGGTGCATTGCAAATTTGCAACCGAGCCGATTCAATTTTGGCATGTTTTGGTTTTGGTTCAGTTCGACTAAAATTTCTATATTCCAGTTTGAGTTCGAGACTAATTGAATTTGAGTATAAATTGTTTGATTAAAATTCGATTCCATTGCATCTTTATTGTAGGGGTAAGACACAAAATCAATTATCATCATCCAAACCATACCAAGTTGCATTTTTAATCCCGATTATATGCAGTTGGTTATATGAATCCCATTTTGCCATTTTTGTTTTGTTTAATGTCATATTCATAATTAAATTTCAAATACTTATCATTTTTTGTACACTCTTAACCAATATTTTCAAACCATCATTGACCTAGATGGTTGGATTGTTTGGCCCGGAAATTATCTAGGCAATCGGTTTCGTTTCACTCATGGTTTTCAAAACCGGACCAGAAAAAATGGTAACCATTCAGCCTCCCAAGTCTGGTTATACTGTAAATCGGTAAATCCTTAAAGCCCGTTGAAAAAGTTAGAAAACCGTTAACTCGAGCGGTTGAACCGCTAAACCTTTCGACCCGAGAAACGGTTCGCGAGTTACCAATTTTATTTTTGCTGGTTTAAAAAAAATAAATAAAAACAAAAAAGGCCCCCATATCGATCCCACCTCTTACAAAAGTTTAGGGTTAGAATGAAAGTTATTCTCGTTCTAAGCCTTCCCTCCTCTTAGCAGCCCTCACACCCGACTGATGCTTTGTGGCAGCCACGATCGACAGTGACACACAGCGACCAACAACTATTCATGGAAACCGGTGACGGTGGTGAGCTTCATCTATGGTGGCCAACGTAGATTTTGCAGCAAGTCTAGCAGTAACCTCTAAAGTCTTAGTCTACTCTATTTATCAACGATTTGTAGTGGTGGCCAACGATTTTGCAGCAGTGGACGGGGGTTTCTAACATGCTGCAACAGATATAGTTGCATCAACACTTGGAGCTTGGAAGTGGCAGAAATAGTTGCAGCAGCAATCACCAACGACCAAGCCCGAGCCCACTTGCGGCGATTTTTGGGAGCTTAACGCCGTCACACCACCATTACCGACAGTGAAACCGGGAAGGACTTGAAGGTATAAAATGCTTACTTCTTTGAATTTAATTGATTCTATTGTTTTTTTGCTTAATTGTTTGTTTAATTAATCTTGCTTAATTTTTTTTTCTGAATTTTTTGCTTAATTAGTTACATAGAGTCACATACTCACATTTGCTTAATTAATTTTTTTTTTCAATTCTTTGCTTATTTTCTATGTCAAAGAATGATGATGATGATGTCAAAGAATGATAAAATCCCTTTTTTTGGATTTTTTTTTTGTATTTTCTGCAAACATATGACTGAACACATATCACTAAAACATTCTACTTTCTTTTTTTTATGTTTTTTTTTTCTGTATTTGTTTGCAATTTTCTGTTATATATATATATATTTTACAATTTCTGTGTTTTTTCTGTATTTTTTTGGATTTTTTTTTTGTATTTTCTGTACATGTATGAGTATGACTCAACACATCCTAATTATGTTTATTTTTTCTGTATTTTTTATTTTTTGTGTTTTTTAGAATTTTTTATTTTTGTTTTTTTGTATTTTCTAGGTGTTATGTACTTTATTACTTTTGTATTTAAATAGTTTTATTTTTTGCATTTTTGTGTGTTTTCTTTTTATATTTTCTGTGTTCTGTACTTTATTATTTTTGTATTTAGATAGTTTTATTTTCTTTATATATATTTTTAAATTTTATGTTATTTTTATTATTTATAGATATTTTTTTATTTTTAATCGATTTATGATGTCACAGGTCAAACCATTTGACCCGGACGGTTGAACCGCCAAACCGGAAAATGGACCCCTGTCCGGTTCTGTTTCTGAGTCATTTTTAAAACCTTGGTTTCACTCTTAACCCGGTCCTTGGCCAAAACTGCTGATTTGGTCAATGATTCATTGACTTAGGTGGTCAAACCATCGGCCCGTTTGATCCATTCAATGTTTTGGCCATTCTTTTATTTTAATTATTTTTTAATTGGAATCTACCATCCATTTGAATGGAACTATTGAACCGTTGACTTAAAAACTGATGGCCAAAACAGTTCTAATTTTGGATCTATTTTTAAAACCTTGCTCTTAACCCTTCTAATCCCTTTAACTTGCAATGGATCATCTTCTCCATCTATGATTGATCAGTGCAATTAGGTAAAAAGCTAAAGTGAGCCTCGGTGAAGACGCATCATAACCACAATCAAAATCAATGGAAATTGTAAATTTGTAACTCATAATTTTTCTAATTCCACATAATGAAACTTATTATCTGGAGAGCCAAAGGAGGTTTAGAGACTGATGAATTTTGGGCGGTAGATCATGAAATGGATGATATCCCAAATCTAGAAATGGAACACCCAGGTGTGCTTTCCCCATGCACCCAATAAGAAAAATGGAAAAATGACTAACCCCATCCAAAGGTGGGATATAACAACTCATGAAATTTAGGCACAGAATCCTTCCCACGCTAACTCTATTCCTGCTAAAACAAATCTGAAATCTCCAATTCGATGACTAACCCCATCCAATCCAAAGTATAGAAAAGGATAAGGACGATAAAGTAGTTTTACAATAAGGGCAATGTTCAAAGTATCAGAATTGCATTATGTGTAACAAGGCAATTTAATTTAAGAGACGTGCACAAGTACACTTGGGAAATTATGGAATGATTTCTAAGGTTTTGATGAATTTTTTATAGGCATTTCTAAATGTTGTGATTTGCATTTTAGCCTTAGGCATTGTTTATTTGCTTTAATTTGCAAACTTCATTCACGCTGATGTAAATGCATGGAAGTGCATTCTATATGAAAGAGAATGGAGGTAAGATAAATGTTACTCAGCTTGTTTGGGAGTGAGATAAGAAGCAAGACGATGCAGTCTCCATTTTAAATGACTTGGGAGGAAGGTGCATGGAGCAAATTTTGCATCAATTTTTGAAATGCAAAATTTTGTACAAATTTTATGTTGGGTAGGAGTGTAAATCATATCGTAGTTTCAAACAAATAAATGTAAAATTAAACCGAGTGCAAAATTTGTAGATTTACATTGCAAAATTCAAAAGTGCTTGGTTGTAGCAAATTAATGTCCACTCTACGTTTTAGCAGCAGAGAGTTGAGGGTTGTAGGTGTAGCCCACGAGTTGGGCCTCTTTCTAATTACCATTACTTCGCTTTTCGTCTCAACTCTCCTTCTCCCGGTTTAAGCCAATAGCAAGCAAAGTTAATTTGATGACCAATTGCGATATATCAGTGTCTTCAAAACTGGATCTCATTGGACCATCAGACTGGGAAAACTGGGAACCGGTCACTTGATTGGTTTCATTAACCCCAAATTGTTTTTTGGTCAAAAATCATTGATTTGGTCAGCAAACAGTTGATCCGGGCGATCAAACTGTCGAACCATCGACCCGGATAATGGTTCTTGACTTTTTTTTTGTTTTTTATTTTTTGTCAGAATGGGCCATCCGTTCGAACCGTTTGACCCAGAAACTGATCCCCCAGAACGATTCCCTGTTTGGTCCAGTTTTAAAAACCTTGTTCTTAATATAAATTTGACCAGAAAAATAGGCCATGATCAAAACCTTTAATTGATCTTTCTCTATTGAAATTAATTAGGACTTAAAAAACTCAAAAAAAAAAAAGAAAAGAAATTGCTTTTGAGAATTATTTTCAAACCATTTTCATAATCCATGAGAATCAAGAAATTAATCCATTTGACTCTAAAGCCACTAAAACAACCTTTATCATGATCAAAAATAAAGAGTCAAAGAGCAGAAAATAGAATTAGGGGTTAGGACAAGCTACACTACTGTCAGTTGATCATGGATATGATGGTCTGAGTGATTGTGCCCATATTGTCAATGATTCAACGTCCTTAACGCATCTAGCGGTCCAAATTTGCCTTCATGGTCATTTTCTGACATCTAAATAAGAATGGCCAATAACTTGAAGCTAGCCTATTTAGCTATTAAGTCATATAATTATGGAATAGAGCTCAACACGATGGTAGCAATTTTACTTGGATCAAGGCACTATCGGAGGAATGCAACATGGTCCGGGTTAGGTCGGGTTAGGAGGTCTGATTGATTGAAGTCATTCTTAACTCAACCTGAGCTATTGAACCCCAACTCTAACCCTAACCCAATCCGAAGTTTTTGTATTGGCGGGATTGGGTTGATGAGTTGTGATTAGAGTTAGGCTCGGTTGTACTTAAAAAGCATAAACACATATTTATAAATAATTAAAGTTAAGTGTAATTCATATTTTTCAACCTGAACTTCAACCCAACCTGACTCCACCCAACAGCAGCCCTATCTGGGTTATTCCAAACCAACCCTTTAAAAGTTGGGTTTGGTTAGTAGGTGCATAAGTGAGAAATGGGATTAATTAATTAGCTAGTCTTAAGATAATTTTGCACAAAGACTATCACAGCATATGTACAGGGGTTTAGTAAGACAGAATCCCAGGTTACAAAATTAAAGACCGAGTCTTACGTGATTTCGGTACTGCTCTCTGTAGTAAGTGCATGGTAATTGGGCTGTATAATCATGCATGTCACCAAACCAAACCAATCCATCTTTTAAGCCTCTACAGAGAAGGTTCAGAAACATGGAATAAAGTAGAAAGGTAGCTATGGAAAAGAGAGAGATAAGACAAGTTATAGAAAGGAAATAAGAAGAAAGAAAGTAAACATGACAGAGAGGGTTTTGATTAATTTTCCAATCCTTAAAACAAGTAAAGTTGTGAACTAGCTCAACTTAACAAACAATGCAATTGATTATAAAAAAAGGAACTTCATTATTTGTCAGTTGGCATTTCCTAGTATCAGAATCGTCCATTCTTTGCCCCAATAATTGTTGGTTACGCCTGTAATTTGCAAATTCCAACGTTATTATCTATAACTTCTCTTTGTATTGTAGGGCTTAGAGAGATGCACTTTTGCTCCGATTGTACAACATTTATAGCATTTTAGCAAGACAAAGCCCTTTTATAGCTAGGGGACATTTTAGCTTTTTCACTTTATGCTTTTGGGCTCTAAAAAGAGGAGTTGGACTTTTCTATCTAGCTTTTGTATTGATGGCCTCCCCCACTCCATCAAAGACCCTCTAACCCTAAGTCTGTCTGTCTGTTGGTGGCTTGGTGCATGTTCTTACTCATTCTATGAATACTTTTCGTGCAATTAATGCACTTCTGCTGAATTTGCCTATTTATCAAGGCATGTACAATTGGCTCGCTCTTTTGTTTTTTTGTGTAACTTGGGGGCCATTTAATAGCAGCTCAAATGGCTGAATTGAACGACTTATTCCTCCCTCTTCTAGTGAATAAGCTATTAAGGAGGCTGCCATCAAAGTTCCTTAAAATATTGGATAAAGCTGAAGTTGGCCGGATTGATCGCAATACCCTTGAATATATATATATATATATATATATATATTCTTTTTTTATTTATTAATTTATTCATTAAAAGATAATGCAATAAGGCATTAAGGCTCTGTTAGAAAACAGAAATGAATTAATTTGATCTTTTGGTAAGAGTTGCCTCAACTTGAAGCCAAAACACTTTTAATTAATCCCCAAAATTGGGGATTTGTGCTTTCGGCTTTAAAAACACAAGTTCTGAAGCTTATCCTTGTGACTTATGAGAGGGGAAAAAAACAACAGAAGGAAACTTATCCAAACAGACCTAAATTCATCTACTTCAACCATTAAAATCTGAAAACCTAAGAGGATCGAGATGCCTCTGAAAGTAGAGAACATCAGCGCTCACAAACAATACACATAACTACACAAGAATAATTAATTAGTGCTGTACAGTAGTTATATATATAGAAGAGATATAACAAAAAAATGAACTGAACCGGCCGGGTTTTAAAATTAACAGTGCTTTGAATAGTTGGAAGAGATGGTTTCATGGGTTTAGGGTTATGGGACACACTACTGTGAAGTCTGGAGCCATAACTTGACACGTGGCATAGCACCGTGGGATTTGCTAATCCATCGAGCATGCAATACTTGATAAATTATAATATATGGAGAGCCTAGCTAGCTAGCCCCCTAGACCCAAGCTTGTGCCTATTAATTACTTAATTAGTTACTATATATAATTAGGAATATCATAGGCTTTGCAATTAATTAGTTGTTAATTTGTGTAAGAATTCATCATTTTTTAGGCTATATATATCATGATGTAATATGTATAATATAGCTAGCATTAGTTCCATTCCGCCCAGAAGATAAGAAGAATGGGGTGTGACAGTGACTGAATCTGCTCATCATACCTTCAATATTCTTTAATTCTCTATTACTCTCTAATTAAACTCCCCATCGATCTCAATTGAAATGGCACACAAAAAGCTTTCTAACATGCGGTAACAGTTGAGTGAAGCTAGCTGTTCTTCCATGTGGGTGCACGTAACTTTATAACCGTGTGCTTGGGAATAAGAGTTTCTCTGTCCTCGTCCATCTACTCTCTAATCCACCCACCCACACACACACACACAGAGGCTAAGGTTGCATGTCAATAATCACTATGAGATGGAAATGAGAGGTGGTGGTGTTACGTATTGATGAATAGTGAGGCCAATTGAGGTCAAAGAAAATGCAAAATACTCTCACATGGCTGGTGATTGTATGAAGGGAAGGGGTATATTAGCTAGCTAGCCGACCTTCAAAATTTGTAAACGTGTTGAAACAAGTGTCATGGGGCCTGTGTATCGCTTCAATGGTGTTGCGTAATTATCTGCAACTCAACAATCTTGTCACATGGCTTCCCGCCATAGTATATCATATATATATAAGGTATTATTACATTGAAAAACAAAAAAAGAATGACCCACCGTCCCTGCAAAACTGTCTACGATCTCCACATGAATAAATTAATTAATAAAAACTTATGTTAAATGAAAGAATTCCAAAAAGATGAAACGGCCAGACAAATCTGTTATGCTCTATTCTTATAAACAGAAGTCCAAAGTATAAGCTAGCTTTTACATTTTCTAAGGCTGTTTTATATGAACAGGGTAGGAGTTTGCTAGTCCTGTCTGACCCGGGAATCTTTCACGTGACGTTCCATTAGGGCTCCATGTCTTCCCCTCCCTCGGAAAGAAAAGGAAAAAAAAAAAAAATTGAACTTTAATTAAATCAAGGAATGTTCCAATAAATTATTAGTTTTGCTGGCATGAACCAGTGAATTGACCATATAGCCAATCCAGAAGGTCTCCTCTAGATATGTTGAGAACCCTAGAATGGCCAAACATGCATTTGGGCACTAATTAAACAAAAAGTGAAATTAATGGTGGAGTTGGATTCATGTAGCTAAGCATGTTCTGGCCATTCTAGGGTTCTCAACATCTAGAGGAGACCTTCTGGATTGGCTATATGGTCAATTCACTGGTTCATGCCAGCAAAATATTTGATGATACATCTATGTTGGAAGCACGTAGATGTAAATTATCACTTCAAACTTCTCAAACTCTGTAAATTATATCGTCGAGATAAGCAGATATAGTCGACAAAAGGCTCAGTTGAGTTGAGTAATTGGAGCTATGCTTTTATCACTTCATACTTCTCAAACTCTATAAATTATATTGTCGAGATAAGCAGATATATTCGAGAAAAGGCTCAGTTGAGTTGAGTAATTGGAGCTATGCTTTTATCACTTCATACTTCTCAAACTCTGCAAATTATATTGTTGGAAGCACATGCTGGATCGACAGACATTCTTCTTTAATTTGTCTTCTTAATTTATTAATAATTGATGATACATCTATGCAATTAATCTACCAATTAGAATTTCTCTTGACTGATCCAAGATTGGATGTCAACTCAAAGCTCTATAAATTTCTCAATCACGGTAGAGTGACAAATTCCAGAAAAACTTCATTTTAATTTACATGCAACCTCCTTAATTTAGCGTAGTTGAGTATGGCAAAGCGTCTGGCTTAGCATGTAGCACCCCATAAGCGGTGTTCATAAAGGGTATTTAAATATCCATACATACGTTTTGAGTTAGGGTTTATGAGAAAAGAACTTGGGAGCTGGAAGGAGGAAGCTAGCTAGATAGGGTTTTGTAATACCAGTTGAGATTATGGTGAATTTTTCAGGGTTTTATCTGTTGCTGAACTATATATGTAGATCTTGTGTCTATGTCTGTTCTGTTGCTTTGCTTTCATGATTTTCTCTAGTTTTAGTTTTACAAAACGAAATACGGAAGACTGAATTTTAGGATAAGAACAATATTGTACATAAATGGAGCATTTGTATGTAGCTAGAGAGATGGAGCCTATTGTTAATTTGATGGGTCTCATGAAGAGGAACTTCCAGCTTAATTGGATAACAATAACCATCCAATCTATAGAATTCTCAGGAAGACTTGCCAAAGAAACCTCCTTTGGGAGACTATGTCAACGGAGAAAGTAGATAGTTTTTGGTACACAATCTTGACACTTCATTACACACTTATCCTGTACTATTCACAATTCACACTGCATTTTGGGGCACACGAACAGGTCTGAATTCCTTACTAAGCTTGAAGGAGCTAAAAATGGTGATCTTGTGGTCCCAAGAGCATGATGCCATAAGATATGAATCTATGGTCCTACAGAAGGCCTTAATGGGTGACAGGAGAAATTACAGAAAATGTGTAAAAGTATACTCATTGTCGGCATAAATGGGATGGATCAAAGGTGACTAGCTGAATATAATTAGGGCAGCTCCTTTTAAAAGGCTTCTACCATTCCTTTGTTTCAGAAAATGAAGAAAGCTAAGTTGATTCCATCATTGCAAGCCCTTGTGAGAGACCAAAAGAAAGCTACAAGCTAGGACTGTAGCTGCTTTGGTGCAACTCTCATTTTTATAACATGGAAAAGGAATGTAGACCAGAAATGGTGAAAAGATTCCCAGAATTTATTAATGTGCAAGTGAACAAGGATTTGGGATTGTTAATCCAATAGTTTTTTTCAAAATTATACCAAAAGGAAGTTTTTTTTTTTTTTTTTGGTGAATTATACGAAAAGGGAAGTAGGGTTTGAGTGTTTTGGTGATAACCCACCAAATCGTACTATCCAGGTCTTTCAAATGCTTGGATGTCTGTGCTGGTGCCCTATCTACTGTATATAGCTTGATCCATTAATGGTTTACTAGAAGCTCGAACACTGTAGAGGTATATATTCTTTGAATCATGTGAGATTGACTAGTTAATTGGAAGATATGATTCATACCACCCAGATTGCTCGGATGGTCCCAAACTGACCCAGATGATCACCCAACGTGTAACCCTTTTGGGGGAGCAAAGAGCCTATTCCCGGCCTCTTGGCCTGTGCATTTCTGCTCTCCCTAAGCTTGTATATAGAGGTCCCATCCCATCATCTCTTCCTGCAAGCAAAGTTGTCACAGAATTCAATGGAACAACTCTGGCACGAAGATTCTATCAGCGTTGTCACCGAGACAGATTTCTGTGATACCTTCTCAACCTTGGGCATCGCCGTGAAAGTGCAAGATCAAGATGGGGACCGATACTCAGAGTTCGAGTTAGGCCATGCCATTCCTGAATCCCCAGCTACAGAAACTACCGAAGATCAGGAATCAGATTTTGAGTTTGGTTGTATTACCCCAGGCTCTCCGGCTAATGACCCTAACAAGAATTACCCAGCTCCAGCTGACGTTTTGTTTTACAATGGTCGGCTTCTACCACATGCTTTTCCATTTCAACCAGTTAAAAATGAGAGGTCTGATTTGTCTCTACTCACCAGTTGCACCAGCAGCATTAGTAGCAAAGACTCGTTAATGTCGTCACGTAGCAACAGCAGCAACAGTAGAAGCAGCAGCTGCTGTAGTGCGCGAACCAGCTCTAGCGAAACCAGCGAGAGAAGACCATCGATCTCCGACAGAATGGCAGCTCGATCACCAATTGCGGGAGAAAGAAACCAAATAAATAGGCCAGTCGGGTCTCAAGACTCTCAACCATACAGTACTTCTACGCAAAGATGGCAGTTCATAGCGCCAGCACCAATTTTGACCCCATCCACAGAAATCTCCCGTAGAAAGAAAACCGGAGTGAGGGTGCAGGAAGAGCCGAAACCGAAGAAAAAAGTTAAGGATCGGACGACTGGTGGCTCATCGTTTGCCCGACGATTTTTCCGATCATTTGTGTCATCCTGCAGAGAATGCCACTCCCTCCAAACGTCCATGGAGGAGGATCGGTAACTAGAGATCATCCATCTTAATTGAGAGCTATTTGTAGTTCTGAGGACTCAAAACTCTCATTACTACTTACGTGAATTCTCGTTTGATTTGGTTTGTAATGATTTCTTCCTCCTTTCTTGTTGACACATGATCTCATTTTTCCATGGTAACAAAGTTTACTAATCTGCAACAAAATCTTCACCCGCTGTAACAATATCGCACAGTTACGTTGATTATTTTACCTAAAAGTTTCTTAATTTCCTCCGGCCCCTTCAAACGAACGGTTAATAACTGCCTTAACGGCTGTAATTATTAAATGGTTATTACCAGGAAGCAATAATAATGGGCTGTCAGTATAACAGCACGAACCAAAAGAGATCAAGACCAGCTTCTAATTAACTCAATTTCAGCCGAAACGCAATTCCTCAGTTTCAGCAGACTCGTCAAGTTCTATCTGAGGGTGGTGGTGGGTATTTCAGTATTAATTATTTGTGAAAAACCTGCTGTGTTGCTTTAAGTGATCCATGCATGGAAATCTAAAGGGCCATCGTGGAATCAATTATGGTAGCTAGCTTTTCTTCTCAAACGTCAATCAAATACTTGCAGAAACGCTCTAATTAAATAGATGATGGAAATGAACAGAGAATGGCGAATACAGTGCGATTTCTTCGTTGCATGCACAATACAGATTAATCTTGGCTTCCATGATTCACCCGTGTTTTTCTTTCTACCAGAGAATAAAATAATAAAAGCTTGAGACCAGCACATGCTGCTATCATTGAGAAGAAGAGTATTACGTGAGAATTCAAGCAAAGAAGAGTACTGACAAAAGCTGGAGTCCCTCCAATGGCAATTATGTATATATATATATATATATATAACGTTAATTCTCTCCTTAATTATCATCCACAACATGCATAGATTGTGGACTGCATGATAAAAATTTTTAAATTGTCGACAAGAACAAGAGTTATAATGGTACACTAAGAGATTTCTAAAATTTTATCTCCTCCTCATCCTCCATGTTGAATTGCCTTTTAAGTTGATGAACTTGTTCGAAAGTTCAATTAAATACCTTGAGAATCTGGGTCAAAACATTCTTAAAACTCCATTTCAGTGTTGTTCCAATAATTACAGTAAACTTTTCACCAAAGCAAGGAGTTCAGATTTTCATGATTCGACAGATTCTATCCTGCTAATAAATTTACAATATGGTATCATGAACGACCGGACATCTGCCAATCCAACGATAGATGCCAAGCTAGCCACTAGCGAGACCTAATGGAATTTTAAACTCTTGAATGTGTGAGGTATTCATGAATTTATATTAGAAATTCGAGATTGTAAAGTATGTTCATGGTTGTCTCTGTCCAAATGGGGCCAATTTACATAGTATTCGAAAATTTTCACATGTAATTTCTCTTAAATTTCCCGAGTACAAATGAAACCAGAGATAATTGCACCTAAATTTTGTTACTACAAATATACAAGTAGCCCAACATATTCTAATGCAATTTTCTTATGCCTTTCCTTCTTTGCTTTCATTGTATTTTAGAAATCTCATCTGTTCAATATCAATCATGGGTTCTATCAAAAGGTCCCTCCCAACTCTTTCAAATCGATGGGAAAACAAGAGCAGACAATCTGTTTAAATATTCATTGAAGTTCCAAGAGAACTACTACTACTGTCTTAAAGCTTGAAGAGGAAATTTGGTTTGATGATCAAGTTTATTGATCAACAACAACATAAGAAGGAAAACTTCTATGTAATGACAGAAATTGGAAGAAGTAAATTGGCATGGAGATAACAACAGGACATTCCAGTAGAGAAGAGCATTAAATTTGCTTCAGAATACAACATCTGACCTTTAGTCCTTCCATACAGAGATCGTTAACAAATTATTCTAGGAAGGTTTCCATGATATCAGAATAAACGCCTGCTTCAGAGCCCCTATAGTCCACTAGGTGGTTTGGACGATGATCTAAAGAAGATGAAGACTACGATGAAGCCACTCTTGCGGATAACGTGAAACTCCTCTTGAACTTGCTTTCCATCTTCCTTGCACTGTTTGACTGGCTCTCCAAGCTCAAGTACTCATAGGTGTTTGCATTACCAGGATTTTCATTCTCGTTCCCATTCTGGCTCTGTGAATTAGAAGTTTCAGAGATGGCCTTAGATTCATCAGTTTTCACACAAAGGTTTATGGCAGAAACAGAATTCTTACCTCCAAGAACGGTTGAGTGGTGCTGTTGGTTTGGTTTGTTTCCTAAGCCCTCAGACCCAAATAGGAGCTTGGCATCATCAGCACGGCCGGTGAGAGCATTAAAGAAGGAAAGCCCGTTTGGCCATTTTATGTCAGAATCATGATCAGCAATCATGTCATTCATTTGGGTCTCAGATGAATGGGGAAGGAGAAAGAGCTGGGTTTCATCCTTTGTCTGCGGGAATCCAAGTCGAGAAGCATTAAGAAAATTGGGGGAACCCATGACAGAAGTTGCAGGTGTGAGTGGCCTTTGGCTCCAATTGAAAACGGGAGCTGGAGGTCTGCTTGGCCCTGCTGCTTGTTTTGAAGGAACGACAGTGGATGAGGAAGCATTCCTGTTTGAAGAGAAGAGCTGGGAGAGGTAGAAACCGGATTGGTAGCCAAGAGATTCGAAGGTATGTCTCATTCTCAGTACAAAGTGCAGGTCTTCAGGTATCTGAGGATAGATGCCATTAGCCCCAGTGAGATCCAACAATTATAGACATAAAAGGTTTTCAAAATTCAAATAGTCTTTGAACAAAAGAACAAAAAAAAAATAACCTCTTAATCATAAAATGAGCTAAACAAGCAGGTACAAATGTACAATTAGGAGGAAAAAAAGAAAACGAAACTCACAATCTTGCAGGAGCCTAGTTGTAGAAGGCCATGGCCAGCTTGAATCACAGCAATGGTCTGTTTAGGAGATATTACAGAGGAGAATCATAAAATGATTAAAGGAAAAAATGCAAATTACAAAAGAAAAAAAAATGTCAGTGGCAAACACGATTCTGTCCTCACCTGAATTCCTGAGTTAAACTGATCAGTCCATTCAGGAGGAAGCTGCAATTACATCAAGTAGAGGAAGTACATTAACAATAACTACAATGGTTACAATAAAGCACTAGCAAAGGATGGTGTGTGTGTGTGTGTGTGTGTGGCATGGAGATTATGCGGGTAAAAATTATTGCCATTAACCTTTTCTCTCCTGGAATCAAATTTACTATTGGAAAGAATCAAGGTAACCATGCCAAAAAACTACTACGCCTTCAAATTTTTAAAATGTTAACCTTCTAATAAAGCAAAGAAATTCCATGGTTTAGGAAGGGTTCTCTACATACAGCATCAAAAGAGCTCTGCCAGTAGTTGGAGATATTGGGTTCACATTCAGAAGGCTCTTTGAAAACCCATTTGTGACACTTATCAGAAGCAACCTTTCCCATCAGCCTGCTCAAATCAATGAACCAATCAAAACCACATACATAAGATAATTGGGTTAACTTCCTATTTTTTTCCTTTCACAGAGGAAAAAGAATCTGAAAAAAAAAATAAAAGAAACACCTACCCAGTACCCACCCTTCTCCATAATTATACAGCTGAATGGACATTTTGCTGAAGGCCTTTCTGACTGGATCCTCCCCATCTATATCCTCCAGACATTCAGCAACTCTTCCCCGGCAAAACCCATCTTCCCACATCAGCATCCTACAAAATTCAAAACCCATCTCAGAAAACATTCAAAAAGCAAAACCCAGATCATGCAATCCTCAGGGCCCATTTTTATCGACATATCCATCTTCGTCTTTTATTTCCCTGTTCTGTGCCCTCTGTTTCTGCAAGTGCAAAAATCATACTCACAAGCTGCCATTGTCGTCGCCAACCTTGCAACCATTACCACCTCTACTTCTCCTACAATCAGGAAACAAACCCACTTAGGGAAAAAAGCACATGAAGTACTGAGGTTAGTTAATTTCCACAGAAAAACAGAGTGTATGTAACATACGGGCGTGGTCGAATGGTCCAGAAGACGGAGTAAGTCCAGTCTGAATTGAGACAGACACTCCTGAGGGCCTCGTGCAGGGCCATCATCCCAACCGCCTCTTTGCTCCTATCTGATGCTCCTGAGCCCACCATCTCTCCCCCCGCCCCCAACTCCGTTATTTGTTTTTTTCACTTCACAATAACTCCTCTTTCTGTTTCTATCTCTCTATGCCCTCCAATAATACCAACGTAAGTGAATTTCGCTAACCGAGGCCTTTTATCTTCTTCAGCATCTCCACTGTCCTCAGGGAAGACCCTTTCTTCATCTCTCACTCTCTCTTTACCATCTCTCCTTTTGCTTCTCCCAAGTAATCAGGTTTGGTAAACTCAAAAAAGTTAAAAAAAATAAATAAATTGGTTTGGTTTGTATGAGAGAGATTTCATGTGTAAACCGTGTCTGTGCTGTGTGTGACTAAATGTGTGTAAGAGAGATGATGATAGCTGTTCTAGTTGTCAATATTTGACTATAAAATAAAACAATCTCTAAGACAGCTTTTATACTTTCTTTCTCACAGAGCACAGCACAGTGACAGTGAAGGAGGAAACTGGAAAGAAAAAGACATGGGGACTGGGGGAGGGGGGAGGGGGGTGGTTTAAAGAACCAAATTACCTTCTTATCCTTTGGGCGGACTGCAGTATTTGTTTGGCTGATCAGACCTAATTCTAGACTAGTTTAGTCCTCAGAGAACACGTCTGACGTTTGGCTGCAATAGGCTACAGGGGTTGGGTGGGCACTGGCCACTGGGGCCACTGGGCACTCTACTTTGACCATGTGGCCTGCCTGCCTAGGTCCACCATCCACCCATGGTGGTGGCGGTGGTGGTGGTGGTGGGCCTGGTGGTCCGGTGGCTGTGGGGGTGGTGGGACACTGGGGCTGCAGCTATCATTCATTCACGAGAGAGAGAGAGAGCATGGTAGTTAGGCCAATCCCAACGACCATCATTCTGGCTTCTGGGCGCGTCTCTGCCAAATGCATCGACCATCAGAGAATCAGAAAGCAATTCTTTGACAAGTGCAAAGAATTAGGGGCTGAACCGCTGAATTTGGCTAGATTCATGGCAACAGGTAGTAGATGTGCCGAGAATTAAGCTAACCCGGGCCGCAGAAAACGGTTGGTTCTGGTGGGTCAGTCAGTGTGTGAAGTCTGAACCCACAGCTTTTAGAGTTTAGACTAGGGCAAGGATGAAGGACCAAGGAGAGAGGGTACGAGTAGAAGTAGGCCGGGACAGGCTATTCCTCCGACTAGGGCAGGCAAATTTCTGTGGAATGATGACACGTGTCCTGGTGTCTTTAACGCAAAAGATGAAGGGTAATGTAGGCAAAAGAAAAAGACGGTATAGAATCTTTACTGGTCAAAAGAAGACGGGGTTGGGGTTCTGACTTCTGAGGATTTTAGATTTGGTTTAAGTATCAAAACACAAGCATTTGCCCCAACATAAAATACTGAAATGTGTCAGTCGAAAGAGTAGAGGAGGGTTAAAGAGGAGAGGTGGGTGTGAGGGGCATTATGGTAACTTTGTAGATTGTCTGTCTGAAGGGTTTAGGGTTTAGTGTATCACGTGCGCCACGTGCGGTGGCAGTGAGTCGGTGCATCGTTAACCATAAAGAAAAGAGGGGAGGACTGAGGACGGGTTGGGTTGGGGTTATACTTTATACTTTTATAGGTAAGACCGTAAGAGTAAGACTGTAAGAGCTGAATGTAATTAATTAATTAATTAAATCAGAGTGAACAAAGAAAATAGGAATAAATAAAAGAGAGAGAGAGAAAAAAAAAAAAAGGAAGGGTGGGGCCCGACTGCATGGATTGCGGGATAGTGTGCCCCATCCACGAGACATCCATCGCCTAATCATCATCAAAACAACAAATGATCAGATCCCATCCTCCGCATTGACCGCCCGTGGCCTCGGCCTCCTCCTCATCACCGTATCTCCATGTGGGACCACTTTTATACAAAGTTTTTAAAATCGAACCGCACAACAAACCGGTCAGAAGTCCGGTTTTCAAGTCGAATGGTCTGATCATTCGAACCGAATGGGACAGTATGTTCTGACAAAAAATAAATAATAATAATAATAATAAATGGTCAAAACCGTTAGACGGTTCAAATGGTTTGACCGCTCAGGTTAGTGATTTATTGACCAAATCAACAGTTTTTTATAAAATAACGGTTCTGAGGTAAAACGGAACCGATCACCCAGTTTTCCAGTCGAATCCGATTTTGAAAACCATGCCTTTATATATTGATTAATTAACCCCTCATTCTCTAATTCAAAAAGTCCTCCAAAACCATCTTCTCTTTTATTATTGTTTGGGTCATGGTTTTCAAACCGTTATTGACTCGGACGGTCAGACCGTTCGACCTAAGAACCATCCTACCAACTGGTTCTGTTTTACCCCAAACCCGATCCCTGGCCAAAAACCGTTGAATCGGTCAACAACTCGTTGACCTGGGTGGTAGAACCGTCAATCCATTCAATAGTTTTTGATCGTTTTTTATTTTTAATTATTATTTTTTTATTATTAAAACGGACTATTTGATCGAACCGGATGATCGAACCATCGACCAAGAAACCAGTGGCCAGAACGGTTCCATTTTCGAGTCGTTTCTTAAAACCATGACTTTAGGTAAGAGACTTAAAACATACCTTAATTTTTTATAAATTGACTTAAACATATCTTAAATTTAAAAAAAAAATTAAATATATTTTATGACTATTTTATCCTTTATTTTTCTTATATTTTTAAAATATGCCTTAAATTCTTTCAAACTCGTAGATGGTGGGTATATTGAATTGCCTCCCTCTCTTTCCCCTCTCTCTACATGGCCACATCTGAACAACATTTCCAAGAAGATAGTAATATAGAAAATGGATTGATGCCTTGGACGCATAATAAATACCATGAGATAACCAATCTGATTTATCTATATTACTATAAAAAAGTACGAATTGGGTTTAAATTAAAATATTCTTTTTTTGAAATAGGGTCCTTTTGTATTTGAGGGTAGAGTAGTTTGAATATTATTATTTATTGCATTTAATTCCTTCTCATTAAATTCCATTTAAGGTATTAATTCTCATTCACCCTCATTTAATCATACACTTAAGGCTTTTTTGTTTCTTTTAATTACTAAATTTCACTAATTAAATCCATACATAAATAACTCTAATAACATAAAAACTAAACAATTTTAGGTCAAATAGGCCAACCCATGTTGCATTGTTTCCACAATTAAATAATAAAAAATTAAAACTTAATAAAATGCAAAAAATATAAAAATTAAAGAAAAAATTGGAAACATCTTTAATATCATATATTCATCATATTAGACAAGAATAAATATGATAAATAAGAAATACTTTCATTAATGATGGAAATTGAATACAAAATTTAAAACCACTTGGAAATAAAATTATTTTCTTATTCTCTCTCATTAATTCTCATATCTAAGGTATATTCTCTCATTAAATCCTATATTTAAGATATATTTTTCTTATCATTAAATTCTATTAATTAAATCCAAAATATTGATTTTAAAAGTATAAAAATAAATATTTCAAAAAATAATTTAAAAATAAAACTATTTTCTTCCCTCTAGTGGTAGGTAAGCAATTTAACCATTTGGGTAAAATGGGTTAAACAATAATGCCATAATTAAATAATATATAAAAATACATAAAAAGGAATTGAGCATATCTCTAATATTATATATTCATTATGTTAAATAAAATTAAGTATGAAATGTAAGAAATACTTTTATTAACGATGAAAATGGAATTACAAATCTAAAATAAACCTTAAAATTAAATTAAATGATGTTATAGTCAAATAATAAAATTTTTAAAATAAAAATACAAAAAAAATCACAAAAATAAAGAAAAATTAGAGAACGATTTGGGTACATATTTGATGTTATATATTTATAAAATAAATAAAATATTGGGTCCATTTATAATATTATACATTCATTATATTGAACAAAAATAAGTATTATATATAATTTTATCAATGATGAAAAAGCAATAATAAATGGTTTGAGTGATGGGTTAGTGGTTTGGGTCAAATGGATTAAGCAATGATGTTATAGTAAAATAATAAATTTTTAATAAATAAAAAAGGCACAACGAATCAAAAATATAAAAGTTATAAAATAATTGGACACATATCTAATATTATATATTAATTATATCAAATAAAAATAAAATATGACAAACAAACATTATTTATATAATGTAGATGAAATATATAATTTAAAATTGATCCGAAAGCAATGCTATTTTCCTATCTAGATGGTGGGTTAATGATCAAACTTTTCGAATAAACTCATGGTGGTGTCATAATTGAATAATAAATATTTAAAAAATATAGAACACAAAAAGTAAAAACTATACAATTTTGTCGAAAATATTTGGAGACATTTCTAATATTATATATTCATCATATTAAATAAAAAATTGTTAAAATAAAATTATTTTTATTTATAATGAAAATAGAATACAAAATTTAATAATAATATCAGTATCCTCATCTAAAATTCGTTTATACTCATGATAAACAATTTCTTTTTCCCAAAAGACAAACAACTCCATCCTAATAAGCAACAAATCTCAATTTAATTATAATAATTCAAAATAATTAGGTGATTGGAAGCCCTCAAAGAATATTAACACTAATGAAAACCAATCCACCGTCAAAAAACAAATAATAAACAATTTGAAACAAAATCCAAAAGCAAAAAAGAACAGAAAGAAGAGTAAGAAATAATATAAAACTGATCAAGCTCCTTATCGTCTTTTACGAGCTGCTGGTCACCATGACTAAGTACTGAGTCCTTTTCTCTTCTGTTCCCACATTCCTTCTTCTTCTTCTTCTCACAAGGGCAAAATAGGATTTTTAAAATTTTAAATGATCTTTTTCATTGATGGAGAATATGTTTAAGTCCTATGTGATTACCCCACAAGGTATGTTTTAGTCTTTTTGAAAAACTTAGGATTACGTTTTAGTCAATGTATGAAAACTCAAGGTATGTTTAAGTCTTTTACCCTTATCGTTTTGGTAAAATCTTCTCCATTACCAAATTAACCTTATTATTTTCCATTTTTCTTACTCTAACCAACCCTCTGCCTGAACCCTTCTTCCTCCACTCTCTCTCTCTCTCTCTCTCTATCTATCTATTTATCTATCTATATATAACATATTATGATTTGTTTAGGATCGGTACTAATTGTACCCAATCAATTAAGACCTGAACCAATTAATCTATGGTGCCAGAAAGACAATATATCAAAAAGACTTTGACCAATCAAAAAACCCTGTAAGTTTTGATGAAAGTCCACCGGATTGGCTTTTATAATGCCATTTGATTGATTAGTTTTTCTGTCTTTCTCGCATTATATGGAAATTTATATGTAATTATGCACAAAGATATACGTAGTAATACACTAATGCTTATTTTTCTCATGATATATTCTCATGTCAATGGACCATATCTGGGTTGGACGTCATTCCAATTAAAATCAATTTGAGTAGGTTAGATAGAGGAATAAGACATATTGAATTGGACCGGTCTAGACTTAATGGTCCAAAGTATTTATTTGATTGGATTGGACCTGGTCCATCCCTAATAAATTTATATTGGACTAGATTGGATTGAACCAATATCCAGTTCATTAATAGAAAATAAGAGTACGGGTGTCAATGGACCAGGAATGAAGTGAACCCAATCTAAATTAAAACCAATTTGAACAGGTCCAGACATTAAATTAGACCAATCCACAATGGTGCAAAGTAATTATCGGATTGGATTGCACCTAATCCATCTTAATGGAGTCATATTGGGCTGGGTCGGATTGGACCAATATCCACTCCATTGACAGCCCTAGCTTCAATGTTAAATGCCAAAAGGTCGGGTTTGGTATGAGACGACATCAACACAAACATAACCTGGGAATCCCGATTAAGTTTGACCCGACCCTAGATAACCTAACTAATAGAGTTGGATCAATGTGGGTTTACCACTTAACTCAACCCACTGACATGACACCCCTATTCATAAACCCTTGTAGAACAACAGGATGAAGAAAATATGCCTTAACACTAAAAGGATTAGACCGAGCTTGTTTCTCTGAGGGTTAGAGTTAGGGATGGTAATTTCTACCCTACCCGATGGGGCGGGTACAGGTTTTAGGATTCTACAACCCATAAGGTGTAGGTAGAGTGCGGTATTATGCTAAATTCGACCCTCTCCAACCCGCATATTATTGGAAAGCATATAAATTTTATGTACCAAGTATCAAATTTAATAATATTTTAAATTTTACGGTTCATGTGTTTCTACATGTCTTAGTCAAATATTTGGAAACTTTTTTGTTTAGTTGTGTTATTTTACTTATTTATTGCTTATATATGACAAGAAATAATAGAAAAATAGATGCGGGATTTAAGTCCAATCAACTCTACCCTTGAACACGGAGAGGGTTTTGTATTTTGAGTAAGGTTTGAATTCTCAAAATTCAACCTGACCCATTAAGAGGTTTAAGGAGGTAAATAGCCTAGAATTTACAAAACCCTCCCAAACTTACCCTGTTGCCATCCCTAATTAGAGTGTTGAATCAAATGTTCCATGCTATAGCCATACCATACTGGTAATGGATGGCATAAAAGATTTCAATCTATCATCTTATTTGAAGTCCATCTAGAGAGACTACAGCTAGGTTGTGGACCTTTGTGTTTAATCTTTACAAAAAGGAAGATATAGGCTAAATTACTGATAGCCACCCTATACTTAGAGGGTTCCCAACTTTGTTGCCCTTGACTTGGCGATGGGTTGACTGTAAAAGTAAAATTACTAAATTGTCTATTTGAGATTTTATGGGCTAATGATAACAAATAACAAAATGATGGAAAATAAGCATTTTTAAGTAAAATGAGAGAGTTATGATTTTGAAACAATTAAGTTAAAAGAAATAAGATAAGGGTAGTTTGAGGTTTTAGAAACTTCTAAGGGAATATTAGATAAGTTAACTTAATCTAAAAGTTCAGGGTTCCATACACCCTGAAGTGTCACTTGTCTGTTTAGTCTTTACAAAATGGAAGATTTAAGGCAAAATTTTGTAGCCACCCTGTGCTTAGGGGAACGGGATCTGCTCCTCACACATGGGCATCTCATACACATCCATCATGCATTGGGAATATTTCCCATAAATAATAATTTTATAAATACGAAAGATATTCCCAATGCATGGTAGAATGTACGTGTGAGATCAGTATGAGGCGCCTTGTGTGAGGAGCAATCCGATCTTCAGCCGATGCATGGTTATAGCCTTAGCCCCTTCCCCAATTGTTGCCCCTTGACCAGGTGACAGGTTGACACTAAAAGTAAAATTACTAAATTGTTCATTTGATATTTTATGGACTAGTAGCAACAAATATCAAAATTTTCAAGTATAAGATGTTCTCACAGAATTAATTAACCGCTCTCTCACGATGATCTCAAGATGAAGTTCGTTGAAAAATAGTTGAGAGATGCATGTGAGAGTTAGGGTTTTAGAAAAATTAAGTTAATAGGAGAAAATATATGGTCTCATAAAAAAATATAACGGTATATATTTCGAGGGTTTTGGAAACGTTTAAAACAATATCCAATAACTTAACTTACAAAATACTAAATGTGGGGGCAAAGTTTTGGGATCTAAAATTTCCAATGTGGTGTTTAGTCATAAAACAAATTCGGGGGTTAAGTATCACTATCCAATCATAATGATGTACATTATGACATTTAATGTAAATGAATAAAATACATATTTGATTCATGTTATTATGATGTGTTTCTGTGTAATACCCTTAAATTAGACACATTTGAGATTTGTGTTAGTTTAGAATCTTCACAACCATTGGATAGATCTGGGAGATTTATCTTGCTAAGGCTGATACTGATGTGCCGCCAAGTTGGTTGGGGTGGCTTGTCTCAGCTGCTAGGGTGAGACCTTAGGTACATGTAGTGTGGGTTTTCTTGAAACCCAGAACCGGACCAGAATTCCAATATTGCCCTGGACCTTGGAGATAAATGGCCAAAACTGGAATGTTACACCTGACTCCTAGACTCGATTATGATACTGCACTATGTGTTGGATTAGGTTGTCTTTCATATGTCAATCAGTGAGATCCTTAGAGGGGGTCAAAACCTGGGTATGTTGGGACAGTCCGAGAATTCATCTGAGTGGGTGATCATAGTGACAGGATCAGCCCCTTTGTCGGACAAAGTGAATGATCAGGGATGCACTCTCTCTAATGGAAACCAAAGTTGTCGGCAGCCAATTTCAACCGTTGAAATTTTTTATATATATATATGTATATATATATATATATATATATATATATATATATATATATATATATATATATTATGGTTTCAAAATGTTTACAAAAGGTTTTAATTCTCAGGATCCATGTGAGTAGAGAGTGCAGCACTGTGCCTTGCATCCGAGGGAGAGGTCCTCTCTTGTCGGGCAGTGTTTGATCATTATCGGCTAAGAGGTTAAGTGTAAGACCATTGAGGGTAATACCTGATGGGCTAATATTGCATCTGCCCACAGTCCTTGGGTTTTTATAAGGTGGCTTGACCCAAGGACCATTTAGTGTAAATGTTGGGCCCATTAAGAGCCCATGGTGATGGACTCAGGGGTTCACTCTCTTCTACAGTGAATTCGGCCAGGCCTTGTAACAAAGGCTGGGCTGAACCCATGTGGTTGATGTGTAGATCAATGTTTGGGTCCCACGCCATACAAGGATATCCAACTGGGCAACAGTTTGGAGGATAAGTGAGCACATGGACTTAATGGGCCTAAAGCCCAATTCGAATTGGCTTAATTAGATTAGTTAAAGACGGGCGGTTCTGGGATTTAGATCAGCAGATAGGATAAGGGATTGCCCCTATCCACTCAGAGAGTCTAGATCCAAATAAAGATTTGGATCAGGAAACTCCTAATTAGATTAGGAGGGATGATCTTTATCTGTAGATAAGATAAGGGATTATCCTTATCTCTTAAAGAGAGTCCAGATCCAAATACAAGATTTGGATTAGGAAATTCCTAATGGGATTCGGAAGGGCGAACCCCAAATCATCCTTCAGTCTTACTGATTCAAGAGAGAAGACAACATACAGTTGGACGGACGCCATCTTCTGCTCTTGCCTTCTCCTGCTATTGCCGCCATTACCAATTCGATCTCCACCTGTAGGAGCGATCAAGAAGAGTTCTTGATATTATCTTTTGGGATAAAAGATAATCATAAGTCATGCTCACCTGCCCTCCATCAAGTTCTTGTTGAAAATTTTGTTTCTTACTGAAGAACCATCCTGCTGATTCTGCTCCACCCTACGATGTGTCATCTTCAGTGGGAGCAGTCTTTGGTATTCTCCTTAGGCGTGAACACCTTCGTTAGGGGTTACTACTACTCCATATCAGGTATATCCCTCTCCTACCTCTTGGTTTCAGATCTGGTTCGGTTTGGGTTCAAGATTGATCCTTGAAAATGCAGTTGTCTAAAAGAGGGAATGTGATTCCCACATGGAGAGAAAGAAATTTTTGAAATTTCGCCCAACCTACCTACAGGGTTCGGCCATCCATATGATGGATCTCTCTTCCCTTCAATGGTATCAGAGCCAGGTTCAAATCTTGAACCGAAATTGGTTAGATATGAAACTATGCAAATGGGCAGACGGCGTTCTACCCGATTTGCGCAGATTGTTGATTTTCTGGGAAATCGGTTCCCAGATTAAGGGCATTTGATCTGAAATTAAATCTTTTTAAATCTGATATATATTTAGAATTGTTCTTTATATTTATCTTGATTTATGGATTGTTCGTACGGTGGAGATCAAACTCTTGATTGGCACAAGAAAATTGCGCACCTACTGTTCTATTCATTCTTGTCTGTAATTATTTTTTTTTTAAGTTTTAGACATAATGTATAGGAATTCAATTTGATGGAATATTAATAGAAAATTAGGGTTTTTCTATTTTATTTCATTCAAATTCGAAGCAGATCACGTAGATGGAAGAAGTTTCGTAGATTAGGGTTCGACTATCTGCGATTTGCAGTTTGAGAAACTGCAAACTAACCTCTGTTTTGTAGGGTAGCAGATCTACGAACAGCCCTTCCACTGATTCTTGAATGTCTTTTATTAGTAATTTAATTTTAGATCATAATCTTGAATTAAATCTTGAATTAAAGATCAAACCCTAGACCCATTCGAACCAGATTGGACCAAATCTGTGGTTTGATGGGGGTTGTTCACAGCCATAATTTTTCACTCTTGGAAAAGAGAGAAATTTTTGAAATTTCGCCCAACCTACCTACAAGGTTCGGCCATCCATATGATGGATCTCTCATCCCCTTAGTTATAGGATTATTCTATGTAAATTATTTAAAGGTTTACAATTAAATACTAAACTATCTATATAAATATACTAAGCTGAAATCTATACGAAGGAAAGTGTAAGGATGCAAGAAATGGAATCTAATTGTAACTTTTGCCTTTTTTTCTTTAAAATTACAAGAATGCCACATAAAGACAAACCCCCTTATGTGATTGATTTATAATTGCCCCCATGTTATTCGAAAATTACATGATTATCACATATAAAACAAACCTTTCAACTTGCAATTGCCGCTACAGTATTCGAGAATTACAAGACTACCACATATAAAACAATTCTTCCAATTTAATTGACTCTAAAGCATTCAAAAATTATAGAAATGCCACATATAAGACAAATTTTCCAATTTAATTGACTCTAAGACATTAAAAAATTATAAAAATGCCACATATAAGAAAAGTCTTCTAATTTAATTGAGTCTAAGGCATTCAAAATTTATAGGATTGCCACATATAAGACAAATTACTCTCTTTACAGCAATGCCTCTATGATATTCCAAAATTACAACAATGCCATATATAATTATTTATGATTATGTCATCCTACAAAATAAAATGTCATCCATCTTCTCTCTCGCTTAATTCTCTCTCTCTCTCTCTCTCTCTCTCCCTCTCTCTCTCCTCCTATTCTTTATCTCAACTTTTATTTATTTTTTATTATTATCTAAACATTTATTTATTTAATAAATTATTTTAAATCAATAAAATAAAAGAGATTTGACACTAAGAGAAAGATTTTAATAGATATTTATTTGTTTATTTTATTAAATTATTTATTTAATTTATTCATTTTATTATTATTACCTTAGAATTTATTTAGTTAATAAATTATTCATAAATCAGTAAAATAAAGGAAATTTGACATTGAGAGAAGATTTTAATAGACATTTATTTATTTTATTATTAAGTAGGGTTGTCAATGGGTCAGGTCCAACCTGATGGACTCGAACCAATTTGGCCGATTTTAATTCCAGGAATTGGAACCAACGGGTCGATTTTGGGTCCAGATATAGGGTTCCAATTACCATCGATTTAGAATATATATAATGCATAATATAATAAATAAATAAATTATATTTATATACTATACATATAATATATATAGAATATTTAATATATATTATACATTAATATTTATTTTTTATTTGTTATAATCGGGTATGTTGGGTCAAACCTGATTGTCTTGAGAACTGATCAGTTTGGTTTCGGTCCAAAAATTACAAACCCTATTGGGTTCGGGACCAGATCCAGGTCCTCAACATTTCATGTTAGGTCGGTTCCAGTTCCAACTGGTTTCGACCCAGACCTGACCCTATATTTAGGGCCCTAGGTCCCCTTGTCTCCATCCCTGGGGTTGGAATTAAACCTATTCACAGGTCAGGTCGGGATGTGACCTTTGCCTTTATATCAATCAAATATATTCAAGTCCAAGTTTGAGCATGACCGAACCATCGGGCCTAGATCTTGAGCCCAAGCCCGACCCCCATATAAACCTCGAAGGTCGACCAAGAAATTGAGAACAAAATTGTATTCGTTATTTGACAACAAAATTGATTTATATATATTAAATTGACTTCAAAAGTGAAAATTTTAATTAATTATTTATTGCTTTATTTTATTAAATTAAATATATTATTATCCATAATTTTTATTCATTTAATTTAACATGCACCCAATATTTAGGGTTGTCAATGGGCCGAGTTTGGTTCTAGATAACTTGGACCAATCATGTCCCAATAATAAATGAATAGTTACTTATTTATTTTATTACAATAAATAATTTATTTATTTATTTTACAAAATTAAGTAAATTATTATCCATATATTTCTATTTATTTAATTTACTAAATTATTAAATTATTTAATAATTTATTTTACTAACAAATTATTTCACTTTTTCCTCGAGACTAATAATTTAGGGCTATCAATAGGTTAGCTTTGGGTTATGCAAGGGCAGAGCTAGGAATTTTTTTTATCGAGGGGGTGCTAAAATCTAAGTGGATTGGGGGGAGGGGGGTAATTTAGGGCTATCAATAGGTTAGGTCTGGGTTGAGCAGGAGGAGAGCTAGGAATTATGAGGGGTGCCAAAATCTAAGTGGATTGGGGGGTAGGAGAATCAAGGCTCAAAGTATCAACACAGGGCATATCGGCCTTATCGATACTTTTTTTAGGTTTTATTTATTTTTGTAGAAATCGGTTCAAAGGGGTTTAAGGCCTAGCTACCCTTTGAACCAGTGTCTAACCCGATACAACCCCTGGAGGGGCGTATCGGAAAGCCATCGACATGATACATATCGATCAATACAGGTCGATATGTATCGATACTTTGAACCTTGGGGGGAATAAATACGGATGGCCATTGGGGGGGGCAACCATTGGGGTGAGGAGTGGGGGAGTGGAAAAATATACATGAAGAGTGGAGATTTGTTGGGCTAGAGGAGGGCCGTGGCTCCTTGGGGTCTCCTTGTCTCTGCCCTGAGGTTGGGATTAAACCTATATATATCAACAGAACATATTCAGGCCCAAGCTTGAGCATAACTAGAACATCGAGCATAGATCTTGAGTTCAAGCTTAACCCCCCATATAAAGACCAAAGCTCAGCCAAGAAATTGAGAAAAAAAAAGATTTGTATTCTTTATTTAACAACAAAATCTATTTATTTATATTAAATTGACTTCAAAATTAAAAAATTTATTTATTATTTTATTAAATTAAATTAAATATATTATTATCCATAAATTTCTACTTATTTAAGTAAATTCTTTTTTCCTAAAAATTATTAATTAAAAAATTTACCTTTTTCAAATTAATTTCTTCCTATACAATAATTTAGCTTTTACAAACAACGCAGGGGCGGAAAAACAAAAAAGCAGCCTCGTTCTCTTCATAGGACCTGTAAAACAATGTAGGATTCATGACTTGCCACATGTCTTCTACCTACTCAAAGATAGGAACCTATCAATTTAATGAGGTTTACTTTCTATTCCATGGCTTTTTTTTACCTAATTCCACTATTTGTTAAATTGTTTAGATCTCAATTTATAGCCTTTATAGCAATATTCTAACCCTATTAAGTATTACTATTAGAACCACAAAACTTTCAAAGTAACTGCTGCTTACTGGTGCATAGGTAGTCATCTAGTTAGGCACATGCCCTAGCTATTTAATTCTACTCTCTTACTTTAGCTCCAATAGCTCTTAGCTTGAATTCTATATCAGTATTTAATTATTACCAGTGTAGTAGGTGATTTTGTAAGCATATGCCCTAGCTGTTAGTAAGTTTTCAAGGATAGAGCAATTAATCTGTGATTCTGTTTTTACTAGTCTTGCCATTTATTCATGTAAGTGCCTCCCAATAAAGAGATAGAAAATTGTTTGAAAGCTGAACCAACATTGAATTGGATGGCTGATGCTATTTTCCTCATTAAATTATTCTGTTCAATAGTTTTGTCTTTTTTCACCAAATTAAAATATATCAGCCCAACCCAAACTGATTCTTTTATTTGATTTGTTTCTTAGATGTTGCTCCTTTGGTGTTTAAAAAGCCAAACAAAGGCACCTTTTTGATTAATAATAGTAACAACAACAATTTCATTTATCCATTCATCTCACTTGCTACCTTTTCCCTCTCTCTAATAATCTCTACCTCTACTTATTCTTTCTTTTTCTCTTTAAGCATTAACTTAATTATTTTGAGAGTGAACAATGTAACAAGACTCTAAACCAATATTGCAAACAGATGATAAAACTGGCGAATTTGATTCTTTTACCTTAGTGCATGGATCCCAAAATTGCATAAAGTCCACAATGTCTAAAGTTTTTGATGTTAGGATTTGATCTATTTGATATTAGATCTTAAGACAAAAGATTCCATTCAGTGGTTTTAGAAAAGTAGGTAAGTAGCAATTGTTAATTCCTAGTCTCTCTCCATGTAAAGAAAAAAAAAAATTAAATACCTTTATTTTTATTAACATTGGACCATTGCTCAATAAGCAAATACAAGGATGAGAAGCAAGCCAGCCCTATTCAGATTGGAATACTAGCTCCAATTGACCCAACTGCTACCCTTTATACAGTAGTGTATATGAATGTAGTTTGGGGTGCCTCAAATTGATGCACAGGTGAGCTACATTTATGATCTCAACCGTGTTGTCCTTATCAAGAAAAGAGTAGTCAAACACTTCTCTTAGGTTATACAACCTTGATATTCAAACCAGCAAAATGACTGGTCATCGTTTTTTATCTAAACCATAGATAGTAAAATAGAATTAATTATATAATTAACTTTTATAAAGCCCACTAAGTCCTGAGAGGAAGGGAAGAAAAAGGCAAACTAAAGGATGGTATAGCTTCTCCTTTTAATAGAACTCATCAATGGACTGAAAGGACACTATAATTAATTAGAAGCTAATGTCAGTTACTTTTTTTTTTTTTAACAAAAGTTTTTTGAATCCTATGACAATGAGAAAATTAATGATCCATGCATCCTTTTGAGTGTGAGAGAAGGTAAATGAATATGGCATACAACAGAATATATAAACAGGCAGTCAATTTTGCAGAGGAATCAGCCAGCCAAACAAGTAGGATGTAGAGTTTTGTATGTAGAGCAGAGAAGAATATTGACGTGAGTCGTGACTGCTTAGTCATATCAAAGTTCTATATTTCACCGGCAAGTTAACATTACATACTTTCTTGGTATGGAAGGAAGTTGAGAGTTGAAGAGTTTAGAAGATCCCTGACCAATTTTCTTTTTCTTTTCTAGTGTGCTCGGGAGCAAGCCCTCAAGGCAAAGCTTAAATTTTTAGGGACATGCTCCGAGTCAAGGTTTTTAAAACCGGATAAGACGGAACCATTTTGAGTTTAGTTTCTGGGTCGAATAGTTCAATTTTCAAATGGATGGTCTGTTCTTGGGTTGAACGGTTTGACCACTCAAATCAGTAATTTATTGATCAAATCAACGGTTTTTAGCTAAATAACAGTTTTGTGGTAAAACAGAAGTGGCCGTTTCCTGATTTTTCTAATTCAACAGTCTGGTCCGGTTTGGTTTTGAAATCATTGCTCCAAGTAATGGCCCTTTGAAAACTTTGTCCATATCCAAACTTTTTAAAGGTAAGGGGCATCGGCCTGTATAAACCTAAAAAATTAAGATAAAAATAACTAAAATTTATAACCCAGACAGCTATGCCTCCAATGAACCTAGATTAGCTCCACTTTATTGTAGCTGTTTTAGGGTTGTACATGTGACCAATAAAAACGGTGTTGGAGTGATTGTGGGGCATATACACTTGATGGTTGACATGGGGTTATATTATTATTAGTTACACAGCCCCTAACATAGTCACAATACAATACAATCATACACGTGTATGTTATAGTTCAATTGATGTTGAGATGTTCCCAATGTGCGACTGTAATGTATTATGGATAGAGTGTGGGTAGCAAATTCAGACCATGGTTTTCAAAACTGGATCGGACTGGACCGGAAAAACTAGGAACCAGTCAGGTGATCGGTTTTGGTCCTGGTTTTCCCCATAATTGAAAATTTGTCCAAAACTGTTGATTTTGGTCAGTAAACCGCTGACCCGAGCGGTTAACTGTTCAAACTGTTTGAATGATTTTGACCGTTTTTATTTTATTTTTTAATTTTTTCAGAACAGGCCAATCATTCGATTCGAATGATCAAACCATTCAACCCAGTAACCGGACCCCTGACTGATTCAGTCTCCGGGTCATTTTTAAAATCCATGATCCAGATTCATCAAATGCAGTTAATTCGGTCTAATTACCAACCATCACTGTTACTATTCTCATCTTATTATTATTATTATGGGCTGGGCTGGGGTGGGGGACCAGGGTGGGCAGTTTGGTGAATGTGGGCATCGGTGCAAGTTGCTTTGGCTCAGCTGGAACCCCGCTGAACCAACAATTACTAAAACATTTTACTGTAACTTCCATGGGGCTTGGAGTGAAATTGGCAATTCCACCACCTAACCAAACCAAAGGCTGGTTTGAGAGTGTGGATCAGACTTTTACCCCCATCGATACATGTGACCCTGGAATTTGGTTTGGGCTTATTGTAGCCCCCCTGTACTATCTCTCTCTCTTTTCTCAAACCTTGGGCGTACGTGCACAATTATAAAATCTTGACTAAAGTCAAGATGAATAACTCCTGTTTCCTTGGTTTCTAATGGACCACATAATTTCTCAACTACACACCAACAAGCTTCATAACTTATTTTGTTATTCTCCAGAAAGAATTCTGCCAAAATAAAACACCCCATTTAATTTAATCCCAAAAGTAATTCTGTACTTGTGTGTTTTGTTTTTATGTCATCATATTTTATCTGTCAAATTCTGTTCAATCTAGTCAAATTCAGACACTCGTATATCTTATTGAATTTGATTCAAATCTAAGCTTTAAAATACTAGAATGAGCTCAAAATCCAATAAATGTTACCAGACTTGCTTGAGATATACCGGCACTGATTCCATATCCCACCTGTTGAAGGCCCCAAGTTGGCTGTGGCCCTATTATTAGCTATTACTCCCTTGGATTGAAGAACCCATAATGAAAAAGCTAAATAGCTAACAGATTAGAATTGTTTAAAGAAAAAAAAAAGAAAGAAAAGAAAACAAACCACGACCAGTGGGCTGCATGGAAGAGATGAGTCCAACACGGGGGGAGTGATAGTCCGGCAGGATATTCCCTGCACCACAACTTTAATCTTTTCTATATTTGTCCGTCCAATTCCATTAATCCAACGCATTCTTCTGGTCCTGCAACTGAACTCTGAAAGAAGTGAGACCAACCAATGAACCAATGGGTCGCTACGAAGTTCCAGATTGTAATTGTATGGCAATAGTCATCCGGTCTATCACATTCTATGAGATTCTCGATATCAAAAGCAACCAATTAAAATTTAACAGTACACCCATCGCTTCTTTTAGAATTAAAATTTTGTCATTTTCATGAAGTGACAGGATAAGTTTAGGCTGTAGATTCTGGGTCTATTCTATTGATCCTTGAAACACCAACCAATGGCTGGCCATTAATGCACAGGCCCTAAAGCTATGGGCCCTTTGTGTCACGGCGTAGAGAAAATAATTGATGTCAGTCCTGCCGTAGGTTATGGGCTTGGTCCCGTCCGTCCATGAGATAACTACCCTGGTGAGTGGTGACTGGTGAGGTTAATTAGAGACCATTAATCGTTAATTAATGCAGAGATCAAACCTTCACCCAACCCAATGTGCTACACCCATAATCTAATTTAACCTAATTGATAATCTCACCACCATGTTATCTTTTTGTAAACCCCATAAATATGTTGATTTTTCTTTTGCAGTTATAGGAATTGGCCAAGGAGGTTTCCAACTTACCTCTCTAACTTGAATACTAGACCAGGTGTCAAATAGGCTCTAATACATATCAAGGAACCCTTATATGAGGCTCTAATACATCATGCCCCATCAGAATAATCTCTTCATAATTGAAAACACACACTGGATTTTGTTATTTTATGAGTGAAAACACTAGATTTTGGGTCTTCAAAATGGTCAGTTTGTGGTTCCAGGACCATAAGGTTTGCGGTCCCAAAGCAACCAACTGCGCCCACCAAAGGCCTAAATGATGTTTCATCTTTCACAAATGAAACACACAACATTGTCAAATCTCTGAATCAGACAGCCTGTAAACACACAACATTTTCAGCAGCATAGATTTTTCCAAGAAAACTATAATGAAAATGAATAGAATCAAGTTATTTTACTTCTTGGATCCTACAAATTGGCTGAACGGTTCCTGTCAAAGATTTAGCCCCAATAAGACAACTTTGTTGGGTTAATACCCAAAATTAAAAGACAAACTTAGGTGGGCCCTTATGAACTGGACCAAAGAATAAGGAACACGTGAAGACTTCTCATGAGAAAGGCATTGACTCAGATATTCGTTCAACATCAGAATTAATCCACATTTTGTAGACCACAATCCGTTTTTCCGCTTTCTTTTCTTTTTCTTCTTGTCCATGTTAATCAAACAAACATACATACAAGAAGAAAGAAAGAAGAATATAATCAATCAAAACCATTAAATGCCGCTGAGGTACAAAATGAGACAAGGCAAAGAAACGAACTAAAAATAACTCCTTAGATTTGAATGTATGAAACCGACTAATTTCATATTATAACCCTATATGATTAAATACTATTGAATGGATTCAATCATATCAGATTGGATTGGATTGAGTGATTCCATATTTAATCCAATTATAAACTAGTCTTCAACAAAAATATATAATCGACAAGTAAAATGAATCATTTAACGGATCTTAGAAATATGCAGGAATAGGGCTGCGGATATCTATCTCTCCACAGACCACCCCACATTGGCGGGAGTGTCATCGTGCATTGGGCTGCTCTTAATGGATCTTTTTTATTCTATTTTCTTAATCTTTATTTTTATTAAATGTTTCGTACACCATTGGTCTTTGATATCATCCTCCATCCAGCTCGAATATGGCAATATTGGCTCTTGGTTATCAATCTCATCTCACGCTGGAGTATGATGTGCATTTGGCCTCTGGATTTCAAAACCCAGCAATTTTGTTTATCTTGTAAAATAATAGTAATAATCAATAATTGCTTTCCAAACCGATAAATAATAACAGAGCATTGAGCACCTAAGCAATGCCCGAAGTGCTTAGCTGGTTGGCTGATCCAATCTCACAACTCCACAATCCCGGTGAAGTGCAAGCATTGCAACAACAAATAGTCAAATAGTACTAAAATTTCCTTCCACTCAGTTTGAAAACACTACAAATACAAATATATACAATGCAACTTGTGCAAGTGCAAATTTTAGAAATATTACACAAGATTTTGCATTGTATTTGTACTCTTCCCAAATTGGGCCTTGCAAATATGTGAAGTGCAAAATCTTATATTTTATATTATTTTGTATTTATTTTTGCCAATTTTTTCAGCTCGGCCGGTCAAACTGTTTGAACCAACACCCGGCCAGGATTATGGGTCCGGTTCAGTCATGATCCACTAGATGGTCAAAAACCGTTGACTTGGTCAAGAACCATTTAACCGGTCAGTTCGACTTTTGACCTGTTCAACCCAATGACTGGGTCACAAGTTGCATACTCAATGCATACAAACTTTCGGAGGCCATAACTTTGCACTCCGATATACTATTGGGGTGACGAACATATAATATATCTAAAACATATTTATACATAATTTATTGCTAAAATATATGTTTATATACATATATATATATATGCGATGATGTGGCACAGTCTGAACCGTTTAACCCAACCAGTTGAATCGGTGATCCGCAACCCAGAGACAAAAATGGTTCGGCCTCTGGGTCAGTTTTTAAAACATTGATTTTCTTTGTACATTTTGTATTTATGTTCTTCTCAAACAGAGCCGTAAGTTCAAATTAGTTCTAGTTAATGCTTAAAAAGTGATGGTATTTTTTTCAGACATATTTCAACTATTTCTTCCGCCAAATTTAATTTGTTTACGTCATAGAAAACAAGGTTGCACTATAAAATGAGAGCTAAAAATTTTCCGTCCCTAGTAGATTAAAAAGTTTCATAATTTCATAAGGTCGAAAGAGAAGATTATACATTCATTTGAGAATGGATGATTAAAAACGTACGTATATTTGAGTCATTTGGCTGAGTTGAGTAATCCTGGTAGGGGTGCAAGTCGGGTTGGCCCAAGTTAAAAGTTTACACTGTTATGGGCTCGGGCTTTGGCTTGGGCCCATTGAAATTTTGAAAAAATCCCAACCCTAACCTAGAAAAGTTGCACCCCTAAATCCTGGTAATGTAATCCCGTGTAACAAATGACTTTGATTTGTTTTGGTAACTGAGAGTTTAGAAGCATGGTTTAAACTGTCCCTAAATTTTTTAATATTTTCATGACATATTTCAATTTCCATGGATAGCAACATGAAATTTTACTCAAATAAACATATTCCCCAGTTAACACCATTAGCACTATGTGAAGTACAAGAGAATTCCCACGACATATTTCCGTTTTCAAAAATTTTATTAGAATCAACATATTCCACCGACGAACACTACCAATACTATGCAAAGTACAAGAGATGGTATTATAACATAAGTTGGTGACAATATTATGTAGAGTAGCAATGTTATTGTCCACTTAACATAATAATTTATTTGAGCCAGCTCGATTTTCATTTCAAACATTAAGTGGAATATTAGTTTTTGTTTGTCTAATCGATTATTTAGTTGATCTATTAAAACCATTTGCATTTTTTTACTTTAACTCATTCTATCATGTAACTTTAAGAGGGGTTCTTTTATTGGATTTTGAGAGGGGAGAAGTTGGTCAATGGGATTTTGGTTCCCATTGACCAAGAATCACATGTTCATTTTCAGATTAATGTGGGGACCAGGGAAAGTTTATTTTCCTGGGTATCCCATCCCCTAGGTGGGTAAATAACTTTCCCACCTAGGAGAAAAGTTACTAACACTTGAATGGGACAAAAATGTCCCTTTTAGTAATGGATTTTTATGACAAATGGTCAATACCTTATTTACCTGAGAAATAAAAGAACATGGGTAAATGCATTTACCCGGATAAATAACTTACCAAAAAGCGAACAGGGCCTAAATTGGACAACTTCAGAACGTATTCTCTACAACCTTCATTTTTTAACTTTGTTTAATGATTTGGAATGAGATAATAATTTAAAAATGTATGCCTATGCTTCTTTTATCATCTAATAAAATATCATTCTATAATTTTGCATATTTTACAATGTTCAGCCATGTCTATAATTTTTGCAATATTTCCAACATCTCTAGCATGTTTTCTATATTTGGATGACCGGCATTTCCACTAACACCAATATCCTCCAGGATTGATTTTACTAAACATAAAACAGTCCAGACATCCTACCAAAAAAAACAGTCCAGACATAATGGTTCAAAGTATTTATTGGATTGGATTGGACCTGATCCATCAATGATGGGTTTATTTTGTATCGAGTCAGATTGAACCAATATCCGGTCCATTGATAGAAGATAAGAATACAAGTTTCATTAGACCAGGTTTTGATTGGAATAAATCTAAATTAAAAACAATTTGAATAGATTGGATGGTCCAGATAAGTCCAAAATGGTATAAAGCATTCATCGAATTGGATTGGACCTGGTCCATTTATAATGGACTCAAATTGTACCAGATTGGATGGAAAAGTGAGACCCTGGCCAAACAATGGCCCCTTGAAAAAACCCTGGATCATATGCTTATATTTTGTCCTTGCAGTAACGCTTGTTAGAATGGTTCTTCGAATATTATTTGATTAAATTTCTAGCCACCTATCAAAACAAATCACATTTTCTAGTCATTTCAATGTGCATATCCTTTGAGTCATGATAAATTTTACTTGTAAGACTATAAGCTGATGGAAATTTTGGGGCCTGAAAGCAGATCCTAAGAGGGTTATAAAGTCTATTGGAGTCTGGAGACCTCATAAAACATTTGAAAAGGGTTCACTTCACATGGATTAACTATCAAGAAATCACGAGTCGGCTTGGATTGATTTAATAGATTTTTTCAACCAATACAACCTGATCAGGTTACTTAAAGAGCAAACCGAAACCGACCTGCCATTAAACAAAACCAACCCAAACATGAAGAGTCAGTTTGGGTCGGTTTGGCATTATTTGTAAACATCCCTATTTTGGTGTAAAATTTCTTATTCAAAAGTGGAAAACAATCCTAAAGACAAAAGTAATTCCCATTTAACTAATGTTTTATTGTTCTTTAATGTTAATAAGTAACTAAAAAGAAGAAACTATGATAGGGATTACCTAGATAGAGAAAGACTAGGTAATCAAAAACTAACTCGATTCGGTTCGGTTCAATTTCAGTTTTCACACATGAAAATCAAAACCGAACCGAATTATCGGTTTATCCCTCTTCACAACCCGAAACTAATCAGTGGTGAAGAAAAACCGACTAAATCAGGTTGGATCGAGCCGGTTTGGTCGGTTTGGTACTGTTTGTGAACAACCCTACTAATACACCTTTAAATCGAATGCTACCAATTGATGTGGTGTAAACTTTTAAAATATAAACTGCTATATTAAATACTGTTAATTAAAATTGCTAACATTTAAAAAATGTATTACACATGGGATGCATGGAATGTTGGATTTGACTTTTGCTATTTAATCATTTTTAATTATTCACTATAGAATGGATAGATAAATAATAAACTGATCGATTATATTTGTTTTACTCTAACAAGCACATGAAACATTATCGTGCACATTTAACATCTGGGAAACGAACATAATAAACACAAGGGTAACCAAGCATTAAATATACGTTCTTAAAAAGGGGTGTTGCAAACCCTAATATATTGTCACATTATGTGCCATTATCAGAGTCAGAGGGAACATAATTATAGCAAAAACAGAAATCCATCAAAAAAATAACAATAACAGAAAAACATTACATGAAAATGTTGCAGATTCAAAACTAAAGAATACATTTTCACAAACTCAATCCTCAAACCAATATTATCAACAATTTAGCTGCTGCTTTCAAAGCAAACAAGAACTTCAGGTTGAAGCAAACAGGAACCTTACTCAAACCATGCAATCCCATAGGACACAAAATGTCCTTGAATAAGCTTAGCTATCACTGGCTTAGACATGATCCTGCACTCAAAACACCCCTTCAATGCCAATAAAACTAATTTCCATCCAGGTCTATACGTCCAGTCAAACAGAAACATAAAATGTTGCAACACTATAAAAAGGTTTCCTCACCCTATTGCATTGCTAAATTTACCAGTACGTCAAATTTATGACAATAAAATGCTTAAATTAAGATTAAAGTCAAATATGACATGCAAAAAAAAACATTAAAAAATAAAAAAAAAAAAAAAGAAACAGATCACATATTAAAGTATTAGACTAGTTTAGGATAGAGGCAGAGGTGTAGGAATGAACTTGCTTTCTGCCTTAATTGCATAGAAAACACATGGCTAAAACAGATCAAAGCAACATCCATAATTAAGACTTCTTACCTTTTGCCCTATCCAAATGCTAGCTGACTTCCATAATGTAGAACAAAGTTTGAAGAACCATCTAAACCAACCCTTGGGGCCATAAATTGAGAATCAACACATTAGCAATGCACTTATATTGTACTTTACCCACATCCATATAAATAAACAAGTGATAAAGCAAGGGGAAAATATACTTTGATGGTCTCATTGGTTCCTAGCACACTAACTGTCCAAATTCTCTATTATACTAAACCTTCAGCTTAACAAAGATACTTGCCAAGACCCAGAGCAATCAAAGAGTAGGCCCAATTTCCTAACCTATCTTGAGCTTCTAGAATACCCTATAAAGACCTTAATTCAGATGGAAGGAACCTGAACATATCTACTTTCAACCAAAATGCATCCAGTAACAAGTGAATGAAACATCATTCGACATGCTCATATGCATTCAAATCAATGCCAAATACTATGCTGAATCAATTTACATGCCAATGTCCAACCTCCTCCCCAAGCAATCCACTAAGAAAAATCCCTGCCCCTTCACAGGTTCACTATATTATAATCACAAGGATGACTTCTGATATAAAAAAAATCACGACTCTAAGTCCTGGTCTCACAATTCTGATCTATAGGCTCAGTTTGGGAAGAGTACAGATGCAAACATGTACAGTGCAAATACACAAAATAGTTCAAAATACAAGGTTTTGCACTGTACATATTTGTTTTTGTACTCCTTCCAATCTGAACCATAAGGAAAGGGCAGCCGAGTGCATGAGGACCTGCCAATACGGGGTTTAGGAGGGACAGATGTATACAGCCTTACTCCTGAACATATACAGAGAAACTGTTTCCATGATTTGAACCACGGTCACCCAGGTCGCAATGGAGCAACCCAACCCTTGCACGAAGGCCTACCCTCACAATTCTGGTCTATAACGGTTGAACATCCAAAAGTACCAACTTCCTAACCAATACAACCAAAAAAGTGAAGTTTCAAAAGAAGATTGAAGGTGCAGTTTCTCAAATCCACAGATGAAACGGATGATACAAGAACCTTATAATATGGACTAGATTATTTCTATCTGATAAATCCTCTGAATCTTCCAATATGATTTTTCTTTCTTATTTTAATTGTCTGTAATAGACTCTTAGTCAACTTGGATCATCTGCAATAGAATCTTTCATTCAGGGGATCACCAATGAAAATTACAGGAAACAGCATCTAAAAACATGGATTTTATGCAGGACACCGCACATCAAATTATCACTACTTATCAGCTGCATGCATAGAATTATAGTGCATCAAGCACACTCTGCAAAAGCTATGTCTACCCTTCAATACCTGATTTCTGTAAGTTGTATGATGAAAGAAGGGAGAAATGCACATGGTCTCTACAAAGTCTATTTAAAGTCTATTCACATGTAAGAACAATTAACATTATGAGCAGAAGAAAATAACTAAAGAATACAGCACAGTGCATGAGATATCGCATATCTATGAACATGCGGAGAACAAAACAGCAATTATTTTGGTGCATGCATGTCGCTGCAATCCAGAAAATCAACAGGCTTGCATCGTCAGATAATGCAGCAGAAGTTTTATATACAAATTATATACACTCACAAATCTTAAAACTAAAATCACAACAAATCAATATATAGTCCACAGGACCAACTGGAAATAAAAGAATAATAATAACTCATAACAGTACTTGCACATAAGCCTAAAATAAAACATCTTCAAGTCTCCACTGCCTTAACAATAAAATTTTATCTCATGAACATTTAAAAAGGTGGCATTTTTCTGTGCCTCATAAGTCAATGTTTCAACAATAAACAAACATGAAAAATCCTACAATTTTACCTGAAGTGTAATGTGAGAATTTAACAATTTTTTGAGGAGCAATAAACTTCACAAGCAAATCCACAACATAATGTCAGTTTTAGATATGAAATATTGATGGCTAAAAACAGCCTCAAAGAAATTTTAAATGACATCAAGTTAGTGTTAAATGTAGTAACTGTACAAGACTAATCCTTCAGCCACTGGAAGCTCAAGTTTTTCCATACTTTTCCACATAAGCCTGCAAACAAAAGAGAGAATGTCAATGCAGAACACAGGTTGAATATACACAGGGTGAAAGCATTCTCCAACATCATCTCCAATCTAGATGCTCACCTCAACAAGCTTTGTGATTTTAGGACGGGATGATGACAGATATTGGTTAATTGATTCTGTGGTGTTTGGAATTTGATGTGGCTGTAATGTGCTAAGGACCTTATCAACGGCTTTCTTAACAATAGTTTTGTGTGCATCCTTGCTCAGATGACCTCCTCGCCAGGATGGCTTTACCAATTCCTTCACAAAATCCACAAGATCAGTACGGAAAAGCTTAAGTGCTTTTGACTCCTTGTGTGGTCTAGCCTCATCTACTTGGTGTTTGGAATTACGATGGAGATCCACTTCAATTTTCTGTCCCCCATCTGTTCGGAGTTCCTTTTTAAGTTTACTTCCATCTGATTGATGTGTAAAACCACCATCATGAGACATTTTATCAAGATTTGCAACATCTACAGAATGACCAGAGCCAAAGGGCTTCTCTTCTTTGGGCATGGTACTTCTATTATGCTCGTCAGCAACAGCTCCTACATTTTCTTTTGCGGCTATGTGTAAACCTGTTCCATAATTGTATGAATCCTTTTCCAATACACCATGAGTATTATATTCTGGAATATTGGTCCTAATCAAACTGGGATCTCCATTGGTGAGCTGATTTTCCGAACTCTGGGTAGCACTGCCTCGACCAAAATAAGCTGCCTGAAAGGACCTATTTGCTCCACTAGGTGGTTCAATGCTATCAAGGAGGGGATCATATTGGCTTCCAGGGGACGATATACTTGTTTGAGAAAAGTGAAAAGATGGTCGAAAAGGAACGGATGGCTCCCAATCATTTGAACTGAACTGTGATTTATATCCTGAAATAGGTGGATCCCTGGGAACACTATGGAGAAGATTTTCTGCTTCCAATTTCGAGTTGAATGGTGAAGAAGAGCTTCGAGGTAAGGAAGCAGATCTAGAAGGATGATATCCTTTATCACTGTCCAAATGCTTCTGTCCAGCAAGAGGATCAATGCCAAATGTTGAAGAAACATGAGACGATGAGGCTCCCGACCAAGAAAAGGTATGGGATGACGGTGAGATACCTGTAGACAAAGGTGAAGGGATATCAGAATTTGAATACAAAGAACGGAAAATTGATCAAGTATGATCATGCAGCATATACTGACTCTGTTGTTTTAGACCGGCTGCTTCCTCCATATTTCTGTCATAAGCAAAGGGATAACTACTGCTTCTGTAAATGCTTCCACTCGAGAAATATCTATACTCGGGAACTAAGCTACTCCTGGCTAAGGGAGATCCCCTTGCAAGCTCTTCAGTAACCGATGTTTTACCATCTCTGAGGCCACTAAGTGATTTCTGGTTAAATTCTTCTAGGACAGAGGATGTCTGCTGAGTCTCACAATGATTAGGGGCCCAACTCCTACCAGAAGTACCAAATTTAGGAACATCACCTTGAATGAGAATTGAGGTATGCCTGTTATGGTCATCCAGTAAGTAATTCTGTCTTAAATTCCCTCTGCCTTCGTCCTGAAAAGATGGAACGAACTTGGAATCATCTCTAACTAAAGGAAACCGTTGGAGGTCACGTCTAACTACTGATGTTGACCCACTCTCATTGTATGTAAGTCCTGATGATAAATCCCCTCTAGGAAGTGAAGACAACCTATGCTCATCATGAAATTGATGCCCTTGGCCTTCTCCATGCTTCCAATGTAGAACTGTTTCTGAAGGGAAGGTTGATTTCAGAGGATTACTTCCAACTGATGAAGCTGATGGATCAGCAAAAGTGGACAATCTTGATTTACCAAAGCTTTGTCCCAAAGCTGCTACAGCAGAAGTTGCTTATTAGAGACCTGAGACAGAGCTAAACCAATGTAGACAAGCATACTAACAAAAGATCCTAAAATACCTGCATCCACCTGGAGTTCACTTTTCCAATTTGATGTTTGCGGGTCTACCTTGGCCCCCTCACTGGTATTTCCCACACCATCTTTCTTATGGAGAAACCTACATGCACTTCCCTTGATGCACCAGCCTCTAGCAAAAAAATCGCATACAATGGCTGGTCGTTTATTTTGCTCCTCTACTTCAACACCGGGTGATAAACTCCTAGGCCTTGTTAGTGCAATGGGCAAGCTGGAAAACTTGGCAATCGTTAGTAGGCATAGTTGTGAAAACTAAACAGAGATAAAATCCCCAGAGACGGGAGGTCAACTGAATCAGGAATCACCATCATCCTCCAAGCCTTGTCCCAATCAAATCATGGATTTAGGATTATTGTATTTGTTCAATTAAATATAGAAGAATAAAATAACAATAAAAAACTCTGAAAAAATAGATGATTGATTATACAACAAGGATCATAAATATCCATTATCTAATGTTCAGATAATAAAAACTCCACTCTGCAGACCATGAAACAAGTTTGCTTTTCAATCTTTTATCATATCAAATTACAAATAATTGATTCATAAGTCATAGCCCTTAATTTGAAATTTTACATCACTAAATAAAGGAAAACAACCAGACCAGATACAACCATAACCACACTGGGACTATACAAGAACTGTTACCATTAAAATGAAAACAAAAAGTCCTACTAAAAATTCCATTATAATCAATGCTCCTGAAATCCTTATGAACTGACAACCAGCAGCATTGTTTCCCTCTGATATGTCCCAGAGTTTCTTGATCCGTGTGCTTGTTTGGGCTTGCCTCGAGGGGTATGGCACAAAGGCGGCTCATAGAATCAGGAATGTAATATGTTTTACATCACATTAGCTACTTAAGTAATGCAATTGAGGATAAAAAGAGATTGTGGGTTTTACATGCTTGAAAATGTTTTAAATGTTTGATTTTATTTTTAAATTTTCATTTGAATACGCTTTATATGTTATGTTTATGTGTTTTAATTTTAGATAATAGGTTTTTTAAAACATTTATTTTAAATTTTAAGTTTATATTTTTATTAATATTATGTTTAATATTTTTTTTTGCATTTTTTTTTTGGCATTTTTCAAATTTTCCGACAATTTTTATTTATTAGCATTTTTTTTGTATTTTTGCGCCTTACTTCAAGAAGGCACTCACCTTGGGCGCAAATTGGCCCCTGCGCCTCTTTTGTGTCTTGCATTTTTAAAACACTGCCCTCCCCCTAGAAAAAACAAAAAACAGTCAAGGGAAGAAGGCCCCACACCACCCTGTCTGTTTTGCTCAAGCCTCCCAACTGCCAGCCATGCAAGAAAATTCACATAAGAAAGCACCCAGCCATCCAAAATTATCCAACACTGTCCCCTATGCTTGAAATGAGAAAGGACAATGCAGAAATAGATGATTAGAAGACCCCAACTCTGCAGAACATAAAACACACTATTCTTGGGCCAAAGGAAAGCCACTGGAAAGTAACTTGTCATGGGTCAGGCATTTATCCAATGCTGCTGTCCGTACAAATAACTTGATTTTGTCCAATCTCCAATGTCTGAAATCAGATTGTCCCCACCTCCAATTATTCACATTAATTCTTCAAGCTGGAATCCAAATGACCTTGCCACTCGAGATGGAGTAGCAACCTTGACTAGGGCTATTCTGTGCAATCATAAATAAAGATATGTATCTCTACATCAAAATTTGCTGCCCACACAAAGTATCCATCTAGAATTTGGCTCTGCTCCCATCTCCAACCTGGTAACTTACACCTTGGTAAGAGTCAAGAAACACCTCAATGCCTTTCCAAGTCGAGGAACCATAAGAAGTAATGTTACCCCAACTTTCCACCCCATCGATCTCACCCCAAATTTGGCTTTGATCACTCTTTTCAATGATCTGACAAACTCCTCATTAAATCTCCAACATCACTTCCTAGGCAGTGCTTTATTAAACTTTATTAAATTTCTAATACACACTAACCCAGACCTCCAGTCTTCTTGGGTCTGTAGACCTCCCATTCCACTAGAGGGAACTTGAAAACCTATTTCCAACCCCACCAGAGAAAATCCAACATTTTCCTCTCCTACTATCTGACCACATCAGGAGGGATATGAGAATAGAGAAATAAAGTAGGTAGGTAGAGCTACAAGAACCATTTTAATGAGAACCACTCCCTTTTCATAAATACCTTGCTTTCCACAAGGCCAATTTCCTGTGAATACTTTCAAATCATTGGATCTGACATGCTGCTGAAGTTTATACACCTAGCACGAAGAGGAAGCCCCAGGTAAATAGCAGGCAAATGGCCCACACCACAGCCTAGAATTTCTACAAAGACCTCCTCCATATTCTACTCTTGCCCAATCACAATTTGTAGGTTTACCTTCAATCCGAAAACAGCCATAAACTACCATAAAATGCATCCCAAAGCTTCTAGGGTCTCCTTGGAAACTTCACAAAAGCAATATCCTCAACATCATTACCCACTCTAAAGCACCTCAAGTCACCCCCAAGCACAGCTATTTCATCCATCTTAGTCAAAGCTTCAGCAACACAAACAAATGAAAAGGGGGATAAAGGGTCTCCGTACCAAAGAGCCATTGAAACTACTTAAATAAATCGCAACCTCTTGGGAAAAAAAGGATGAGGAATTCTGCTTGGGTTGTCTCTGCTTGCTAGTCACCACTTTCCGTCCAAGAACCAAGTTCATCAAGGGTTTGGAACTGTGAAAATGGCAGAGAAAGGAAGGTTCGTGAGAGTGACTAAGTGGAGGCGAGAAACAGTAGATTTAATTTTTAGAGTTGTTGCATTAAAGATTGCCTTTATGTACCTTTACTTGGAAGAAATCTGATATCAGTTTCTAAGTTGTATAAGGATGGTTATTCTATTTTGATTAGTAATAAGATTACAATTAAATTGAATAACAAATTCCTTACTCACGGAGAAATTAAGAATGGTCTTTATGTTCTCCATCTTTCTCTAGAAACAAATGTGACCAAAACTATATCGAAACACATCCCCAAGAAAAGAACACGAGATACAATTAATCCCACGTGTCTGTGGCATTACCGACCTGATCATATTAATATAGAACGTATCACAAGATTCGTAAAGGGTGGTCCAGATTTTCTCACTGTGAAAGATCTACCAACTTGTGAGCCTTGTCTCTAAGGCAAGATGGCAATAAGGCCATTTATAGGCAAGCCTGAAAGAACTACAGGCACACTTGACCTTATACATACTGATGTATGTGATCCCATGAATGTTAAGACACGGAACCAACACTGTTATTTCATAACTTTTACCGGTGATTATTCTCAGTATGGTTACATGTACCCAATGAGACATAAGTCTGAATCCTTTGAAGAGTTCAAAGAGACTACAATTACCCATATCCTTTTTGGGGCATGCATTGGAGACTATAATTTACGTGTTGAGCCGGGTTCCAACCAAGTCGGTTCCTAAGATTCCTTTCGAGTTATGGATCGACAAAAAACCAAGTGTAAGACAATTGAAAACATGGGATTGTCCAACAAACGTCAAAAAGACAATTGCGGAAAAAATGGAACCCAAAACTAGTTGTTGCCTATTCGTAGGCTACCCTAAGAACTCCCTAAGGTATCTCTTCTATGACTCACGAGAACAAAAAGTGTTTGTTAGTCGAAATGCCTACTTGGAGGAAGACTACATCCTGAACAATCATCATCAGGAACTTGTTCTTGATGAAGAGAACTTAGTAGTAGTGAGAGATAACCCACATATTTCAGATAATAATATCCAGCTTAGAAGATCTACCCAGGTTTCTAGACCTCCAGTACATTACGGCTATGATCAAGAAAGTTACTTGAGGGAAGCTACGAGCAGTGAGGAAGATCTCGTGACTTATACGAAAGTTATGTTGGACATAGACTCGCTGAAGTGGGTAGATACCATGAAAGTCAAGATGGACTCAATGAAATCCAACGAAGTCTGGACTCTCGTAGACCCACCCCTTGAGGTGAAAGCAACCGGTTGCAAATGGATCTACAAGAGGAAGAAGTGCCACGATGGAAAGGTTGAGACCTATAAAGCTCAGTTTGTAGTGAAAGGGTACACTCAGAAAGGAGTTGATTATGAAGAGACCTTCTCGTCTGGCCAGCTGGAACATCTGATTTGACTCAACAGTCAAACAATTTCATTTTAAACAAATGAACCCTGTGTTTATAGAAAGACAGTGGGAGATAAGATTACATTTATAATTTTGTATGTAGACAACATTCTACTCATTGGGAATGATGTAGGAATGTTGACTACAGTGAAGGTATGGCTTTCGCAACAATTCACCATAAAAGATCTTGGAGAAGCCTCTTATATCTTGGGACTTCGACTCTATAGAGATAAATCGAAGAAGATAATTGGATTATCCTAGTCTACTTACATTGACAAGATCGCCAACAGATACAATATGCAAAACTCCAGGAAGGGATTCGTTCCTTTTAGGAATGGAGTCACTCTCTCCAAAGGAATGTCACCAAAGACTCTTGAGGAGATTGAGGACATGAGAGATGTTCCCTATGCCTCAGTTGTAGGGAGCATCATGTATGCTATGTTGTGTACTCAGCTAGACATTGCTCAGGTCGTTAGTGTTGTAAGTAGATATCAATCATACGTAGGACAACAACATTAGACTGTTGTGAAAAACATATTAAATTACCTACAAAGGACTAAAGACTATTGTCTTATCTTTGATGATAGTTCACTACAAATGGTCGGTAATACTGATGCCGACTTCCAACCTGACCCAGATGATAAAGTCTATATCTAGATACTTTGGGACCCTGTGTAGTAAGAAAAATAGTCCACGACCAAGGCCAATCCCATTGTCGTGAGGCTACCTAATAAGTGGTATAGATGAATAAATTCGTCCTGGAATTTGGAATCCTACCATATCATCCATTCCATTGTTGTGTGACAACACTAGATCTATGGGGGATTGTTAATAAAGGGGACATTGAGATTCAAAAGGTAGCATCATCAGAGAATGTTGCAGACCCATTGACTAAGCCACTGACACAAAAAGTATTTGAGAAACGTCGACAGTATGGGACTGAGGCTTGTACCCGATTGGACCTAAGTGCAAGTGGGAGTTGTTAGATTGCCAAGGCTGACACTGATGTGCTACCAAAGAAGTTGGGACAGCTTGTCTCAGTTGCTAGGGTTAGACTCGAAGCACATGTAGTTTGTGTTTGCATGAAGAATTGAATACGAACCATTTTCCAATTATGCCCTAGACTTTGGAGATTGATGTGCAAAACTAAAAAATTACACATAACCCCTAAGCTTGATTATGGTACTACACTAGGTGTTGGATTGGGTTGTCTTTGGTAATGCCAATTAGTGAGATCAGTCAAGAGTCAAAACCTGGGTATATTGGGGCAGTCTGAGAATTCATCTGAGTGGATGATCATAGTGATAGGATCGGCCCCTTTGTCGGACAAAGTGAATGATAGGGCTTACACTCTCTGATGTAAACCTAAACTGGCGTCAGTGGATTTCAACTACGTTTGAAATTTAGCTTCGTAAAATATATTTATATGATATATATTATGTTTTATGAAAAATGTTTGCAAAAGGTTTTAATTCTCATAATCCATCTGAGCAGAGAGTGTGACATTGTACCTTGCAGCCAGGGGAGAGGTCATTCCCTGTCAAGCAGTGTTTGATCATTATGGGCCAAGAAGTTAAGTGTAAGAGACCATTACATGCCTGATTACCTGATGGGCTTTATCTTACTTAAGTCCACTATCCTTAAATCTTCATAGGATGGCTGAATTCAATGATCATTTAAGTGTAAATGTTGAGTCCATAGTGATGTGCTCAGAGGTTCACTGCGTTTAACAGTAAATTCGTCTAAGTCTTTTCATAGAGGCTAGCTTGAACCCATGTGGACTTATGTGAGGTCATTGTGGGGTCCCATGCCATACAAATCAGGCCTAAGTTGGCCATACAACACCTTGGGTCATGAGCCTCTAAAAGAAATGGGCCCATAATTAATAAGATTAAGTAATTTGTCACATAACAACTTAGGGTCAAATATGGGTTTGGAAATGGATATGGAGCACCCATCCTCTTAAGAGGATAAAGCTTATCTCTTATAGAGTCCAGATCCAAATTAGATTTGGATCATCTCCTAATTTGATTAGAAGAGTGCTCCATAAGGAGATAAAAGAAGAAGAGGGTGAACCAAACTAGAAGACCACTCTCTCTTGTTCTCTCTTCTTCTCTTTTGTCTTCCAAGAAACCCTATCACAACCTAGGCTTAGAGGTCAGTTTTCTTCTGATTTTTGCAAGAAAAATTCAGAGGAATTTCAGGCTTACCTTCCCTAGTTCGATCCAAGCAGTTGGGTTGCAGCTTTGCTGAAAACTGTTACTGAATCAGCTTCACCTATACACTGTGCCATCTTCATTGGAGACTGGTTTTAGGACTGATTTGGGTGTGAACTTCCACCTTGGGATCTGCATTTGTGGCATCCTTATCAGGTATAAATCTCCCTCTTTGTTTGGTTTCAAATCTGGTCCAGTTCAATGCAAGACCAATCCTGAAAAATGCAGTTTTTCAAAACATAGGGAATTCAATTCCCAATAGGATTAGGAAATTTTTGAAATTTCGCCTTGCCATTGAGCATGGTTCGGCCATCCATATGATGGACCCTAACCCTTCCAACACTCATTTTGTTTTGCTCCCGTTCTTCATTTCCTTCTTGAATCCAAGAGGTAATCAATAATATTGAGCTACTGGACAATAAAGAGAATGATGAAATCTTTGGAAAAAGAGAGAAGCAGGAGAGAAGGAGACTAAGAAAGGAATTGGAGGATATCTTAATCAAAGAATAGATAAGTTGGAGACAGAAATCTAGGAAAACTTGGATAAAGGAAGGGGGGATAAAAATACAAAATTCTTCCATGTTTTAGCTAATGACAGAAGAAGAAAAATCACATCTCTAAATTAGAGGTTCAAGGTGAGATTGTTTGATCAACAGAATGAAATTGCTAGAGCCCTTGTTAATCATTTCAAGTCGCTCTTTAGAAAACCTCTAGTTGGAAGGCTTTGTGTGGAAGGGTTGGAGTGGCCAAGAGTGGTGGGAGAGCAAAAGAATTGGCTAGATAGAAGGTTTGATTTGGAAGAAATAAAGGAAGCGGTTTTTTCGATGGATAGGCCTAAAGCACCAGGCCCAGATGAATTTACTATGGCCTTCTACCATGACTGCTGGGACATTTTGAAGGAGGACATCCAAAAGGTGTTTGATAAATTTTTTAATAAAGGGGTAACAAATCCAAGTTTAAATTCTACATTCATTGCTTTGATTCTGAAAAAAGCTAGGACAATCCAATTGGAGGAGTTCAGGCCCATTTAGACTGGTCTCACCTAGGGTTGGAGCCCTTTTATGGGAAATAGCTCTGGGAAGAATTAATACTTGTTGGGAAATAGCCCTTTGGTACTTATCCCCGCACTGGTGTACCCTTTGTAAAGCCAATGGTGAGTCCTACTTTCACTTACTAATATCATACCCCTTTGTTTCTTCTATTTAGGAGTGGTTTCTTTCTTTATTTGGTTGTAGGTGGACTCCCCCTTCAAGCACTCAAAGCCTCTTTGTCTATTCTATTGGTAGCTGGATTTGGATCAAAAGGAGGGGAAGAATCCTATGGAGGTGCACTAGGGAAGCGGTTTGTTGGACAATATGGGAGAAAAGGAACCAAAGAATCTTTGTTGAAAAAGAAAGAAGCAGTGAGACTTATAGAGGCGATTATTATGAGGGTGGCCCAGTGGGTAAAAAAGTTAACATATTTGATGACGTTCCCCTAGAGACCATTGTTCATAACTATCATCCAGCCTTCATGGCATCTCCGACGGAAGGCTTTATCAAGCTCAATTTTGACGGGAGCAATACAAGAAACCCGGGGTCATCAGGGATTGGACCGATTTGTTGTGTCTTCAGATCGGAGGAAAGATCGGTAGTAGCTCTTTATTCAGGACCAATTGGATTTGAGGACTCACACAGAGCAGAAATTCTGGCATAGAGGGGGTTGAAAAGGGCTACGGAATTAAATATAAACAGTTTGATCATTGACAGAGATTCACAAGTGGTAATTGGATGGATAGAGAAGACAAATGATGGGCTATGAACATACATTAACGAGCGAAGACAATTCAAGTGGTTAACTCATGGAATGGAAATGCGCATACAGTGGGTTAAAAGGTGTGCCAATTCTTTTGGAGATGCATTGGCCAAATAAAGGGTGGGAAGAAGGCAACTGTTTTGGGCAACATTGTAATTTTCTCTTTGGGGGGAGATATAAGAGAGTTTACCTCCCCCCACTTTTGTATTTAAATCTTTTTTATTAATAAAAATTTTTCTGGTAATGGTAAAAAAAAATCAATCGGACAATCGCAAGATAACACACTGACAAGAAAAGAAAATGAGGGGGAGGTCAAACAAACTTTAATCCAATTCCTTCACCTACCCCCAAAATTCATTTGGTTCAAGATGTAATTTAGGAAATTCCAATTAACACTGTTGTAGGCCTTCCGTATGTCCACCATGCACACCAACCCCCTTGCCCTACTCCTCACTTGAGAATCAATTAGCTCATTAGCTACCAACACCCCATCTAAAATCTGCCTGTCTTCCACTACATGCCCCATTCATCTCACCAGCACTAAAGCAATAATCTCAAACACACTGTCAATAGGACTGTTAGCCTACTAAATTGCATACCATCTAGCTGTTAGTTTAGGCCATGTCAGCTGTTACCCTACTAAACTGCACACCATCTAGCTTCAGTCCACATGATGCCACCTTTCCTTATATAACTCATTGAACTTACCTATAGCTCCTAGAATTTTATTTTTCTCATGAAGCATCTGCCCATCCACCTCCAGCTTCAAAATGGCATTCTCCCTTATCCTTGAGACTTGAGTAGACTATTTTGTGGAAATAAGTAGTGTTCTAATGTCCTTCCTTCAGCCATAGGGCTCTCAATCTCTGTCTCCATTTGATCTCTTATCAATAGCCTAGTATGTCATATAAATTTTTAGCAAGTTCCCTTTCTTACCTCTCCTCTACATTTAGGACACCCCGTCCTCCTTCCTATCCAATAACCTAAATTTGCTGAGACACCATCTTCAAGATTTAAACTCATTTAAATGATCCCTTCTTCCATTCTTTTATTTTTTTTTTCTTCAGCCCTTTCATATTCATTCTCAATACATAGCTAACCAACCCTTTGAAATGTAGAGGGCACCACCACCTCTCTAACAGTCCAAACCTCCATCCACATGTGCTCAAACCTGACAGAGGTGGTTCTAAGGATCTTCCAACATGATGGTCATGTGATCAGACACAGGTCTAGGGAGAGCTTCTTGCCATGTGTCTGAAACTTCCCATCCCACTGGGTGGAGGCAGGAAACCTGTCCAATCTCCCACAGCCCACAAGTTGAGCAAATTGTCTTACTCCCACTGTCCATACTAGAACCCTTGTTTCTCTCATCAATGAAATGAACTGTATTGAAATCTCCCCCATCACCCATGGCCGACCACACCAACTTCTCACTTCATTTAACCACACCCCCCCACCCCCACTATCACCACCACTCACATATCTTCTCTACGCTCATTCTCCTATAGCCCATGCACAGTTGACAGCAGCCATTCAAATCTATCAAAATTACAAAAATGAATACACAGAAGAATTACCCCACGTCTCAACTAACAACAACCACCTACCATGCCAACTGCTGGTAATATAGACCCAATCAAAAGGCCTTGATTCCCAATGCTTCTTGTCCTACCTCCTACCCTCTCCATCTATTTTTTTATCATCAACTACCCTCTCCATCTTTGAATTTTTGAAGACAAGTACAACACAGTAGATTCAGTAATGAAAAGATTTTCTGGGTAGAATATACTCTTGGGTAGCATCACATAGTCACATAGACTTTTCGATCAAAGAAAATACCCTTAATCATCATATTTTGAACAATATATCAAACAGCTCTCTTTTTTATATCAGTAATCCTTTTGTATCTAGTTGATTGAAATGCTTTTTTTGGAATGTACAGAGAATATATGTTCCCTACCCAGTGTCTTATTGTGCAGGGATTTGTATTCAATTGCTTTTCTTATTAATGAAATACTTTACCATTTCTCGAAAAACAAATATCAGTGCTCTGTTGCTCAAGAAAAACCACAATTACTGCCTTCCTACAACCTGAATTTAGACCTTTTAACTTTCCAAGATATCACACTAAAATTGTTAATCCCAATGGACGCAAAGAAGAAGAAAAAACCTACCTCCTAGTCTCCCCCCCCCCCTCTACCATTGCCTGAAGAGCTCCTTAATTGGTTATTCAAACCTCATGTAAGCCTAGAGAGCACAGGATTTGTCAACCATCCTTTCCTTCCCTTCTCTTCCAGTACCTTCTGTTCAATCTCTAATAGAAGAGCCACGGTCTGAGCTTTGGGCTGTGGACATGTTTCTTGATAACTCTCACTTGGAGCTACAAGCCAATACTCTGCCTCCCTCAAAGTGGCATCATCATCAACTAAAATTTGATTATGCATATCCCCATACGCTGGCAACACAGTAAGTGGAAAAATGTCTGCTGCGTCACTTGCCTCCTCCCTCTCACTGTCACCCTCACAACTTCTCTTTTATCCCCCATTCACTTCTTTTGTTATACACATTATTTCTATTTATATAAAATCATCGAATCATGTACTATAATAATATTTTTTTATGAATTATCATGTACTATAATAAATGATTAAAGCATCCGGTATAAATATAACATATGTAATATTATTCTGAATAGTTGGAGATAAATACAAGCAAATAAAGCTTTAAAATAGCTTTATATTGACTAGATTGAGTAGTCATTACTTTGAATAGTCAACCTAGTTTTTGCTTTAGTCATCCCAATAGTCGCAGTTGGATCCGATTGTATCCAGATGCATCCAAATCCAATCCTATTAGCAAAATCTTAAATCCAAAAGTTAATCATTTTTAAGTTATAAATATAGAATAAAACTACATAAAGCAAAAATAGTGAATTTATTGATTATAAATTTTGTATAATTATATAAACACACACATGTATATATATTATCCAAGTATATGTGTGTATGTGTGTGTGTGTATAATACTATATGAAATTTAATCAGATTCAGATCTCAATCAGATCGGATACGATCAAATCTCAACCTTTACAATTATATAAACATATCATCCTAATCGAAAATAATCAAATCGGATGTTAGATCAGATGTCAAACTTTCAGACTCCGTTGAGAGCCCTAAGAAAAATAAGTTCCATTCTAAATCAACATTTACCATGTCAGTAATTTCTGCAAAGTTCACAAGTTGTGAACTACAAATAATAGATGGTTTAATCAAGTTAAACTACAAAGTAAATCAACCCATGCATAATGGTTATTTAACCCACATATTGATGTTAGATTGTTAGTAACCTCAAGAAGGTATTTAAATAGGTTTTAAATAGCCCATAAAAACACCTTGAAAATAAAGGAAAACAAATGGCAAGGCACAGTGTAGGCTCCAATCAATTTGATTTGAACCATATGAATCAGGATAAATGTAAGCTTCAGACAATGACCAATAGTTTCAAAAAACTTGTTCAGTGTAATATTTGAACAGGAACCTTGGGATTTGGAATTCGGGTCATGAATCTTATCATAAATCATAAGGTTTTGAGTTTTGACAACCACATAGGTAGACAGACTGACCAAGAACCAGGATAGGGAGAAAAGAGTTCAGAGCACAAAGGAAATTTAAACAACTTATAAACGTTTATGGTGAAAAAATATCACAACACCTTGATGCCTTCAAATTGAGGTCATGCCCTTCTGGTATGTCCATTTGTTCGGCATCTTCCTTGGAATATACAACATCATTCGCCTCTTTAACACCAAAGCCACTTTCCATCAGGGTCTCAGCAGCTATCTCCTTCCCATTAGCAGACAAGGTTCTGGTGGAAGAACCGTTGGAGTCATTGTCATTTAAATCAGCTTCAATAGCCTTATTAGCCTCAGAAAAATCTTTCTGTACATCAGTACCACCTTTCTTTTCTTCCAGAATTCCAACTTTTTTATCAACAGCAGATTCTGAAAATCCATTATCTTCAGAAGAAAAAATATATTTATCAAATATCAGTGGCTTCAATATCCATTATTTAATATAAAGCCCTTACGTATTCAATGATTGTCTCACTAGAACTAAAGAAATCGAATTCACCACTACTACCTTTTATGTCGTGTATATCTGTTGATAGATTCTGCTTTGAATTTCTTGGAGTGGTGGAACCTGATCTCAAGTCATCATCATTCCCATCAAGCTTGACTTCTTCGGTAGAATCTACATGGATGAAGAGGACATCAGGAAAGGAAGCAAAACAGTCATTTTGTCTGAGACAAATGCCCAAGGACAAATATACTATATAGGATCATTACATTTGGACCAAAAAATCAGTATGGAATGACAATAAAAATAGAATCCTCTAGAATAACAAGAATCAATTAAGTAATATGATGGTTATACTGAGGAAATAGAAAACCCCAATCTGTATTGGAAAATACTATTTGCTATTAACCATTCACATCAAGATTCAGAAACCTCTATAACTTCCAAATTCACGTAAAACACTTCCCAATCTAGCTTTAAATGTTATCAGAACTTAAATCACCATCATCAACATCCATGCCTTATCCCAACTATATGGAGTTGACTACATGAATCCTGTTTCGCCAATCCGTTATATTTAAAGCCATAACAGATCTTAAATACAAAACCAAAAAAAAGTCCCTTTCTATCCCACCAAACCAGATAAAAGAAATACAAAACAAATGAAGAAGACACCTTAAAATCAACTAGCTTAGATAACAACCTAAAATTAATTCAAATCTCACAAAAAAAATTAAACACAAAGAATGAAACATAATGTTTAAGAGAGGGAGAGAAGAAAGGTAAAACCCAGGAAAGGTGTGATTTCAGGCCTTCAAACAGTGGGTGGAGAGGAGGGGACACAGCAATTACCAAAGTCAGCAATCCTAGTAACTACATAGTTACTAATGACAAGTGAACCTAAGCCTCATAGTCCACTTCCTACTCCTTGACACCATTTTTTTGCACTTGAGTCTCCAACTCTCAGATATACAAGAAGTAACCAAAGCCCCAGCAAGAAGGATCGTCAGTTCAGCTTCAATCCATATTCTTACCCATAAACAGCCCCTATTTACACAATTTATTGCCTCCACTGACTATTCATCTGCCACTAGCAGTGTCAAAGGACAGCCATTTGTCCACTATTATAATTCATAAACCCTCTAGTGAAGGGTAAAAGCAGCCTCTAAATTTTCAAGTCAGAGTTCAGTGCTTGACACCTAACCCAAGCTTCACCAGCTTGAAGGTATGACTGCAAACTGTATCTGTTTGTCCAATTCAAATTTCTACAGGAAAAATGTCAGCTTAGGAACGTATGCAGTCCACCCCTCCCAAGACACCAGATAGCTAGGACCAAGATTGGATAATGGCCTTTTTATGCATATATTAAAAAATGATAAAGACCCCTTAGTAAAGGCTGGAGAGTGGGTGGGGAGGAGGTGATGGTAACACATTAACAGTTCACATATGACCTAATATTGTTTTTTTCAAGAATAAAAATAAAAATTTTATTAAATGAAAAGGCTTGGGTACAGACAAACTAACTGGGTATTAAGATTACACCCATCCATCTACAGCACAAAACAAACAACAAAATAAAACACCAACTTTAGATCACAAAACAGAGGTAAATAGTTGAGAGCCACCCCAAGACCAAACAGATTAAAATTCCTCATCATCGAGCATTTCATCTTGTCCATCTCCTTCGACTCCTTCATTCCAAGCCTCCTCTTCTCCCCCAACTGCATTCTTCTTCCCTCTTGCTCTTCTCAAAAACTTCAAAGCTTTCCTAGCGAATTCCTCTCCATCCCAAAAAAACAGCCCTAAACTCTTGCCACTTCAACATCCCTATCAACCAAAACATCAATCTCCACCCTCCCCCTTCTCACCCACCCTGACTGAAGTAGTTGTAATTGACCCCGTTTTGATGACTTGATTACCCCTTTCCTCCTTGTCCCTGTCCTCTGGCCTCAACTCCAAATCTTCTACAGTAGTTGCCGGCCATTGCATTGGAATCCCTTGAGACTCTTGACATTGTTTCCCTTAATCTCTACAGTTTTTAAACTCATATCCTTATCTCTTGAGCTTCATTTCTTGTAGACTTTCTTGAACTTGTTGGTAGGACCAGCACCGACCAGACCATTTTTTAAACATGAAAAAACTTTTGACACATGGACAAGAAAGAACTTGCCCAGCTCTGTTGCTTTCTTCAACGGCTCTGGAACAAAAGCATTTTTCTCCCGGACCTCAAAGTTCCTCTTCCAACCTAAGTCAATTCCAAGTCTCCCAACTAGAACATCAAAGAGAACACGCTCTTCTTAAGACTCTGCCCCCACCATAGTTGTCAAGGCGACACCTAGGCAACTAGGTGGTTTTCCATGGTCGCCTCGCCCAAACACCCTGGATTTTGTATACTAGGTGCCCGCCCAGAGACTTAAGCGGGCACCTACATACATCTAAGAAACTATTTTTTTTAATTTATTATTTTGATATTTTATTAGATGTTTTATTCTTTTAAAAGAAAACTGGTTATTAAGACAACAATACAACTAGTGCCTTTTCTTTTGTTTATGCATAAGGGTTTTTTTGGTTCAATTGGAGAGGGAGGAGAACCAAAGACTTAATGCCCCAGCCCAACTCCATCACACCTCAGCTTCTTCTTCTTCTTCTTCTTCTTCTTCTTCTTCTTCCGCCCCTGACTGTTCTCAGTCGCTATTCTCAGTCCTTTTTTTTTTTTGAAAAAACAGGGAATCCGCCCCTATACTCCTCTCTGCCCCTTCTTCAGCCCCTGACTGTTCTCAGTCGATAATCTCAGTCCCTTTTTCTCAAAAAAATAGGGGCCCATACTCCTCCCTGCCCCTAATCCCCTATACTTCTTCTTCTTCCCCTTTTTCTTCCGCCCCTACTCTTCTCCTCCCTTCCTAGTTCCTTCACTTTTTTTTTTCAGTTAATAGTTAGTGCACATGCTTGCTAGTTAGTCTATAGTTAGTGTACATGCTTGCTGGTTTTTTTTGATAATTCAAAAATGATTTCATTAAACAATAGGAATAAGATTTTACAAGAATCCCTTGGAGAGGCGGTCCCTAGTAGCCACCTGTCTAGCAAGACGATCAGCCAAAGCATTTGCTTCCCTACCCACCCACTGATATCTACTTGTTATGTGCCTTTTAAACATTTAACTTTTTTTATGAGATCCCTATAACTCCAAACAACTGAGTGTGGATTTGACAGCCAGCCCACAATCACCTTAGAATCCCCTTCAATCAATAGGTTCTCCACTCCTAGTTGATTAACAATCTGAATTCCCCATCAAAATTCAGTTTAAAAAAAAACCTTCTGGGGGAGTTACCCAAACTATAGTGGCTTTGGTTTTCCTAACCGAAGTGTGTGCAACTGTGGCCCAATTTCTCCAAATGTCATCGAATGAAAAAGAGCTGAAAGAAGCCAAAGATTTCAACCAATGGATAGTCCTGGTTAAGATATATTCCTTCACTTCTGTGAAGGACCTCTCTTTATCTTGGAAAATTCTAGCATTTCTTTCTTCCCAAATTGTCCATAAGGTGGCTGCTCTGAAACATCTCCACATACTCCTTCCTCTTTTTGTTAGGCAAACAAAGGTAGTTGGTGCGAATAATGATTTTACCTCTGCTGGTTGACTCCACCTACATCCAAACAAAACAAACATCCAATCCCAAAGAGTTGCAGCAAAGGAACAAGAAGCCAGCAAGTGGTAACAGTCCTCACTATGAGAATTGCGCAGTACACACCGGTTTGGGGACAAGCAAATAAAAGGCTTTTTCTTTTGTAAGTTCTCCAAAGTATTGATCTTACCAAGGTACACTTCCCAGCAGAAAACAGCAATTTTGGGGGCACCGGCTTTGTCCAAACTTATTTCACTGGGAAAGGCTCAAAAGAGATGCTCAAACAAAGGGATTTGAAGAAGGATGCACAAGTGAAAGAACCTTTTGGGAAAGGAGTCCACACCCTTTTATCAAGAGAGGAGGGGTCCAAACAAACACTCTCTAGAATGGATAGAAGTTGAGTAACACAAGCAAGCTCCTCCTCCCTTAAGCCCTACGAAAACCAAAGTCCCAGTTCAAGGATAAAGGTAAAGCTGGAGGGGGAAGAAGGACAGAGATAACCTCCTTTTTATACAGGAAAAGGACATACAAAGAAGGAAATAGGTCTTTTAGAGGTTGATTACCTACCCAAGTGTCTTCCCAAAAAAGAACCAAATTTCTAGAGCAAGTAGCATACCTTGCAAATTGAAGGAACTTGGGGAGGATGCCATGTATTGCCTTCCACGGTGTTGTTTGGGTAGCCCAATGAGATACCCCATCATCCCAACCAGAGACAGAACAGCCATGAATACTAAGCACAACCCTATGCCACAAATTTTCTCTTCCTAGAGACCATCTCCATAGCCACTTTCCAAATTCCCTAATCCCAGACCCCCTACCTCTTTACTCTGACAAATTGTCTCCCAATTAACTAAGTGATCCATTTTCTCCTCCCCCGATTCCCAAAGACAATCTCTCATCATTTTTTCTAATTTCCTAGCCTCCCTATGGGGGATCCTAAAAACAGAGAGATACTGGTAAATTGGCAAGCGTAGCCTTAATCAAAGTTACCCTTCTTCCTCCCCTTGTGATATAATTCTTTTTCCAAGCTGCCAACTTTCTTTCAAATTACTCAACAACGGGGTACCAAAATCTGCTTTCCCTAGGATTCCCACCCAAAGGTAACCCAAATAAATCAAGGGTCAAGAGGAAATAGAGTAGTCCAAATAGTTACCAATAAACTCAACTTCATTGTCATCTAGACTGACCCCTACTACACAACTTTTTTCAAAGTTGATCTTTAGATTGGAAGCTCTCTCAAAGTGTAATAATAAATCCTCAAGATTTCCCACTCTTCTTGGCTCGCTTCCCTCACAAAAATTAATAATATCATCTGCAAACTGGATATGAGTTACAGAGACATTATTCCTTCCGATCTTCCAACCACCTATTACCCCCTCCCTATCTGCTTTTGATATTAATCTACTCAACACGTCCACCACCAAAGTAAAAAGAAAAGGAGAAAGAGGATCACCCTATCTCAACCCTTTACAGGATGGAAAGAAATCCTTTACCACTCCATTCACTAGCACAGAGTAATGAACCGAAGTGAGGCAACCAATCATCCATAAGCACCATCTCTCCCCAAACCCACAAGTCCTAAGTATCTCCAAGAGAAAACTCCATTCCACCATATCATTTGCCTTCTCAAGGTCCAACTTGCAAGCAAAGCCTGAGCCCCCTGATTTCCTCATATCCTCTGCACACTCATTTGCTATTAGGATTTGATCGGTTATCTGCCTACCTTGTATGAAGGCTCCTTGAGCTTGACTAATGATAGATGGTAAGACCACTTTGATCCTTAAGGATAGTTATATGAAATTTAGCACACAAAGGAGAAAGAGGAAACCCTTTGCTTGCTAGTTATATGAAATTTATACTCATTTGAATGATTTATAGTGTTAACAGTTAGTGTACATGCTTGCTGGTTAGCACACAAAACCAATAAAATAGCTTAGAAAAGCATAGATAAAGTAAAAACTCTAGAAAACTAACATTATAAAATTCCAACGCCTAAGCGCCTAGGCGCCAAGTCAAGGCTAGGCGAGCTAGGTGCCCTGTGGTCACCTAGCCTCGACTTGGCGCCTTGAAAACTATATCCCCCACCCCCCATTTTCTTCACTTAAGCTCTCTATTTCAGGTTGACTACTTGATTCCAATCTCCTAGCTTCCTCCACTGCTCTACACCTCTTTTGAGATCCTTCCTCTCCTCTTAATCCCTCATCCTCTTCTTTCTCTGCCCCAACCTCCTTTCCTCACATGTTTCCCTCCACTAGGGGTGTCAACGGTATTTGAAAATCCAATTTCGAATTCGAGATTCGACATGATCAAGTTGAATTCGGATATCCTATTCATACCGAATAGTTAAGCAGATTTGAATTCAGATATGGCCTGATTCGATTCAATAAATATCTGAATTCAATCGATAATTTAATTCTTATATATAATATATGAAATATTTAAATCTTTTATATAATTTATATATTTATATGCTTTATATAAATAAAATAATTATTTTATATATTTATAAATTGCCTAAAATAATTAATTGATCGAATCCGAATCGAATCGAATATTCGAATATTTAATCGAATTCGAATTTGAATATTAATTTTCATTATATCTCGGATATCAAATCAAATTCAGATATCGAATTTTCTAATCGGATTCGAATTTGGATATTGTTTGATTCAATTCAAATTCAATCAGTTTACACCCCTACCCTCCACCACACAGAATCCACCGCAAACGACACCACACGATCTTTTAGGGGAGTGTCAGCATTAATTTCCACCACAAAAGAGCCAAAAAGGATAGACCTAAAATCCGATTTGTGGAGGGAAGTTAGAGGAATTCATAAACCTCAAAAATCTGGTTACTCAGTTTGAAAGGGTATTGAATCTGAAAGTGACCTAGGGAAAGAGTTGTCTAGCAAGGATAAATAGGGTATAGAAAGAAGTGATTAGACTAGTTAACATTTGGGTGTTGGTGTCAATGATTGCCCTTCGAGTTATTTGGGTCCAAGGTTCAAAATTTCATTATGTATCAACTTGTATCAGCCAATACGTATTGTATCTATGGGTCATTGGTACACTAAATAAGAATGCTTTGGGGCTTTGACCTATTTCAGGGGATAGATATGCCTAAGACCTACCCCTTGACCTTTTTTTAAATAAAAGTAAAAATATAAACGGTGGGCGCAAGATTCAAAGTACTGATACATCCCTTACGCCTTACCAAGGTGTATCGATAGGCAACCTTGTTTGGGTCTACCATTGGGGGGGACCCAAACTCTAAGAGTTTCCAGTATCCGGTCCTAGAAAGGTTCACAAAGAAGCTTTTTTGAAGAATAAAAAAATTATTAAGAAGAAGAGGTACAATTTAAGAGGTGACAAGTTGGAACCTCAGCAATACAAAACAACTAAGGGGCAAAGAAGACAAACTGCTCATTATTATAGTTCTAAATTTCAAGAACACTCCAAAAAAACTCCCCCAAATCAAATATGCTAATTTGTTCAAATTCAGGGACCACCAAAACCCAATCCGACACATTGCCGAAGGCAACCAAAAGCTCAAAGTTTTTGGACTTGTCTTCGGACAATCTCCTATTCCTTTCATTCAAGATAGCCCAGCATAGAGCAAATGGGATGCAACTCCAAACTATCCTTGCTTTCCTGCTTCCATTGAGCCTTGTACATTAAGAGAACAACTCAGCTGATGTCCTTCGCTGGAAAACACTTAACTCCAAATAGGACAGAATAGAACTTCCATAAAAAAATTTAAAAACCTGCATGAATAGAACAAATGAAAAACAGACTCTTCTTCTGAACAGAAAAGATAACAGTTGAGGGAATTATATTTCACTTGGGGGCCTAATCAATTTTATAAAGTCCACTTTGGCAACCATGCCAGTTTACTTCCTATCAACCTTTTGCGTTCCTGTAAGGATTGCCACTAAATTAGAGAAGATTATGAGAGATTTTCTATGGGAACCTAGTGAAACAAAAAAGGATCAAAGGTGAAGTGTGAAGTGGTTTCTAAGAGTCAGGAGCAAGTAGGGCTAGGGATTGGAAATATGAGATAATGAAATCTAGCACTATTAGGGAAATGGATCTAGTGCTTACCCCTTGAGCAGTATAGGTTGTCGCACAAGGTGATATTAAGCATCCATGCTATGGTGGCAAATGGCTGCGACACTAGCATCACACTCTTCTCTGTGGAAAGCTATTCATGGCATCCTCCCTTCCTTTCCTCCTTTAATCAGGTACGATGCCTGCGCTAGCAATAAAGTGCTCTTCTGGGAATATTTGTGGCATGGGGAAACCCTCTCAACGATAGATTTCCTCCTATATACTCTCGAATAAATCAACATCCATTTCATCAATCCATTGTGAAGAGGACTCTTGGGACCTGAGCCCATAGGAGAGGGCTCAGGGAAGATAAAATGGGGGTTAATGATAAACTTCTTTCTGTTTTGAATATTGTCTTCTTGGACCCGTCTTATCCAGATAGTTGTGTTTGGATGTCTTTCCCTTCTAGCCTTTTCTCATGTGCTACTTTATTCATTGCCCTCCTCTAAGTCCCCAATCAAGCTTTGTCTTTTCCAGCTAAAGAAGTGTTGCATATTCCGGTACCTCCAAAAATCTGAGTTTTTGCTGGGAAACAATTCTTAACGGGATGAACACTTGTGATGTGCTTCAAAGAATAACACTAAATTGGTGCCTCTCTCCTCATCTCTATATGCTTCGCCATACTTATGGTGAGACAATATCACATCTACTAATCCCATGTTCATTTGTTTCACATCTCTCTCTCTCAAGTTGCAGGTCGTCACTTCCTCTTTCTGTGGCAGCTTGGTTTGATGCAAGTTTCTTCAGACAACCGAAGAAGAATGCAAGGGTTATGTGCAAAACCACTAGAGCTGCAATAGTATGAAGGATGTGGAAAGAAAGAAACAATTGATCTTCCAAGGTTTAACAAAGTCTAAGGACTGATTTGAAAGCATTACCATCAAAGAAGCACACTAGGTAAAAACAAGTGTCTGCCCAAGGAATTTCCAGTTCAGGATATAATCAGGAGGTGGAATGAAGTAGCAAATTCATCAACTTTCAAGGATGCTATACAGGAGAATTGGGCCCCATTAATCCTCCAAAGATTAAAGTTAACTCTGATGGGAGTTCATTAGGCAACCCGGGACCATATAGTATTGGAGGAGCTTCTAGAGATGGAGGAATAGTGACTCTTTATTCTGGTACAATAGGGATGGGAGACTCACTTAGAGACGATGTTTTGGCCCACCTCCAAGGCTTGGAATTGGCTAAATAGTTAGGAATCCAACAGATAGAAGTTGACGGATGCCAACAAGGAACCTTAGATGAGTTAGAAGATTAGCCAATGGGACTACTGACATTTTAACTAAGCAAGGGACAAGTAGGGGGGGAGCTCTTTTGGGATGCTTTGTAATTTAGGGAAGAGTACCCTATATTTTGGGTGTTGTTGACTATTGTAACAACTAACAAAATATTAATTGAACATTTCCAACCAAAAAAATTTGGTTTTAACATTGTATATTTACTAAAAGAGTCATATGCTCAAGTCAAATAGAAATTCATTTTAGATCATTTTATTCATGATATAAGTAGAAATCACTAATTGCAGATTTAGTCGAGTTTCTTGTGAATGGAAAGAGGGGGAAGATGAAGATTTCAACAGTAGAGAAGAAAGGAAGAGTAGAAAGTCAACCAGGATTGTAAAATTAACCCTAGCCGCCTACCTCTCATTATATTTATACTTAACTTAAAGGATGAGATATTACAAGGATGCCCTTAGTAGGGCGGCTACTAATATAGCTGAACAGTCACAACTTAAAAAAAAAAAAAAACATAAACAAATGGGCCTAAAGCCCAACAACTTCCTAACTAAATAAAAAACAAACCGGACCAACTCAACACTCCCCCTCAAGTTGGGAGTAAATGTCACACATTCCCAACTTGCGTAGATCATGCTCCAACTTGTTCTTTGCAACACCTTTTGTGAGAACATCAGCGAGCTGCAGATCAGAAGCAATGTATGGAAGACGAACTTCTCTAGAAGTTACCCTTTCTCTGATAAAATGTCTATCCACTTCAATGTGCTTAGTTCGGTCATGCTGGACTGGGTTATGGGCAATGTTAATTGTTGCCTGGTTATCACAGTATAGCATCATAGGTTCTTCTGCCTGTACACCAATTTCTTCTAACAGGGAATGGATCCAGAGAAGTTCTGAAACTCCATTTGTCATGGCCCTGTATTCGGCTTCAGCACTTGATCTTGCCACCATTGTTTGTTTCTTACTCTTCCATGAGACAAGGTTACCCCCAACAAGGGTGCACACTCCTGAAGTTGATCTCCTGTCATCAAGACATCCTGCCCAATCTGCATCTGTATAAGCCTATTGTCCATGATCAGTAAACAATATGCCTCTGCCCGGGTGTCCCTTCAGATAAGCAAGAATCCTGTCATTTACCTCCCAATTTTGGACTCATGGAGAATGCATGTATTGACTTACTACACTTACTGCATAGGAAATGTCCAGTCTTGTCATACACAAGAATAGCAACCGACCCACAAGTCTCTGATATCTCCCAACGTCCTTTACTGGTTCACCTTCTGATGCATTGATTTTATGGTCCTGATCAATAGGGGTGTTGATTGCCTTTGTTCCAAGCTTCCCTGTCTCTTGAAGAAGATCCAAGACATACTTCCTTTGAGAGATAAAAATTCGATGTTTTGATCTTGCAACTTCAATGCCTAAGAAGTATCTCAATTCTCCAAGATCCTTTTAATTTCAAATTCTTTATGTAGGTTCATTTTCAGACCATCAATCTCATTCAGATCATTCCCAGTGACAACAAAATCATCCACATAAACAATTAAGACTGACACCAAAGATCCCCTTCGCTTCACAAACAAGGTGTGATCGGAATGAGTCTGAGTGTATCCAAAAGCAATCAAGGCCTTTCTGAATCTGTCAAACCATGCTCTGGGAGATTGTTTCAAGCCATAAAGTGACTTCTTAAGCCTGCATACCTTTCCCTTTTCAGTATCATTGTAAAACCCAACAGGAAGATCCATATACACTTCTTCTTGCAGATCCCCATTTAGGAAAGCATTCTTCACAACAAGTTGAAACAAGGGCCAAGAGTATGAGGCAGCAAAAGAAAGAAGTATCCAAACAGAGGTCATCTTTGCAACTGGTGCAAAGGTCTCCAAGTAATCAACGTCATAGGTCTGTGTGTACCCTTTTGCAACAAGTCTTGCCTTGTACCTTTCTATACATCCATCTGCCTTATATTTTACTGTGTAAACCCATCTACATCCAACTGTCTCCTTGCCTTCTGGTAGATCCACAATGTCCCATGTCTGATTCTTAATCAAAGTTGCCATCTCTTCCTGCATAGTTGTCTTCCACTCAGGTTTGGAGAGAGCCTCACTAGCACCCTTGGGTATAGACACTGAATCAAGGGAGGAAAGAAAAGCACGGTAGAAAAGAGAAAGTCCACTATAGGATAAGTACTGTGAAATACAATGAGCAATACACTTTCTCTTCCCTTTTCTGAGAGCAATAGGGAGATCAAGGTTATCTGTAACAGTGTTAGGAGGATCAATGGGAACTGAAACAGTAGCGGGACCAAGAGGAATACCTAAATCCATGTCATCCGAATTTGGAGTCTCCAAGGAATCGACAGGAAGTGATGTGAGTTCTGCTATAGTAGGATCAACCTCCTTGTGAAGTCTCTGTCGTAAGTAATGCTGAGAAGCAAAACGCAAAGGATGTGGCAAGGTAGGTGACAAAGGGTGGTGGTCAAGCACAGGAGTAGACACAGGGACTAGAACTGGGAGAAAAATAGACTGCTGACTCACTTCCCCAAAACACTCCCCCTGAGAAGGATTCTTTGAGAAGAAGTACATGAATTCAAAAAAGGTGACATCCATGGTAACATACTGGCTCCCAGAGACTGGATCATAGCAGCAGTACCCTTTTTGATTCTCTGCATATCCAAGGAAGACACATGTCTTTGCCTTGGGATCAAGCTTCAAGCGGTGAGGACCAAGGATATGTGCAAAGCAGACACACCCAAACACCCTGAGAGAAATATGAAACATCTCCCCCTGAGGAAAAAGGAGACTGAATGGGGTGCTGAATCCAAGTATACGAGAGGGCACCCTATTAATCAGATATACTGTTGTGATAACTGCATCACCCCAAAACCGAATTGGAACTGTAGATGTGATCATCACGCTTCTTGCAATCTCAACAATGTGTTTGTTCTGCCTTTCTGCAACACCATTCTATTGTGGACTGTAGGGACAACTGCTCTGATGGACAACACCATATTCTAACAGATATGAGGCAAGGTGTCTTTCAAAATAAATCCTGGCATTGTCGGAAGTGAACACCTTTTTTCTTATTCCAAACTATGTTAGTACCATCTGATGAAATTGCCTCACCAAGGATGGTACTTCATCGCGGGATCTCATCAGGTAAATCCAAGAGTATCGTGAGAAATCATCCACAAATAAGAGAAAATAGCGATAGCCTCCCATAGAAGGAACATGGTAAGGACCCCACACATCCAAATGAATAACATCAAAAGAAGAAGAACATCTTTTATTACTAGGTTTAAATGAATGTCTACAGTGCTTTCCAAGTTGACAACCTTCACACTCCAGACTTGACAAACTAGCAAACTCAAAAAGCTTTGGAAACAAAAAACTCAAAGAAGAAAAAGGTAAATGGCCCAAACAATTATGCCAAAGCATAATTTGACCTACAGACCCCGACTCACTATCCCTACTGACATGATGACTATGATGAGGAGGAAGTACATCCAGGAGGTAGATTCCATTCACTTCACGACCATTCCCAATCGTCCTCTTCTGGATTTCAGCAGTAGAGAAGAAAGGAGAAGAAGAAAAGAGTAGGAAGTCAACCAGGATTGTAAAATTAACCCTAGCCGCCTACCTCTCATTATATTTATACTTAACTTAAAGTAGGGCGGCTACTAATATACCTGAACAATGACAACTTAAAAAAAAAAAAAAAACATAAACTAATGGGCCTAAAGCCCAACAACTTCCTAACTAAATAAAAAACAAACCGGACCAACTCAACAATATATAACATCAAAAATTTTCTACTTCATTTTATTAATAATAATATATAATACTTTGATAAATGTTTAATTTAGTTTATTAAAAATATGCAATATCAATATCATATTCAGGTTCCATCTGAATATGACAAAAAAATCACTTTGAGTTCAAATATCAATGGACAAATTTTAATTCAGGTATATGCAATTAAAGTTTCATTTGTTCACAGTCCTACTTGAGGATTTTAATCAGCAGAGTAAACTCCATTTTTTTTGTCAATAGCAAAAAAAAGACTCCTTGATGTCCTCATTATCCGATTCACAGAAATTTTAGGGACCCTTAGTGGACCATATTATCTTCCTTCTAACAATGGCCATCCTCATTGTCAACACAAGAATCTAGAAGATAATGCAACCAAGTTTACCACACCAAAACCTAAATACCAAATACTGTACCATCTTTTCCCATGATCTAAAACAAACCATACTCTATATAAATCAATATTTTAAAAGCAATAGACACAAGAAAAGAATAAGGGCACTCCAGTGCCCAAGGCAAAAGCCACATTTTTTTAAGAAATTCAAAATAATGGAATACATTATTTTGGTGTCTTTGGCAAGAGAGGAATGCATGGTTCTTCAAAATTCTGGGGAAGGTATTTTCATGGTTGGATGGTCATATGCTGTTTAAGAATTTAGGTTTTCCATCTTTTTTTGCACAGGACAATCCTTTTGTAAACCAGGGTGGGTGGTCAAGGTCAGAGGGGACAGCTTTTTTTTGGCCCCTGATTACATCATCTTTCTGTACTTTTGTTCATATTAATACATCTATATTTTATCTTCTCTCAAAACAAATAATGAAAAACATTAATACATAAAAAAAATAAAAAATTTTAATTTTAAAAGAAATTATATGTTTTAAGACAAATTCAAAACAAAATATGGAAAGCTCTTTTTCTGAGAGAAGGTAAAGTAAAGTTGCATTAATTGTGTTTTCTAAAACTCAGATTACAATTGTATTGCATATGTGCAAAGGTAAAGCTAGAAACCAATGTTTTAAAACGCGGAGGCATGACGCGAAGCATTCCACTACCTAGAGGCGTGAGGGGTAGTTCAGAACGTAAGAGGCGTAAGCTTATGCCTCCTTAAGAGGAGGGGGATGAGGAGGAAGAAGAGGAATAAAAGTCTCATTTTTTTATTTTTTATAAAAATCTTTTATATTAAGAAAACACCTACAAACTGTATTATAGTCATATATATAAAGGGGTTGGTTTTGCAATTTTTGGTCACAATTCATTCTATTTAGGGTTAGAGATAAGAAAATATTTGTATTTTTGTGGCTTTTTAGTGGAAATTTTTGTATCTAAAATCATATCCACAACATCTAGGGTTTCGAGAATTCAAAAGGTCATTGTTTTTTATTTCCCTTAAAAATTTAAACACCATTATTGGTGAATAAACACCAATAAATGGAAACTTAGTAGATCATAGACCATTACAAGGGCCTGGAACACATAAAGAATGCATAAACAGGAAAATGTCGAGGCACAAGGTGTACTAGCATCACGTAGGTTCAAATGAATTGCCTTCATGTGCCTCAGCTATGACCTAAGGTGTGCCTATTAAAACACTAAAATAAACCAGAACAAGTAGTTCAAATTTCTTAAATCATACACATGCTTCTCAACTTCTGATTGAGATATGGCAATGATACAAAGTTGACTTCTTTAGATCAATTTGTAAGGGAGAAGTGAAGTGCAATAGAGAAACAATGGAGAGAAAGAAAGAGATTTTGAGGGAAATTTTGGGAATGGGTCATACACCTGTTCCACTTCCTTTTATTCATAACTTATGTGGATATTACAATAATGGCCCTGATATTGTATATCAATTTTTTTATAGCAACAGAAAAGGAAATTCTATTAAAAGAGAAAAACAGAGTACAACTGACAAAAGTATTAAGACAACACCTAAGAATACAACCACTCAAATAAACTCAAATTTGCACAAAGAGAGAGAATACATCTAAACCCCAAATAGAGCTACACTCCCCCTCAAGTAAATATATGTTAGGCCTCCTCATGACCCATTAATGAGCAGACCCATAGCCAGGGTCACCCAAGGAGATATAGGCCCACTACAGATGCTACCCATGGTGAGGCCCAAATCAAGCATTCACACTCTCTCTCTCTCTCTCTTATCGTCTTGGCAAGCTCCCCTTGAAGGAGCTCCAACGATAGGTAGATTCTAGATTGGTATCAGAACCCTGTCTTCACTAATGACGCTCACTAGATCAACAATGATGGAAGACCAAAGTGACCAAATCAGAGTAGATCTGCATAAGATGGTTAGAGAACTCCAAGAAACTAAGAAATCGTGTTGATGATTGTCACCAGGTATGAGCAACTGGCTCAAAACAGCGGTGGGATAGTGATTGAAGGCTACAGCCAGGAAACCAACAAGAACAGTTCATCTACATGGAGGCAAGCGAAGTTGGAATTCCCTTCATATTCTGGTGAAGATCCCATTCTTTAGATCTTTAAAGCAGAAATATGTTAAAAAGTGTATGCCCTCAACTCCAATCAGATTGATGTGCAGATGCATTTATTGTAAATGAATAAAAGTACATTATTGTTTCATGTTGATATAAGCATGTTTCTGTGAAATTACCCCTTAAACTGGACACTTATGAGACTCGTGTTAGTTTTGAATGTTCTCAGCCGTTGGATAGACTTGGGAAGTTTATCCTAACAAGGTTGACACTGATGTGCTACCAAAGTTGGAGCAACTTGTCTCAACTGCTAGGGTTAGACCCAAAGCACATGCAATGTGTGTTTGGTTGAAACACTAAACCCAGACTATTTTCCAGTTATGCCCAGGACCTTGGAGATTGACGGGCAAAACTAAAAAGTTACACATAACCCCCTAGACTTGATTATGGTATTGCACTAGGTATCGGATTGGGTTGTCTTTGATATGTCAATCAGTGAGATCCACTATGGGTCAAAACCAGGGTATGTTGGGGCAGTCTGAGAATTCACTTAAATAGGTGATCATAGTGATAGGATCGGCCCCTTTGTCGAACAAAGTGAATGATAGGGTTTATACTCTCTCTAATGGAAACCTAAACTGTCGGCAATGAATTTCAACTATATTTGAGATTTGGTTTTGCAAAATATATTTATATGATATATGTATATATTATGTTTTATGAAAAATGTTTGCAAAAGGTTTTAATTCCCAGGATCCATCCGAGCAGAGAGTGTGATACTGCACCTGGCAGCCAAGGGAGAGGTCCTTCCCTGTCGGGCAATGTTTAATCATTATGGACCAAGAGGTTAAGTGTAAGAGACCATTACAGGGTTGATTACCTAATGGGCTTTATCTTACTTAAGTCCATTATCCTTGGGTCTTCATAGGATGGCTGAATTCAATGATCATTTAAGTGTAAATGTTGGGCCCGTTTTGATCCCATAATGATGTGCTCAGGGGTTCACTACGTTTAGCAGTGAATTCGGCTAAGCCTTTTTACAAAGGCTAGGTCGAACCCATGTGGACTTATGTGAGGTCATTGTGGGGTCCCACGCCATACAAATCAGGCCCAAGTTGGCCATGCAACACTCTTGGGTCGTGAACCTTATAGTTGATGGGCTTAAAGCCCATAATTAATATGATTAATTAAGCTGTCACATGACAACTTATGTCATGTGACATGGGGCGAATCTGGGTTTAGAAATGGGTATGGAGCACCCATCCTCTTAAGAGGATAAGGCTTATCTCTTAATAGTCTGGATCCAAATTAAATTTGGATAATCTCCTAATTTGATTAGGAGAAGTGCTCTATAAAGAGAGAAAAGAAGAGAGCGAACTGATCAAGAACTCTCTATTCTGCTCTCTCTTCTTCTTTTGTCTCCAAAGAAACCCTAGTTCGACCACAGCTATTTTGGGACCGATATAAATCAGTTTTCTTTTGATTTTTGCAAGAAAAATTCCGAGGAATTTCGTGCTCACCTCCCCAATTCGATCCAAGCAGTTGGATTGCAGTGTTAAAGAAAACTGCGTTGGTGAATCGGCTTCAGGAGTACACTATGCCATTTTCAGAGGAAGTTGGTTTTAGGACTAATTTGGGCGTGAACTTCCACCTTGGGATCTATGTTTGTGGTATCCATATCTGGTATACATCTCCCTCTTTGGTTTGTTTCAAATCTAGTCCGGTTTAGTGCAAGACCGATCCTGAAAAATGCAGTTTTTCAAAACAAAGGGAATTCGATTCCAAGAGGAGAAATTGCACCAATTAAAATGAGTTGGGAGTAGGCTTGTCACTGATACCTGAAACTCCATGGCCTGATCCAACATACGATCTGATTATCCAGAATTCAGATTATGTGTTTATGTAATCGGATAGGGCTACAAACGGATCGGATTGGATTTGGTAAGGGGTATATCCAATCCGATCCGATAAGAAATCCGAATGATCCAAACCTGATAAGAATTCATCATATTTTCAAAAGTATGATTCGAATTCAAATTCAAATATCTTATCGGATATCCAATTCGATTAGAATTGTAATAAAGAATTTTATGAGATAATATAATTAATACATTATATTATTTATATAATACAATAATATATTATAATATATACTATATAATTATATAAATAATAAATAGAATATACATATAAAATATATAGCATTTCATAACTAACAGACCAGATCGGGTCATGGTAGATCGGATAGGGGTATATCTGAATTCGATTCGTTGGCTGAACGATCAACTTTTCCGATCCAATCTTATTTGTTAGGATCAAGGGAGGCATCTGAATCTGGCTCTTATCAGATCGAACCGGATTAGGTCCAACTTATTTGCAGCCCTATAATCGGATCGGATTTGGATTTGACTCTACCTTATCCGATTAATATCTTAATCGAATTATATCATAATATTCATTGATATTAATATATAAAATCTATATAATTATATTTAAAATTATAAAAAAACTATTTTTATATACTATATTATATATGAATTTATATATAATAAATTCAACATGTTATATTTAAATTAATATATTATATATAAAAGTTGAAAAGTAATTAACTTTTTAATTTTTTTATATTTTAAAAATAAAAGCAGGGTTGGATTAAATCCAATCAGAGTCCGTTAGGATTCATATTCGAATATGAGGTCTTCAAATCCAATTGGATTTCCTCTACTGGTTCAGGTTGTGAAGGACGAAGTAGTAGCAATCAAAACCCTATCAGTCGTTTCATCCCAATCGTGTACAGCCATGTCTAGAAGGAAGGTTAGTGAACCCAAGGAGGAGAATGTGACACTTGGACCAACTGTCCGAGAGGGGGAGAACGTTTTTGGGGCTGCTCACATTGTTGCATCATTTAATGACACATTCATTCATGTAACTAATTTGTTAGGAAGAGAAACCATTGCCCAAACTACTGGAGGCATGAAAGTCAAAGCTGATAGGAATGAGTCTTCATCATATGCAGCCATGCTTGCAGCACAAGATGTTGCACAGTGGTGCAAGGAGCTTGGTATCACCGCTTTGCATATCAATCTTCATGCTACTAGTGGGAACAAGACAAAGACACCTGGTCCTAGTGCCCAATCTGCACTTAGAGACCTTGCTCGGTCTGGGATGAAAATTGGCCGTATTGAGGAGCTTGGTCCTAGTGCCCAATCTGCACTTAGAGCCCACCTGCACTGTACTCACAGAAAGGGTGGCAGAAGAGCAAGGAGGCGGTGAGTTCGCTTTTCACAATACCAAATCAATTGTGGGTGGTGGGTTATTTCAAGAGGATTTTTTTCTAGTTGAACCATTTTTGTAGTTTTTAACATAAAGATAATTTTTGTTATTTACTTTTTGGAGATTGTTAGTTTTTGATAAAAAAAAAAAATTCCAATCAGATTCGGATTTTGTTGGATCCAATCCGTTTACAACCTAGTTGGGAGAGCCATGGGCCTGATACTCAAAACTGCTTCACTAACAAGATTGTTGGGCTATTTGGCCAGGCCAATAATACCAGAAGCCAGGCCAGCATACCCTTCAAACTGTTATCAAGGACCATGATGCAAGCCCATGGAGAAAAGGGCTTGTGTTACAATTGTGAGAAGTTTTGGCCTGGCCCTAAAAGTAAATCCCAACAGGCTTCTCTGCTACAAACAGATAGGCCCTTATTGATCAAAAAAAAAAAGATAGACCTAAAGTTAAAGAGGCCTTAGATCTGAGAATAAATGAATCAACAAAAGGCCAAACTTTGGCCAATACATTCGTCCACCTGAAGTTTCCTTGCAAGCATTAACTGGGCTTGTGTCCCCTCAGACCATAAGAATCATGGACCAGCTAAAGAATCAGGTTTTTCCATTCCAATTGATAGTAGTGGAAGCACACTTAACTTCATAACTAGTGTGCTAGTTCACATGGCCTGACCACACAACCCACACCTCCCTTCACTGTGCATAAGAATCATGGACCAGCTAAAGGATCAGGTTGTTTCCATTCCAATTGATAGTGGAAGCACACCTAACTTCATAACTAGTGCGCTAGTTCACAAGCTTGGCCTGACCACGCAACCCACACCTCCCTTCACTGTGCATATAGCTGACAGAAACCAATTGTCTTGTGACAGCATTTGCAAGGACTTGCTTCTCAAGGTGACACCTCATCAATTCAAAGTACAGTTGTACCCACTTGAATTATATGGGGCTGATTTTGCAATAAGGAGTTCAATGGCTGAGGCAACTAGGGCCAGTAGTATGTGATTAGGCCCGCCTCCCCATGGACTTCATGCTGATATACAAGTTCAAATTTCTAATTGAGAGATGGCACTAATTCAAGAGAAAAATTGAAACAAAGGAGAGAAAGGAGGGGGGGATTTGGGGAATGGGTTATACAGCTATCCCTCTTTCTTTTATGCATAACTTATGCAGATATTACAATAGTGAAATGGCCTTCAAGATTGCAAAGTCCATGCCTCTAAAGAAGGTTGTACACCAAGAGATGAAGGTTTCAAAGACTTTGGGGCTTTTCTTCTTGAATAGAGGAGTTTGATGAAGCCAATTTTAGAAGATTGTCATCTGGGATTGCTCCACCCAGTTGTTGATTCTAAATTTCTTTTTTTTTTATCAATAGCAGAAAAGCTTTCATTAATTAAGAAAAGAATTACAATTAAACACAACAGAGAGAGATAAACTCTCATAACTCTCTCCGAGGAGACTAGGCATCAGCAAAAGAATTAACAAAACTTTTAGCCCACTGAAGCTTAACTTCTATGCCTTGACTTACCCATTTGAACTTTCTTCTTTCATTAATGTAATTCCACCAACCCAACTCCTTTTGCGGCCAACTAATTGCCAGCTTAGACCCTGTTTGGCAACGTTTCCCGCATTCCCGGTGTTCTCACGGAGCAGAAACGCATTTGGCTCAAGAAAAACAAAAAAAAAGAAAAAACAAGGTGTTCTCGCATGAGAACAGCACCCAAAGAACGTGTTCTTTGGGATTGAAAAATCAACACTCCCAAAGAATGCGTTCCCAAAGAAAACACAACTCCCACGACATTAACCCCTACTAGCAAACACGTGTTATCGACTCCCACATGAGAGGAGGGGTATTTTGGGTATTTTGCACTAAATAATAGAAAGAAGCCCTGCCAAACCAAACATTTTCGTTCGATATTGAACTCCTCCAACTTGCCACTGCAAATCTCAAAGGAAGGAGGGATTCCCTTGGCTCCAACTAGACGGCGAGCGAACGATAGAAAGCACCGGCAACATTTCCAGCCAGGAATGCGTCAACAGGTATGTTGTCTCATTACCGTACCTGGTTTTGTATCGTGTGTTCTATTTTAAACTCACCTTTTCTCCGGCCAGATTCACCTGAATTCGTTTTTGCTCCCACCACAAAGATGAGTTTTAAACAATCTAAAACCGATGCGATCTGAAATCATTTTTCTTATATTATTTTGTTAGCATTTGTTATGTTTTATGCCAAATGGGTGTGGTTTCTTCTTTAATCCCATCGATGGTTATATGTTATGCCGAATGGGTGGGGTTTCTTCTCTAATCCCATCATTGTGTTTTGTTATGTCTTTCATTATATGTTGAATATCACAAAAATTGCCCTTTGTTATGTGTTATGAACCTTTGCAAACCTAATGTAAAGAAATAGTTTCATTATCCAAATGCTATTTCTGTTCCTATCGAACAAAAATCCGTTCTCGAAGAACAATTTGCCAAACGTATCTATTACTCCTGAAGAGCAAGAAATAAAATTCTTGTTCTAGAACAGGAATTTCTAAAACAGGAACAGGTGGGAACATTGCCAAACAAGGCCTTAGAGTCCCCTTCAATGATCAATTTTCTGATGTTTAGCTCTTCTGCTTTCCGAACTCCCTACATCACAGCCATGATCATAGCCCTCAAGGTCCCTTGAACCAATGGGGCCTCTCCCCTCCTCATTCCAAAAGACACCCACTATATGCTTGACGGGCCCAAGTTTCTGTCACTACTTCCATCAAAGTTCAGCTTGATAAACCCAGAAGTAGAAGGGGACCAAAACAGCTTGATAACAGTCTTGGATAAAGATGAGTTAGCCACTTCCTTCCATTTCCTAAGTAGGTCATCGATGGGTAAGCCTTCAAACCGGCTCAAAGATTTCACCCAATGAACCACTCTCATGGTAATGGTTTCAATGAGAACCTCTTTACTTCTCTCCTTGTCTGAAAAAACTCTTTGGTTCCTTTCCTCCCAAACCGACCAGTCTGAGATCACAAGTATTGATTCTTTCGAGGATAGCTTCCCAACCAAAACCACTAACCCTAGGAGGAATAGGTTTGTTCAAAAACTCTTGGGTCAAGGCCAAGAAAAAGGAAGCACAAGAGAAGACACTAGAAGAAGCAGAGGACCAAAACCGACCATCAGACACTGAGGGATTCAATAATACCCCATACAAACTATGAAGTTGGAGACACAATTTAATTCAACATCTCTAAGTCCCCACCTAAGCCCCAAATTCCAAGCAAAGCCAGAACTAGAAAGGAGTGTATGTTTCTCAATTTAGAGGAGTTCAATCATTTAGGTTCCTCCTAAATAAAGGCAACCAAACAACTCTACCATTGGCAATTTCACAATTTCCCTTCACTAAACCATTTATGTTCTGGAATAACATATAGAGTTGAAGAAAGCACTACTTCAAAGGTTTATCATCACATTATGCATCGGTCAAGATCCTAACCTTGCTACCTTCACTGACATTGTAATTGATGCCTTTCAAAAATTCTGAATAGATTTTTTTAAACAAAAAAGAAAAAAAAATTAAAGAGGAGAATACGAGAAAGGTGATAAGAAATCACTCTAGAGAAGGGCAAAAATATGAAAAGATCGCCCCCTACAACCACAACCAAGGGAAAACCACCACTACTAGAAACACACAATAACAAACACCAAACAACCACCTCAACTCAAAGCCTTCCATTGAAAAAACAAACAAAAACCCAACACAAAACCAGAGTTACTTCTTAGCTTCAAAAGAACAGCACAATTACGGTTTTCCTTCTTGCCACATTCTTGGGTATCTTCACTACTTTAATAGGCCCCATACAAAAAAGACCCCCTTTCAGCCTAGCAAAGGCTTTTGAGACCTGAATAGGCCGTTGATTTTTTGGACATCTAAAGTGTTTCACAGCATTCAAAACCAGCTTTGAATCCTTCAAACGCTAGCTGCTTCCTCCCTAGGTGTGCAAGTCGGGTACCAGATTTGAAGAGTACATTGCTCCATTTTTCTACTATCTCCCCGACTGGAAACTCACCCCCTCTTCATACCCTCTTTAAAAGCAACCCCTTCAATTTCAAAAAACATCACCCCCTCATGTTGTCCTTATCGCCAAACCTGAAACAACCAATCCCCTTACATACTTTCTCTCTTCCCCTACTTTCTTCTTCCATCTTTCTGAAAGCTTTCCAAGATGTTTGTTTGTGGAAGTTCTCGAATGAAAAAAAAAAAAAAAGAAAATTAACCAGCTCACTCAAAACATGCAAATTCAGTTTCAGTGGTCCAAGAGGAGTGCCAATTCTTTCACAGACTCTTTGGCTAAACAAGGGATGGGAAGAGCTAGTTTCTTTTGGGCTTTGTGTAATTTGATGTTTACTTTTGGGTGGGGTAAGAGATTTTACCCCCCCCCTCCTGTTGTATCTTCTACCATCTCCTTTTATTAATAAAAGTTTCTGTTATTGATCAAAAACAAAATTACTCTCCACCCCCCAAGTACAAAAACAAAATTTTACTCATCTCAACCTCCATTTCAACAACTGTCTTGATGTTAATTAATTTTTCCACTTAGTGGGTTTCATCTAGAAACACCTCTTCTGAGTGATCATCCTCGATCCTATCCTCTTCAATCTCTTCACCACCAACTCCCAACGGCTTAGTTCTGTATTTTTCCTATTGTAAACTTTGATCTTAGTCCCTTTTCCACTACGAACTACTCCAAAAACACCTCCCATTTCCTTGTCCTACCTCTCTTCTCTTTTCCTACAAATAGCACCCCCACTATCCTTCGAGCAACTCGAAAATGCAGCTACTCCCCTATCAACCTCAATCTCCGCTAACACACCCAGATAAATCTTGCGATTGCTCTCCACTTCTAACCTCCCTCCTAAATCTTGCAGCTTGCCCTCCTTAACCTTAGCACCCTCATCCAAACCAACCACAATTACTTCCTGAATAGAAACCTCCCTCTACTATCCACATTGGCACAAACCTTCACTAGGGGAAGAACCGCACAGCCATCACATTCAGCTTCAAAACTCTTAACAAAAGAACCAATCCCTTGACTCTCATTAGCAGAACCCACCCTCCTAGTGAACCCTTGAATCTCACCCAACGATCTACCCAGCTCACAAGCATATTCAAATGAACAGCTGCCCCTAACTTCCCCAACAAAGAAAAAAGAGCATCCACCCCCAACTCTTGGCCACCCCTCAACAAAAGTAGAGGTTTGAATAGCAATACCATCTTTAACAAACAGATAAACTTGGGAATGAAAACCATCTTTAATTGTGTAATGAACAACCCCGTCATCTCCTTTGACTCGTCCAAAATCAACTAAAGAATAGCCCCCAAGACTCGTTCCGGACCAAGATACATTTGACTAACGAATCACTAACACATTGCCCTTTGTATCTCGTGACCATCCAAACTCAATCTAGCCACTCTATAATCTTACCGCCATCTCCAAGCTTACCAATGTGCTTGTTTGCCTCCTTCCCAACACCATAGCCATACTCTGCCTTAACCCCAAGCCTCAAAGATTCCTCATCCAACCCCGCCCTTTCCTTCTTAAAAATATTCAACAATTCAACCAAAGACCTGGACCATTCCACACACCATTCTGAAAATTGGCCAAACCAAAGAAATTAAGAGTTTTAACATTATCAAACCGCTTCGCCAATTTAAAGCTTTTTGCCTTCTTATTACTTACTTCCCTCTCCACATGGCCCTCAATAAAATTATCCGTTTCAAATACCAATTTTATTCCCAAAAATGCCCTTGTCTTCAACCTCTTGTTTCTAACCTTTCAACTTCCTACTCCCCTCCACACCAAACCTCAAATTTGTCTTCTCCAGCCTGACTTTGAATCAACAACTCTCAAGAGATCAAGCCAACTTAGTGGAATGGTGCCATCAACAACCAATCTTAAATTAAACCATTCCCCAACAAAACACAGTGCTAACGATGAAGGGATTAAATGGGTTTCCTCAACTTCAACTAAAATCCTTGCAACAACCAAATTCTTCCAGGACCAAGTATTAGTATTTTTTTGGTAATAAAAAAGAAAAACAAATATTAAAATAAAGAGAGATAAGACACACATATGACAACTAACAAGAAATCACCCCCCAGAAAGATAAACACCCAAGGCCCGATAGAAACAAAGCCCTTTGACCCTAAATTGAATTGTTGAAACAACAGAAATCTCCAAAAACCAAAAAAAACAAAAAAAAAAAACAAAAACAAAAACAAAAACAACCAAATTAACACCCTGATCCCCAACAAGACCCTATCCCTTTAAAAGACCCCACCCCAATAAGGTCCTTGCAATAGCAAGCCCCTCAAGACTCCTCTTCAGACTAGTTTTCAAACAATGGAAAACTCTCCTTGAGGTCCTTAAACAGCTTCCTTGTCATTTCTTCCCCTCCTAACACATAGAGCCCTAAAACCTTGTTTATGTGAACTGCATTTTCCACTACCTTATCCACGCCCAACTTCTCTTCTACCTTTCTAACTCCAATACTCCATCCATCTCCTCTCCCCACTCTTCTTACTCCTCATCAGAATTATTTTCCTCTAAGCTTCCCTCCTTTTCCTCGGTTTTTTTCTCTTCATTTATGTAGTCTTCCCCTAAACCATCTTCTTGTTTCCTTCCCTCAACCTCTCTTTGCACAGGTCTTTCTATTGGCCTGAATGAAAACGTTCGACAACCTCTTTTTCAAGCTCAAACTTAGGGACACTACTTCCAACAGCTCTCTTTTCTTTACATTTGATCTTTGAAACTTTTCTCTTATAAGCCCTCTTGAATTTGCTGCAAGGCCCATCCCCAAAAACGCCTTCCTTCAAACAATGAAAGACTTTTGTAACATAAACTAATTGTTTATTGTTTGGCATCTTGGCATTTCTCGAGCCAGCCTCATGCCTTAAAGATTTAACGTTCACTTCTACCCTATTCTTCTCTCTTTTTCTTCCTAAATCCACTCCTAATTTTCCAATAACAATATGTGTAATAGTGGAGCAATTTGGCAACAACCCTTGTCCCAATAGAACTTTTCCTTCTTTCTCCGTCTTTTGGTCATTCGCAATAGAGAACATAACTAAGTCTTCATTGTTCAGAACCGAAGTTGTTCTTGTCCCAACAATTGAATTGTTGGTTTCCTAGATTTCCTCCCTAATCTCCCATCATCTTCCAGCCAAAGTTGCTCATTTGGCTATGTCCTAATGCTTTAAGCTTCCTTCCGAAACTCCCTTAGAGTAACTCTAGTTGATGCGCCCCAATTTATCTCGGAACAAATGCCAAAAGGTGAACCTTTGATCATGGGCTCAAGAGAGACTAACCCAAGACACTTTGCTTGTTCCTAGTTCTCCTTCGAGAGACTCCTTCACCGCAATACCCACAATGCCCGAAATACCACCCTCTTTGGGACCAGAACTATCTCCTCCTTTAAGCCTAGAGTTTTAGAACACAAGGCGCAAAAAAAGCGCAAGGGCCAATTCACTTGAGGCGTAAGGCGAGGCGAGGCGCATGCCTTTTTAAAGCAAGGCGCAAAATACAAAAAAAAAATGCTAAAAATTCAAAAAATTCAAAAAAAATCAAAAATATAATAAACATAATGTTAATAAAAAATATAAACTTAAATTTTAAATAAATGTTTTAAAAAACCTATTATCTAAAATGAAAATACATAAACATGACATGTAAAGCGTGTTCAAATGAAAATTTAAAAATAAAAGCAAACATATAAAACATTTTCAAGCATGTAAAACTCACAATCTCTTTTTTTCCTCAATTGCATTACTTCAAATAGCTACAGTGATGTAAAACATATTGCATTCTTGATTCTATGAGTCGCCTTTGTACCACACCCCTCGAAGCAATCCCGAACAAGTCCATGTTAGGGTCTTAAATTCTTATTTCTCATATAAAAAAAATAATGATTTTATAACTTTAATTGCCTTTTAAGAAGATATTTTATTGGGATGAATGAATGAACAACATTAGCAAAAAGCACACACCTGGGCCCAACCATTAGGCTCAAAAAAAACAAAAAGCGCAGAATTTTAAAAAGGCACACGCATGGGCTAAGGCGCAAGCCGCACCAGGCGTGCACCTCTTGAAAGGGGTGCACCTAGGACCTAGGCGAGGCACATACCTTAAAATGTGCCTCGCCTGTGCACCTAGACGGGCTTGAGGCATGCCTTTTAAATCACTGTTTAAGCATCGCTGACAAAAGCTTTTTGATTTCTATAGGCCTTCTTCTCAACATCAGAATGTTTCTTTATTTCTTTGTTTTTGATAAGATATAGAAGTAGAGGCCCCTTGAAGAGAAGGCTTTATCAAATTGAACTTTGACGGATGCAGCTTAGCCAATCTGAGTCCCCTAGTATTGGGGGTGTTTAGAAATGCAAATGGTCACCTTTTTGCTTTATTCTTGAGTCCCATTAAAGTAGGGGATGTTGTGGATGTAGAAGTCCTTGTAGTCTTACAAGAAGTGGAGCTTGCTAGAGAATTGGGCTTTGGAAAATTGCTAGTTGAAGGTGACTCTAAACTAGTAATCAAGTGGCTAAAGGAACGAGAGAAAGTGCCTTCGTCCTTTAGGGGTCTTTGCGAAGATTTAAATGGCTAACCACAAGCATTGAAGTAAGGTATCATTGGGAAAGATCAGCCAATGGGGTGGCAAACTGGTGAGCTAAGCAGGGGCAAGGGGTACACAAGAATCAATTATTTTGGGCATAGTTGTAATTTTCTTTTTACTCCTTGAGGCTACACCTTGTGCCTCTTTGGCAGAAGTTTCCACCTTATATCATTCTCCTTTTATTCTTTAATTTCTTTTTTTCCTTCCAGCCAAGTTCCTGTTCAAGGGACTTCTACGTTATGGACTCACTCCTGTAATAGGAATAGAAAAAGGTGATGATAGACCTAAAGTATGGTCCATCAATTCACTATTCACCCTCTCTCTGTTGGGCTTACTTAGAATATCACGTAACCTTGTCACAAGAATGGAATTATCAAGCCCCAAAACAGAATACCCAACACTTGTCACACCCAGCCCATTCTCAAGGCCCAGACTAGGTAAACCTTGTTTCGAGGCTACCAATTCAAACCCAACCGACCCAATGGTTTTCACCCAAGATAAAATATCCCTCACTGGTTCAAGCAACCCTAGCTCGACAGAACTAGATAGGGTCAGCTCCACTTCCAACCTTGGAGCTAAAGAAACCTCCCCCACATCTCCTCGCATCTTTGAAAGAGACTTTTCACATTCCTTGTAGCTTATAGCCTACGGCCAAGGACCGTTGCACGCAACCTCTACAACTCTTCCTATGCAAGGCTCTTGTTCTCCCTCTTTTGTGGCTACTTGCCTAGGTTTCTCCTTTAGAGGAAACTCCTTAGAAAATTTGAATTGGTCCAATCATGTTCTGCCATGCAACCAGTTGTCTTCAACCTCTAGGTCTTCTACTCTTCTGGCTTCCGTCCAAAGATTACTTCAATGGAGGTAGCAAGCCATATTGAGTAAAAGAGGTTATCAGTTTGGACTTTCACCATCCTACATATATCCTCCGGCTTCACACCATTAAGGAGAATAGCTACAGAATGCAAATCGAACATAAAAACTCCCAAGTATTAGTATCAACTTTTCTAAACCTACCACAAGCATTCCACACTGCTCTAAATGAATGGATAACCAAGTGTGAAGAGGTATTTAAAAAACCAATAGCCACACAAGGTATTTAAAAAACCACTTTTCAAAAAAAGTGGTATCTAAAAAACCAATAAACACACAAGACTTCTCACAACCACATTCCTAATGGCTTCAACCAACCAAAAAATGCAATAGTTTTGAGCCTGTTGAAGCACCTCCTCTGCCTCCTTGCTTTTAAAAGTAAAAAAGGAAAAAAAAAAACAGTGTTTAACCTTCTCACCTAACAAAAAGACTTATGCCACCATTTTTTAATAGCTTTCACCACTCCCTTCCAAATAACACATCTATAAAATGTATTCACCATCCTTGATTCCCAACAAAACTGATTCTACCATATGTGGCTTCAATAATCTCCTTAAACAAATAATCCTCCTAGCTGCCAAACTTCCATAACCACTTGGCAAATAAAGACTTATTAACATCCTTTATTCTCTTAATCCCCAAACCTCCACTTTCTTTAGGTGTGCAAACCTTGTTCCATTAACAAGGTGACTCTTCATTTCTTCCTTCCATCCACTCCACAAAAAGTCCCTCATCTTCTTCACAATCAGCCCAGCCACACTATCAAGGATAGAGAACATAGAGAGATAGTAGGTAGAAAGGGAACACAGCACACTTTGATTAGGATAAATTTTCTTCCTTTAGACAAATATTGGGCTCTCCGAGGGTGGCAAGGGATCACCTTGTAATAAATTCCCTTTGCATGCTTTCAACCTTAAAACCATGTAAGGAATTCCCTTCTTTTGGATAATTCTTCTAAAGCTCTATTTTCAATCAAACAAAGAGCTACCGTAGCGCATCTAAATACAAAGGGTGGCAAGGGATCAGGATGCTTGTTGCCTCAACCATCTGAACCTAAAGAAATATCCATTGGTACTCCCATTTATCAAAACAGAAAATAATGAGGCCAAATGCAGATTTTCATCCAACTATTCCATTTAGAGACAAAATCCATCTTCCTCAACACATGGTCCAAGAAAATCCAATTCACATGGTCATACAATTTTTCCATGTCTACTTTGCAAAGAATTCCAGCTTTACCACTCGTTATTCTAGAGTCTATGCATTCATTAGAAATCAAGACTCCAAAAATTTGCCATTTGGAGTCACTTCTTGGAAGCTCTGAATCTAAGTTGGTGCATGCCAATCTCCGCTAAAGCTCTGTTGGAGGAGGGGCATCTACCTGGGTTATCCAAGAAAGGGAAACTCTGGTGGTCTTCCATCCCTTAGGCAGTTCTATAGGTTGTGTGGTCGGAAAGGAACAAAAGGATTTTTGAAAACAAAACTACTATTGTACACAGGACCATTTATACTTTTTTGAGGATGCCCTTTTTTTATGTCCTTCTTTGTACAGCTACTTATTGTACACAGGACCATTTATTAATACAAATATACTTTACCTTTTCTCAAAAAAGGACTCCAAAATTTTCCAACTGCCCACAAAAGCACCTTGGTGTTAGAGATAATGAACTCCATCATTTTCTTCATCCTTTTAGCCAAGACCCTAGAGAGAATTTTGTAAGCATACAAGTAAGGCTGATTGGTCTAAAATCCTTCAATTCCAATAGCTCCATTTTCAGACACCGAGGATATGAAGGTGGCAATGAGACTGTGGGTTGGAGACCCTTTAACATGAAACTCATAAACTAAGACCAAGTCATTCTTGATAAAATGCCAGCATTTCTTAAAGAAGGTCGTAGTAAACCCATCTAGATCAGGCGCCTTATCATCCTCCATAACAAGAATAGCATGGTGAATTTCATCCTCCCTGAAGAACCTTTCCAGCTCTACAACCTGCTCAAAAGATGAACATTTAAACTGCAACCCTTTACGTTTAGGTCATGTAGCCCATTTCTCCTTCAATAAGCCTGAATAGTATTGAACTATGGCCTCCTTAATGTCTTTCTCTTCCTCCACCACCCTACCATCCTCTTTATAGTGTTTTCTCTTCTTCTAGCATCAGCCATCTCGTGAAAATATTTTGTATTATTATTTCCATCCCTCCAGCAAGTTACTTTTGTCTGCTGTCTCCATTTCATTTCTTTTTTTTTTATCATTAAAAGAGAATTCCATTAAAATGAGAAAAGATTATGATTACAGATTATGAGTAGCCTCGGCTACCCCACTAAAACTTAAGAATCCACCTATCACTTTTGGTATTTCATCCTTACAACTGAAACTGAGATCAAAAACAATTATCCCTGTTTGCCCCTTGTTTTGCTAGCTGGTCTGCAAATCCATTTGCTGCTCTTGGAGTCCACTGAAGTAATATCTGCATGTCCTTGGAAAGACTTTTAACCTTCTTGATATCATTTCTAAACAGCCAGGGTGTCTTTTCAGTTTGCTTTAGCCAACTTATCACTACTTTGGAGTCACCTTCCACAACAAGCTTTCTCACCCCCATCTCCTTGGCTTTTTGAATCCCGAAGACCACTGCCTTTAGTTCAGCTGTAGTGGAATCACCTATACCAAAAGGGCCTGAGAACAGCCCCACTACAATCCCCATGTCATTTCTATATAGTCCTCCAATTCCAGATCTTCCTGGGTTGCCAAGGCTGCTTCCATCAAAGTTTAGGTTGAGGAAACCTGATTCAGGGGGCTCCCACTCCTTTAAGGCCTTCTTCTTAACAGCTGAAGAGGAAGCAACTTCTCTCCAGTTCCTGATTAGATCATCCATTGTAAAGCCTGAAAATAATTTCAGAGATATTACACATGATATTACCTTTATCATAATCCTTTCTATTAATTCTTCCTTGCATCTTTTCTTTTCTTCAAAAATTCTCAAGTTTTTTCCTCCCACAGCACCCAGATTACTGCTGCCCTTGTGCATCCCCAAAGTGCTCTCCCTCTTCTTTTTGGCCATCTGAATGTTTAAGAGTCAAACAGACTCTCCAAGTTCATCGGAACACCCCACCTACAACCAAAAAGATCAAAGAACCAATCCCAAATACTGCTAGCAAAAGGACAGGAAACAAGGATATGAAAAGCAGTCTCACCAATCATCTCACACAAACAGCACCAATTCAATGAAAGGCACCAGCCAGGCCGCCTCCTCTGTATCAGATCACATGTGTTGATTGCACCATAATAAACATCCCAACAAAAAAGCACCCACTTTGTGGGGGATAGAGCAACACCATACTTATTTTACAGGGAATGGTACCCCAGGTTGAGCAGGATAAGGCAAAGACTTGAAAAGGGAAGTGCAGCTAAAGACACCAGATGGATAGGGCGGGGGATCGAAATCCTACTATCAAGTTTAGAGTTGTAGAAACACCCCTTCATGCAGCTGAAGTAAAGAAGACAAAGGAGTCCTTGGTTCCACCATATTAGTTTTGAAAAGTCCAAAGCAGAATCCCCATATGAATTTCAAAACGGGACAGCCAAAATGTGTAATACATTCTTTTCAGCAGCTTCACAAAAGTAACTGTAGCCAAACTGGATACCCCTACTTTGAATGTGATCCAACATATACTTTCCAAAGCTACAAACCATGCAAATGCTTCCACCCAAGGTGGAATCGGATTTCCCCGTACACATTTCACCTCTGATCTCTCTACTTGATTCCTTAATAGGGCCAAATAGAAAGATTTAATAGAGAATCTACCATTATTGGATTCCTTCCACCACCTCAAATCCCTCCTATCCACCTGCATCTCAATCGATTGTAATTTTGAAGGCAGTTCGACACACTCCCCAAACTCCCAATCCAAAGGGATCTTCTGAACTTTGGATACTACACCACCCTTCCTTGAATCACTTCAAAATTCTCTGCAATAGAGGTGTTTTTTCTTGCTTAACCTATACAAACGTGGGCAAAGATCACAGAATTTTCCAACCCCGCCCAATCAACTTCCCAGATTGTATGGCCTAATCATTCCCAACCTTGGAGGAAACAAAATCAAGAAAGTCTGACTGGAAATTCATTATTCCTTATCAAACGAATACTCCATAAGAAAACTTCACCTCCAAAGCATCCCAACCAAAGTACCAAACACCACCACCACGTATTTACAAGCCACTAACTTGCATCCCTTTCCACCACTGCATATTTACAGGCTCTCCAACAGAGCTTTCACTAAGTTGGTGCATGCCTGTCTCAGTGAAAGCTCTGTTGGAGGAATGGCACATATCTGGGTTGACCAAGAAAGGGAAAGTTTGCTGGTCCTCCATTCCTTTGGAAATTCTGTGGGCTGTCTGGCTAGAAAGGAACAACAGGATTTTTTAACACAAAACTTCCTCCGAAGCCAAGGTCATCAATATGGATATAGGCCTATAGGGGTTATTAGGAGTTGGTTGTATATACATACTATTTTTAAAGAGGATACTTCTGACTGTGCCTTTTTGAGGATGGCCTTTTTGAGAGGTCCTTCTTGGCAGATTTTTGTACAGCTTCTCATTGTATAAAGGACCTTTTTGCTTTAATACAATTATACTTTACCTTTTCTCAGAAAAACTATTAAGATATATGTTCATATAGAATTTAAATAAATTTGGCAAGACATAAGTCTTCAGAAATGAAGCTTAGCTTCAAAAACTAGATATAATGATATAAGCAAATTATATGGGATGCTCATACCTGTATCTATATCCAGGATTTTAGGAAATGACGGCATACCCCCATTTCCCATATTTGTGTACATGCCCCCATCCAATCTGGGTATCGTAGATGTGTTGATGTCATAGTTATCAAGGCGACGCCTAGGCAGTTTTACAGTGTCGCCTCGCCCAAACACCTATTAGGTGACCGCCCAGAGAATTAGGCAGGCGCCTAGGCAACCAGGCGGGCACCTAAATACAAGGTGGGCGCCTAAATAAATTTAAGAAATTATTTTTTTCATATTTATTATTCTGATATTTTTATTGGCTATTATGTTGTTATAAAATAGAACTGGTTACATGTTAACATTTTATTATTAAGCCAATACTAATAAAATACACTGTTCATTTAATTTTTTTTCTTGCAAGGGTTTTTGCTCAATTGAAGAGGGAGGAGAACCAAAGGCTTCCAGCTCCATCTCCAGCCCAACTTCCAGCTTCAGTTCGTAACCCAACTTCAGTCATTTTTTGCTTTTTTTTTCGAAAAAACAGAGGCTCCGCCCCTATACTCCTCCCTTCGTCTACAGCTCCACTCATTCCACCCCTGACTGTTCTCAATCGCTAGTCTCAGTCCCTTTTAAAAAAAAAAAAAAAACAGAGGCTCCACCCCTATACTCCTCCCTGCCCCTAATCCCCTCTTCTTCTTCTGTTCTCAGTCGATAGTCTCAGTCCCTTTTTTTTCGAAAAAACAGGGGCCTATACCCTGCCCCTAATTCCCTATACTTCTTCTTCTTCCTCTTCTTCTTCCGCCCCTATACTCCTCTCCTCCCTTCCTAGTTCCAGCACTTTTTTTTTCAGTTTTAAAATAGAAACAGCCGAACCACACTCATCTCTTCTTCAATGCCTAGAATAGATAAATTTCAATCAAGGTATGTGTTTGATTTGATTCCTAGTTTTCTACATAATTCCTTTTATTCTTTGTTCATTTATTGTAAATTTACAATGCTTTTTGTTTAATTTATTATTGATCTTTTTTAGTGTGTGTTAAAGGAAAAGTGAGAAAAGAGATAGCACTCAAGAAGGACAATGCTCAAGCTCAACATTCACTTCAAACTCAAATGTATGTCTTTGACTCTTTGTGAATTTAAAAAATATTTTTAGTATTTATTCGTTTAACTTTTTAGTATAGTTGCCTAGTTGGTTTAGACTCCTTTTTATTGAAAATAATATATTTAATGTTGAACATGAAGTCATGAATACATGCTAATTGCTAAATTGATAATATTTTATGTTTTTAGCTTTTTATATGAAATTTATACTCATTTGAATGATTTATAGTGTTAATAGTTAGTGTACATGCTTGCTAGTTAGCACACAAAACCAATAAAATAGCTTAGAAAAGTATAGATAAAGTAAAAACTCAAGAAAACTAACATTTTAAAATTCCAACGCCTAGGCGCCTAGGCACCCTCTGGTCGCCTAGCCTCGCTTTGGTGCCTTGAAAACTATGGTTGATGTATACAAGATTACATGTCAATTTAAAACACAGTCTATTTACAGTTATTATGTACTTATGATCCCCTTGATTTAGACTTCAATTGTTTTAATTGTCTATAAGTATGAAATCCATACTACTGTAAACTTAGATTATTTACAGCTCTTCCACACATGTCTATTCAGATATATTGAATCCTAGGGAAATGAATACCATACAATGCTCTTCAAATTTTAGTATCTTTTTTTTATCAATAACTTTGAAAGAATTTCATTAATTAAAATGCTTTAGGATACAACAAGATGTTGCAAAAGAAATCAGCTTAGTAAGCTGACCCAGGACAGAATTACAAATGTGCCCAAAACATATATGTTCTTTGAACCCCTTGCTTTGCTAAGCTATCTGCCAAACTGTTGGCAGATCTCCTAACCCATCCCACCTGAATTGACATGTTCCTTGACATCCATTTAAATCTTCCGAAACCATTCTTCAACTGCCATGTCACCCCTTCCATTTTCTGCAACCATTTTATCATAGTTTTTGAGTCTCCCTCGATGATCAGTCTATTAATCCCCAACTCTTTAGCCTTCTCAACCCCATATGCTGCAGCTAGAAACTCTGCCCTTACCACATCACCCTCCTCCACAGGACCAGAGTACAGAGCAATAATGAATCCATTTTCATCTCTGATGCCCCCCCCCCAATACCTGAAGGGCCTGGTTACCCACACAACTCCCATCAAAGTTCAGCTTCTTTCAACCATCTGTTGGAGGGGACCAAGTCTCAAAAAACTATCGTCTCGTAGATGATGAAGCAGGAATAAGTCCCCAAACCCTGAAAAAGTCTTCAACCTTAAAAGCTGAAAACAGCTTCAAGCTTTTTACCCAATGTGCCACGCTCAATGTTATTGTTTCAACTAAAGCTTCCTTGCATTTTTCTTTACTTGCAAATATTCTATCATTTTTTTCCTCCCAAATGATCCAAACTATTGCTGCTCTAGTACACCTCCAAAGAATCCTTCCCCTCCTTGTCTTACCACTGATACCATTAAGGTTGAATAAACCTTCCACCCTGTCAGGAGAAGACCATTTGCACTCAAAAAGGGAAGTAAACCAATTCCAAATAAAACTGACAAAAGGGCAAGATATAAGAAGGTGAAAAGCAGTCTCACCACTCAATTTAAACAGGACACACCAGTTAGGGGACAAGCACCAATTTGGTCTTTTCCTTTGAAGTACATCAAAGTTATTAATACAACCATGAAAAACTTCCCAACAAAAAGCACTGATTTTAGGGGGAATAGGAAGGCACCAAATTTCTTTGACTGGAAAATGAAGAGAAGATTGTGTGGCAAACATCGAATGTAGAAAGGATTTACAAGAAAAAAACCCGTCAGAATTAGTAATAGCTCCATTACAATCATACTATGTAGGCCTTTCTCTTCTTTTGTGCTGTCGGAAGCTGCTTCATTATATTTGTGCACCAGAGTAGATCCTCTATGTAGTCTCCCGCTTTTTGATATTCAATATTCACTTTAATCTGCCACTTGATACATTGTTAATATACGATATTTTGAGCAATAAAGCACATCCCACGAGAACCCCGGTAATACGAAAGTGCCCCTTCCTGTAGAACAATCTCATCCACATAGATTGAAATAATCCACCAACACCGGTGGTTCCGTAGTGCTTCACCCCCCCCCCCCCTTTTCTCTTCTTGTCTTCTTCTTCTTCTTCTTTTTTCAGCGTCCCAAAAACAAAGTTTTTGTAAATAATATCCAAGTAAAGTTTCATCCTATTGAAATATCCAGCATCCAGGTAAGGATTTATAACTAATACAAGAAATGCAACAAGACTGAAGCTAGTGGGAATATTAAATTATAAATAGTGGAACAAAGGAAAAATTCAAGAACGGTAAAAGATGGTTAAGAGGCCCAAAATTAATAAGACATTAAGTAATAACTAACCGTTCTTGCCCTGATCAGCTGATATTGGCGAATCTGAGGAATCATCTGCTTTTTCTATTTCATCACCACCACCACCATCATCATCATCATCATCATCATCCTCAACGACTTCTTCTCCGTCGACATCTTCTTCCTCTTCCTCGTCTACTTCTGCAACATCGCTGTCGTCGTCGTTGTTTCCAGCATCGGAACCCGAATCCTTGCCGGACGATTCAGCGGTGGCGGGCATGTCCTCCTCTTCGGAGGATGAGGCGGCGGGTGAGGCCATTACGGGTGAGGTGTACCCTGGCTAGCTATTCGCTCTGGCCCTCTTTTTTCTGTAGAACTGAGCTTTCTCTCGCCCTTCGGGAGGCAGATTCGGAGTAACGGAACGAGAAATTGAGAATTAATGAGACTGCGCCAGTACCACTACCCTGTGGAGCTTGCCCCGCCTACTAGGGTGCAAGTCGGGCCTGGTTGAGGTCAACCCTGACTCAACCCGTATTGTTGAACCCCAGCCCTAAAACTTCGGGTTGGGTTGAAGTTTGGGCTTAGGTTCAAACTTCGAGTTGGGTTCAAGTAGGGCTTAGTTCCCGATTAGGGGTGAGTATCGGTCAGGTCGATTCGCTTATATGGTAAAATTTGGAATCTACGTTATAGGGGTCGGTTTGAACCTACCCTATGAAAGTTGATCCTGGCTCGGTGGTTTCAGGGTCGGTTTTAAGGTCTACTATTGGAATCTGTTCTTTCATTATTTCTCCCCAGTTCAAAAAAAAAAATGTATTCTTTAAAAACTTGGTTGTCGATAAATATAATATATAGTTTAAAACTTATATTATCTTTATTGATTAAATTGAGTATAACTTAATATATAGATTATCATTATATGGTTCAAAATTTATAATTTAAAGTTACACTTTATAAATATTATCTTTTACATTACTTATTGTATACATTGAAATATTAAAATGAAAACAAATGATCAAATAACTTAAATAATTCAATGGTCAAGTGAGACCATGGCCTTTCTAATCATCAGTTCTTTGGTTCAAATCTTCATCTCCCCAAAAGTATTTAGGGGTTTATTTCAATGCAAGTTTTGTTCAAAGGTAGGTTCCATCAAGGACAACCAAGGTCAGTTTAGGTAGGATAAATCTCTAGACCTGGAACCTGTCTGTGTGGGGTCGGTTCCAAAAATTTGGAATTTTTGGAACTAGACCCTACCCTATATCAGATTGGGTAGGGTCGGTTCAAGGCTGGTTCGATATTGGTTCCACTCGATTCTAGGTAAAACCTAATTCAACCTACCCATTTTCTCACCCCTATTCCTACTGCCCTTACAACAAAAGGGCAAATTACAAAGACCCCTTGTACTATGGATCAGTGACAAAGACTCCTTGAATTTTTATCATGCGACAAATACTCCCTAGTAAACATGTTCATGGGTCGGGTTGGGCCGACTTCGGGCTGCTTTTGCCTATGTATCAACATAATACATTTAGGCTTGAGCCCAACCCTCATATAAAGCCTAAAGCCAAAGCTTAACTAGAAATTTGAAAACATAATTTTTTTATTCAATAAAAAGTGTTTTATTTATATTAAAAGTCCTCAAAACTCAAAAATAATAGAAGATCTAACTATTACTTGAAAAGATATAAAAAAGATACAGAAAAAATATTGTATATATTTTTTATAAAATAAAATATGTTTTTTTATTATATAATATATATTATCAAGTCAGGCTCAGGATTTTTTGAGAAAGTCTAAGCTTGGCCCGAAAAAAGACCAAGCCTGATGTTTTAGGCCCGAATCCGAGCTTGTAGGCCTAAAATAGTGTCAAAGGCTCCAAGCCCAACTTAGAAGTTAGAACGGGACAGGCCAGCCCGGTCCATCAGGCTACTCGACCCATGTTCAGGTCTACTCCATAAGAGCCATAACCACGGTCTAGTGACAAAATGCAATAAATTACCAAAATACCCACCTAAACTTTCTTTATTCTATTTTCATTGCCATTTTCTCTTAAACCCTAACCTAATCTAAACTTGTATTCCCTTTCCTAGTCTGTTGCTTACCAATCACCATTTTTTCCTCTCCCTTTTCTTACACCTCTACCCCCTTCCAGTGTCGATCACCACTCACCCTCAACATTCACAACCTGTTAACCACATGAATAGAATAAGACGATCTTGCTAGCACAATAGCAAGATCACCAGTCATGTGGGTTTCTAGGACAAAAACTACCAATTAAAGAGGACTAGACAATTGACACCGTGGTCATCAAAATCTATGGTGATCTGGTCGGTGATGTCTTTTCACTGTTCAAACAAATAAGAAAGGATAGTTTGGGGACTTAAAAAAATTTTAAACAACTGAAAGAAAATTTTGTTCGAATTTAACTGATGGAACGCTAGTGGAGGGGGGTATTTGTCTAACGGCTAAAGTTTAGGGGGTTTCTACTACAAATTAAAATGCAAGGGAATCTTTGTCACTTAACCCCATACAAGGGGTCTTTGTAATTAGTTCCAAGAAGTTCCAACGTGATCCATGTCTATACATCACAAAAAGACGAATCCCATTCTAATGGTACAATTTTTGTATCATGTTGATAATGTGTTGATAAGGTGAACCCCATTAAAGTCTTCAAGTTAAGATGTGTGGACACGTATCATGTTGATAATGTGTTGGTACAATTTTTGTTGTGAGTATACTTTATTTTATTTTGCCAAATGTACTTATTTCCTAGATTTGAAGGGTTCTTATTAAGTCAATATTAGTATTATTTATGTCTAAAATAATATAATTATCATGTTTTAGAAAAATTTGCTAAACTTAATTTTTTTATATGCAACATACATGCATACGTGTGTATACAAAAAAAAAGAAACATATATAAATGCATAATTATGAATACATGCATCAATAGTTATACATAAGTATTTACGTCCATAAATACATATTTATACATATAATTGGATAATATTATAAGGTTGGGATTGGATTCAGGATAACCTGGCCCAAGTTGCAGCCCTACTGCATATGGTCATTTGATACAAATTTTGATTAATGAGAATGTCCTACTAGCAGGGATAAGGTTATCCCTATCCTTGTCTTCACGAAGATCCCCATCCCTAGGAGGATACCCATTCCCTGTAATTTTTTTATGATGTCAATTATTTTATTTTTTGTTTATTATTTTATTTAAAAAGTAAAATAAAATATTTAAAAATTACAATCATATTAAAAAATATTTAACCATATTTTTTAAATCTCGCCCCGTTTCTACCAATAGGAATGAAAATTTCAACATTCTCTTCCCTTTGGAAGAAAAATCAACAACATTCCCCACTCCATTGAGGACAGGTCCTATAAAGATTGAGAAAATGGAGGAAAATTGTCATCCTTAAAGCTATGTTTGTAAAGGTTTTCCTACCTTTTTTTCCTTTCCTTACTTTTTCTTTCAAACCAAATATAACCTAAATGAGCCAATACTAATCAAGTTCGAATACAATTTGTGGTGGTGAAATCACACATGGTTATAGTCATCCCCTAAAACTACGGATCACAGCCTTCTATATGATGAGCTTTGTGGATTGTTATTAAGTTTGGGCGAATTCAACCGGCAAAAAATAGGGTGGGTTGTGTAGTGTATCGATGTTGATGGAGCCTAAAGGGATATGCTCGTCCGACCATTGCGATTGATGGAATACATGAGATACTAACAATTAAGTGAAAAAAAACATAATTGTCATGTTTTAGAAAAAAATTTCAAACTTAAACTTTATGACACGTGACATTCATCCATGCATGAATAGATAAATGGGAAAATAGAAAGACACGGTACCAAAAGAAATGTGACCAATCAAAGCCCACCTATAAATTTTGATGAATTCCATTGATTGGTCAACATGTTTATCATACAAGTTGATTGGCCACTAATTTTTTAGATATCATGTCTTTTCACTATCATAGTCAAACCCTAAGATAAATGCATATTGTTGATATTGGATTAGCCGAGGGCAACAAAGTAAATTCACTCTCGAGCTTCGAAGGAGGGCCGAAGTCCTTAAGGGTCCAGAGAGGATGTGTCAAGGCGAGGTGTATCGTTCCCTCGGATATTGTAGAGGCCGAGGGGTAGTACTGAGAAGGGCGTACGAGGAGACTGAGATACAGTTGCTCACTTGTGCGTACGAGGGGTCTGGAGGAGTTCTTGGAAGTTGCTCTGCAAGGAAGAGAGTGTTAGAGGCCTTGGGGGGAAACCCGAGGCAAGGACTCCAACGGTCAAGTTAGTGTCTGCGCGAGGTAAGTAGTAAGTCTGGAGCCGAGGGGTCCAGACGAGGTCACCAATAGCACTAAGTCCTCAAAGGAGAGGATATGAGAGACCTCAAAAGTTCTGGATCCTTTACCTTGTGGGAGGTGCCTTGCATTTATAGTCGGAACTGCCTCGGAGTGGTTGGGCTCGAATGGCCCAGATGCGAGCCGTACAAGGGTTCGTGAGATGTTCCAACGGAGGACACGCAGTGCCCTGTGATTGGGCCTGTCCGGTTCATACCGAAAGGGTCCGCATGTCCTTATGGCGACCCCTGCTGCCGCCCATCGTCTGACACGCATCAGCCCCGTATTGGGAGAGCCAAATGTGCTTACATCACTTGCCCCCCGCTCCCGAGGCCGAGGCGGGGGCCTGGATAGGGCTTTGACTTCGGTTGAAGGGAGTGCTAACATTGGTAGGTGCCATTGGCTTCATCTCACAAGGTGTGTACCCTGCAGTGGAGTGGCGAAGCTGTTAGGGCCTCAGCTCCAACTGGGAAGTCCATGCAAGTGGGTTTGGAGAAGCCAAGTCCATGCCTCGTGCCCGAGTGGGTTGCTGCATCAGGGCCGCCCTCCGTATGGGGCATGTGTGACAAGTCTTCCATAGGCGGGACGGATGCTCTGAGTGAGCCGGTCTGCGAGTTCGTTGGGTCAAGGGGTTTGAACCGGTGGGTTGCGGCGAGCGGACCCGTCGGTTCAACCAGCATCGTTTTGTCTCCCCGAGGCTGAGTGTCGAGTGTCGTGCCATGGATGGGCAACGAAGGCAGTGTTAGACAATTGTATGCCCTTAGCTCCAATCAGATTGATGTACTTATGACATTTATTGTAAATGAATAAAGTGCATATTTGATTCATGTTTTGTGGTGTGTTTCTGTTTAATACCCTTAAACTGGACACATATGAGACTCGTGTTAGTTTAGAATGTTCACAGCAGTTGGATAAGTCTGAGGAGATTTTTCCTGCTAAGGCTGACACTGGTGTGCTTCCAAGTGTTGGGGTGGCTTGTTTCAGCTACCAGGGTGAGACCCAAAGCACATGCAGTGTAGGTTTACTTGAAACCCTGAATCGGACCAGATTTCCAGTATTGCCCTGGACCTTGGAGATTAGTGGGAAAAACTGGAAAGTTACACCTGACCCCTACACTCGATTATGATACTGCACTAGGTGTCAGATTGGGCTGCTTTTGATATGTCAATCAGTGAGATCCTTAGCAGGGGTCAAAACCTAGGTATGTTGGGACAATCTGAGAATTCATCTGAGTGGGTGATCATAGTGATAGGATCAGCCCCTTCGTCGAACAAAGGTAATGATCGGGGATGCACTCTCTCTGATGGAAACCAAGACTGCCGGCAGTCGATTTCAATCGTTGAGATTTGTTTTGCAAAATATATTTTATATGCGGATATAAAAATATATATATGTTACGGTTTCAAATTGTTTGCAAAAGGTTTTAAATCACAGGATCCATGTGAGTAGAGAGTGCAACATTGTTCCTTCCAACCGAGGGAGAGGTCCTCTCCTGTCAGGTAGTGTAAGATCATTATGGGCTGAGAGGTTAAGTGTAAGACCATTGAGGGTAATACCTGATGGGTTAATCTTGCATCTACCCACAGCCCCTGGCTGTTACAAGGTGGCTTGGCCCAGGAACCACTTAGTATAACTGATGGGCCCATAGAGTCCATGCGATGGGCTCAGGGGGTTCATTGGGCTTTCCAGTGAATTCGGCTAGGCCGAACCTTTGTGGCTGATGTGTAGATCAATGCTTGGGTCCCACACCATACAAGGAAACCCAACTGGGCAGTAGTTTGGAAGGCTAAGTGAAAAAAATACTACTAATGGGCCTAAAGCCCATTTTGAACTGGACTGATTTGATCAGTTAAAAAGGGGCGAATATGAGATTAGATTAGCAGATAGGATAGGAGAAGGCTGATCTAATATGAATACAGATTCAGATCTGGAAACCTCCTAATCAGATTACAAGAAGGCTGATCTAATCTGCAGATAAGATAAGGGTCTATCATTATCACTTAAAGGGAATTCAGATCCAAATATGATTTGGATCAGCAACTCCTAATGGGATTAGGAGCTGATCCCTTTAAGGTTATGAAAGGACAGGGGGCGGTAGCTATAGAAGATCAATCACATTCAAAACAGAAAGAGAACACAGCACCTAGTGAGACTGAGTTGTTTTTCTCCGTGCCGCCTCCTTCCTGCCGCCGCCATTACTGCCAGTTCGATCTCCTCTTTCTGGCAGGAGCGATCAAGATTGGATCTTGATATTAGTCTTTGGAGAAAGGCTGATCTGAAGGTGTACTCACTGCCTCCAGCGAATTCTTGTGAAGGGTTCGGTTCTTTTGGAAGAACACTGCTGATTCTGTTCCATCCTACACTGCGTCATCTTTATTGGGGGCAGTTTTTGGTTCCTACCTTGGGTGTGAACACCTCCATTGGGAGATACTGTTTCTCTGTACAGTTTTGTATGCCCTTACCTTCAATCCGATTTGATGTACTTTTGACATTTAATGAAAATAAATAAAGTACATGTTTGATTCATGTTGTTTGGTATAATTCTGTGTAAGACCCTAAAACTGGACACTTATAGAGACTTGTGTTAGTTTTAAATGTTCACAACCATTGGATAAGTCTGGGGAGATTTATCCTGCCAAGGCTGACACTGGTGTGCCACCAAGTGTTGGGATGGCCTGTCTCGGCCACCAGGGTAAGACCCAAAGCAGTATGGGATTACTTGAATCCTTGAACCGGACCAGATTTCCAGTATTGCCTTGGACCTTGGAGACAGATGGGCAAAACTGGAAAGTTACACCTGACCCCTAGACTCGATTATGACACTTCATTAGGTGTCGGATCAGGCTGTCATTGATATGCCAATCAGTGAGATCTTTAGCGGGGATCAAAACATAGGCATGTTGGGGCAGTCTGAGAATTCATCTGAGTGGGTAATCATAGTGATAGGATCAGCCCCTTTGTCGAACAAAGGTAATGATCGGAATGCACTCTCTCTGAAGGAAACCAAACTGCCGGCAGCTGATTTCAATCGTTGGAATTTTTTTTTGCAAAATTTATATATGACATATATATGTACGGTTTCAAAATGTTTGCAAATGGTTTTAATTCCCAGTATCCATGTGAGTAGAAAATGCGACACAGTTCCTTGCAGCCGAGGGAGAGGTCTTCTCTTGTCGAGCAGTGCTTGATCATTAAGTGCTGAGAGGTTAAGTGTAAGACCATTTATGATAGTACCTGATGGGCTAATTTTGCACCTGCCCACAATCCCTGGGTTTTTATAAGATGGCTTGGCCCAGGGACCACTTAATGTAAGTGTTGGGCCCATAGGGTCCATGTGATGGGCTCAGGGGTTCACTGAGCTCTTTCAGTGAATTCGGCTGGGCCTTGTAATAAAGGCTGGGTTGAACCCATGTGGCTGGTGTGTAGATCAATGCTTGGGTCCCACGCCATACAAAGAAGCCCAACTGGGCAACAGATTGGAAACTAGTTAAGCACTGAATATTTAATGGTCCAAAAGCCCATTTCGAGTTGGGTTGATATGATCATCCATCTATGGGGTGGATCCGAGATTAATGTTAGCAAAAGGATTGGGCCTTTAACTTTATCCACTCTGGGAGACCAAATTCAAATCAAATTTGAATTTGGTAAACTCCTAATAAAATTTGGAGTAAGCTAACTTAATCTGCAGATAGGATTAATATCATCCCCTATCCAAATACTGATTTGGATTGGGATAACTCCTAATTAGGAGGTTTCTTAATCAAGATGAAAAGAGGAGAAATCAGAAAGAAGAGAAATATATCAGATTTTGAACCAAGGGTCGTAAGCAAGAAAGCAATCTGCGAATTAAGATTAGATCTCATTCACACTGCAGAGAGAAGAGAAACAATTCAGCCATCTTCGTCCCAGGAGTTCTCCTCCAATCGCCGTCATTCCTTCTGGCAAGATTTGATCTTTGCAGAAGAAAGAAATCAAGAAATCAATTCTTGACATCAGTCTTGCAGAAAAGACTGAAAAAGATTCGGTGCTCAGACTTTCTAGAGGATTCTTGCGAAGGATCTAGTGTGTAGGACGCACTCTGTTGGTTCTGTTCCACATACAGCTGTGTCATCTTTAACAGGAGCGGATCTTGGTGTCCTCTTTGGGCGTGAACACCAACTTTGGGAGATACTGCTTCTCTGGATTAGGTATAACTCCTCCCTTTTCTTTTTGGTTCAGATCTGGTTCGATTATGGTTCAAGTAGGATCCTTGAAAATTGTATTCTATTTTAGGGAATACGATTCTCAGTTGGAAGAAGGTAGGAAAATTTTTGAAATTCGCCCACCCATTCCGCAACCTTTTTGGCGTCCATTAGATGGATCCTACCATTCTTTCAATGGTATCAGAGCCCTAGGTTCGAATCTTGAACCAAAAGAAAATCAGATTTGAACCTGCGTAGAAGAACAGAAGATGTTCTGTCAAGATTTGTGCAGATTGTTTTCTTTTTTTTTCAAGAAACTGTTTCTTGTTAAGGGCGATTGATCTGAAATTATTTTTTGTTAAATCCAAAATTTATTTAGAACTGTTCTTTATTTGTTTTGATTTAATGGACTGTTCGAACCTAGAGATCGCAATGCAGATTTGGCGCAGATGGTCTGCACTCCCTTTTTCCTTTTTATTCATTTATTTTATTCAATTCGGTCTGTAAATAATTTTTTTTTGTTTTTCTAGACTGAATGTATAGGATTTGATCAAGAATGTAATAAATTAATAGAAATGGGATTTCTGTTTTTTATTTTCTTGATTGAAGAAGAAGGAAGAAGAAGGCGGCGCTGGAGATTTGCAGATGGAGAAATCGCTTTTTGCGATTTGCAGTTTGTGAAACTGCAACCCTAGTGATTAACCTCTATTTTGCAGGTGGTGCGAACAGTCCATAGTTGATTTGTGATTGCTTAAAATCAAGATTATTAATTTCAGATCTTTTATGAATTAATTCTTGAATTGAAAATCAATTTCAGACCATTTCGGACTAGATTGGACCAAAACTGTTTGGACCGAATCTAGGGTTCGAAGGGGACTGTTTTCAGTCCATTCTTCTCACACTTTCTATTCCAAATCTGATGTTCAATTACAGGGATTAATTCGGCCCACCTGTAAAGCCCAGTTTTAAATGGTTAAAACTGCAAAAGCCCACTCTTGTGAGAAAAGCTGTATTGGCCAAACTGCTAACTGCGATTCAGCCATCTTCGTCCCAGGAGTTCTCCTCCAGTCGCCGCCATTCCTTCTGGAAAGATTTGATCTTTGCAGAAGAAAGAAATCAAGAAATCAATTCTTGACATCAGTCTTGCAGAAAAGACTGAAAAAGATTTGGTGCTCAGAGTTTCCAGAGGATTCTTGCGAAGGATCCAGTGTGTTGGACGCACTCTGTTGGTTCCGTTCCACCTACAACAGTGTCATCTTCAGTAGGAGCAGATCTTTCTGTCTTCTTTGGGCGTGAACACCAACTTTGGGAGATACTGTTTCTCTGGATCAAGTATAATTCCTCCCTTTTCTTTTTGGTTCAGATCTGGTTCGATTATGGTTCAAGTAGGATCATTGAATATTGTATTCTCTTTTAGGGAATACGATTCTCAGTTGGAAGAAAGTTGAAAAACTTTTGAAATTTGCCCACCCATTACGCAACCTTTTTGGCGTCCATTAGATGTATCCTACCATTGTTTCAGTTGACGACGCCGACTACTTGCTGGTGTTGTTGTTGTTGTTGCTGCTGCTACTGGGAGGATGAGGTGCCATCCTCACCACCGACGTATTGTTTGAGATGGCCACGACGGATGAGGGACTCTATCTCATTCTTGAAATCATAACAATCCTCTGTGTCATGGCCAGTGCCGCGGTGGTACTTGCTGCACTTCTTTGGATTCCCCCTCTTGGGGTTCATCTTCATCTTTTCAGGCCACTTCATGAATTTCTCCTCATCGACCTGTATTAAGATCTAGGTTCGGGTGGAGTTGAGTGGCATATACTGGTTTTAAGCTAGGGCCGAAGCTGGTGGCTTCTTATTGTCCTTGTTGTTGTTGTTGAGGTCTTCGCTTTTCCTTTTCTTCTCTGGGGGTTCGTTGTTGTGCTCAGCTTCCCGTTCTTGGTGATCTCCAACCGAAGCCTCCTCGGTCGCGATGTACTTTTGGGTTTTTTTAAGGAACTCCATCTTGGTCTTCTGTGAGGTTTTGGTGACCGAACACTTCAGGGCCGAGCCGAGGCGGAGCCCATTGATAACAACGTGCATAGACCATGGGGTCGAGGTCATGGACCTCGAGTTATTCTTTTCTAAAGCGGTTGATATAGGACCGTAGGCTCTCTCCCTACTTCTACTTGATGGACATTAGCGAGACCACGCTCTTCTGGCATCGTCTATTGCTGATGAAGCGAGTAAAGAACATGTTGGAAAACTGCTCCCATGAGCTGATCAACCGAGGTGGGAGACAAGAGAACCAACGACGGGTAGCCCCCCTGAAAGTGGCTAGGAAAGTCCGACACGTCAAGGCGTCAGAATACCCATAGAGTATCATGAGCGCTCTGAAACTTTCCAGGTGGTCATTAGGGTCTGATTTCCCATCGTAAATCTCCAGCGTGGGGGCTTTGAAGTGCTGGGGGAGAGGCTCAGAGATGATGTCCAGGGTGAAGGCGTTCATCCTCCCCGTCGGGTTGCACTGGCCTATCGAGGCATTAGTTTGGCTCTCCCGAACTTGATGGAGCTCATCCCTAACTGCCCCGAGCTTAACTCGTAGTTCCGCAATCCAAGGGTCAAGTAGAGCCTGCTCCCTGTCTTTGTCTTCATGATCTTGGCGGAGGTCGGCACAAACTCCAGAGTACTACAAGGCAGGACCGAGCACCTCCTGTCTGGCACGACAGTCATTCAGGATGTCGTGGTGGTCCGAGACTGGCAGGGGACCCTTGAGTGGGCGCTACGACGGCCAAGGTGCCTGCCTTCATCCCGAGGGTTCTCCCTCCTGCGGCGATGGTGCTGTTCCAAGGGCTAGTGACTGTCTTCGCTCTACACTAGCTCTTCCTCCCTTCGTCTGGGAGGTCTCACATTCCTCCGTGGTGGGATGGCGGGCCGGCTGCTACCAGACTCTACGGGGACCCATTGGGGGTCGTCTAGGCCAAGGGCTGGAGGTTCGACATGCTCGCTTCGGTTTTGTTCTGACACCCAGGCGGGATGATCGCCTCGAGGGGGACCTCCTGCCTGGGGGTAGACTAGCTCCACGCACTGTGTGAGGTAGTCTAGACGGTCGAGGACCACCTGGAATTATTCATAAGTGACCAGGTTCTGAGGGTTCCTGGCTCTTCGTACCATGGTGTCCGAAGCTTAGGAGATCTTAAACTTGGAGTGTTTTAGGGGATCGTCTTAGCAATGCTTCCCACAGATGGTGCTAATTGTTGATACTCGGATTAGTCGAGGGCAACAAAGTAAATTCACTACCGAGCTTCGAAGGAGGGCCGAAGGCCTTGAGGGTCCGGAGAGGATGTGTCGAGGTCGAGGTTTGTTCGCTGAGGCGTATTGTTCCCTCGGATACTGTAGAGGCCAAGGGCTAGTACTGAGATGGGCGTTTGAGGAGACCGAGATATAGTTGCTCACTTGTGTGTACAAGGGGTCTGGAGGAGTTCTTGGAATTTGCTCTACAGGGAAGAGAGTGTCAGTGGCCTTGGGGGGAAAGCCAAGGCAAGGACTTTGACGGTCAAGTTAGTGTCTGCACGAGGTAAGTAGTAAGTTTGGAGCCGAGGGGTCCAGACGAGGTCATCGATAGCACTAAGTCCTTAGAGGAGAGGATATGACAGATCTCAAAAGTTCTGGATCCTTTACCTTGTGGGAGGTGCCTTGCATTTATAGTCGGAGCTGCCTGGGAGTGGTTGGGTTTAGATGGCCCAGATGCGAGCCGTATGAGGGCTCACGAGTTGTTCCAGCAGAGGACACGCGGCGCTCTGTGATTGGGCCCATCCGGTTCATACCGAAGGGGTCCGCGCGTCCTTATGGCAACCACATGCTGCTGCCCGTCATTTAGCACGCGTCAGCCCCGTATTCGGGGAACTGAATGTTCCTACATCACATATATAAATAAATAGTTGCAATAAATACACACACACACATACATACATGCATAATTACATGCACAAATACATACATGCATAATTACATGTACACATCACATACATGCACAAATAGTTGCAATAAATACACATCACATACATACATGCATAATTACATGTACATACAATACATGAATAGTAACACTAACACATATACATGAATACTTACATGCACAAATACATATTTATATAATATTTTTGCATGCAAAAATGAGAGGTTTAGTCAAATTTGTCAATGGCATCTACCCTAACTCTAACTAGAACTTCAACCCACCCTTAATTTTCGGGGTTGGATTCAGGATAACCTGGCCCTGGCCCAGCTTGCAACCCCGTAGTGGTCATTCGATTAGAAATTTGATTGATGAGAATGGGATAAGGTTCGAGTACAAATGTACAATTTGTGTGGTGAGTTCCAAATGGCGAGTTGGGATCCCTTGCCAATGAAGTACATTCCAACACCCTACCAACATGATCTGACACCACACATCTTACCATAAGATTGGGACCTAGTATGTAAGAGATGTGTATTGTCTCATGTTGATAGGGTGTTGGAATGTGTTTTGTTGGCAGAAAATCAAGACTCATAGCTGCCAACAAACATGGTATAGACTTATAGTCATCTCTTCAAACTATCAATCATAATCCTTTTATTTCTTTTATTGCTATTTGGTTTAGGTTGATTCAATTGACAACAAATGGGGTGGATTGGGTAGCGAATGGATGTTGATATAATAGGAAGAACTTCCTACCCCACCATGCACAAACAAAGGTGTAGAACTTCTAAGATGGATATGCATGCTCATGTTGACCAAACTACCCTCATTTTATCAAGGGTAAATTGCATATTAGTACCTTGTACTTAGGGAGTGGTTACACTTTAGTAACCGAATTTTGAGAGGTGCCATTACAATCTATCAGCATTTCGTTAGTTATTTGACACACGTGATGTTGTATGCAATTTGAAATGATACAAAATTCTAAAATTAGCCTTCACATAAGCAAAAACCATCTCCTTGAAAACACCATTCATTGTCTTCTTCCTTGAGACTGAACCGTAGGCAAGAGAAATGGTGAACATAGCCGCAAACCCACCATCATCACCGCTTCCTCTTCCTCTTCCTCTCTCTATCTCTCCAACACATACACACACACACACACACACTATTATTTTCTCTCTTCCACTTCTTCTTCTTCTTCTTCTTCTTCTTCTTCTTCTTCCCTCCTCATGTTCTGAGCTTCCTAAATCTTCCCACTCCTATCACTATATAATTAAAACAAAAAAGTGCATATGTGAAAGTTGTAGGGGGCGTTGCTGGAAGCAATGTTTTCAACCTGCCATTGATCCAGCTGGTCGAACCGTCACCCGACCAAGATTCTAGGTCCGGTTCATCAAGACCCATTAGACAGCCAAAAACCGTTGTTTGGTCAAGAACCATTCGACACGACCGATTTGACCATTGACCCATTCAACCCAGAGACTGGGTCGCAAGTTGCACACTAAATGCATGAAAAACTTTCGGAGGCCATAACTTTGTACTCCGATGTCCGATTAGGGTGTTTTTTTATTTTGGGTAACTTTTTGATATCTATGCACCCCCAATGTGTTGTAGGTGCCTTGCCCCACTATTTTCGTGAAAAAAAAAACATTTTTAGCCTCGAATTGCAATTTTTAATAATTTTTATAAATAAAAAATTGTATTAAAAAACATAAATTAAATACAAATTAATACATATAACATATCTAAAACATATTTATACATATTTATTGCTAATATATATATTAGTATATATTTATAGAGATATATAAATACATATATATGTATATAAATATACATACTTAATACATATATGTGTTGATGTGGCACGCTCTAAACTGTTCGACCCAGCCAGTCGAACCGTTGACCCACGACTTGGAGGCAAAAACAATTCATTCTCTGGGTCAGTTTTTAAAACATTGGTTATTAGAAGAATTATGGTTGAAGTTATTAGTGTAGGAAACAAATATGGTTGAAGTGGTGCTTCATTGGCAATGGGCCACTTCTTGCTCCATGTTTGATTTGATGATTTAAGCTTTATTGCCAATACTTGGCATTTGCCTTGGCAATTCTATTCTCTAAAACCATGTATGGTCAATGTGTTGGAGACTTGAATTTTGTCTAGAATGCAAGAGTTGGATTGTTGAGTTGTTCTCTATTGGAGGATTATGTTCCACCTTTTTGTCGTGCCTACTCTATTTGTGCCATTTTGTAGATACCTTAATAATTTGATCTATACTTGTTCTTTCTTTTTTTTTAATCTTTTTTCTTTTATGTTCCTTATACTAACTTGATTTGTATTTTAAGCATTTTGAATGAAATACACCTTTTTGGTAAAAAAGGTTCCTTCTCAAAAAAATGTATTAATAATTTGTTGTGTATGGACTTGTATCATATGCCATTAGGGGTGGACTCAAGCCGAGCCAAATATCTGGCTATTCAAGCTTGGTTCGCTCATAAACTATCAAGCTCAAGCTTGAGCTCGAGCTTGATTCGAATTATAGACTTGAGCTCGAGCTCGGCTTGAGTCAAAATCTCGGAAGTTCAAGCTTGGCTACCTTTGATTGCAGGTCTCCCTTAGCTGCTGAAGTGCTACGCTGAGGTCTCCCTAGCAATTGAAGTGCCAAGCCGAGGTATTCCTCAGTATTTGAAGTGCCGAGCTGAGGTTTCCCTAGCAGCTGAGATGCCGAACTAAGGTCTCCCTTAGTTGTTGAGGTGTCGAGCCAAGGTCTCCCTCAGTAGCCAAGGTGATATAGGCTCACGAGCGTCACTAGCCGAGCTTTATTAAGCTTGAGCTTGAATAAATTAGAAAATGAGCCTATATATTAGGCTCGAGTTTGGCTCGAAGCTCGGTTTAGACCGAGCCGAGTCGAGATCAAACAGCTCGTGAGAAGGTCGGCTTGTGGCCACCCCTATATGCCATGAAAGAATAGAGAATGGGGGAGTTTTGTTGGTTCTCTTGATGTAGTTGATTGTTCATGACAACAAAGAGTAGTTTTGGTATTTTTACTACCCATTTTAGCATTTGTTAATGGTGCTAAACCGAAGGAGTAATTTTCGAAAGTTCAGGTACTAAAGTGTGATCGCTCCAAAGTACAAGGTACCAATATGCAATCTACCTTATATGGTTATATTAATACTCTTTGTATGTGGACCTTGTCACAATGATTGAATGTTCCATTACAAATGAGGTACTCCATGGCAAGTTTCAAAGTTCAGGTACTAAAATGAGATTGTTCCCAAAGTACAAGGTACTAATGTCCAATTTACCTTATATGGTTATATTGATACTCTGTGTATGTGGGCTTTGGTGTAGATGTGTGCGATTGCCTTTTTTGTATTATTATTATTATTGTTGTTGTTGTTATTGGATTAGAAACTTCAATGGTAGCCGTTCAAACTTTAAAGATATGAAATTCATATAAGGATGACAATTTTCTCTATCCTCGTCAGGTATTTATTCATAGAAGGAATATATATAGACACACACACACACAATATCATTTATATCAACATATATTTAAAACATTTTTATATTTAAAAATTGGGCAAATTTCTTAAACTACCCTTACTATTTATATATTGTCTTGAAGTATCCTTGCTGTTTCTAGCAATTGTTTAAGACCTTCCCTACTGTCAATTCTTCATCATAAACGATTCACATGTAACATCACGTGGCAAATATATTGTTAAAAAATTCATAGAATACCCTTTATTGGTCTAAAATTCCCTTTTTGGTTTGGGCAAGGGGAGGTTGGACTCCGTTCCCTATTAAGGGAATGGACTGGTTCTGCTATTAAATTGACTCACTGGCATCAACAGACATCAACACGACAAGGGGGCCTTGAAGGGATTTCTTGAGGGGCTCTATCAAAGCGGGAAGCTCAAGGCCTTCTATGCCTTCCTCTACAATAGTTTCCACAATGGACGAGTGATGTCTGTTGTTACCTTTTTGCAAAGCCTATTGGGATTAGGAGGTTGACGATTGGAGATTTTCTAGGGAGCAAACTTGAAGAAATTGTAGCAGAGCTTGTTAAGAGGCTTTTCATCAAGGGCAAACCCTCAAAGGCAATTAAGCAACAACTTGAGAGCATCGTTGTAGATCTTGTCAAGCTCCTTGGTTGGAGTAGCAGCAAGATCAGGAAGCACTCCACTCTTCCTACTACTTCTGCTCTGCCGATCTTATATATATATTAATACGAAAGGGGTGGTCTTCCCTTTCGCCAAATGGTAGTAATTTATCTATTTATTTTAACCTAGTTTTAATAATTACTGATTATTACAATAATTTAATAAATATATAATTAGTGATTATAATTAATAATTATTGTTATTATAAATATTGTTAATAAATAGATATATACTTTAATTTTACTTTAAATTAAAATTATAAATACTGTTATTAATAAATTTAGTAACCCGGATTTAATAATTACTGATTATTATGGTAATTTAATAAATGTATAATTTAGTGATTATAATTAATAATTACTGTTATTATAAATATTGTAATAAATAGATATTTACTTTAGTTTTACTTTAAATTAAAACAATAAACACTATTAATAAATTTAGTAATTATTTTTATATTAAAAATGTTATTAAAAGTATTGTTATTGATTATTTAATAAAATATTATAAATATTGACTATTACTGATAAATACTGTTAATTTAATTTAATTTTGGTAATTATTAATAAATCCTATTCATAAATTTAATAATTAGTGCTATATTAAAAATAACTAAATAATGTTAACAAAAGTCAGCAAAAAAAATGTGCCTTTTTGCTTATTGAATTTCTTTGGTTTAAATTTTTGGGTTTTGTGCTTTGAAGATTGTTATATAATGTCAGTTAAAAATGCTATTTGCATTTAGCTTAATGAATTGCTTCAAGGTTCTAAATATCGACATTGGCCGATATGCCTTGGGACGGTGCTTTTTTATGTTTTACTTATTTTTTTCGAAATTGGTTCAAAGGTGTTGGTTTAAGGCCTGACTACCCTCTGAATCAGTGGCTGATCCGATACAACCCTTGTAGGGGCGTATCGGGAAGCCACCGACACGATACGTATCGGCCGATACGGGCCGATACTTTGAACCTTGAATTGCTTTGGTTTACATTTATAGATTTTGTTCTTTGAAGATTGTTTGTTACATATTGTAAGTTAAAAATATTGCTATTTGAATTTTCTTTTTGGAATTTGATAACTATTATACCTAAAATTGTCAAATAATATAACAATAACAATTGTCAAATAATTAAAAAAATTGTCAAATATAAATTAAAAGAAATTATAATTATTAGACATAAATTACCAATATTTATAAAAAAATACTAAAAATAAATCAAAAGAAATTATCACAAATTAATAGACTTTAGGATGATAATTACTTGAAATTATCAAATAATATAATCCTCAATACATTAAAATAATTTGTCAAAAATTATCATAAATTAGTAGAAATGTCCAAAAATAGCCACTAAATTCCATAAAATTGAAAAATTACTATAATTTACCAATAAACTATCATATAATAAATATAATATCTTAGTATATATTTACTAAGAAATTAGTATATGATAGAAATTACCAGAAATTAGTAGAAATTATATAATAGAACTAATTTCCACTAATTGACCAATAAACTAGCATATAATAAGTATATATTGACCAAGAATTCTCATAAATTATTATAATAGAAATTACCAGAAATTAGTAGAACTTAGCCAAAAATAACCACTAATTTCCATAAAATATTATATTTACCAAGAATTATCATAAATTATTATATAATAGAAATTACCAGAAATTAGTAGAACTTAGGGAAAAATAACCACTAATTTCCATTAAATATGGTAAAATAGATAAAATTAGTATAACTTTGTAAAAATAACCATTAAATTCTAAAAATTAATAGAACTTAGGATGATAAATACTTTAAATTATCAAATAATATGAACCTAAATAAATTACAATAATTTCTCAAAAATTGCACTTCGCTGCACATCCCGCTAATAAATGTTTATTAAGCATACATTGGGATTGTCAAGGATGTTCGTTTGGTTGAGGTCGAACAATTGGTTGTCCAATGAAGGCAGTAGACCCAAAACCGGTTGCTATGATGAAGGCAGAATTCCCACAATAGTTGCTCAGTTGCCAAGTGTTGAATCCATATATAAGGTCGAGGAGATTAAGTGCATGGGATGCCTTGGGAACACTAAGGAGGTGCTGAGCGCCGATTACTACTTTTGCAAAAACTTGCTCAAGTTCAGATGCAATGTATGTGCTTGTCTCTATAATATTAAACTTTCGGGTAATGTCTTGTTACACACTTATTAATTGGCCAACACATTATCTGGGCCTTTTTGCTTTTCTGTTTTTCTTGGACTTTTCGATCCACTCTGTTTGTATCTCTGATCTGCTAGGCCATCAACAAAGTCTTTAATTTTGTAGTGAAAGAAGAAATATTGTCAAAATAGCTGAATAGCTTTCTTGCAACTTGATGCATAATCATAAAGCTGGATTTTTGTAGAAAACTGAGAAATGATCATATGGCTGAAGCAAATTATTTGTCATTGTGGTTTGTAAATGCATCTGAACATAACAGAAACCATGAACAATTGAAAGCCTATAAAAGACAGAAATTGAAATAATGATATAGAGGAATATTCTTGTGTTTCTGAAATGGAATAAAGAACTCTAAGAATAAAGAGAGGGTTTGAAAGAGAGATCAGAGATCAGAGATTAGCGAGGGAGGTGCTGGTGGAGGGGAGGACAATGGATCTATACCTGGGGAGACAGAGAGCGTGGCAACGGGTTATGAAGAGGTGCATATTGGTGCGGATTAGTCGCGGGAGAGTTACTTAAGGGTTTCGAATATCGAGGCATCACCGAAAATAGCAATCGCGGAGAAGTTGCCATCAGAAATTTCGGACAAGACGATAGTGGAAGGCCTAGTGGGAAATCGGAACAGAAGAAACTGCAGAGGTGTTTAGAGTGGTGGACATTGTTGGTGTTGGAGAGCATTGGTAGCAAAGGGGACGATGATTTTGGAGCGCACAGAAAGAAGAAAAGCAAAAGAAGCAATTAGAGCAGTGTTGATTGGTGGTTGGACGGGCTTAGTCGGGGTTACGGAATGATCGTCACAATAGCCAGGATTGGGCAAGTGGAGAGATACCCAAGAGTGGTGGTGTCAGCAACACTCCTAGCATGAGGGGCACTATCTTCTACGCCGCTCTTGAGTATGGTGGTGTTGGGCTCTTCAAGAAGTGTGATGTTTATATTTATGGAGTTTTATTGGTTTTGATAGCTGGCTGGCGGTCCCTCTAGGTGACAGCTTCTCCCATGTCGGAGTTCGACTCTATTGGCAATACTCAATGGAAGGGCAGAAAGGACATTTTAATATAATCGTTACAATGTTAGAAATAGAAGAGGTATTTTAAAACAGTAAGGATAGAGTCTGTCAATTAACAAAACAATTTATTTTAATGAGGATTGGAATTGGGGACGAAGTCACGAAGGTATAAATTTAGTGAGATGGTGCAGAGGAGGAGAAGACGATCTACAGAGGAGTGAAGCAGGGAAGAAGAAGAAGAAAAAGGAGGAGGAGAAGAGAGAAAGAGAGAGAACGAAAGAGAGACATATGGTATCTCGCCGGTGGAATCGTCAAGTTGGACGATTTCGACTCTGTTGGGGTACTGCTCGAGGAGGCTGGCGATGGTGAGTTGGTACTTCTTATCGCGGCGAATGCTCTAGTTCATGGCGTAGATGTGCGAGGGGGCCTCGTAGGTGTTGATCTCTGAGCGCTTTTGCTGCTCCTCTGATCTATCCTGGGTCGGATCGCTAATTGTCCCCATCGAACTCAATCCTCCTCTCCGTCTCCGACTCTCTGTTGTGGATAAGACTTTTACAAAGAAGGACAGGATTGAAGTATTAAAAAGAAAAGAAAGAAATGCAAGAAAAACCTAAACAAAGTCACTCACAACGGATCCAGTTGCAGCCTGAGGGGACGACTAGACTAGCGCTTTTTCTTCCTTCTGGGTCCTCTCCGTCTCTCCCTTCGGAGGTGGATCACTCGCAACAAAGCCATCCGCAGCCGGAGGGGCCGAGAAGGAGAAGAAGAAGAAGATGAGAGAGAGAGAAGAGAGAGGAAGAAAGAGACATTAATTTTATATTACATCGATTATTGGTGTAAAGAAAATTCAAAATGAAAATTTACACCGATTTTTGGTGTAAAATTAAAATCAAACCATAGTGTAAAGTTTACCCCAATTCGATTTTCCACCCCAAACAAAGTAGCCTTAAGAATCTCAAGTTCAGAGGTGGGATTATAATGTAGATAATATACATACAACCATTACCACGCCAAATTGAAGTATTTATTCTCTACTAAAGTTATCCTACCTATGCAATGAGAATTGTTTTTTTTTTCTCCTATACTATAGGTATAACCTAGAACCAAAGCTTATTACAGGATTTCACCCAAACTAATGGAGGACAAAGACAAAGTTACTTAATTCGCAGCATAAAACTTTGTAAAGAACGGATTTAACCTGATAAATAGCAAAATATCAATTCCTGGTCAATGATATGCTCAGTATGATGACCTGGTTTGTTGTATTTGGTCAAAGAAGTTTCACTCTTCATAGCTCTCTTAAAATCTTGAATATTTGGAAATAGAATTAGCAGGGCCAAATTCCAGAAGACAACTAACAGAGTGCCAAGGCAGATAACCCATATGTCCTTCAAAGCGTGTCATGTGATAGCCTCCAACATCCTCACACCTTAGAATCCTTAGCACGGGAACTGTTTTGAGTTAGGTTCTCAAGCTGACACAAGCCATTTATCCTTGCAACCACCGAGGGAAGAGCCCCAAAGTGCATCAGTTGTCTCCATTTGGTTTTGTATATCAACCATGTGCCCAGTGCTGAATACCTTAAACTCTAGTCATGTAGAAAGTAGTACTGTAGTACCACTCCTTGTCATCCCTTCCGGTATGGTTGCAGACAGAAAGCACCCACGACCCAGGTGAAATCATCTTATCGGGTTTTATTCCTTCTTCCTCTCCCCCCACTTCGCATCAATTGAAGGCACCTCTTTGTTGTCAAGTTAACTAGCTAGTCTGAGCAGATGGTATTGCCACGGATGCCACCTGGTGCACTTCTAGATGTGTCCTCTTCAGCGCGCCTATAGCATCGCATTAGAGTACTGAACAAAGCCTGAATTCTGAGCCACCTCATCTGTCCATTGTCTTGTCAAGTACCTATCACATTTTACACCACCATCTTTCCAACAGTGCATTGCAGGTTGGTTAGAACTGTTGGCATGAAAAATCCAATCGACAAGCGCGCGTTTTCCCATGCAATTGCTTCCCTTCTCTCGGAAACGATGGTCTGGTTCAAGAGCTTAGGAAGAATATGAATGTGGTATTATCAGAATCAGCTTCCATTTTATCCGAACGGAATCCTGATATACTTATATGCAAAACTGCAAGTGTAGATTGAATTCAACACCAATGTTGCTAGGGTCTCAACCAGTGCAAAAATTTTGGGCAATATACGAGGTTCCCATTTATGTATGATACAGAAGGATACTAGCCTGACAAGAATGCAAATCTTCTAGCGGCGCATAGATTTAGTTGAATTCCATATTCCTCTTGCAGTTCTGCAACAAAGAAACCAGGTATCACTGCAGAGCCCCAGGATTCTACAGAGGGAAAGAACACGACTACACGAGCAAAGCAAACAACTTGGGTGTGATATCAGATGTGTCTGACCCAGTAAATATAAACAACTAGTAATTAATCTGAGGCTTGTAACCCCACCCAACTGCAGCCCGGGTTCTTCTTTGCTCCCCTGGCTTTCATGTTTCGCCTCATCTCAATAGCTTCTGCTTGACGGCCAGCAGCAGCATATATATCACAAAGAAGAATGTAGTAGCCCCCTTCGTCTGGCTTCAACTCTAACAGCTTCTTTATGATCCGCTCCCCCATGTCAACATCACCATATATTCTACAAGCACCAAGCAGTGCACCCCAAACAACATCGTTGCTCGGAATTGGCATCCTTACGATCAACTTATATGCTTCTCCCAACCGCCCTGCGCGGCCTAACATATCAACCATGCAACCATAGTGCTCTATACCGGCCTCGATTCCATAGTCACTCTGCATGCTCTCAAACAAACTGCAACCTTCTTCAACCCACCCCTTGTGCGTGTATGCAGTCAACAGGGCTAGAAATGTCACGCCATCAGGTCGAACCCCACCATAGGCCATTTCATAGAACAACTGAATTGCTTCTTCCGCATTCCCATGATTCGCACAGGCAGAGATCATTGAATTCCAAGTGATCAAACTTTTCCTTTCCATCTTCCGAAACACACAACGTGCCCCCTCTATATAACCACACTTGGCATACAAGTCGATCAATGCATTGCCAAGTGAAATCATCCACCCAAATCCGTTATTGTCAATGTAACGGTGAATACCCACCCCAGCTTCCAAGTCCCCCAGACTCGTGCAGGCTGATATTACACTCACCATGGTGACCTCATCCGGTATCACGCCTGCATCCCTCATCTTACCAAACAACTCCAGCGCCTCCTTCGGACGCTTCGTTTGGGTATAACCTGAGATCATTGCAGTCCAGGAAACCACATCTCTCTCTGGCATCTTATCAAATATTAGGCGTGCATCATCCAATTCATAGGCTTTCACATGTGCAAGTACAAGACCTGACCACGATACTACATCTGGATCCAGTGTCTCGTCAAACACCCGACGAGCGGCACCCGGTAGTCCCCTAACAGCATAGAGATGAATCAACGCATTCTGAACAAACAAATGTGAAGAGAACCCAAACTTCAAAACCTGCCCATGGAGCTCATCTGATGTTTCAATGGATGACAAATTCATCCTGGATCGTGCTTTGAGTAGGAATGTGAAGGTGAATCCATCCGGCTCGACACAATTGCGCCTCATCTGATTGAACAGGGAAATTGAATGTGAAGGGCTTGGACTTTTACAGTAACCTCGAATAAGAGTGTTGTAGAAGAAGGTATTTGGTTGGGGCATGTGAGAGAAGATGCGGAGCGCATAGTGTAAGTCACCTGAAGGCGAGACGGCAGCGAACCTTAACATCTTAGCAAGTATGAGGGTGTGGAGGTGCAACCCCATCCGGATCGTGCGGCCGTGGATCCGTTTCAGGTCTCGCATGGAGGTGCAGCTCTCGGCCATGGAAGCGAGAGTGGTTGATAGGCTTAGGCTCACCTCGCCACATTGTTGGGTTCTCGCCTGCATTGTCTTTTGCTGCGTTTAATGTCTTTTATAGCGGTTCGGATACCGTTTGTTCTGATTAATCAATTTTTTTTCTTCGACTGTAGAACATGAAGCAATTTAACTCTCGCGTTTGATGAGCAATTAACTGTAATTCTGTAAACCTGTAATCGTTGCTTTAGATCGTTTGAAGTTTAAACAGGCTCATCGCCGATCCAGAAGGTCTCTCTTGCGGGAGTGATGGATGGTGACGATGGTCCTGATTGAGAGTAACAAGTGAGAAAATGTTGAAGATTCTCCCGCCAATAATAACACTTGTTTGTATTTCAGTTAACCTCAACCTTTCAAGAAAAAATCGAACTCGGCTTCGGTCAGTGCAAGGGCGGTACGAACAACGTTCGAATAGCCTTCATAGCCCTGCATTGGGAATATCTCCGTAAGGCTGTGCTATAGGCCTTGCACAGACTGAATCGCGTAGGGTGGAACCGATCTCATCGAAGCCAGTTCCAGTTTAGGAGTTCCCTATTCCGATCTGATGAATCGATTTTGGTTGGTTTAATGGAGCCAGTCTTTAAATTGAATTTTCCATGAAATAAACCCCAAAATACTTTGAGATGTAAAGATTTGAATCCAAATACTTATGGTTATAAAAGTTATAGTTTCACTTGACCATTATTTTATTTAATTTTATTGATTATTTTTTTCATTTTAATATTTGAATGTATACAATAAATAATGTAAAAGGTAATTGCCAAACTGAACGGACCTATGCTCACCCCTAATTATAAGGGCATTTAATGTCTAGGGATGCTCATGGGCCTTTTTTTTCAAACCAAACCAGTGCTACTAGTTTTTAGAAAACCGGTAACTGAAACCGAACTGAAGCCAATAAGTTAATCGGTTAATTGATTTAGTACATTGGTTTTCGATTTTCATAGTATTATATATAATAAATATAAAATAATATATTATATTATAAATATATACAATACATATATATATATATTCATTTATAATATAAAGATAATATAAGATATATGTATATCGATCGGTTTGGTTCAGTTTTTCGGTTTTTCTTTCTCACCCCTAGTTAATGGGTAGGAGTGTAAATGGATCAATTTTGAAGCGAATCAAGCAATAGCCGAATTTGAATCCGATTAGAAATCTGACATCTGAATTCGATTCGATATCCGACGAATATTAAAAATTAATATTTGAATTTGAATTTGACCAATTAATTATTTTAGGTAATTAATAAATATATAGAATAAATATTTTATTTATATAAAGTATATAAATTCGGATATTTATTGAATCAAATAAAGTCATATCCAAATTTGATTTGATTATGTCGAATCTCGAATTCAAAATCGGATTTTCAAATACTGTTGACACTCCTATTAATGGGTTGAGTCTAGGTAGAACTTGAACCAACAGGATAAAAAATATTAAAAAATCAAAAATAGGTCTATAGTTTTGGACCCAAAACCAAATCAATCAGTTCTTGAGACAATTGAGTTTGATCCAATAGACCAAATTATAATAAATCTTTTGAAAATATTATAATTCATATAATTATTAATACATTAAATAAATTATAATATTTTCAGAAGATTTATTATAATTGGATCCATCAAGTCAGACTCGATTGCCTCACTATCCTAAAACCATACTGACCCAATCGGTTCAGGCCCATTAAGTCAAACATGATTCATTGACAGCCCCACCATATGCCGGTAATGTTGTGTTTGGTTGCAATGCAATTTTATTTGCACTAGTACAAATGTATGAGAGTGCAAATGAAAAAAGTGTAAATGTTGATATAATTTTGCTTTAGATTTTACTTTATACTGCTTTGAGTTTTACTTTACTTTGTTTGTACTGCAATCAAACAAAGTAAGGTAAAATTTGAAACAAAAATAAATAAAAAATTTGCACACAAATCATTTGCACTACTATAATTTTGCATCAATATAAATAAATTTGCACCGTAACCAAACATAGCATAAAGACTCCAAAAGTCCCAAATTTGGTTGCTCAACTTTCGATATGCTCAAGCGGTTTGAGGGCTCCAAATTCGCTAATTAGTGTTTGGGCTTTGGAGTTTGAAGTAATTCTTGGGGTTTTGACACTTCCATGTGGAACCTGAAATCTTTATGAGGACATGCTATCCCTTAACATATTGGAATTTACACTGGTGCAAAATCATGGAAGTGCAAATGATTTGAATGTAAATTCTAACCTATCTGTGTTTTAAATTGCTTGTTTTATTTAATTAAAGTAAATTAAGACATGACGCAGAAGAAAATAAAATCTAAAACAAAATTAAAGAATTTGCATTTTTTACATTTGCACTCTCATGCATTTGTATTAGTGCAAATATAATTGCACTGCAACCAAACACAACCATAGCATGGTTGATTTTACAAATTACGAAAGCACACCAAGTATTTGATGAAACGGTGGAAAAAGAGGATTTATACCACTGTTGCCGTTGACATGATCCTCATGGACCTCATCGTTTTTTTTTTTTATGAAACTTCCTCTGAAATTTAATTTTATTATTTCAATCACTTCATCTAAACTTTTTGAAATAGTTGCAAATAGACCTTTAAAAAGAGGCATTAAAATGTTCAAAATACTCATGCAGCTTATTTTGACCAAAATGTTTATTTTCCAAATTTTCTGTTGATATAGATCACTAGCCCAAGCCCTTCCAATCTCTTTGTTTGAAATTCAATTATTTTCTAACCCTTCGTATCAATCAATCAAAGGTGAAGCTGTAACTTTAAATTCCCTATGTCTTTTGTTGTCTAAAAAATTTGTATTAATTTTTTTTGGAAGAAACTGGCTTTGTCATTAATTACATGGGTATTTTAGACATTTATATACTTTTTGTCAAAAATTTTAAGGGAGCTTATTTACTTTTTTTGGTGATAGTCTAGGTGAATACAAACAATAAAATAAAACCAGCAAAACCAAAAACACAGATAATACGATCAAATACTGACGTGGGGTAGCCAGGTCCCACACATCCGACAAACAAATAAATAAGCAAGTTGGCTAACCTATGTAAGCAAAATATTAGATTCTCTGAAAGTATGGGAATAAGAGATTGTTAAGTTGCTTGGACAGCTCACCGCATGGCATTCTTCGCTGAAGTTCTTGATATCCCAAGATAGGATTTTTATTCCTCGGAGGCCATTGATAACACTTGAGTCACCCTCAATAATGTTCTTTAAAGCAATGGAACTTTGAAGCTATTTTATGGGCTTCAATCGCAGCCCACACTTCATAACATGATCCAACGTCCTTAGAAAGGGTGCATGGAGTACCTTGCTATTACTCCTACTGCACACCTTCCATCTCTGGTCCTTTGATGCATCAAAATTGATGTTGAACTCGCCAATCTGAGAGGCTCCATCGCTAGGGGAATTGAATGAGTACCAGGGGAGGCATGGGTCACCCCACAGTGGAATTGCACATACTCAAAACAGATTATTCAACTCTTATCAAGTAGCCTCTCGGTGGGGGCAAGCTCTTATTGTTGAAAATATTATTATTTCTGTTTTTTTCCGAATCACTCAAAGTGGCAAGATTGAAATTTCAATAATATACATATCTTTTCTCTTTTTCCCTCATTGTGCACCCTATTCCACCAATCCTCAATTTCCTCATTTAAATTTAGGGTGGTCATCACAATTCCTTCTAATATATCCCACAATGGTTTTTTATCTCCCTATGGTGAAGAAAAAAGATGCTTAGAATCCTCGTATTCTCCATAAAAAGGGCAATCCACTTCTTTCATTCCCCACCTTTTTCATTCTTATTCTTGTAATTAATTTAATTTCTAATAATAAAACAAAAATTATTTGATTTTCGGGGGACATTTAGGGGGTGTTCTATAACATGCATTGTTTTTCTTATTGCTGGTTCTAAAAATAAATCAAAATCATTTTGTTTGAAATAGATTATTTCTCAAAACAAAAACACAAAATACCTCTTCTCGGTTGTATGTGTGTATGTGTTTTGCTTTCAAAACTGAAACCAAAAACATTTTTTTGAATATATTTTCAAACATGTTTTCATCTGATTATCCAACATCATGTTCAACAAATCATATAACTTCTACATTTTTTTTTTGTTTTAGAAACTAATATTTTGTTGGTTCCAAAAACATGTAATGTTTTTTAAAATAAAACCAATTTGTTTTTCCCTTTGAAAACAAAAATAAAGTTCAAAAACACGTTTTTGTTTTTTTGCTGTTGTGACAATTCAAAAATAAATGAAAACAAAAACATTCATATTGTAAAACACTCCCTTAATTTTCCAAACTTCCTTAAAACAGTTAGCTTGCTTTTCATTATATTTAATCATGGTTGACTGTGTATCTTCCCTTCCAGTCAAGACTCCACACCATCTGTCATACATTTCAAAGGATGGGATCGGAATGGCTCTAATCTTTTCGTAGATGATGCGGCAATTTGATGGGTACTAAAGATATGGATATCATGATGCGGCAATTTGATGGTTTACCTTATCTCTATGCAAATGCACGTCTGAATGGGTACTGAAAATCAATCTTTTCGAATCGTTATTGACCCGGATGGTTGGACTATTTGGATTGGAAATCATCCAAGCAATCAGTTCTGTTTTGTTTCAAACCTGGTCCCCAACCAACAACCGTTGAATTGGTCAACGAGCTACGAGCTGTCAACCTATTTGACCCGTTCAACATTTTTTGGCCATTTTTTATTTTAATATTTTTTTTAATATCCATTCAAACTGGACAGTCAAACCGTCGACTTGGAAATTGGTGGCCAGAACATTTCCAGTTTCAAATCAGTTTTTAAAACATTGCTGAAAACATGGTTAGAGTGAAACAAGCACTTGGGTTTGTAAAAGAACTTCTAGGCCATGGTTTACACCCAAATATTGAAATTTTTGGGCTTTGTTTTGAAGGAGCACAAATACAAATATATACAGTACAAATACATACAAAATAATACAATACAAAAAATAAACAGTTTTCCACTCTAGATTTTTGTTGATATGTCTAAGAATGGATTTCTTCAAACTATAATATCGAGAGCTCTCATCAATGTAGGTAAGCTTTCTGAATAATCCGGATCAGTTAGGCACACAGAGTGAGCACAATGTGTAATCACTCAACACACACATAAAACCCTCAGACTACCCTCGATTATTGAGTACTTAACAAGTGTGTTCACAAGGTTTTGCCTACTCGATCCGGTCTCCTTTTTGAAGCCTTGAGTCTATGAAGCATGGAAGAATATGAGAAGGGGTTGCTGTACAAAATGGCATTACTGGAGACTCTATGACATACTCTGATATTGATGAATACTCCAAAGAAGGGAATATGGAGAAGGCCTTTAAGATGTGTTCAGAAGTGGTAAAAAGGGTATAGAGCCCAATGTAATCACCCTCTCTTTTCCTCCTAGATTGCTATTGCATGAAAAAGGGATTTGGAGTTGCTAATGGGGTTGTACTGAGAAATGGCGGTTATGGGTGTCCCTCCTGATGTGGTTGCCTATACTACTCTAATTAATAGGCAGTCTAAAGTGAGCAACTTAAATAAGAAAGGTATTCCTATTGCATGAGATGACTAGAGGCTATTAGACAGTGTATGCCCTTAGCTCCAATAAGATTGATGTACATTTGACATTTATTGTAAATGAATAAAAGTACATAATTGATTCATATTATACTTGGTATATTTTTGTGTAATTACCCTTAAATTGGACACTTATGAGACTAATGTTAGTTTAGAATGTTCTCAACAGTTGGATAGACCAGGGGAGGTTTATCCTACCAAGGTTGACACTAATGTGCTGCCAAGTTGGTTGGGGCAGCCTGTCTTACCTACCAGGGTTAGATCTGGAGCACATGTAGTGTATGTTTGTTTGAAACACTGAACATGGACCAATTTCCAGTTGTGCCTTGGACCTTGAAAACTAATGGGTAAAACTGGAAAGTTACACCTAACCCCTAGACTCGATTATGGTACAGCACTAGGTGTTAGATTGGGTTATCTTTGACATGCCAATTAGTGAGATTCTTATTGGGGGTCAAAACCTGGGTATGTTGGGGCCGTCTGAGAATTCACTTGAGTGGGTGATCATAGTGACAAAATCAACCCCTTTGTCGGACAAAGTGAATGATCGGGGACTGCACACTCTCTGATGGAAACCGAAACTGTCGGTAGTAGATTTCAATCGTGTTTGAGATTTGTTTTGCAAAATATATTTATATGAATATATATATATATATATATATTATGTTTTATGAAAAAGATTTGTAAAAGGTTTTAATTCCCGGGATCCATCCGAGCAGAGAGTGTGACAATGTACCTTGCAGCCGAGGGAGAGGTCATTTCTTGTCGGACAGTGTTTGACCATTATGGGCTGAGAGGTTAAGTGTAAGACCATTTAGGGCTTTACGCCTGATGGGCTAATCTGACTTAAGAACCATAGTCCTTGGGCCTTCATAAGGTGGCTGGATTCAATGACTATTTAGTGTAAATGTTGGGCCCGTTAAGATCCCATACTAATGGACTCAAGGGTTTGTTGTGTACAACAGTGAATTCGGCCAAAACTTGTAACAGAGGCTAGGCTGAACCCATATGACTTTTGTGAGATCAATGTTAGGGTCCCGCGACATACAAAGAAAGCCAAATTAGCCAACAATTAAAAGGGGAGATGTGCTCATTTACTTAATGGGCCTAGGGCCCAAGATTAATATGATTAATCAAGGTGTCACATGACTGCTTACATGACAGCTTAAGCAGTCATGTGACATGGGGCGAATATGGGTATGGATCTGGGTTTGGATCAACAGATAAGGTAAGGGGATAAGCCTTATCACTTAAGGAGTCCAGATCCAAATAAAGATTTGGATTAGGAAACTCCTAATTGGATTAGGGGAAGATGATCCTTAAAGCTTATAAATAGAGGGGGCAGATTGTTTTAGTTTCATCTTTTTTCAGCTCTTAGTTCTCTCTCTCTATTCTTGCCGCCTTACCTATTTGATCTTCATTTTCATGGATTGATCAAAATTGGATCTTGATTCTAATTTTTGCAAGAAAAATCAGATTTAATTCGTGCTCACCATCCCTTGCTTGATCCTTGCTGAAGGATTCCAGTTCTTACTGAATGACTGCATTGCTGAACTTGCTTCATCTCAAGCTGCACCATCTTCAGTGAAGGCAGGTTTTGGTACCATCGTTGGGCGTGAACACGTACTTTGGGAGCTACACGTGTGGATTCCATATCAGGTATTGCCCTCCCTTTCTTTTGGTTTTAGATCTGGTCTGGTTTGTTTCAAGAATGATCATTGAAAATTGTAGTTTTTCTAAACCTGAGAATATGATTCCTGGAAGGGAGAAAAGAAATTTTTGAAATTTCGCCCAGCCACCTTGCATGGTTCGGCCATCCATATAATGGATCTCCCTTCCCTTCAAATGCATGGGAAAACTCTTGATGCCATGAAACTTCTGTTGGAGAATAATAGAATGAGATCTAATCCTAGAGGAACTGAAACAAAGCAGATAGTGAGCAACTCTTGCTCCATAAACTATCACATACTGATTTTATTCATTGACCTGTATAGGGACAGACAGAGTGTGAATGCTAGAAAGTTATTTTCAGAATTCAGACGTGAAAGGATGTGATCTGAGGCTTGTCGTTCTCAGTTGTAAAATTATTAATATAGTGGTTTTGCCAAGCAAAGCATATGCACACTGCTCACTGCAAGCTGATGCTAAACTAGGTATCATGCCCAATGCAACAACACAAAATAATTAACACCGGGCTGTTGTGCATAACCCTTAGCAACCAACCTTGCTTTGTTTCTTTGTACATACCATTAGAATTGTGCTTCACTTTGTAGACCCATTTAACAGCAATCACTTCTATGTTGTTTGGTCTATCAACCAATTCCCAAGTTATATTCTTTTCTATGATGGCAACTTCTTCTTCCATTGCATTTTTCCAAGTTTCTTCCTTAATAGCTCCTTCAAAGCTTTCTGGTCCTATAACATAGAAATCACACCTTGCATAAACATCACTCAAGCTCCTTATTTTTCTTGGAGTTGAGCTAGATGAAGATAAACTTGAACTTGGAGATGATTGAGAAGTTTTCTCATTATTTTGAGTTGTATTATCTTCTAAATTAGACACGGGAACATATTCTTCTTCAATTTTTTCTTGTTTCCAATTCCAAACAGCTTTCTCATCAAATAAGACATCTCTACTAATAACCATCTTGTTTGTTTTAAAACTATACAGCCTATAACCCTTTGACATAGAGATATAGCCAACAAAAATACACTTCTCACTTGATTCATCAAGCTTTGATCTCTTCTCTTTTGGAACTTGGTTATAACACACACTACTAAACACTTACAAGTGTCTAACCAATGGTTTCTTTCCACTCCAAGCTTCCAATGAAGTCATTCCTTTAATAGTTACAATGGGGCATCGGTTCATCAAATACACAGTTGTGTTTAGAGCTTTAGCTCAAAAACTTTTGGGAAGTTTCTTCTCATGTAGCATGAATTTTGCCATCTCCATCATAGTTTGGTTCCACCTCTCTAGTACTCCATTTTGTTGAGAAGTATAATGGACTGTAAGTTGCTTTTCCATGCCTTTATCTTCACAAAATTTATCAAATTCTTTTGAAGTGTACTCTTTGCCACAATCACTTCTCAATTTTTTAATATAACAACCACTTTGTTTCTCAATAAAACATTTAAATTTCTTGAAAATAGTAAATACATCATATTTTTCCCTCATAAAATAAGCCCAAGTCATGTGAGTATAATCATCAATAGAGAGAATGAAATATTTGTTTTGGAAATGAGAGGGAGTCCTCATGGGTCCACACATGAACTAAATCTAGCACTTTGTTGACTCTTCATGCAAATCCTTTTGGGAATGGTTATCGGTGATGCTTTCCAAGTGCACAACCTTCACAAACTTCATGTTTTTCTTCAACATTTGGAAGCCCTTGAACCATTTCCTTTTGTGATAATAGTTTTAGCCCCTTGAAATTTAGGTGGCCAAATCTTCTATGCCATAGCCAAGATTCATCTATTTCCTTGGCATTCATTGCAACATTTCTTGTACAATTAAACACTAGTGGAAAACTTCTATTTGTGTTCATTTTCACATTTTTCACCACATGTTTCTCATGGTCATAAATGGTACAACCAAGATCTTCAAAATGGAGTGAATAACCATGCTCCAAAAGCTGTCTAACACTGAGAATATTCTCATTCAACACAAGTATAAATAACACATCATGTATAAAATTTTCATCATTTCTTTGTTTCGACAATTGTGCCTTTGTCTTTTACTTCAACAATTTCTCCATTTCCTAACTTCACTTTTGAGCTAAATAATGCGTCCATGTTAAGAAAAATATTTGGGTGCCCTATCATATGTTTGCTACATCCGCTGTCCAAGAACCACACATCATTATTTTCCTTCGTGGCACTTTGACATGCCTAAAACAAATTTCCTTCATCTTCTTTTTCTTCTGTAAAGTTTGCATGATGATTGTTTTTCAATCTACAATCTTTTTGTAGATGCCCAAACGTTTTGCAAAAATGATATTAACAATCCTTATCAACATGGCTGCTTCTTACTCTTTGGTTTCTACCTCTTCCTCTTCCTCTTGCATATTTACCTCCTTTATAGGAGTTTGTTTTCCCATGTTCATGAGTTGAGGATGCTCCATCATGATTTTTTGAACTGACATTGATCTTGGATTAGAATGCACTCTCTATTGATTTTTCGGAGTGACGTGCCAATCTTTGCTCATATGATTTTAGAGATACCAACATCTTTTGAACACTTAATTCAGTGAGATCATTTGTTTCTTCAATGATAGCCACAATAGGATCAAATTTTCCAGGTAAGTTAATTAAAATCTTCTCAACAGTCCTCCTATCATCAAAATTTTCACCATGTGCGTTCATCTGATTTATCAACTCCATAAATCTACTGAAATAATCATTTAAACTTTCATTTTCCTTCACTTTCATACTTTTGAAATCTCTTCTAAGAGATTGAAGTTTAACAACCCTTACCTTCTTGTCTCCTTGAAACTCTTACTAAAGTGTTTCTTAGGCTTCTTTTGTCTTTTCAATGCTCATTATCCTTGGAAAAATAGATTTACCAACTCCTCTTTGTATCATTGAAAGTGCTCATGCATTCTAAATTCTCTTGTCCTTTAGTTCCTTTTGTTGAGTTGTTGTAAGATTTGCTACATTTTCTGGTTCTTCATATCCAAGGACAACAATATCCCATAAATCCGAAGACAATAATAGGGTTTTCATTTTAATATACCAGAAATCATAGTCTTCTCCATAAAAAATCGGAACTTGGACATGTGCTGAAATTAACAACATTAGTGTTGGCCATGGTTTGCTCTTCACAATCAATTTTTGTTCAATTTTACTTGCACCCAAACTTGTTCCAACGAACCTTGCAGCTCTGATACCACTTGTTGGGATTTGGCTATAGTTTCAGCTAAATGTTGGTGCATGCAAAGTGGAGAAACAGAGAACTTTCATGCAACAGATTGAAGTAAAAACAGAGCAATAGAAAGGGCTAAAAATCACTTCATATGTATTCTGCTTTCTCTTGGTTAGAGTCATACAAGAATGACTTCTTTAACAAGCCAAATAGAAGCATCTTCAAGTACACCTTTTCAACTAACCTGTGCTTACAAAAAATAGAAAATGACCCAACTAAACTTACTTTTTTACCTACTGTAGAAAAAGACAAAATAAGAAGAGGGTTGGTTGATTTGGAAGAAGAATGAGGAGGAGGAGGATAAAGGATGGTCGGCGGTGGTCTTACCTCACTGGAGATGAGATTGGTGGCAACGGTTAGTATGAAGGTTGAAGGACAGAAGGAGATCCTCGTACAACAATTTTGGTCGATTAGGGGTTGAAACAAAGGGGATGTTTTTTGTCAAAAAAAAAAGCTCAAAGACCAAAATGGGAATCACATTCTATGGGGGAGAGTCGGGAATGACAAGGTTTTTAAAACCGGCCCAGAGAACGAACCAGTTAGGGTCTGGTTCCCGGTCGAACGGTCCAACCGTTTGAACCGAACAATCGACCCGCTCTGACAAAAAATAGAAAATGGTCAAAACCGTTCGAACGGTTAACCACCTGGGTCAACGGTTTGCTGACCAAAATCAATGTTTTTTGGGAAAATTCGATTTTGGGGAAAAATGGAACCGATCACCTGACTGGTTCCTGGTTTTTCCAATCCTGTTCGGTTTTGAAAACCATGGGGAATGGCCATTCCCCCATATGGGGGAATCCCATTCTAGGTGGAATGGGCAATTCTGATTCCGATTTTAGGCTCCTATTCTGATTTCGATTCTAAGCTCCTATTCTCTTGAACCAAATGGACCCTACGATAATTGTTTGGCTACTATGGTAATGACACATGGACAGGCTGATTTCTAGATATTGAGATAGAAGCAAAATGAAATCGTCCCAAACTTTAGTTGAAGACCGAATGTTCGAAAGCATTGAAAACAAAGTATGGTTGCCCAACAGTGCTTAGGAGAGAGTTGATCAACTACTACAAGTAAGACTACAAGATACATCTCATCCTTGGGAGGTGAACCAGGTGGTTAACTAATTCCGCACCGCTCCTATGAACCAAAGCTTCGGCCATAGCCACACTTGAGCATCACACTTTATAACTGAGTATTCTATTAGGGGTTTGATGGAGGACGATTTGGCATAACCCTATAAACCCAGGACACGTGCACATGACCTGGCTTGGTGAACAGTCCAGCTTGGCAGCACGATCCTGGCTCGGCACGGAGGAAGCGCCAAGTCAAAGAGGGTCAACTCGCCGAGGGCTAATACCTCGACGAGTCAGTCCCCCGCCCAGCTCGGAGAGCCCGGGCTCTCCCCTAAGGGATACCAAGCTTTTACCCACCTGGGAAAGAGCACCTCGGTGCTTCTGGACAGGACCCCATGCGCCCTGAAGCACCCCGGTTTGTGGCAGCTTGGCGAGCCGCATGAGGGAAGGCAGGAAGATCTCCTGCCCGACTGCCGTACCAGACAAATCTGGTGACAGTAGTTGTGTCCCTCGTCAGGCAGCATCGCGCCTGCCATCTTTAGAAGGTGTCCTACGCCTGACAGACACGTACTCAGCAATGACGGCCCCGCGCGTGCCACCTCGGCCCTGCCAATAACGGCTGCGGCAGGTTGGCAGTGACGGTTATACCCGCTGTGTCAGAAGCTGATGGGGAGAAGTAACAAACTTCTACTATAAGGAGTTCAGCATCGAAGAGAGAAGGGATTCAGATCTACGGTACGCGCGCTATCTCACTCTTAGCCTTCATCTTCCTCCTTGCTTCCCCTACCAAGTACTAACTTAATCGTCGGAGTGTTCCCGCCAGGTAACTCCCCCCGGGAATTTCCTTCTTCTCAGGTATCTCCTACGAACCACGTGAGCGCCAGCTAGGAGTGAACGAATCACGCTACATCATTTGGCACCGTCTGTGGGAAATGCTTCAAAAGGCCTTTCTCTCTAAACTCTTTCAGTTCCATCTTCTTCCTTGAAACAATCCAACGCTCATGGCTTCCTCTAGCAACGTCGGACGAAGCACGGAAATGGATAACTCCAGGGAACAACCCCAGCTTCCTACTGTCTGTATCGGACAGTTCACCGTTCCCCTCTCAGTGGACAGAATCCCCAGCTTGAACGTGCCCCTCACAATGGCACCCGTCATCGCCCCACTCCCTGCTACAGTCGAAACGACGTTCACAGAACCTTCGGTCGTGCCCCTAGCGGCCAGCCCAAACCAGCTGGAGGACTTGATGCAGTGCACGAGGGCCATGCAGGCTCAAATGCAACAGTTCCAACAACCTCAACTCTATCAGCAGCACGTACTGCACCAGGTCTCCCAGTACCAGTATCAGTAGCAGTTGCCCCAACTGCCCCAACCTCAGCTTCAACAGCCTCAGCTCCAGCCTCAGCACCTGGCCTCGTAGCAAGTCAAGTCTCGCCGCCAGAGCGAGCGCTCCGGCCGAGGAGAAGCCCCCCAAAATCACCCAAAAACCCAGGCCTCCCTCCACGGCAGACGGGAGAGACCGGCTACCCCGATCTCACCGCGGGCGGATAGGTCGGGAGGACCCTGGCTCGGCAGGTCTACGTCGCCTCGACAATCGAAGTTTGGAACCCCGATCCTTGAAAACCGGTTCGAGATCCTGGCAACAGACTCCAAGCAAGCCCCTTCTGTCTGCAGCCATCACTAGCAAACCGGGCTACTCCCGGTGCAAACCATTCTAGATAGCGCAGAGGTGAGCAGCACGAACGCCGAGCCCAACAAGAAGCAGAGACGCCGCCGCCGAGCTCGCCGATCTGTCACCCGTAATTTGCCCGAGCTCTTGGGCAAAGAAGAGGTAGGCTCGCCGAAGCCAAAGCTCCCCTCCTCTCGGTTTCGTCCCCCTTGTCTTTCGAACTCTTGGCCGTCCCGATGCCCAAGGATTTCAAGCTCCCCCCTCTTGACAAGTATGACGGGTTGTTCGACTTGAATGATCATGTAGATGCCTTTCAGTCACAGATGCACCTGGCACGAGCCAGTGAGTCGTGCATGTGCGTGGCCTTCTCCACTACTTTCAGGGGAGCAGCCTGCACGTGGTACCGGAACTTGGCGCCCGGGTCGATAAGAAGTTGGGTGTAGTTTGCACAAGCCTTTACATCTCATTTTGTCACCAGCAAACGGTGCCCGCGAACCGAAGAAAGTATCTTCAACATGGCACAAAGAGAGAGAGACCCATCCGTAGCTATATCAAGTGGTTCAATGACGCTTGTATGCAGATACCGCGCCTGGACCCCGCCGTACGCCTTGCAGCAGCCAAGAAGGGTGTGAAGCACAAAGAATTCAAGTGGCACATGGTCATCAACCAACCCGCGACCATAACCGAGTTTCTAAAGCTTGCGGATAATTTTAAAGCCACTAAAGAGGAGATCAACCAGAAGGGAGAAGGCGTACCCGAAAAAAGAAAGAGAGAAGGAGAGCCTTCCAGTCAAGAGGACACCCGAAGAAAAAAGGAAACAGTTCGAGGTGCAAAGCCAGGTCAGTTGTTCCAAGCTCCTGCACCAGACCAAGCTGATTACACCCCACTGAACGCAAAGCGGGCCGAAATCCTGATGGCGATCAAGGACGCCTCGTACGTGAAGTGGCCACCCCGTATGAGGGGGAATCCCAATGAAAGAAATAAGAGTCAGTATTGCAGTTTTCACAAAAACCATGGTCACAGTACCGAGAGTTGTAAAAACCTCCGCGATGAGATAGAGGAGCTCATCCGTCGCGGATATTTGAGAAACTTTGTACAAAATAATAATAACAATAATAATAGTAATAAGAACAGGTCGGCAAGGGGAGCACAGTAAAGATGCTCCTGAGTCGAGCAGCAGGCCAGCCGAACAACCGTAGAGGCAACCTCCAGAGGAGAGGCCAGTTCGGGGGACCATCCACATGATAGTGGGAGGTTCAATCGTTGCGGGTTGCTCCTCAGCAGCTGCTCGGACGTCGGTTCGCGAGGTCACCCGGGAGGAGCAGAACCCCCCAAAGCGGCCGAGAATGGAAGAGCCAATTTTCTTCACAGAAGATGATGCGCGAGGGGTCCATTACCCCCACCACGACGCGCTCGTAATAAAGCTGAGAATCAACGACTTCGAGGTCATGCGCATACTCGTCGACTCAAGCAGCTCGGCCGACATACTCTTCAAAGCTGCGTTTGACCAGCTCCAGTTGCAGAGAAGCGACCTGAAGCCCGCAGACACTCCTTTGGTAGGCTTCAGCGGAGAAGAAGTCCAGCCCCTTGGGAAAATAACAGTACCTGTAGAGATCGGCACATGGCCTTGTGTGGTCAGATTCGAACACAACTTCCTGGTGGTAGCGACCCCCTCTCCCTACAATGCCATAGTAGGTCAACCGATCACCCATGTCCTATGGGCGGTGGTCTCCATTTACCACTTGGCTATGAAGTTCCCAACAGACTTCGGTGTGGGAGTAGCGCGGGGCGACCAGCTCGAGTCCCGTAAGTGCTACGTTGCCGCCCTAAAGGGGAAAACCAAGGTGGCCGATGACCATGAGCTGGAATGAGCCACGGAGCAAGGCGAAGAACGAGCCGCACCCAGGGAAGAAACAGTCACGGTCCCAACCTCAACAGCAGACCCAGCTCGGACGCTTCAGATCAGCGCTTCCGTCCAGGAGCCCCTACGATCCGAACTGGTAAGCTTTTTACTTCAAAATTTAGATATTTTTGCATGGTCTGCGGCAAAAATGTCCAGTATAGACCCCGAACTCATAACTCACAAGCTGAACACTGATCCTGTAGTTAGGCCCGTTAGACAGAAGAAACGCAACCTAGCCCCGGAACGGTGGAAAGCGGTCGACAAGGAAGTCGAGAAACTCCTCGTAGTGGACTTCATAAGAGAAGTCCAACGCCCGAGCTGGGTAGCCAACCCCGTCCTGGTAAAGAAGGCCAACGGCAAGTGGCGCATGTGCGTCGACTACACTGACCTGAACCGGGCTTGCCTGAAAGACTATTTTCCACTCCCATGAATCGACCGTTTGGTGGATGCGACCTCAGGGCATGAGTTGCTAAGTTTCTTGGACGCCTATTCGGGCTATAACCAGATCAAGATGGACCCGGCAGATGAAGAAAAGACTGCCTTCATCACGGAGTTTGGCCTATACTGTTACAAGGTTATGCCCTTCGGGTTGAAAAACGCAGGGGCAAACTTTCAAAGGCTTGTAATCAAGTTGTTTGCGCCGTTAATCGGCAGAAAAGTAGAATGCTATGTAGACGACATGGTTGTCAAAACTCAATTCTCAATTGAATTAATACAAGACTTGCATTCTGTTTTTGAAACTTTGCGTAAGTTTAATATGACATTGAATCCAAACAAGTGTGTGTTCGGTGTATCCTCGGGTAAATTCCTAGGATACATCGTTAACCGGCGCGGCATTGAAGCCAACCTGGATATGGTTAAGGCCATCTTAGACATGAAACCACCCCGGAAGCTGAAGGAGGTTCAGAGGTTGAATGGCTGCATAGCCGCCCTAAGACGTTTCATGTCTAAATCGGCGGACCGCTGTCTGTCGTTCTTTAAGGCAATAAAGAGCAAATGGTTCGAATGGACCCAAGATTGCCAGCTCGCGTTTGACGAGCTCAAAGAATAACTTACTAGCGTGCCGACCTTAACCCGACCCGATGAGGGCGATGTTTTAGAACTCTACCTCTTGGCAAGCGACGAGGTGGTCAGTTCGGTACTAATAAAGGAAGTAGATCGGGTCCAACGACCCATCTATTATGTTAGTAAAGTATTGCAGGGAGCAGAAACGTGGTACCGGGGATGGAAAAGCTGGCATACACATTGATAATTGCAGCTCGGAAGCTCCGCCATACTTCCAAGCTCATACTGTTATCATCCTTACTGACAAACCTCTGAGGCAAGTATTGCTTAAGCCCGAGGTCTCTGGTCGGTTGACGAAGTGGGCCATTGAGCTCAGCGAGTACGACCTCTAGTACAAGCCGCGAACTGCCATTAAGGCCCAAGCCTTAGCAGATTTCATAGCCGAATGCACATTCAGCTCCGAAGTTCCCAGGCCGGTTGAGCGCGAGGCTCCCACCTCGGGTGAGCCCGAAGCTCCCGGGTCGGTCGAGTCTGAACCCCGTGAAGTAGTAGCCAGTGTGGCACCTCTCCTAGCTCGGCCAACCGCGAGCTGGGATAAGGAGCCCTGGATCCTTCACGTAGATGGCTCCTCGAACCAACAGGGTAGCGGTGCCGAAATAGTTCTGCACGGCCCAAGCGGCATGAAACTGGAGTACGCGCTACGCTTTGAGTTCGAGGCGTTTAACAATGAAGCAGAATACGAGGCGTTGATAGCCGGACTAGTCTTAGCCAGAAAAGTAAAAGCCAAGCACATCGTTATCTGTAGCGACTCCCAGCTCGTGGTCAACCAGGTCACGGGCGAATATGAAGCTCGCGAGCCGACCATGCAGAGGAGGTCGCTCCCGTCATTCAAGTAGAGCCGAGCTGGATTGACCCACTCATGAGCTTCTTGTTACACAGGACCCTCCCTGTAGATCGCAATGCAGCCAGAAGGGTGCAACGCCAGGCAACTAAATACGTCATGATAGACGAGCGGCTATAAAGGAGATCCTACACGCTCCCCTACCTGCGTTGCTTCCGACCTACCGAAGCCGAGCTTGTACTCCGTGACACTCATGAGGGTCTGTGCGGCGGACACGTGGGGAGCAGGGCCCTTGCCTAGAAAGCGCTTCGACAAGGGTATTATTGGCCAACAATGAAGACAGATGCCATTGAACTCGTTAGAAAATGTGGCAAATGCCAGAGACATGCCAATATTTACCACTAACCCGATGTCGACCTCAAATACCTCACCAGTCTGTGGCCCTTTGCACAGTGGGGCATTGATCTACTCAGGCCATTCCCGCCAGCAACGGGTGGAAGGAAGTTCTTAGTGGTAGCAGTGGACTACTTTACCAAGTGGGTAGAAGTCGAACCCCTCGTAACGATAACAGCCCAAAATGTCCAAAACTTCTTTTGGAAGAACATCGTATTCCGCTTCGGATTACCTCGGGTATTGATTTCCGACAACGGCAAACAGTTCAAAGACATCAAATTCCAAGACTGGTGCCAAGATATGGGAATCCGACAGAACTTTACCTCAATCGCACACCCTCAGGCAAACGGTCAGGCAGAAGTAACGAACAGAGACATCCTCCGCGGATTAAAGGCACGGTTGGACCGAGCTAAAGGAATGTGGGCAGATGAGCTACCCAGTGTTCTATGGGCATACCGGACCACGGAGAAGACCGCTATGGGAGAAACACCCTTCAATCTCACCTACGGCACCGAAGCAGTAATCCCTGCAGAGATCGAAGTGCCTACGCTACGACTAGAAGCATATAGCGATCAAACGAATGAAGATGAGTCAAAAGGCAGAACCTCCGCATCGGCGACCTGGTCCTTCATAAAGTTATGGTACCCGAGCCCGACGCCGGCAAGCTCAGGTCCAACTGGGAATGTCTCTACCAAGTAAAGCGAGTGCTCAGTGAAGGAACGTACGAGCTCGAGACCCTCGAAGGGAAACAAGTACCTCAGGCATGGAATATTGTCAACTTAAGACAATACTATCTGTAGCAACCGAGTAGGCCACGAGCCGCTCCCAAAGCCCAAGGGAAAAAATGCCGAGCTAACATGACCTCAGCATAATGAGACCCGGTCGCCTTTGAGGCACGGGCAAACTTCAAAAATAGACTATAAGTCACCCCTAGCCTAAGGGCTAGAACGCCGAGATAATAAAAAGACATCGGCAGCATACAATATCTAGTTGTCTCATCGGCATAGGCTAAATGATTGCAAAACCAAAGGCACAGACACTTCGGCCAGGAACCCTGTGATGGATAGCCCGCCTTGGCGTGCAACAAGTTAAACCCGTAAGAGACAACCAACGTCAACTTAACCCGGGTGCAGACAGGTCGGGCATGTACCCTACTATGTCACTCACCTCGGTGTACACAAGGCTACCCCTACTAAGTGTCGGAATACAGCTCGGGACCACGATGATCGAGGAACCCACACCCCGGGTAATCAGCCTAGTAGTCCAACAGTTCAGAGTAAGACAACCACTTCGGCAAGTAAAAGAAAATTACGCATGTATTTGACGAAAAAATGTTCTTCATTTTATAAGCCCCATTACACTACATAAATGCGTCCAATACAAAAGAGTGGGAAATCGAGCTCGCAGGCCCGGAACACAAGGAGCGCCTGACTACTTGGGAGGCTCATCAGCCTTATTCAAGGTTTCTTCAGGGGTTTCCTCAGAAGAATCAGTTAGGTCGGTGGCGTCAGCCTCCCCGTTGCCGCCGTCGTCTTCAGAGTCCAGGTCATCCACGGCCTGGCGTGCCATGTCATCTATAATGTTGAAAGAAGTAAAGGCACTTATACCCAGATCGGGGTAGGTATGCCTTATCCACCATCGGCCAAGCTTGAACCCCCTGCGGTAGGCCTTCGACATTACGTTGTCGAACCTCGAGGACTTGACATAGTCGATGACGGATTGAACCTTGGTCTGTTCCAGAGCATCGTGAAAGATCTCCGTCTTCTCCTCGATATCGGCCTTGAGAAACTCCACTTCGTGCTCTAGGGCCTCCTTGGTTCCCTTGAGGGTCAGCATCTCAAGTTGCGAAGCCTTCTGGGCCATTTTGAGGCTTTCCACCTCAAGCTTTAGGGCTTCCTGACCAACTCGGAGCCCGTTCACCTCTACCTTCAGTCTATCTCGTTCCCGGGCCAGCTCCTCCCTCTCTAGTACCAAAGTGTCGTTCAAATCTTTCTGGGCAGCGGCAACACTTTCCAATTGATGGACCTTGTCCTGTGCTGCCTTCAGCTCGGCATGGGCCACACGGGATGACTCCTCAGCAGCCAAAGCGCGCTCAGGTGTTTATCAGACTGGAAAGTTAAGGCGTGCACGACAGTGTTCGCCTAACAGAAGGAAACTAGTCAACCAAAAAAAACAAAAACAAACAAACGAACTTACCACCATGATATGGGTTGCCGCACGACCTCCGAGCTGACCTGGGGAGAGTTCGGCCCAGCTCATGACTTCTGCATTGATGACACCCCTCTTGCTTCGATCGAGGCTGACCTCGGGATCCAAGATGGATTCCTCCTCTTCAGTCCCCGAGCTAGACGCCGCTGCTTCTGCAGTATGCTGAGCTGACCCCTCTATAGCCTCGGCGGCCACCCCAGCTGAACTCGGAGCCTCAGTAGTAACCCCTGCTGGCTCGTTATCCAACCCTCTCACAACCTCAGGTATTTGGGGGGGAAAGTCACCCTTCAAATCTACCACCGGAGGGGCACTATTGAGTCCGGTCTCAGGGGCAGGAGCCCAGGAATGATCGGGTTCAGGGGAGGGAGCCCTCGGTGACTCCACACGAGCCCTTTTGGCGACCTTCTTCGTGGTTTGCTTCTTCCTCCTCTTCTTCATTTGGCTAAGGAGCCGGGTAGCCGTGATCCTCTCTTCTTCGTCCATGGGGGCTGCAACAGAGTTGGTGTCAATAAATCCCAAAATGACGAGCAGATAAAAACAAAGCGCCAAAAGACAGAAATAGACCTACCCGAGCTCAAACCGGCCTGAGCGAGCTTCTCTTCGGTGATGTATTACCGATGATCGAGCTCAGCCTGAGCCCACGAGTGGAAAGCCTCCCACGTCTGCTGGTTGAGGGCGATGCTAGTCGCCTGGGTGGCCACCCTCAGCTGGTAAGGAAGGGCCATCTTGTGCTGGCCCAGACCACAAAGTAGTCTCGTTTCCAAGTCGGGACCTTACTCGGGAACTTGTACAGTAGCTTAAAACCTGGCGAGGAGATAAGTAGTAGACCTGCCCGTGCTCAGGAGGAGCGCTAGATGCACTCTTTTTATCAGCAATATGGAGCAAAGTATGTCCGCGTCCAAAGAGAACCGCTTTTCATGGCAAAGAGAAATGGTCCCCACTAAATTCCGAATGGAGTTGGGGTGGAGCTGATCCAGCGTAATATTGAAACGCCTTAACACCTCGGGGATGAGAGGGTGAAGAGGTAGGCGAAGCCCGTCGACGAGTTGTTCTCTGAAAATCACGACCTCATCCGGACCGTGCTCCCAGGGGAAGTTACTAGTGGGAAGGCTGTAGCTGTATTCAGAAGGAAGGTTGAATTGCTGGATGAGGTCTTGAAGCCGCTCCAGTGTCAGAGTAGAGGGACCGAATTGGTCCGGCACCGGACCTCGATGGGAGGTGGACGCTAACTTACCCGAAGCCACCCGTGCTTCACGGGCAGGTCGGGCCGGGGAAGGGTCACCATGACCCGAAGTGCCCACCCCGGGCTCATCTGAGAAGCTACTCTCGCTAGACATAAGGATGAGCTAAGAAAAGAAGAAAGAAAAGGAAAGGAAAGACTGAGAGACTCACCTGAAATAGGCGAAAACGAACTGAAAAGACCCGAGCTGGAAACTTCAGACGCGAGCTCAAAGCGAAAGCTACTTAGTAGTGAAAAGAATGTCAAAACCCCACTATTTATAGACACGGGGCCCGGTGACCAGTGGTCAGGATTGGATCAATCCAACGGATATCAGAGAAGCCGGCTGCGGGACTCCTGACGCGAATTCAATTTAGCGCGCTTTTTGGCGTCCGTGCAACATAAAAGGCCTGACGTCCGTGCGTGAGTTGCACGAGACGTGGGTTTTTTCCGTAAGGGACCAAGTGCCTGGCCAGTCCGGCCATTGAACCGCTTAGCACGACAGTGTGGATAGCTGAGCCAAATCCGCCCGTTGAACCATGAACTCCACGCACTGGGGCCCCCCGTCCCCAGTACGAGGAGTGGGGGGCAATTGATGAAGGACGATTTGCTTAACCCTATGAACCCAGGACACGTGCACATGACCTGGCTTGGTGAGCAGTCCAGCCTGGCAGCACGATCCTGGCTCGGCACAGAGGAAGCGCCAAGTCAAAGAGGGTCAACTCGCCGAGGGCTAATACCTCGACGAGTCGGTCCCCCGCCCAGCTCGGAGAGCCCGGGCTCTCCTCTAAGGGATACCAAGTTTTTACCCACCTGGGAAAGAGCACCTCGATGCTTCTGGGCAGGACCCCATCCGCCCTGAAGCACCCCGGTTTGTGGCAGCTCGGCGAGCCGCATGAGGGAAGGCAGGAAGATCTCTTGCCCGACCGTCGTACCAGACAAATCTGGTGACAGTAGTCGTGTCCCTCGCCAAGCAGCGTCGCGCTTGCCACGTTTAGAAGGTGTCCTACGCCTGGCAGACACGTACTCAGCGGTGATGGCCCCGCGCGTGCTACCTCGGCCCTGCCAATAACGGCTGCGGCAGGTTGGCAGTGACGGTTATACCCGCCGTGTCAGAAGCTGACGGGGAGAAGTAACAGACTTCTACTATAAGGAGTTCAGCATCGAAGAGAGAAGGGATTCAGATCTACGGTATGCGCGCTATCTCACTCTTAGCCTTCATCTTCCTCCTTGCTTCCCCTACCAAGTACTAACTTAATCGTCGGAGTGTTCCCGCCAGATAACTCCCCCCGGGAATTTCCTTCTTCTCAGGTATCTTCTAGGAGCCACGTGAGCGCCAGATAGGAGTGACCGAATCGCGCTACATTAGGGTTCATCAGTCATTCTTAATCACCCATCATTTCTTATTTATTTCAAACCATGCCATTTTTAATCTACCCTATCCCTTTTCTTTGATACATTGGAAAGAAAAGAAAGGCCAAAGATAAACAAGGAAAAGAAACAACCAAGATAAGCTACTATAAACACAAGGAAGATTTCTTCTAGCCACATCCATCTGAGCTAGATAGTTGAAGTCCCACGAGACATGGAGATGAGAGAAGTAATTTTCACGAACTTGACCTTCATTCACTAGCCAATTAACAACGCAATTTCCTTCCTTAGGAGTATGGTTGTAGGAGATTCTTGCCTCCAAATGGTAGGCTATTTGTTTGCAATCATCAACCAGAGAGAGGCAAGTTCATGGTACTTTAGACTTTCCTATAAGACAATGAGTCACCTTCTATTATAATGGACGAGGAGGTTATTTGCAAGTCAAGTTTATGAGCCTCAAAGGCCACTCTTAGTTCAGCCACAATGATTGTTTGCAACTCCTATCTTGCTCGTCTTAGCCATCATGACCTCCCCCTCTATGGTTTCTCATGTGCACCCATAGGCGTATTTACCATCTTCATTTATAGATGCATCGAAGTTAATCTTTATGCATGGAGCCATGGTCCAGGGGGTGCTATCGAATCCACTTTATATCTAGCTCTACCAAAGGGAAGATGGAGAGAGGGCAGTTAGCTTCAATAAAACCATTGGAGTAGCACCCCACTCTTGTAACTATTTCCTGAGGGGAGAGAGACTTATTTTTAGAATTTTTTTTTCTTTTCATTCTTGTTCTTCCAAAGGAACCAACATAAGGTCACCGTTCTTTATAAGAATCATTCTTTTTTTGTGCAGTTTTAACTCCAAGATATTGTTCCACCAATCAATGGGATTCTAGTTTGGGTCAGCCAAAAGATGGTTGATGTCTATATCCCACTAACCTCCAAACTTGAGCTACAAATTGACACTTGGCTAGAATATGATCTTTTTTTGTATGAGAAGACATAGGAAGATTTTTTTTTCTTTTTTAGCACGTAGGATGTTGAGGAAGCAATTTATTGGTTTAACCATTATTTGGTTCAATCTGTTATTTTGCCTCAAGAAGTTATAAGCCATTTTCACCATGATTGCTCACCTTGGACAGGAACCCCAAATCCTCAAGTCTACTCTATTCCTTTTAGTTTCTTTAAATTGTAACAAACCACTTGTATATCTATAAAAACTATTCTTATTTATCACATTTATTATGCTTTATTAATAAAATTATTATTATTGTTATTATTTTTATTTATCATTAATAAAATTCTTATTATTCTTATTTATTATGATTCATTAATAATTTTTATCAGTTACTTTTATCAGAATTTTATTTGAATTGTTGTTACCTTTGCAAGAATTAACTTTTATATGATAAATCCAATTTCAACTGCTGAAAACCTTATAATGAACTGCTATAAAAAAATATCACTTACTCTTACGGATATCTTGCAATGCATCCAATAATGTGAGCTTTAAGGTAACGGAAATAAAAAATTAACCCAACATATGGTGGGAATAAAGAAGAAAAAAAAAACCATCTGCAATCTTAATGATTAAAAACTAAACCAATGAAAATAGGTTAAAAATATTAAAAAAAACAGGAAAATAGTGAATAAATTGCTTATCTATTTGCAAGTTGGAAATCTCTTTGTGGTAGTAATGTTGTCCAACATTGGTTATTGAGAACATATATAAGATGTACTTTCAAGGTTTTTTTTTATTTTAATAAATGAAAGGGTAAATTGCTAAAACCTCCCATAATTTTTTTTATCATTGTTGAACCCCGTAAAGTTTAGTAAATGCAATCACCTCCCATGAATTTTTTGACACAGTTGCAAGTAGACCCTCTATTAAAATTTTCTAACAAAAATCACAAAATGTCCAAAATACCCATGTAGTTACTTTTGATCAAAATGTTTATTTTCCAAATTTTTTCTTCATATCAATCACTACCCCAATCCCTTTTAATCTCTTTTTCGAAATTGATATATTTTCCAAATTTTCCCTTCATATCAATTACTCAAAGGTAAAATTACAACTTTAATTAAACTCTCTTTTTTGTTGTTCATAACATTTATTTTGTTTTTTATATAAACCAACCTCAATGATAATTACATGGGTATTTTGGACATTTTCATACTACTTGTTAGAGGATTTTACAAAGGGGGCCTATTTGAAATTGTGTCAAGAAGTTTAGGAAAAGTGATTGCAATTACCAAACTTGATGGGAGGTTTGGGCAACGGTAAAAAACTTTAAGGGACGTTTCAAAAATTGTCATGGTTTATTTTCTAATTATTGAATAAAAAGAGGAATTTTTGTGTATTTTCACTAACAAGCTTTAAATGGGAATGTTAAATAACATTTTTGCCATTGACTTCTTTAATAATTATGAAAAAAGAATGGAGGCTTGTGTCTTTCTTATAATAAGCATTAAATGAGAAAGAAGAGTCATTTCATATTAAGCATTAAACCATCGGGCGGGCCGCTGCTTTGTAGGGGCTGATCATAAGGAATGTGAATTAAATTGTGCAAAAATAATAGTAAAACAAAACAAGTGATAATGTAAATTAGTTGTGTTGCGTATAGATGCAGCCCTAGTGCACAATTGTCCCAACCCTCCATGACTCCCCACCACCACCAAAAAATGAAGGAAACGGAAAATAAAGGATTTAACTTATTCTCTCTTTCTTCTTCGTTGTAGGTTCTTCCATTCTCACAAAATTGGATAACCATACTTGAACAATTTTGCCTTTAGAACCAGCCTTGATTAACCACAAATTTAAGTTGCATATATTGATGAATTAACCAATTAACAATTGGACACCTTGATTAACCTGAGTACCAAACGCCTAGAAGTAGCTTTATTTTTACGAGCTCTTTATTAATTATTTGTAGCCATTTGAATGGTTTAGCTTTCGTTTGGAATCCAACCAAATACACCTTTCACAAATTTTAAGCATTTACTCAAATAAGCAATCTAAATTAAATGAAAAAAAAATGAACTCAACAAACAAAAAGCCTATGATAAATATAAACTGAAACACGAGCATAGGATTCCATCAAACAAAAAGAGGAATAATCATGTGGTATCCAATAAATGCAAATGCCGAAATCAGCATCTGTTCCACAAGCTGATTCTGGGCTCATTAATATCTTTGCAGTCTACATCGACGCCAATAGAGTCCCACCATCTAAAGGAACAATTCTTTTTTTTTAAAACATCAAGCTATTTAGTAAAGATGACAATGTATTTACAAGAATTCCCTACTCAGGGATGTCGAAACATAGATCCATCTTATAATTACAAGCAAAAAAAGGCAAAAATATGGTGAGCTATTTCATTGTCAATCCTACTGACAAGTAAGATTTTATATACATCAAAAACAGAAATAATGTTATTCATCTTTACTTGGCAAGAAAAATAAAACAGAAATTATGTTCTTCACAATCTTAAGTATCTTCTCAGCTCAATGGCATTCCAATTATGGCTGGTTCATCTATTTCATAACAACTCCATGGCTCCTATAACTGCCCACCATTCAGCTTCAATGTTGCTTCTTTCCATGCATTGGTATTGTGAAGCAAATATAACCTTGTCACCTTGAAACTCAATTACTATCAGACCTATAGTAACATAATCTGTAAGTGGCTCATAGGATCCATCGACATCTAAAAAGCTTAATTATTGTAGAAAGAATGTTATCTATAAGTTTACTATAAACAACCTATTTGTATTTGCATACTCAGATTATGCATTTATTTTTATAATGCTAGTATGTGCCCTCACAACTTAGATTACTAAATGATGGATATTTGTGAGTGGATTGGGAAGTCATTCCTGTGTTAACATACATAGAGCATTTGCCACAAGAGGATCTATGTTAAAAGCAAAATAAACATCTAATTTTCCTCACTTTTTTATTATAGGAAAGCAAGATTATTTTAGGAGTTTCCCATACATCTTGTGGGACTCCTTCAGATATGATTCAACCTAAAGCTCAGTACTTGCATATAAACATCATATATATGTGAGGAATAGTAAACAGGTCTATAGATTCACGAAGATTGCAGCCCCTAGTGGGTTACTCAATGAATTGAACCCTGGGATCATTAACTATGTGAGGAATAGTAAACAGGTCCATTCTATAATTGAGGCCCTAGTCAGATGTGAAAAGCTTGAAAATGGTCACATTCAAAGCAGATCAGCAAGCCATTTAAAAAGAGGAAAGGAAGTAAATGATAGAAAGAAAGACCCAGAAAATGTTCATGATTTAGGAATTAGTCAACCTAATCATTCTCATGAAAATGAGAATGATGATGTTAGCAAGCCATCTTTGCTTGCAAAGCATCGGAAAGATCATGGTGGTACTTTTACAGCTTCAAGAGGCACCGGATTGGATGTCAATGCAACAGATGTCTCCAGCTCAGTTGATCAAGAATCATTTTTTCCTTATGAAATTTATGGTCATGTTAAATCTAGAGAGGTCTCGGAGTGTAGGAGCTCAACTGGGCCTTTGGAGGAAAATGACTCCTTGAAATTGTGGAAAGAGATGAAGCAAAATGGTTTCCTCTCATCTTCACATGGAGGCATACCAGTGAACAAAATGACTCAGGAAGTAGACAGGGTCCTTTATCCTTGGATAAACAAACTGTTTATTTGAGTTTAGATCATAAAGTTGGACATGGTGAAACATATGTAGTGGAGAGAAAGATTCATGACAATATTTCAGGTGCTTTGAACTTCACATCTGAATGTGCTGATAGTGCTCTTACAATTAAATTGTCATCAGCTACAAATGTTGCATCAGAAGATAACAACTCTGTGTCTAATGAGGAGTCGGTGAATCAAGTAAGTATTTGCATTCTTGTATTTACAGACCTTTCCACCTCCAGAACCTTGCATTCATGGATGCAGACATTTGGAAATTTTGTAGGATGATTAGACTTTCCTGTTGATTAGGCAGGAAGCTTGTATTTCTTGTTTTAAATTTGTACCTAAGTAGTTGAAGCTGTATTAGGCGTTGGACACCTAGAACAAATTTTCAGACAGTGAAGGAATGAAACATCCTTCTAATGTGTTTTGATCATTTCAGGTGGCTGAGGGAGAACAGTACTTCAAATTATAGTCTCATAATGCCTTGCAAACAGAATGACTAAAATGAAAGCCAAAAAGATGACTCTCCAAGCTATATAAAGAGCTGAATTTGAGCTAAAATGAAAGCCAAAATGAAAGTCCAAATAATGGGGGCATCATCTCAAACTGAAGAGCCCTTTTCAAGATTATTCATAAGAATCAAAATTGAACATCTTAGGAAAAAGCCTATGGGTATTGAGCCTCAACTCTGGTGGATCTACTTGTAATCATGATCTGCAACCAAAGTAGTTAATTTTAGTTTGGATATAGGTTTTGACCTCCTTCAAAACGATTCTTTTAAGAAAAAGAAACTGTAGGAATTTCAAAATTTCAGAGAAGATGCAAGGAAAAAGATCTGTTATATAAGAAAAGATTTTATATTCTTTCCTATTTTATCTCTTTTTTTCCACATTTGTTTTCTCAATAAATTACTTCCTATTTCTTCCTTTCTAATCTAAATTTCTAAAACCTTTCCCATTTCTCTTAGATCTCTATATATATTGAGTTGTATCTATATCTCATTTCAATGGCGATTAAAACCAGAATGAAATGTCAAAAGTTTGAAGGATTTCTATGAAACTAAAAACCTCTTTGTGCAACAAAAAATTGAAAGTATGCCCCCTTTTACATCTCATCTTTTGAACAGCTCCAATTTAGCTTCTAGAACTTAGGAGGATAAAAAAGATCCAAGGATTTTCTAGACCACAGTGTGGAGTGTAATATCATTGAATTTGACTTGTGATGCATAATTAAAGTTTTTTGAGCTCTCAGATTCCCTGTACTGAGACACCAAAAATCTCCAGGAAAACTACAAAGAGTGGGGATTCTGATTTCAGGGATCCTAGATAACAAAAAGGTGTTATATACCTTAGCCTTCCATTATGCTACAAATAATAAATATTTACCTTCTTGTTTTGATTCATTTTTTAATGCACTAATTTTCCAGTAAATTCCATCTTGTCTAGACAAAAGAATAATGTTAAAGATTAGACAGTTACAAATATCTGATGTGGCTAAATAGGGGTTCTCTCATCCTAGATCTGTCTAATGGTACCCCCCAAGGGAATTAATATTATGTTGCAATTCCATGATGTAGCTTGTCTTTATAATAACGGCAATACAAAAATAAGGAACAGCTTAGGCTACAAAAGTAAGAACTTATTTTATTAGTACCTACTGAGTTTTTGAGCTGCACTCAATATAATAAGCTGCACCTATCTGTTTCCGGAGTTCTTCTCCCTGAGAATAACAACAATAAAGTACAATTACCAAGAAAAAATATTTCAATCTTCCAGAGCAAAGGACTAATATATAACAAGATGGCCATACTCTACATGGAAAGAAATCATACCTGTGCAGTGGTTATAGGCACCAATCCAGGATGATCATCCAAATAGTGCCTGTCTTCATGAAGATCTGAGAATCCATTGTATACTATAAGTCCATAGAAGACATAGGATAACAACATAAGTTTATCCTACAGAGCACAGTGAGAAACAAGGGAAATGTATTCAACATAGTACTTAACAATAAAAACATCATATAAGCTTCAGAATGTTATGTTCTACTACTATTATTTTCCAGCATGATATACCAAAGCTTCACCACTAGTGGTTTCTTATACCATCTAGCCAAAGATGCTATACACTGGATCAATCGGTTGCCCTGTTCAGTTACACAAAAGAACGGCATACTGCATAGATTGGACAACCTCTATATTGCTCCTGTAGATATAGACTAAAAGGAAGAACCCAAAAGAACGGCATACTGCATACAGCAGGCAAGAACCCAAACGGTAGTACCAGAAGAACCCCCAAGCGGCAACAATGAAAAACACAATCTATATATTATTATACTATTTACCTAGGCAATCAAACACAACCGAAGCTTCAACAAGAACAAAGATAAAGAAAATAAAGGCATTCAAACACCAGAGCTAACATACAAACACCAGAAGAACAGCAGGCAAGAACCCAAACGGTAGTACTAGAAGACCCCCCAAGCGCCAAGAATGAAAAACATAATAAAATAGAACGAGAATGAACAACAGGCAAATACATAAGAAAATAGAACGAGAAATCTATATATTATTATATCTATTTACCTAGGCAATCAAACACAGTCGAAGTTTCAACAATAACAAAGATAAAGAAAATAAAGGCATTCAAACACCAGAACTAACATACAAACACCAGAAGAATAGCAGGCAAAACCCAAACGGCAGAACCAGAAGAACCCCAAACGGCAAGAATGAAAAACATAAGAAAATAGAACGAGAATATATATAAATATCAACTGGCAAATACATCTGCCGAAGAAGAAATGATTATGGCTAGAAATCTATCTACCTATCTATCTATCTAGGCAATCAAACACAGTCAAGCATGAGTGGCGGTAGGTTATCAAGCAATTGAACATGCAAGTGGCGGGTTTACGATGCAGCATGTACTACACGTCTAATACATGCTGGCCAGGGTCGTCAGATTAGGCCGTTCATTCTCCCATGCCAGGGTAGAGCGATCTTCTTCCTTCCAAAACAGAGCCATGTGATGGCAAAACAGAGAGGGCGAAGGTCGCCGAACTCAAAACAAAGCCATTCGTTCTCCCTGTCGTAAACTCGAAATAGTGCCAGGGAGAACGAACGACTCTATTTCAAGATTTCTTTCTCGGATTTAACAGAGCCATGGCAAAACAGAGACGGCTCGCCAGAAACTCGAAGGTCGTCGTTCTTCCATTCTCCCATTCTCCCTCGAAGATCGCCGGACTCTCCCATTCTCCCTCGAAGATCGCCGTTCTCCCTCGATCCCTCGAAGGTCGCCATTCATACCCTTGGTCGAAACCCTTGGGTTGTTGCATCAAGAAAAGGAGCAAGTCGCTCCTATTACACGAGATAGAAAGAGAGAGAATGAGTGAGATAGGGAGATAGAAGGGAGTTTTCAGAAGAAGTGAGAGGAGGACGATAGATAGACAACAAGAAGAGCGAGGGAAGTGAGGAAGTAGGAAGAGAGGTATAAAAGAGATAGGAGAGTGGGAAGAGGAAGTGGTGAGAGAGAGAGCGGGAAACTGGGAGAGAAAGAAGAAGTGTGTCGAAGCGAAGCAAGAGAGGAATAGTGAGACGCGTGTCATTGATGCAATAAAAGTAGAGACATTTTTTGAGAGAGACGAGAAAACAAGATTGCATATTTATCATTTTTTTATTCGTACCTTAGAAATGGAGTATTTTTAATGTTACCAAAAACAGACTAAATTAGAAAATCGGGAACCGGTTAGGTGATCGATTTCAACCTAGAATCACTTTTTGGCAAAAATTTATTGATTGTCTGCGAACTGCTGACCCAAGCAGTTGAACCGTCGACTAGTCGATTCAGACAATGGTTTTTGGTCATTTTTTACTTTTTTTAATATTTTTTTATTTTTTTTATAAGAACGGGTTGTCTGTTCAACTCGAGAACTTGACCCCATAATGGTTCTTTATCCAATTTGGTTTTAAAAACCTTGGGTATTTTAGTCTAGTGAAAATTCTAAAAGCCAACTACGTATATTCATACTTTTATAGATATAATGAATGTTATGTATGTATGAATGTATGTGTGAACGTTGAGAAAATATCAACAATTCACTTCATGGCTAGTGAAAAGGAGTCACCACCCATCAAAACAACTAACCGGGAGTGATGGGCCTCTTAAAATTGGATTTTGTGAAATACTTCATAAATTAATAGTGACTCCTACCATGGCTAGGTCGAGGTCATTCTAGGTAGGTTGAGAAAGAGAGGAGGAAGGGATTAGACACCTCCATCTCTTGTGAGTGTGAATGCTGAAATTTCCCCTATATTTTGGATTCAAATCAAAGCTTTGAATCTATACTCTCCCGCAACTGAGAAAGATATGAATAATGCTTCCCTTCACTTCTAGACCAACCCCTTTTGGACACAAGGGCCTGAGCAAAAGGGTAATAAACCCCACCCCTTTTCTATCAGGACCCCACCCTTGGACTCGATTAGTTGGTTTAACGTGTTAAGAGAGCATATCTACCCCTTCAGACGCCAAAAAACACACCTATTCTCGAATTCGAACAGACTAAACAAAGCAAAATAAACAAGGAAAAAACAAAAGAAATAACTGTGCCTTAATCGCTACATCCATTTCGAAAGAGGCAGAGTATGAGGTAATTGGTTTTACCTCTTGTAGCCTTAGAACAGGTTGACGATGCTGCAAGATGACATAGGGATTCGATCCTCATTGATAATTTTCTTTAGATAGTGGCGTGGTGTTACAGCTCAGCTTCGAACAAGAGATCGTTGATGATAGAAATGGAGAAGAAAAGGATTCCTTCTCTTGCTGACCTTTCAATCGACGAGATCTTTTTTCTGGAATTTTACAAGAAAGAAGAGACAAAACCATCAACCAGGGTTTTCTTCTTCCTCGAGCAAGCCTCAATTCGTTTCTCCCTCTTTTTCTCACCCTCAATTTCTCTCAAACTCTCTCTCTCTCTCTAAAACTGTTCTAGCTCGATGAGCCCTTTCTAGACTTCTTTTCTTTGCTTACTCTCCCTCTCAAATCTTCTCTCATCTTACCTCCTCTTCAAACTCCACCCATCTGACCTCTTTCGACCCCTTCTCATCTTACCTCTCCCTCCCTCTCTCTGAATTCTCAACTCGGCATCCCTTCAAAAAGGAAACAATGAGAGCCCCCGCCCCCGCCCCCATTTATCAAGCCTCTTCTTATAATGGGAAGAAAGGGAGGCTAATAAACTTTTAGCAAAAAGAGGGGGGCTGATTTGGTAAATTAGGTTTTGGAGGGGGGGTGATACAAGCTAGAGGGGGTGTTTAGCTAATTCAGGTTCAAAACGGTATTTTGGTAAATTACGGTCTGAATGGTAGTTTGGGAATTTGGGATGGAGAATACATTTTAGAAAATTCTGGGTGAAGGGCAATTTCGTAAATTGGAATTTAAAAGGGGGAGTTCGGTAAATTAGGTATCAAGAGGGTGATTGGGGTAATATGGGGTTTGAACGGGAAGGCTTAGAGGGGTATTTGGGTAATTTGTAGAATGAAGGGTATTTTGATAATTTGGAATGGGAAGTATTTTGGGAGTTTGGTTTGAGGGGTATTTTGGTGATTTAGAGGGAGGGGGTATTTTGATAATTTGGCCAAGGGGTATTTTAGGACTTTGTAGGAAGGGGTATTTTGAAAAATTTAGTCAATGGTATTTTGGGAAATTAGGGGGTGAGGGGTATTTTTAGAATTTGGAAGCTGGGTATTTTGGGGGTTTGGAATGGAGGGCATTTTGGTCATTTGGCATGAGAGGCAGTTTTGGTGAATTGAAAAGAGGGTAGTTTTTAGGTATTTAACATGAGGGTATTTTGGTAATTTAGCATGGGGGGATTTTGGGACAAGGGGTGATTTGGTAATTTGGGTGAGGGGTATTTTGATAATTTGGTCAAGGGGAATTTTGGTAATTTGGTCAAGGGTATCAAGTGAGATCAATAGTGGATTTTGAGGATTTAGGGGTTGAGACTGAAGGGATGAGAGATCCATCATATGGATGGCTGAACCCTACAGGAAGGTTGGGCGAAATTTCAAAAGTTTATTTCTCTCTCATTTGGGAATCACATTCCCTATTTTAGAAAACTGCATTTTCAATGATCGTTTTTGAATCCAAAACCAGACTAGATCTGAAACCAAAAGAGGAAGAGAGGGACAGACCTGATACGGAGTAGTAGTAACCCCCAACGAAGGTGTTCACACCCAAGGAGAATACCAAGGACTGCTCCCACTGAAGATGACACAGCGTAGGGTGGAACAGAATTAGCAAGATGGTTCTTTATCAAGAACTAGGATCGTTCAGCAAGAATCGAACAGGGGCTGGTTAGCATGACTTCAAATTGTTTATTCAGCTAAGAAACAATATCAAGAACCTTTCTTGATCAATTCCTCAAGAGGAGATCGAACTGGGTAGGGATGGCAAGAGTAGGAGAGAGAATTTCGTAGGTTGCTATGTTGTCTAACTGAGGAATTCACCCCCTTTATTTATAGCCTTCTTAGGATCAGCCTCCTAATCTAATTGGGAGAGAGTTCCTTAATCTAAATATGATATTTGGATCTGGACTCTTCAATGGATAAGATTTATCGTATCCTTCAGCTAATTCTAATCAGATTATAAATCTTATTTTGCCTCCTTTTAATTAACTAACTTAAGCCTAGTTCGAATTGGGCTTTAGGCTCATTAAGCGTATGTGCTCACCTAACCTTTAACCTGCTGCCCAATTGGCTCTCTTTGTATGGTGTGGGACCCAAACATTTATCTACACATCAGACACATGGGTTCAGCCCAGCCTTTTTTACAAGGCTTGGCTGAATTCACTGTAGGAGACAATAAACCCCTAAGTCCATCACCATGGGCTCTTAATGGGCCCAACATTTACACTAAATGGTCATTGGGTGCAGCCACCTTATGAAAACCCAATGACTATGGGCAGATGCAAGATTAGCCCATCAGGTATTACCCTCAATGGTCTTACACTTAACCTCTCAGGCCATAATTATCAAACATTGCCCGACAAGAAATGACCTCTCCCTCGGCTGCAAAGAACAGTGCTGCACTCTCTACTCACATGGATCTTGAGAATTAAAACATTTTGCAAACATATATATATATATATATATATATATATATATATATATAAATATATTTTGCAAAACAAATTTCAATGATTGAAATCAACTACCGGCAGTTTAGGTTTCCATCAGAGAGAATGCATTCCCCGATCATTCACTTTGTCCGACAAAGGGGCTGATCCTGTCACTATGATCATCCACTCAGATGAATTCTTGGACTGTCCCAATATACCATAGTTTTGACCCCTTCTAAGGATTTCACTGATTGTCATATTAAAGACAGTCCAATTCGACACCTAGTGCAGTATCATAATCGAGTCTAGGGGTTAGGTGTAACATTTTAATTTTGCCCATCTATCTCCAAGTTGTAGGGCAATACTATAATTTTGGTACGGTTCAAGGTTTCAAGAAAACCCACACTGCATGTACCTCAGGTCTCACCCTGGCAGTTGAGACAAGCCACCCCAACCAACTTGGCGGTACATCAGTGTCAGCCTTGGCATGATAAATCTCCCCAGATTTATTCAACGACTATGAAGATTCTAAACTAACACGAGTCTCATAAGTGTCCAATTTAAGGGCATTACACAGAAACACACAACAATGACATGAATCAAGTATGTACTTTTATTCATTTACAATAAATGTCAAAAGATGCATCAATATGATTGGAGTTAAGGGCATAACTGTCCAAGAGAGACTTGGGTTCTTCATATTCTTTGGATTTCGATAGGATTGGAATGGTTTGATTGGTGTTCAAGGGTGAATTAGGGGTTCAGACAGAGGACCAAGCAAAAATCGGATGCTAACAATATGTATATATGTATTATTAGATGACATTTGTATACATTTCTTTTTCCCTTTATCTAGAAACTATGCTATAAAATCCAAGTAAAAAGGTTTAAATCATAAAATATATATGAAGAAGATTAAGAAGGTCATTTGACCTTAAAACTTATTTATTAGTGCCCATTTGGGAGGGCTTTCATATGGCTCTAGCATTGCATGAGCCAATAAGAAACCCATGAAGTTGTCAAGCCCTTGTCAAGCCCTATTTGGTAAAAACCCAAAAAGTTGAAAGTAGGGTTACGTGAGCCAAAAGATTAATCTTATGGCAAAGTTATCCTAGGTAGCTTAAGCAGCTCGATCAACACAACTTAGTGATTGCGGATGCCCTCCCAAATGGGTTCTCATTAGACTTGTTCACGGGTAAGGCTGGGCTTTTATTGTTATTAACAATTAGGGGTGGATTCAAGCTTAGTCGAGCCGAATAGTACGAGATTTGAGCTTGAGATTGGCTCGAGTAAAAAATTCATAAGCTCGAACTCGGCTTGTTTCATAATCAATACAGTGAATTGGGCTCGAGCAGCTTGTGAAAAGCTCGTCTCATTGCCACCCCTATTAACAACATTTGATCAAGCCCGAGCTTGGCCTGACCATTGGGCTTATAATTGGGGTTTGAGCCTGACCCTCATAAAAACACAAAGCCCATGCTCAAACTCAAAGCTTGACCTCAAATCTCAACGATTAACATGCAATCCTCCTGTTGTTCCAAGTAAGATCAAATTGATAAGAACAATAATTACTTCCTATTTTGGGTAAAACATACACACACAAAAAAAGAAAGAAAAAAGAAGGATTCAAAAAAGTCATAATATTTTTTGATGCAATGCAAACTGTGACAAAAATCCAAAGTAAAAATTACAAATGGCAATTGGATTGAAACAATGCTTTTAGATCATATATACACTTTACTAAGATCCTTTGAGAAGGTTTAGATAGAACATGTCCAGCGTGAATGAAACACTATAGCTCATCTTTATAAATATTAGCTACATATGTAATAGTTTGACGGTCTCCTTTTCATATAAATAAAATTGCGAGCTTTGCTGGCCTTCTATTGCCCCGCCAAAAAAAAGAAAGAAAATTACATTTTGAGTTGAGTAGTTGTTCTAGTTGAGAAGCTTAGATTAATTTTGTTCTTCAAAGAAAAATAAAAGTGGCCCGGTGGTGGTGTTTGTGAAGTGGGGCGGTGGTGATTTGTGATTTGTGATGAGAGAGAGAGAGAGGACATGGTGCAGTGGTGGGAGGTGGTGCCTTGTGGGCTGTGGCCAGTGGCCCCTATCATGGTGGTGAGTGGTGAGTACTAAGGTGCTAACACTAAACAGAACCGGATCAGATGAGTTAGGATTGCCAGCCGTCGTTGCAGAAAATTGTTTGCCGGAGAGAAAGATGGAGGATGGCACTACTAACGTCCCTTGCCGCTGGTCACCGTTGTGGTATGTGGGTGTGTGTGACTAAAAACAGAGAGAAGTACGAAGATTGAAGACTTCAACTTCAAAACTTAGAATAAAGTTTTGGGTTAAAGAGAAAAGGCTACAGGGGAAAAGTTGGGTCAAGGTTTTGAGTTTGAATAACCTACATGTTCCAACTTCCAACCCTCTACCAACATCTTCTCACACCACACATCTCACAATAAGGTTGGGACCCATTACAAAAGTGGGGCCTGCCATGTATGAGATGATTTTGGTTACGTGTTTTGTTCACATGTGATCCACATTCCAGGGTTTTGGGTTAACTTAATAATAAAAACATTTAATATATAAAATATAATATATATTTTTTATTATATAAAATAAAATTGGGTCAAACTTTTTTTGACAAATCCCAAGTCCAACTCGCAAAAAGCGAGCTTAGTGTTTTGGGCCCGAATTCAAGCTTGCAAACCTAAGAGCATGTTTTAGCCTGACCGAGAATGGGCTGGGTCGACCCGGCCCATGAAAAAGCCTAATTCTCACTGTCCATTTGCATGGACCGAAATGTAACAGCTTTGGGGTTCTAAGGTAGGCCCCACAAGGACAATCTATAAGTTATGTTATATGGAGTCTGGAGAGCCCAAATCAGCTTCGACCTCCTTGGTCTTGACTCTTGACTATTGAGCGCTTGAAAGCAGCTAAACAAACTTAACCGACTCTTGAGCTCAGCCCTCCCAATTGCCAAAGGGCCTTAGTTCATCACGAGTTGTATCGGGTGTAGCCAGATTTGGTTTGGGCTTTGATATTGGGCCTGGGTTCATCGGTTTTTGGGCCTGGGTTTATCTTGAACACGACCCAACACGGCAAAGTTGCATTTACTTCTACACATAAATCATATTAATTCTATTCTTATGATCCAACGTTAGACGATGGATTTTGAGACGTAAGACTTCTACGTGGGACCCTGATGCAAAGAACCTCTCACTCGAAATGACACTTCCCCTCTATCAATCAATAATTAATTACTGAGAAGAAAAGAATGATTCAAAATTCTCGAAGCCAAAGGCCTTGCGATGCGAAAGTAGTGGCAAGGAGATCCATCGCTGTTTGTTTCTTGTTTGACAGCTTCTGGATCGTCTTGTGCACTGCAACAAATCCCATTGCAAGATAACAAACAACAATATCACTTGTCTCAATTCTCAAATCTCATTTCTTATATTATCAGGCAAGTTTTTACATGTTCGATCATTTAAATATTCACTGTTGTTTAATAACAGAACTATCTTAATATATTTTTGAATTGATTTTTCTTCGAAAACCCTAACTGGTAGGCAACGTTGCACTGTTTTGGTTTTCTACGAGTTAATTATAAGGATGTTTACTTCAATTTCTCTTCGTATACCGGATTTGGTGGGGCGTCGTTTTAGTATCTCTGTTGCGTGATGTTCAATTTAATTTATTAATCCATTTGTAAAACTATGCATTTCTTCGAGTGAAAGTGTGACCAGCATTGTTTTCACTTGTTTCATTATAATTTCATAGCGTTGGGACAACGCCATTCGTTGATCTATATGCTTCAAATGCTGTTTTCAGTTGGGCCTTTCAGGCTGAGATGTAATTTCGTCGGCTTTGTTCTTGGTTATTGGTTGCCATGTCGATTCTGTTTTGTGATGAGGACGAGGGAATAGAAGATTGTTGGGTTCTGAAGAAATTTGAGATTGGTAGTGCAATCGTTTGTTAAGGTGGTAAGGAATACAGGCACCCTTGTTTTTACATGGCTGACGCAGCTGCAATAGTTGATACCATTGGATCCAGGTTTAGTTCGCTGGAACTCATTGGGAAGGGATCCTTTGGTGATGTATATAAAGGGTATGTACTACATTTCTGATTATTAGTAGATTTATGCTTAATTTGCTGTGACACTTGATGACATATTTCTGAAGGGTGGATATCCATTATTTCTCTGTGCCTGTATGTTTTGCTACCTTATCAATTTGATGGAATCAAGTCTGCTACAGTTTTTCTTGATTTAGATTTACAATGTGTGGAAGTGAGAGTTGACTATGGTGATTAAGGACTGAAATTAATATTGGCGATGAAAGTCTTAATTTATGTCACTTTACTGTTGTTGTATGCAAGTTCAATTTGATTATGTCACAAGCCTACTTATTATTTAGTTTATTCACTGGGAATTCTTGGTCGTGGGGTCTCACTCAAATCTGGGCACTAACTCATTGGAGGGGATCTGGGGATGGGATTAGTTTCTCATGTCTGCTAAGCCACTGTTTTTGTGGGTTCAAAGTCCATTATGGTCTTGAACTTTTAAATATATGTTGCATTGAGCCTATTATATATTTCTTTAACAATAGAACCACTTGTTGGCTGAAAATGGAGAAGGAATAACTTGGAATTTAAGGAACGAGTTCAGAAGGTTCAAATGACTATCAAAAGAAATGATAATTCAAGTCAATTGGGTTAGAAGATCGGCAAACCAATTGGCAGATGGTCTAGCTAAGCAAGGGATTCAGAGACAGTCTATGTATTTGGCTCATTTGTATTATTCTGGGATAAATTAGTCCCTTTGGGTCTGTTGTATCTTTTCACAAATTCTTGTTGTACCTCTTTTGCTTAATTTAAATGAAATATTTTCTGTGTTGCTGATCCAAAAAAAAAAAAAAAAAATTGCACTTCAGATCCTTTAGAATGTGACTGGATAGTTGAAACTGGCATAATGAAAGGCTTTTGTTATCTATTCTGGAAAAAGTAACATGTCTGCGCAATTTGGCTTAATCAATGATCCAGATTTTTCCCATCTTGAAATTAAAGATTAATAACCCTAAATGGATGCTAAATGAGGGAGCATATCTATTGTTTTTGTTAGAAGATACCCCGAGTGGAAAGTTGGGTTTTCTTGCTGAGTTCCTTCATAGTGTTTTTTGACTTAAAGAAAGATTAATTGTTGAAAACTTGAAATCAATTGAAGAGAAGATTGATGATTGGTAGCTACCTTGTCATACACTGTTGGCCTAGCCTGGATAAAGGAGGGTAATGCTAGCTTGACAGCCAACATAAAAACCTTAGTTAATCCAATATGAATATTGAATAAGTATCCTGAATTGTTTTGTGCAATGCTAAGGTGTTCTCTGGATGACATTGTGCTGCACCAGCACCTTGGTGCAGTGTTAAATGGGATTTTTTTTGACAGAAAGAATGGTTATTGATAGAGTACACAGTAGGAATAGATTTGTGTAACCAACTCCAAGAGTTTAATAATGAAACCTTATGAGTAGGGAAGATAAATATAAAGAGTTAAAATGTTATCAAGAAAGAGGATTGGAGTAAAATTACCATGATAAAAACATAAATTTCAAAACAACCATATAGGAAAGTCATCTCACTGTGTATAACATCCTCTTAACTACTAATTGATAAAAAAGGATCCTCTATAGCATTACAGTTATACGTTGTGGGCATGCTGAAATGTACAGGCACTCATTGTATAGGACATTTTCTGTCTTTTTTTTCCCATGGAAATAAAATTACACTTTGCCTTTACTCAAAATATAAACAAATAAACAACATCCTCTAAACTCTTAACTTCACAAGATCAGTTGCCTCCTATTAGTTGATCTTGGAATTTGAGAAGAAGAAATTGCTAGGAATTGATAAGTGAGCCGGAAATGGACATCTGCAGGTTTAAGAAATCCTAAATCAGAAGGTCTAGCAGGGGTTCTATGCATCTTGTAACTTAAATGTAGTTTGACTAGACTGACATCCATTCTGATAGTCTCTTCCCTAAATAGACCCTATTGCCAATTCTCTCTCAAAGTCATCTTTTAGTTGCATAATTGTTAAGGCGTCTAGGTGATTCTAGGCAGCAGTGTGGTCTGTTGCCTAGGCGACAAGAACTTAGTAAAATAAAAAAACTAAATTTTCCCTAGTAACTGACTTTACCTTACAAGTTCAACTAGAACTAATTCAAGAATTACAACCTAGCATGGCACAAGTTCCACCAACGTCAACAATGGAAGAAGTGCTAGAGTTTGTTGAAGAACCAAGGGTAGCAGAACAGATAGAGATTGTGATTCTTAAGCTAGAGATTGAAGGAAAAGTTCCAAATATTGTAGTTGAAATTTTGAATAAGTGAGGGGAAGATTCATCACAATGGCAGGCTAATGAATTAAGTGTTCAAGAAGCTAATGTTATTGATGATTTAACAAAGATGGTTATGGAAGGCTGTGTTTCAGAAATACATTTCTTTCAAGATCCTTTTCTAGGTATATGTGTGGCCCCTACTCTATAGTCCAAGCATGTAGCTACGGGAAGTCCTACTCCTTTTGTCATTGGGGCATATCAACTTTTCGTGCTCAAGTTCTTCAAAACTTGAGGATGAGTTTTTTTGAACCGAGGGAGAATGTTGCAGGAGCTGAAGATTCAAAATTGGAATTCTGAGAGATTTTATGTATTTCTGTATTTTTGGACACTGGGGATAATTTTGTTATTTTACAAATTTTCTGTAGGGTCCAATAATAGGGTTTGATTATCTATTTATAGTTTGTTTATGTTTAAAATTTTGGAGTCATTACATAAGTAGGATTAGAGTTATTGAGTCTTCTTTGAATTGAAATAGGGTATGACAACTTAGTTTGAGTCCTACTAGGATTATTGAGTCTAATAGTTTGACTCCTAGGACTATTATGAGTCTAACAGTTTGACTCCTAGGATTATTATGAGTTTAGAGTTTGTAGATATGTATGGGCGTTTTACACAAAGAGCAATGAAGTTTATTAAGTTTTCTTCAGCTTATGCTAATTATGGTTTTTCCCATACCCTAGAGTGATTCTAGGCATTCTGTAAGTGATTCTGGGTATTTCCTCTCTTCTTTTCTCCCTGCACACACACACATATATCTTCTTGTAATACAATGAGCCCCACCAAGCAAAGTACATATCCCTATCTACATCTCTCTCTCTCTCTCACTCTCCCATTAAATCTTTTATTAGTAACTAGGAATGACCCCCGTACTAAGTACGGGACCATTAATCTGAATTATTTCAATTTTTAAATTATTTATATTAGACATTTAGGTTAGGCTTTTTATTTGATTTAAGAGGCTTACGATGTTTTATCTAGAGAATGACCCCATATTAAGGGGCAACTACAGTATCATTTAATTTGAAATTTACTATTTAACTATAAAAAATTAAATTAGAAAAATTAACATGGGTCTTACATCTTTGTAATTGACAATCTAGTCTGACCTACTTTGTTTGAAGTTCACTATTAATTTATGTTGTTTTTTGTTAAAAGTGTGAGGGCATTTCTGTCTTTTTGTGTTATTTTGTATTTGGGCGCCTATTCAAGGGCACCTTTGTAATTTTGCTTATGAATAAGAAATGAAAAGCCTCTTGGTGTGAATAGTGCCACACCAAGCTCTTCTTGACACTTCCTTCTTCTTATCTTCCTCCTTCTTTTCTTCTCTCGTCAACATCTCTGAACTTTGCAACTTGGTATCAGAGTTGCTCACCATCAAGAAAACTCTCTGCTGCTGGTTGTGACTCGCAGACAGATTTGCTGATGTCAGCACACTGCCGGTTGACATCAGCAGTCCGTACAGTTGGTGGCATCTTCATGGGTCTTTGATGGTTGCTGATTGGCCCTGATTTTAGGGGAATTTTGGTATAAGTTTCATGGTGGTTTGAAGTTGTTTTGGATTTTTCAGATGAAAATTGGCGAAAAATCCAGATCTGGAATTTAGGGCTTGCATGCTTGTATGGTGGATTGGTTGTTTTTGAAACCTCTTGTGTTTGAGTCGTGGTAAACCCCTGGGACTATAGGAAGCAGTCCTGAATTTTTTAGAGCCCTAAAACTTATTTTGGGAATTTTTTTCTTCCCATATTTTGCCACTAGTACCTATTTTTCCTAGTTTTTTTTGCTGTAACTCGTGTCTAACCTTGTGGAAAAGGTTTTGGGAGTTCAGCCGTTGTTGGAAGATTGTGGTGCTGGTCAGAAATTTTTTTTGGAGGGGCTGTGATCAATGGACTCACACAAAGACGTCCGCATACCTACCTATGTTCTTCCGGGAAGCAATGACAATGTTGGAGGACAGATTACTACTGTAAAACTTGATGGGACAAATTTTCTAAAATGGTCATAATCAGCCAAACTTACAATTGGTGGAAGTGGTAAGCTCGGATTTATTACTGGTAAGGAAGCTAAGTCGAACGAAGCCTGAAGATCCACACTATTCCAAGTGGGAGCAGGATATTCTATTGGTGATGCCATGGCTTGTATGCTCTATGCAATCACACATCGCCCGTAACTATATGTTCCTTCCAACAGCTAAAGATATTTGGGACAGACTAACTGCAACTTATTCTCAAGCGAAAAACACTGCTAGAATCTCTCAATTGCGAAGAGAAGCATGTAAAATGCGATAGGGGGAGAAATCAGTGGCCATGTATTTCTCCTCCTTACAATCAATTTGGAAGAAATTGATTATCTTGAGGCTTTGGAGTGGAAAGATCCCCTTGATACTGAATAATACAGGAAGTACATTGAAAAAAATCGAGTTTTCGATTTTCTTACCGGTTTGAATGCTGATTATGACTTCACTAGGCAACACATCCTTAGTGCTGATATTGTGTCACTCTCCACAGCATATTCTCTTGTACAGAATGAAGAGAGTAGGAGGAATGCTATGATGTAAGTGTCTGTAGGTGAGCACACTGCTCTTGTGGCCACAAAGCCTAAGCAGAGTTTTGGTTTGTGAATACCATAAGAAGCCGAAGCATACCAAGGATAGATGCTGGAAACTAAATCCCCACTTGAAACCTGAGAAGTTTAAAACTGGAAAGAAAGTGAATGCTCATGTTGCTACTGCAAGTCACGATTCTCAGACTCACATGCTTGAAAAAAATCCTCCTGCTCTGGCATCTACTCATGACACCTCTGATGTGATGGAAAAATTAAGAGGCATCTTACTCCATCTTGAAAAGAGCGGGTTGCCTACATCTACTGATTCAAATGCTTCTTCTAGTGCCTTTGCAAAATCAGGTACTGCACTTGCATGTCATGTCCCACCCTCTAGCTCTTGGATAATTGACACAGGAGCCAGTGATCATATGACTGGTACGCCTTCCTACTTTACCACTTGTGGACTTTTTTCAGGGAAAGGTATGATTACCGTTGCCAATGGATCCCAGACCCCAATATCGGGTTTGGGTGAAGTTAAACTTACCGATATTCTTTCTTTGAACTCTGTACTCCATGTTCCACAATTGCATAGAAATCTCTTATCTGTTAGTTCTCTTACAAAGTCTCATAACTGCTTTGTAACCTTCTTTCCATCTCATTGTGTCTTTCAGGACTTGAGTACGGGGAAGACGATTGGCTACTGACATGAAGCCGATGGAGTTTATCTTCTCGATCAGTCTCCAATGTTAGGGTTGATGTGTGTTGAAGTCATTTTTTTTATTCAAATAATTTGTAATAAGTGGGCTAGCTAGTCTACTAGCCAAATCATTAAAATTATAAAAAAGTATCTTGTATAGGAGTTCCCCATCTTAAGTGGGGAGTTCTCTCTCTTTAAGTGGGAGGGACAGGTGTCCTTCACCTAGGAGGAGGGGGTAGTTACATAACCACCCCACTCCCTATTTAAGCTCCTTAAGGGGAAACTAGAAACATACATACACACAGAGAGACTCTTCGGAGAAAATTTTCACAAAAGATTCTTAAGAAAAGCAAAGATAAGGAGAGAAGAAAAGAGAAGTGCTCAAGGGAAGGCAAGGAAGGGAAAATCTCACTAATTCAGGTAGAGAAAAGGAAAGCCCTCTCTGTGAATACTTCCTATTTATGTCTTCTGCTATGTATCCTTCTTTCTTTCCCTTTTGTTATTACTTTTGAGAAAGGAAAAAGAGGGAAATAAACCATCTACAACCAGGTGCCTTTACTTGGTTGATTATGGTCCCTCTTTCAAGACAAAGTTAGGGATTAAGCCATCTACAGTCTAATTCTCAAAGACTGATTATGGTTCCCTTCAAATGAAAATGAAGAGTAAGGGGGGATGAACCATCTACAACCAGGTGCCTCTACTTGGTTGATTATGGTTCATCTTTCAAGACAAAGTTAGGGAGTAAACCATCTACAGTCTAAATCTCAAGGGTTGATTATGGCTCCCTTCAAATGAAAATGAAGAATGGAGGGATGAAAATCGTCTACAATCAAATATTCAATTTGATTGACTACGGTTTCCTTTTTGTATGAAAAATTCCAAGGAGTAAGGCTGTCTACAATCAGAATTTCATTTGATTGACTACAACTTATTATGAATAAAGGAGTGAGAAGGAAATTTTCTTTGTATTAAAGAAAAGAGAAATGTATTGCTGTATAGTTTCTCAATTTTATTTTCTTCTTCTTTCTTTTCATTCTTGTACACCTGATGTAAAAGAAAAGCAAATGAAAAGTTCTTTTTTAAGTATCCTATTGTTCTTTTCTTTTGTTCTATGCGTTCATTTCTCCAAGTCAGAATCAAAAGGTGTTCTCTACTTTCTTGTGGGATTGTAATTAAGGGGAACAATCCGTATGATTCCCTGAATGGGCCTTACCCAAAATAATAAAAACTCAATCACTTGATTGAGTGAATTATGTTGCATGAGAATTTATTAAAATTTTCACACCAACAATGTGTCAGTCTGTGTCTTGTCATGATGAGAAACTAAGTCAATTGAAATTGTGGCATCATCGTCTTGGACATGTGTCTTTTGGTTCCTTGAAGTTTTTGTTTCCTAGTTTATTTGAGTCATTGTCTAATTCTGGTCTACAATGTGAAGTTTGTTAACTATCAAAGCAATGTAGAACAACCTTTTTTGCAAGTAACAAAAGAAGTAATGTTGCTTTTCATTTAATACATACTGATGTTTGGGGACCTTATTCCATTCCATGTATGGGTGGCTACAAATATTTCATTCTCATTATTGATGATTACTCACGGTATACTTGGCTGTACTTGATGAAGAACTGAGATGAAGTTCATTCAATTGTGAAAGGCTTCTTTAGTATGGTGGAGACACAGTTTGAGAAGAAGATTAAGATTATTAGATCTGACAACGCCAATGAGTACTTTGAGAAGCACCTACAAACCTTCCTTGTAGAAAAAGGAGTGATTCACCAAAGTTCTTGCCCTCATACTCCCCAACAAAATGGGGTATCAGAGAGAAAAAATAGACATGTGATTGAAGTTTCCAGAGACTTGTTATTCTAGATGCATGTTCTAACTCGGTTTTGGGGGGATGTTGCTCAAACAATTGTATATCTTATTAACAGACTTCCCTCGCGGACCCTGCACCTTCAGTCTCCTCAGCAACCTCTTTTTCTTGATGAGGATACATTCCATCTTCCTCCCAAGGTTTTTGGGTGTGTTTGTTTTGTCCATGACACGAGTCTTTCTAGGCTAAAATTTGATCCAAAGTCTATTAAGTGTGTCTTCTTGGGATATTCTTTAGTCCAAAAGGGGTATCGTTGTTATGATTCTTGTTCTAGAAAAAAGTATGTGTCCAAAGATGTCACATTCTTTGAGTCTACTCCCTTCTTCTGTGTCTCTCGACCTTCTCTTCAGGGGAGGATGTTAGTGAAGATCAGACTCTCTTTTGTATGCTAATTCTTGCAACTGATGTTGTCAATCCTTTTCCTCCTCCTCCCTATAGTCATAGTTGTCCTCCTCCCGTGCCTCCTCCTTTGCCTCCTCCTATTCCTCGTTCTTGGCATCAGTGGTTTGTCAAACGAAGAAAGAGGATGGCTCCAGAGATTGAATGTCCATTACAATTTGACCTCTCGGACTCGGGTAATTTGGATTCTGAACCTCTTCCTATTTCTGATGCCTATGTTGAATCTATTGTTGAGCCTACTCTTGTAGATTCTAACCTCAACCTTCCTATTGCAATTCGCAAAGCGAGATGGACATGTGCTAAGTATCCTATCTCAATCTATGTCTCTTATGATACTTTGTCACCCTCTTATTGTGCCTATATCTCTTTATTGCTTCTGTTTTTATCCCTCACAATGTTACTGAGGCAGTGCAGTTCCCTCATTGGAAGGATGCTATGAACCAAGTAATGGAGGCACTAAAAAAAAACCAGACTTGGGAAATTGTTTCTCTTCCAAGTTGACCATACCCTGTTTATTAGGAGAGCAAATGGAAAGATAACTATGTTGATAGTATATGTCAATGATATTGTTATCACAGGGGACGATATCTCTAGGATTGTTGAACTGAAGTCTTTCCTTACTACTGAATTCAAAATTAACGATCTCGGAAATCTCCGGTATTTCCTATTGTGAAAATTTGAGAGAAAAAATGAATTGATTGTATATCTTGGAAGGAGCATATACACAACTTTATATAGAATTACAGAGCTAATTTATAGGGTGATAAAATAGGAAACTGACTTTTCCTAAAAAACTAATTTCTATATCAGTGGGATTCTCCAATTAATATCCCATGATTCTAGGATATCCCATGACTCTAGGAAATTATGTTTCCTAAACTGATGGACCTAAAATTATGGAGAATCAATCAGAGAGTCAATCTTCTACTTTCCAACACTCCTCCTCAAGCTGGTGAATATGCATCTTTCATTCCCAGCTTGGAGATAAGTCCTTGGAATGCCACACTGCAAAGCCCTTTTGTCAGCACATCTGCCAGTTGACCATTCGTTGAGACGTATGGAGTGCAAATTAATCCGCTATCCAGCTTTTCCTTTATGAAATGTTTATCTATCTCAATGTGCTTTGTCCTGTCATGTTGGACGGGATTGTGAGCAATGTTAATAGCTGACTTGTTGTCACAGAATAATCTCATTGGACCTTCCCATCTGATCTTTAGGTCTTCCAAAATTATCTTGAGCCATAGTAATTCACATACTCCCTGAGCCATTGCCCTGAATTCTGCCTCCGCACTTGATCTAGCTACCACATTTTGCTTCTTACTCCTCCATGTCACAAGATTTCCTCCAAGGAACGTACAGTAACCTATAGTGGACCGCCTATCCATGGGAGAGCCTGCATAATCTGCATCGGTGTATGCCTCTAGGGTTAATCCAGTGTTTCTTTTAAACAAGATTCCTTTGCCAGGATTAGCCTTTAGGTAATGTAGTATCCTATAGACCACCTGTAGGTGAACCTCTTTCGAGTTGTGCATAAACTGGCTAGCCACGCTCACGGCATATGCTATGTCTGGCCTTGTGTGGGCAAGATATATAAGTTTTCCTACTAATCTTTGGTACATTTCCCTATTCATGACTGGATCTTCATTTGCTTCTCCCAATTTGTAATTTGGCTCAATCGGCATGGAGGATGGTTTGCATGCTAACTTTCCTGTCTCTCTTAAAAGATCTGTTACATATTTCTGTTGTGAGATAAAGATGCCTTCTCTGGAATGAGCTACTCCAATCCCTAGAAAATACTTCAATCTCTCAAGTTCTTTTATTTCGAATTCTCTGACTAGGCATCTTCTCAAGGCTTCCTTCTCCTTTTCATCATTTTCTGTCACAATTATGTCATCGACATATACCAGAAGAGTCGTGACTCCCCCTGCATCCGAATGCTTTATAAAGAGTGTATGATCTCCCTGACTTTGTTTGTATCCGATGGCAAGCATAACTTTAGTAAATATTCCAAACTAGGTGATTGCTTGAGACCATATAGTGCTTTCTTCAACCTGCAAACTTTATTTCCTTTTAGATTTCCTTTGAAGCCCGGAGGAATATCCATGTATATCTCCTCCTCTAAATTACCGTGAAGAAAAGCATTCTTTACATCAAAATTCTTACTGTATTCATCTTAGCCACTGGAGCGAATGTCTCCTGATAGTCAACACCATAGGTTTGTGTATATCCTTTTGCCACGAGTCTTGCCTTGTATCTTTCTAGAGAGCCGTCTGACTTGTACTTTACTGTGAAAACCCACTTGCAGCCCCACGGGTTTCTTTCCTGGTGGTAGGTCAACAATTTCCCATGTTTGATTCTTATCTAGAGCCTGCATCTCTTCTCTCATAGCATCTTTCCATTTCTCATCAGATAATGCCTCAGATAAAGTATTAGGATTATGAATGGTGTTTAGACTAACTAGGAAACTCCTATGTGATGGTGAGAATTTTTTAAAGGACACAAAATTTGCTAAGGGATATAAGGGATGTTTAGTGCATTCTCTTGTGCCTTTCCTAAGGGCAATAGGAAGATCTTGGTCAGATGCTAATTCAGAAGAAATTTCTGGAACTGTATTTACCTCATTCTAAGGATTAGGAGTTGAATCTTGAACCTGCACAAGATTAGGATCCTGGTTTCTTCTTCTTGAATATACCTGCAATCTCATAGAATCACAAAGTTCATCATTCTCTGTCATGGGTCTGGTATGAATGGGTGAAGAAGTTGGTTTGGTTTGAGGTGGTTCGATAGGTGCCGATACGGATTGAACTGGTATAGATGCTGAGTTTGGGTGTTGAGAAACTGTAGGTAGACCAAGCAGGAACAAATCTCTGTCCTTATCTTCAATGAATGACAAGGACTCCCCCTGAAGATAAGGTTGAGTGAAATATGGTGTTTTTTCTTCAAAAGTGACATCAATAGAGACAAAGAATTTTTTAGTAGGTGAGTGGTAACACTTATAACCCTTTTGGGTGGACGAATAACCCACAAAAATACACGTGACGGCTCTTGGATCTAACTTCCCTCTATTATGGGTATGAACATGGACAAAAGCAGTGCATCCAAAGATTCTTGGGGTGAGATTATTTGTTGTACGTAGATCGGGATAAAATTGAGAAAGTGTTTCCATTGGTGTTTTAAATCCCAATACCCTCGAAGGTAATCGATTTATAATGTATGCGGCTGTAAGCACAGCTTCCCCCCAATAGGTTTTTGGAACATGCTGGTGGAAAAGTAAGGCTCGGGTTGCAGCTAGTAAATGACCATTCTTCCTTTCTGCTACTCCGTTTTGTTGTGGAGTATTAATGCAGGAGGATTCATGGATAATCCCTTCTTTTTGAAAATATGGGGATAAAGTTTGGTTGAAATAATCCCGTGCATTATCTGATCTAAATCTTTTGATTTTGACCCCAAACTGATTTTGGATCATGTTATGGAAATTTGGGAGTACACTACTTACATCTGATTTAGATTTAAGAAGAAAGATCCAAGAGACCCTAGTGCATTCATCAATAAAAGAGACGAACCATCGTGAGCCAGACACATTTGGAACTGTGGAGGGTCCCCATATATCACTATGGATAAAAAAGAATGGGACTGAACTTCTCTTGTTACTGATTGGAAAGGGCACACGCTTGTATTTTGCAAATTCACACACATCACAATGAAAATATTCAACACTCAATCCTTTAAACAAAGAGGGAAACATAGTTTTCAGAATTCCAAAAGATGGATGTCCTAGTATAAAGTGATGAAGCCAAATGGTGTCTTTGTTGGATGATGAAAGGAATGACAGAGATAACTTATCCTGGACAATATTTGATTTGCATGATTCTTCAAGATAGTAGAGTCCATTCTTATCCTTAGCAAGTCCAATCCTCTTCCCCGAATCCTAGTCCTGAAATATACAGTAAGAAGGATAGAAAAGCACATTACAGTTCATGTCATGGGTGAGTTTTTGGATGGATATCAGGTTAGTGGACAATTTTGGAACATGAAGGACACTTTTTAGTGTAAGTGATGGATTAATATGGATATCCCCAAGACCAGCTATGGTAGTAAGGAACCGTCTGCAATGGCTATTTTTCGATTGCTTGGGCAGGGGGTATAAGTGCTAAAATGTAGTGAGGAGTGAGTCATGTGATCTGTGGCTCCTGAGTCAATAACCCATAAATCCCTAATAGGTTCATCTGAGACATTTAGTCCGTGAGGAATAGAAAACTTACCTGAGATTGCAAGAGAGCCTGTACCACTAGGTTTCTCCAACGATCCCAGAAGCCCCCTTAACTTTTCGATCTCCTCCTTATTGAACTCGGTCTTGTCTGGAGGCTTTTCTTGGCTCGGTTGATTTGTGGTGAAGTTAGCTTGACTTCGACTCTTCTGTTGTCCTCCTCTGTAGCCCCATTCCCTATTTGATGGTTTACCATTCAGCTTCCAACACTTCTCTTTGGTGTGCCTTGGTTTCTTGCAATAGGTACACCAAAGAGACTCCTTGTTGTCCCGTGCAGAGGACAAATCTGTCTTCATTCCTTCCAGTATTTTCGGTTGTTCCATCCTTGTAGTCATGGCTGAACCTTCTAGTACTTGGGGTTCAAGCATAATCCCCCTACGGCTTTCTTCAGCACAGATTAGAGAAATAGTCTCATTTAGAGATGGTACCTCTTATTTGCCGAGAATCTGGACCCTAACTTGATCAAATTCTGCGTTGAGTCCTGCAAGAAAGTCATAAACACGATCTTTTTTCATAGAACTCTTTAGGATTGCTGCATCCGCTGCACATTTAGTCTCAATGCACCGATAATGACCGAGTTCTTGCCACAGGTTCTGCAGTAAATTTGCATACTCGGTAATTGACTTTGATTTCGTACACTTGTGTTGCATCACATGCTTTTGAATATGTTTGTCGGACGGCATCCCAGATCTCTTTAGCCGTGGATAAAAACATACACGTGTCGCTGATTTCAGGGTTCATTGAATTCCATAACCATGACATGATCATGGAGTCAGCTTCGTCCCATGCATCAAATCTTGGATCTCCTTCCTTCGGTCCCGTCCCTAAGAGATGGCTAAGCTTTCCTTTTCCCTTTAAATTTGTTCGAACAAACTGAGACCACTTCAAATAATTTTTCCTGTTCAACCTATATGCTGCCTGAATGTTTTGCAGGTCACCAGATGCTTGATGTGAGGAAACTTCTTCGGATTGTGCAGTGGTATTTGATACAGTGGTTTCTGACATATTGGGCGGGCTTCAAGAAAGAGAGAAAAACAGACAATGAAGGTCTGAAAAACTTAGTAAGGGTTGGCGATGAAGGCCTAAAGAATCTTTCAGCCAATGTAAAAAAAAAAGTAACTGTAATGCTCCACTAAACTGAAGAGTGGATCGAAACCACTCAAAATCAAAACTGATCCAAACCAAACCAAAGGGATTCAGTAAATCTGCTCTGGGCAACACCAGATCTAAGATTTCAGACTGATCTGATGTCTCTACAAAGAGATCCAAGAAAAAAGGATGAATCCGATGGCGCAACAGTCCAGAAGAAGCAAAAATGTAGAGTTCAGATCTGTAGCCGATCTCGAAGAAGAATCAAGGACACTCAAGAACCTCCCAAATACTCTTAGAGAGTTCTTGAACCAGCAACAGAGATGACCAAAGAGATACTATGTGTGGATTAAGTCGTGACCAGCTCTGATACCATGTGAAAATTTGAGAGAAAAAATGAATTGATTGTATATCTTAGAAGGAGCATATACACAACTTTATATAGAATTACAGAGCTAATTTACAGGGTGATAAAATAGGAAACTAACTTTTCCTAAAAAATTAATTTCTATATCAGTGGGATTCTCCAATTAATATCCCATGATTCTAGGAAATTAAGTTTCCTAAACTGATGGACCTAAAATTATGGAGAATCAATCAGAGAGTCAATCTTCTACTTTCCAACACCTAGGTATTGAGGTAGCAAGGTCAAAGAGGGGCATTTATATTTCCCAGAGGAAATATGTCCTTGATTTGCTTCAGGAGGTAGGAAAATTGGATTGTAAACCAGCTGAAACTCCAATTGATCCCAATCATAAGTTGGGAGTTGATGATGGAGATGCTCTTCTTGACAATGGTGTGTGAGAGGCTTATTGGTCGCCTTCTCTACTTGTGTCTGACTAGACCAGATATATCATATGCTGTGAGTGTGGTCAACCAATACATGCACAAGCTTAGATCATCTCATATGCAAGTTGTGAATAGAATACTTGCCTATTTGAAGGGATGTCCAGGAAAGGGGATATTGTATTCTAATCATGGGCATCTGAAGGTAGAGGCCTATTCTAATGCTGACTGGGCAGGTTCTATTGATTATAGGCGGTCTACTTCTGGCTATTGTACTTTGGTGGGTGGTAATGTTGTGTCTTGGAGAAGTAAGAAACAATCATTTGTAGCTCGATCTAGTGCAGAGGTAGAGTATAGAGTGATGGCACATGGAGTTTCAGAATTGTCGTGGTTGAAGAACTTGTTGACAGAAATGAGAGTGCAAATTGATACTCCAATGACATTATATTGTGACAATCAAGCTGCCATAAACATAGCCCACAACCCTGTTCAACATGATCGTACAAAGCATATTGAGGTTGATCGACATTTCATTAGAAAAAGAGTTGCCAGTGGAGAGATTTGTCTACCTTATGTGAGGTCTGAAGACCAGTTGGCTGATTGTCTTACTAAAGGTGTTCCCAAATCAAAGCTCAACAACAATTTGAGCAAGCTGGGCATGATAAATATCTATAATCAACTTGAGGGGGAGTGTTAAGAGTGTGAGGACATTTCTGTCTTTTTGTGTTATTTTGTATTTGGGTGCCTATTCAAGGGCACTTTTTTAATTTTGCTAATGAATAAGAAATGAAAAGCCTCTTGGTGTGAATAGTGCTACACCAAGCTCTTCTCGACACTTCCTTCTTCTCTTCCTCCTTTTCTTCTCTCTTCAACATCTCTGAACTTTGCAACTTTTTTAATATGATTAAAAAGATTAAATGAGGTCTTATTTGTAAGTAGTAACCCACTTTAATTTGTATTCACTATTTATTTGATAAATTTATTTTTAAAAGGTAAATTAAGTTACGCTTCCAAAAAAGTTAAATCTAGTTTGCAATTAATAAACTATTTCATCTAAAAGAATGAAACTCACACCATTTGTATAAATTGTTTAGTCATTTTTATGAATTTAATTTATTTTTATTTTTATCCATTTAATATTTTGAATATTTTTAAGTTAAATTATTTGTTTAATCGTTATTTTTGAAATGGTTGTGTTTGAATAAAATTCAGTTACTACCATAACATTTGAAGTGGCCACTTTTTATGCTGTGTTTGGTTGCTGTGCAATTTTATTTGCATTAGTACAAATGCATAAGAGTGCCATGAAAAAAATGCAAATTCTCATTTGATTTTGTTTGGGGTTTTACTTTATTCTACTTCATGTCTCATTTTACTTCATTTGTACTGCAATGAAACAAAATAAGCTAAAATTTGAAATAAAAATAGGTCAGAATTTACACTCAAATCATTTGCACTGCCATGGTTTTGCATCAATACAAATTTGTTTGCATTGCAACCAAACACAACCTTAGGGATTAGGATGCTACGTGCATGAATTTTAAGAGAGTGGACTTATCACTTTTTTGTGAGTGGATAGACTTTTTTAAGAGTGAGAGTTTAACCTCTTCTAAGATTCTATCTATTGAAATTTTACAATGCCACATGTCTAAAGTGTGGGGGCATGATTTACCATGTTTTGATGTACAATTCATTGTTATTTAGTAAAGAGCTCTGCTATTGTTTTTTTGATAAATGAGAATGAGTGATGTTTTATTAAACATAAAATAGAAAAAATGTACATTCAACATAAAGGGAGGTGTGAGATGTTACCTCCCTTTAGAGTTAAACAATGAAGCACATTCTATCTTGAATTACAATTATAAGGTAGCCGAAAACAGGTCAGCCCTTGATACCCCTTGTTTAGCCAAAGAGTCAGTCATGGTATTGACTGACCTGCTAATCCACTGAAAACTAATTGACATGTTCCTTGTAAGCCAACGAACTTTCTTTAGAAGATCCCTGTAACCCCAATAAACTGTTTCTGGTTTTGATAACCAACCTATTACCACCTCGGAATTCCCTTCAACTATCAAGTTCTCCATTCCTAGTTGACCAACAACTTGTATTCCTTGTACCGCAGCTAGTATCTTCGCCCTTGTAGAGTCACCAAATCCCATTGGTCCTGAGAATAGACATATGATGTTGTTGTCCTTATTCCTTAGAATCCCTCCTTTACCCGAGGGCCCTGGATTACCTTGACTGCTTTTGTCAAAATTCAGTTTTACCATTCCTTTCGGGGGAGGTATCCATTCTGCTTGTAGAGTGTTCTTTGTGGGAGCTGTGGATGCCACTGCTGCCCAATTTCTCCTTAAATCATCAAAGGAATAGTTCCCAAACAGATCTTTAGTTTTCAGCCATGAAATTGTCCTTGCCATGATATACTCCTTTACTTCAGTTAGGCTTCTTTCCTTTTCTTGGAAGATTCTTGAATTTCTCTCTTCCCAAATTGTCCACAAACTAGCTGCTCTCATACACTTCCACATTAAAATCTTTTTGTTAGCTGTCCTAAGGTATGCAGTTCAAACAATAGCTTTACTTCATAGGGCAAATGAAGGGATGAGAGATCCATCATATGGATGGCCGAACCCTACATGTAGGTTGGGCGAAATTTCAAAAATTTCTCTCTCCCATGTGGGAATCAAATTCCCTATTTTAGAAAACTGCATTTTCAAGGATCAATCTTGAACCCTAAACCAGACCAGATCTGAAACCAAAAGGTAGGAGAGGGAAATATTTGATACAGAGTAGTAGTAACTTCTAATGAAGGTGTTCACGCCCAAGGAGATCACCAAAGACTGCTCCCACTGAAGATGACACAGCGTAGGGTGGAGCAGAATCAACAGGGTGGTTCATCAACAAGAACCTGATTTTTCACCAAGAATCCGATGGAGAGCGAGTGAGCACGACTTCAGATCAGTTTTTCTCAAAAAACTGATATCAAGAAGCTTTCTTGATCGCTCCTACAGGTGGAGATTGAACTGGCAATGGCGGCAACAACAGGAGAAGGAAAGAGCAGAAGATGGCGTCAGTCCAACTGCAGCTGTCTTCTCTCTTGTATCAGTAATCTGATGGGGTAAATTGGGGTTCGCCCTCCTCCTCTATTTATAGCTTTAAAGAGAGCTTCTCCTAATCCCATTAGGAGTTTCCTAATCCAAATCTTATATTTGGATCTGGACTCTCTAAGGATAATCCCTTATTTTATCTGCAGATAATGATCAGCCCTCCTAATCCCATTAGGAGTTTCCTAATCCAAATCTTTATTTGGATTTGGACTCTCTGAGTGGATAGGGATAACTCCCTATCCTATCTGCTGATCTAAATCCCAGAACCGCCCCTCTTTAATTAATCATATTAAACCAGTTCGAATTGGGCTTTAGGCCCATTAAGTCCATGTGCTCTCTTATCCTCCAAATTGCTGCCCAGTTGGGTATCCTTGTATGGCGTGGGACCCAAACATTGATCTACACATCAGCCACATGGGTTCAGTCCAGCATCTGTTACAAGGCTTGGCCGAATTCACTGTAGGAGACAGTGAACCCCTGAGTCCATCACCATGGGCTCTTAATGGGCCCAACATTTACACTAAATGGTCCTTGGGTCAAGCCACTTTATAAAAACCCAAGGACTGTGGGCAGATGTAAGATTAGCCATCAGGTAATACCCTCAATGGTCTTACAGTTAACCTCTCAGCTCATAATGATCAAACACTGCCCGACAAGAGAGGACCTCTCCCTCGATTGCAAGGTACAGTGCTGCACTCTCTACTCACATGGATCCCGGGAATGAAAACCTTTTGTAAACATTTTGAAACCATAATATATATATATATATATATATATATATATATATATATATATATATATATGTATATCTCTATATAAATGTATTTTACAAAACAAATTTCAACGGTTGAAATCGACTGCCGGCAACTTTGGTTTCCATCAGAGAGAGTGCATCCCCGATCATTTACTTTGTCCGACAAAGGGGCTGATTCTGTCACTATGATCACCCACTCAGATGAATTCTCAGACTGTCCCAACATACCCAGGTTTTGACCCCCTCTAAGGATCTCACTGATTGGCATATCAAAGACAGCCCAATCCGACACCTAGTGCAATATTATAATCGAGTCTAGGGGTCAGGTGTAACATTCCAGTTTTGCCCATCTATCTCCAAGGTCCAGGGCAATACTGGAATTCTGGTCCGGTTTAGGGTTTCACGAAAACCCGCACTGCATGTACCTCAGGTCTCATCACCCTTGCAGCTGAGACAAGCCACCCTCACCAACTTGGCGGCACATCAGTGTCAGCCTTGGCATGATAAATCTCCCCAGATCTATCCAACGGTTGTGAAGATTCTAAACTAACACGAGTCTTATATGTGTCCAGTTTAAGGGTATTACACAGAAACACACCATAATAACATGAATCAAATATGTACTTTATTCATTAAATGTCATAATGTACATCATTTTGATTGGAGCTAAGGGCATACACTGTCTAACAACAAATTCCACCTGCACACAAATAGAATTAAGATCCAATTCCAAATGTTAACAGCAAAAGAACAAGATATCAGCAAATGGTAACAGTCCTCGCTTTTCACTTTACACAAGATGCAGCAATTCGGGGCTTAAGACATATAAGGTCGCTTCTTTTGTAGGCTTTCCAAAGTATTGATCTTACCATAATAGGCTTCCCAACAGAAAACAGTTATTTTAGGAGGAATTGGCCTTGACTAGATTTCTTTAACTGGGAAAACCAAAGAGGAGGGGTTGGAACAAAGGGAAAAGAGCTCTGATATTTTTCTATTTGTATATTTTTTGATTGGCATATAAAACTAGGATTTGAATCTGTAATTAGTTTTTTTTTTCTTTATCAAATTTTGTTGCTTTGGTGAGTAGGCACTTTATTGTTGCCTAGAATTGAGAATCATCTTTATGCCTTGATGACTACGTTAATTTAAGGTCTTCATGACTGACACTCTTCTGATGCTAGAATTTCACCATGATACTATTAGTCCATTGGGCGATAGATGTGACCTTGTTACACATTGTGTATTCCTTAACTTTTGAATCTTGTTGATTCATTTAAATTCCTAGCTTCAAATAATGCAATATTTGTCCATCTTTTGGATACACAGTGGATTCCACTCCATCTTTGTAGATGCATTTCTACCACACTGATTTTTTGAACATGTTGTTTCTTGACTGCACAACATTCTGTTCCATACAGCATTGCTAGGCTTACAACTGTTTTATAGAGTTTTCCTTTTAACCTAAGTGGCTATTGCCTATCACATAAGACTTCAAATGTCCATTTTTCCCATCCTGCCCTAATTATATGGGTGATATCCCCATCAGTTTCTACCTTGTTATGAATTATTGAACCAAAGTAATGGAAGAGATCGTCCCCTTGATGTATATAAAATGTTTTCTCAAAAGTTTGGTGTGCCATAGGTCCTCTTGGATCTGCCATTCTGTTGGTATCATGTCGAGAACTGCTATCAGTAGAAAATAAGAACAATTGGACAAGTAGAACAAACTTGCTGCACAGACTTGTGCCCCCTTGATCACTCAATTTAGTGTTTCATTATACCTTTCCTGTATTGCAGGTTTGACAAAGAGCTCAACAAAGATATTGCAATTAAAGTTATTGATTTAGAAGAAGCGTGAGTACATCTCTTGGATACTTTATCTTTTAATCTGGTTCTCTGTCTCTCTCTCTTCAGATGCTTGGTCTATTAATAACTAGTTTTTTCTAATTCTATGTTCCATTTCAGAGCTTGATCATATTAGGGTTTGCATATATATATATATATATATATATATTTATTTATATTTATGATAAGTAAAGCTCATTATTTTCTTGTCATTCCATGGTAATGACATTGGAAAAAGTAAAATTCATGTGTAAAATTTTAAGATTGCACTCCCTTCTTCCTTGGAATGCATTCCATTGAACAAAAGAAAATTTCCATACACATTCCAATTTCTTCATAACAAACTGGGGGATTTAGGAGTGGAATGACCCCACCTCCACTGTTTTGATCAGTAAACTCTTGATCAATCAGGCAATTGTCCACAATTAGCTTTCATACGGGACTGCTTAAACATGTTCAATATTCAGAAGTCAAATCTGCATGATTCTTTGGTAATCTTCTTGATTTGGCGTACAATCTTAGGCAGGAAAAAAGTGAAAAATCTATGGAGCACTATACTGCTTGCAGTTTGTTGGGGTATTGGGAAAGAAAGGAACAGACATTTTTGATGATAAATATCAACTGGGAAGGAAAGTTCTAGCTGAGATATGTTTGTTGATTGAGGATTGGTCACTGTCTCATGCTGAATGCAAGGATATCAGTGGACAAGATCTTGGGGACAACTTCTACTGTGGGTCTGGTTACAGGGATGCTGGGTGCTGATTTAGTATTTGGTTTTTGTTTTGTATTGTTGTAGTGTAATGTGTGGGTGAAAGCTCTTTACCACTTTGTTGCACTTATCATTTTTTTTGAAGAGTAAATGAAAATTCATTAAACAAAAAAAAAAAAAAAGGAATTACAATCCAATAGGTGACAAGATGGCACCTCATTACATGCATCAGAACAAAACCTGATTGCGAACAAAAGCTCAACCAAATTACATCAACCGAATTCAGGAACATTCATAAATACTCCCCCAACCCTAAACTGTTGAATTGAACAAAAAACTGGTAGCACCCAAATCCAAATCACTAACTGCTTCCCGACCAGAGCTAATTGAGTTTCAATGTTTTCTGATTGTCTTCAAAGAGTCTGCTGTTTCCTTGTTCCCTAGTACCCAACAACATACTGCAAAAGAAATGATTTTCCTCTCATTTTTCTTCGATCCTTTCCTCTTCTGTGTTTAGCCCATAGACCTCTGTACACCCCACAATGGCAATCCAGACTACCTTTCTTCTCCTTCTTCCTTTGCTTAAGGTGCCTACCGCCAGGAACCACTGCCTCAATCTGAGATCGAACTGTCTCATCTTCGGTTCTGCTTCCAACGCTTCTTTTGTCCCTTCTCTACTGTGGAATATGAAGAGGAACAGACCTCCGTTCATCTTCCTAACTCCTATCACCTTATCTTTTCCCCTTTCAAGGCTAGCCCAAGCTTCGACCTTCTCTACTTCCAAATCCAGACCCACAAATCTTCCAACCAGGCTTGCCCTTAGAACTGACATCCTCTCCTCCAGCTTACCAACTTTCCTCACATCAACCTGTACCGACATCCCCTCCTCTCCTCACATCAACCTTAGCAACTTTCCTCACATCAAAGCTGTATATGTTTTTTTGTTTATTGCTTTCAATAGTTGCACGTATCTTTGTTATTTTTGTGATTTTTTATTTAATGATTATTTGTTATTGATGGCTAATGGGGATAAGGTATATCGCCTATAGTTCATTGGTGACACCTTTGCTTCTTGTTTCTTGTGAAGCAAAGAACATGATGATCAAAATTCTTGTGGATATTACTGAAAACATTGAAGGAATCATGTTACTAATAAATTTCAGTAGGACTGATGACAGCCAAAGGATTTCAGACAATCCGGAAGCAGATCACAAGGTCCTCAGCTTGGTTGCTTTTAGATCTAAATGTTCCCATCAAAAGACCTAAGGGATTATGGGTTGGTTGAGTAATACAAAGGAGGCAGAATTGGTAGGTGGGTAAAATTGATTTGAAACTGGGCTTATGGGTTGGTTGAGTAAATAGGAACTAGTTGGAGGTTTAAGAAATGACCTAAGGGATTGAAACAATAAGGATGCCTGTTGTACTACTATAAAAGGGTTTGGATACCATAACAAAAACAACAAAGAAAAAAAAGGAAAATAATGAGATAATAAGAGGGAAAGGAAAAAGATAGAGGACATGATTTAGCAATGTAGAAGGCTAGTAAGAACAATAACAAAAAGCAAATATGAAAACAATAACATGAAGATTTTCAAACCAGTACTCAACAAATAAACAGAATACTTGCTATAAGCTAAAGCTAGATCTTAATGGAGTCAGCACCACACAATTTCTCTAGGAGTTGACATCAAACACATTAATAGGGAAAACTCTTCAATCGTTTATTAAGTTAAATGGCTTAAATGAACTATTACATGGAGTAAAAAAGGGCAGCCCAGTACACGAGGCTCCTGCCAATGCAGGGTCTGGGGAGGAATATATTTATGCAGCCTTACCCTTGCACATACAGATAGGCTGTTTCCAAGATTTGAACCGTGGTCACCCAGGGTACAATGGAGAAACCCAACTGTTGTGCCAAGGCTCACCCTTGAACTATTACATGGGGTATTTATAGAAAAATATTAGTGGGTCTTCTATGGTCTACTGTTAAATGGTCAAGAAGCTTTTGTATGTATTTATGAAGCTTGAAAAGAAAATTCCATTCAACGATAAGCTCAGAATACTGTTTTCCAAGGAAGAAAGAAGAGAGAAGAGAAGGAAGAAGAAGAAGAGAGGGAGAATAGAAGAGAGAAAAATGTAAGAGAGTCAAAAAGCTTGGCTGGTAGTGCTAGATATTCTATTTATATATAAGGGCAACTGTACATAACTAAAAGAATGGAAATGAACCAAAATACCCTTGCGATACGTAACTGAGATATTACATCACTCCCACTCAACTTGCCACAAAGATAATAATGCCACAAGGAATTTAATCCTTTGGTAAAAACATTTGCAAGTTGCTCTTCAGTGCTGACATATGGAGTGCACACTTCTCCCTTCTCCAACTTCTCCTTGATAAAGTGTTTATCTACCTAAATATGCTTGGCCCTGTCATGGATCACTAGATTAGCTGCAATATTGATAGTAGCCTTATTATCACGGTAGAGTGACATAGGGCCATCAAGAGGAAACCTAATTCACCTAGCAGATTTTTAATCCATAGGAGTTCAACAACTCCATGAGCCATGGCCTTGTATTTTGCTTCTGCACTAGATCTGGCCACCAAACTTTGTTTCTTTTTGTTTCTTACTTCTCTAAGTAACAAGGTTTCCTCCTACAAAGGTACAGTAACCACTGGTGGATTTTCTATCATCCCCTTAGCTGGCCCAATCAACATTAGTACAAACTTCAACTTTCAGATGTCCATGCTTCTTGAAGAAGAGACCAGTTCCATAGATTTTTTTTAGGCATCTAAGAACTTTTTTTGCTGCCTCAGGATGTGTGGCCTTTGGAGCATGCATGAATTGACTGAGGACTCCCATGACATATACAATATTAGGCCTAGTCGTAAATTAGTAGAGAAGTCTTCCAACAAGCCTTTGGTACTGTTTTGAATCCTTTATGGTCTCATCATTGCAGTCCTCTACTTTGTGATTCACACCTATAGGGGTGTTTTCTGGTTTGGCTCCTATCTTCCCTGTATCCTTCAGAAGATCTAGGGTATACTTCCTTTGGGAGATGAAGATACCCTATTGAGAGCGGGCAACCTCAATCCCAAGGAAGTAATGTATTGGTCCCAAATCCTTCACCTCAAAATGTGTGGACAAGAACTTCGACCTCTATATCTTTGAGACCCAATCACTAGTAATAACTATGTCATTCACATAGACTATCAAGACTGCAGTTTTTCCTTGTTCCTTATTTACAAAGAGTGTGTGGTCAATTTGGTACTGTCTAAAACCCATTGGTTGTACTGGTTGGTGGAATTTGCTCAACCCATACAGAGGCTTCTTCAATTTGCAAACTTTTTGTTCATTACCCAGTTGAGAAATACACCTGCAGTAATTCAAAAAATATAAGAAAAGAAAGAAAGGAAGAGAAAGAAAAAGAAAGAGGTTTCAAAAGTAGGTTGTGGAAGAAGAGAAGGAAAGAGAGAGAAGAAGAGTTTGAACCTCTCTCTTTAGCTCCCTTGATCCCTTTTATTAACTTAATTCTAAAATTAAGTACAATTACCTAGATGCCCTTAATGGGGCAGTCGACAGTAAAGAAATAATTAAAGAAAACAAAAAATGCCCATAACTAAGGCCTATAACCAACAAATATAAACTTAAAGAATAGCGGTAGTGGAGGAGTTAATAGGGAGATTCTCAGTTTCCATCAAATTTAAGAATGTAGAGGATGACTTCACTTGGGTGTAACTAATGTCTACAGTCCCAATAATTATAGAGAAAGGAATGACATGTGGGAGGAACTATATGCAATTCAAGGTTTATGGGAAGGTCCATGGTGTTTGGGAGGGGAATTTAATGCGATAAGATTTTCTGAAGAAACTTATAACTCCCAACAAACCATCACAACTAGCATGAGAAAGTTTAATAGCTTTATTGCTGATTGTGAGTTAAAGGAGATCCCACTAGTGCAAGCTCGATTTACTTGGTCTAATGTACAGGAAGTGCCCTTGTGGTCGAAGTTGGATAGATTTATCTTTAATGTTGACTGGGAGAACTATTGGGGAAACTTGGTGTCTAGAGCTTTGCCTAGGGTGACCTCGGATCATTGTCCTATAAGAATAGGTGTGGAAGATTTTATCAGTGGACCTAGACCCTTTAGGTTTGAAAACATGTGGCTAACCCACCCGGATTTTGTGAATAAAGTAAAATTTCAGTGGAATGAGGAATTTAGGAGGACAAAATGGAAAGGGGTAAGATTTCACAAGAAACTACAGAGGATAAGAGCCAAAATAAAAGTTTGGAATAAGGAACATTTTGGAAGACTTGAGGAGCAAAAAGTGAATCTAACCTCTAGGATAGAAGAGTTGGATGAAAGAGAGGCTCAATCTAGAATGGAGGAGGGGGAGAGAGTTCTGAGGGGATAGTTGAAGAAGGACCTAGAAGAGGTCCTACTGAGGGAAGAAATAAGCTGGAGGCAGAAATCGAGGCATAGATGGATTAAGGAAGGTGATGGGAATACTAAGTTTTTTCATGATGTAGCAAATGAGAGGAGGAGAAAAAATTTTGTGTCTAAGTTAGTGTTGGAAAATGTGGGCATACTGGTGTAGATGTATATTTGGTAGTTGGCATTTATATTTGGTAATTGTGTAAAAATAGAATTATGTGCATTCCTAGGTCTGTGGAAAAATATAATCCCTTAAATATGGGGATTAAAAAAGGTTAGTCCCTTAATTATAGGTGTTTCTACTGTTGCTACAGTAGTCCGAACCAGTAAGGAGAAGAAGAAAGAGAAGAAGAAGAGAAGAAGAAGAGAAGAAGAAGATGAAGATGAAAGAACTGTCGAACCTGATAGCTAAACCCTATCAGTCGACCTCTTAATAGTGATTAGGCTCTAATTAAATGTACAAGGACTAAACTGCCCCTACTTAAGTATGGGACAGAGAACCCCTAATAAGACTGCCACATAAGCTCATAACTTAACCAAGGTGAGTTGACTAATCTACCCTTATTTGGCTAACTCTAACACTCCCCCTCAAGCTGGAGAATATGTCATATAATCCCAACTTGTTACATATATAGTTCACTCTCCCTGAGCTTAAGGCTTTTGTAAACAAATCTGCCCACTGATCACCTGAGCTTACATGTTCTGTGCTTATCTCTTCAGTAAGAACCTTCTCCCTCACAAAGTGGCAATCAATCTCTATGTGCTCTGTTCTCTCATGAAAAATAGGATTGGATGAGATATGGAGCGCAGCTTGATTGTCACAGTACAACTTCATAGGTTTATCCATGTGGAACCCGATTTCTTGTAGGAGATTCCTCAACCACACTAATTCACATGTAGTGTGTGCCATGGCTCTGTACTCGGCTTCAACACTGCTTCTAGCCACAACCGTCTGCTTTTTACTCTTCTACGTCACAAGATTTCCTCCAAGAAATGTGCAGTAACCTATAGTAGATCTTCTATCAGACATAGAGCCCGCCCAATCTGCATCCGTGTACCCAACTACTTCAAGTTTTCCTCCTGGTTTATACAATAGCCCACGGCCCGGAGCTCCCTTCAAATATCTTACAATTCTAAGAACTGCATCCCAGTGAGATATACGAGGGTTCTGCATAAATTGACTCACCACACTGACTGCAAAGGAGATGTCTGGTCTCGTGATAGTCAAATAGTTCAGCTTCCCCACTAGTCGTCTATACCTTCCAGGATCATCAAATATTTCCCCTGTATCACTGCTCAACTTAACATTTGGTTCCATAGGAGTCTCAGCCGGTTTTGCACCTAACAGTCCTGTTTCGTCCAATAGATCGAGAACATATTTTCTTTGGCACAGGTTTACACCTTGTCTTGATCTAGCAACTTCAATACCCAAGAAATACTTCAATGTCCCAAGGTCTTTTGTTTGAAAATGATTTTGCTGAAAGAACTTGAGTTTGTCGATCCCCAATTTGTTACTGCCAGTTATGACAATATCATCCACATAGACCACTAATAAAATATTTCCAGCTTCTGAGTCATAGCTGAACACTGAGTGATCAACCTGGCATTGTTTCATTCCAAAATTCTTCACCACTTCACTAAACTTTCCGAACCAAGCACGAGGCGATTGTTTCAACCCATAGATTGCCTTTTTCAGTCTGCACACCTTACCAGCCTCCCCCTGAGCAGCAAACCCAGGTGGTTGCTCCATATATACCTCCTCTATAAGGTCACCATGAAGGAAGGCATTTTTTATGTCAAGTTGAAATACGGGCCAATCATACATAACTGCCAGGGAAATTAACACACAGACAGAGCTAATCTTAGCCACTAGAGAGAAGCTCTCCATATAGTCCACTCCATACAACTGTGAATACCCTTTAGCAACAAGTTTGGCTTTCAGACGCTCCACACTACCATCTGGCAAGTATTTAACAGTATACACCCATTTACAACCCACAACATGCTTACCAGGAGGAAGAGTAGTGAGCTCCCACGTGAGTATGCTGAAGAGCAGAGAGTTCCTCCTCCATTGCCTGGCTCCACCCAGGTGAACTAAGATCCTCTTGGACATTGTTAGGTATGGAAATAGATAACAATAGTGAAACAAACTGGCGATGTGAGGCGGAAAGGCGAGATACTGAAACAAAATTGGAAATGGGATGGAGAGTAGAACTACGTTTACCTTTCCGTAAGGCAATGGGTAGGTCAAGTCCTGAGGGTTCAGCAACAGGAGAAACGACAGGATCCGCGGACAAGGTAGAAGCTGGAGGAGGGGCCGGTGTCGTTCGACGTGTATACACTTGCCGAATTGGTGGTCGTTCAGTAGGGATCTGCACTGGATGAGGTGACGAGTCAATTCCAACAGGAACACCCGGAACGGGATCATTGATCAGAAGAGGAAGAGGAAGTAAAGGTGGAGAAGAAGATGCTTCAGTTCCTGAGAAGAAGGGAACAAACTCAAAAAAGGTGACATCAGGACAGACATAGCACTTCCGAGTAATGGGATTGTAACACTTGTACCCTTTTTGAGTCCGAGAGTAGCCAAGAAAGACACACTTAATGGAGTGTGCATCCAACTTGTCTATTCCAGGACTCAGATTGTGAACAAAGCACACACAGCCAAAGATACGAGGTGTTAATGGAAAGGGAGACAAGGTGGGGAACAAGATAGAGAAGGGAGACCGACCATGAAGAATAAAGGAGGGCATCTGATTAATGAGGAAACACGCAGTAAGTACAACATCACTCCAAAACCGTTTAGGAACACTCATATGATGAAGAATAGACCGAGCTGTTTCAAGGAGATGACGGTTCTTCCGTTCAGCCACCCCATTTTGTTGAGGAGTGGATGCACATGAAGTTTGATGAATGATGCCATGCTGTTCTAAATACTGTTGAAAGGAAGTTAGAAAATATTCACGACCATTATCTGAACGAAGAACTTTGATTGGAACACCAAATTGTGTACGTATTTCAGCACAGAATTTTTGAAAAATGGAAAATAATTCACTCATTTCTTTCATTAAATAAACCCATGTCATTCTTGAACAATCATCAATAAAAGTGACAAAATACTTGTAACCATTATAAGACTCTATTTTGATCGTGCCCCAAACATCTGAATGAACCAAAGCAAAATGACTCAACATATGACTTTCAACTCTAGGACTGAAGGAAACACGATGATGTTTCCCAAACTGACACGACTCACACTGTAACACTGACAAATGACTCAAAGACGGAACTAGTATCTTGAGTGCCTTGAGAGAAGGATGTCCCAGTCGACAATGCCACTGTAGAGGAGTGAGTGAAGTCTGAAGTGCAACTGACGATCCACCACCGTCAAGATAATACAATCCACCAGCTTCATGCCCCCCACCAATCTTCTTCCCCGTCCTGAGATCCTGAAAAACACAAGAGGAAGGGAAAAAAGTAACAGAACAGTTAAGAGTCTTGGTTAATTTACTAACAGACATAAGATTGAATGGAAACTTAGGGACATATAGAACAAATGATAAAGAAAGAGAAGCCATGTCAACATTGCCAACACCACAGATGGGAGAGGAGGAACCATTGGCAAGGGTAACAGTTTGAGATGTGGAAGTTTCAGAGAGAGAAGAGAACACACCTGGAGTCCCGGTCATGTGATCAGAGGCTCCAGAGTCAATAATCCAAGGAGAGGTTTTGGATGACAGGCAAGCTATACCTGGGTGGGCAAGAGTAGCAGTAGTGTGCTGTGAAGTGGACTGAAGGAACCACTCATACTCATCACGCGGTACACTCACCATCTCCCTTCCGGAAACAGATGTAGATGTGGAAGGAGTTAGGTCTGCCTGTTGATTATCACTGACATCAACTCCACCAGCAACAACATGATTGGCCCATTTAGAGGGAGGGCGGCCATGAAGATCATAACAGAAATTTACGGAATGTCCTTCCTTGCCACAGTGGGTACACTTCCTTGTAGAGCTGCCTTTTTCTTTGCCACGGCCTCCTTCTGAGTCACGACCACCACCACGGCCAAATATGGAACCACCACGACCTCCTCGGTTGGCATGTCCTCCCCCTTTCGTACCACGCCCACCTCCTCTGGCTGTCACAAAAGCTGATCTATCAGACTGTGTGGGATTCTCTGTCTGTCCCAAAGAAATCCTGCGAAGCCGAGCAAACACTTCCTCAAGTGTAGGAAGGGTAGCGCCCCCCAATATTTGGGCCCTAACTGGTTCATACTCTGATTTCAACCCCACTAAGAACCTTGTGACATCTAGTTGTTCCCTCTGTTGTTGCTGAACCTTAACATCTGGAGTGAGAGGATGATAGACATTGAGTTAATTTCTGAGGTTCTTCATACTTGTATAGTACTCTTCTAGGGTTTTATTTCCTTGTTGCCGACCAAAGTACTGATAGAGCTGATATACCCTTGTAGTATTATCTTGCCCAAAATACAGCTTCTTGGCATGTTCCCATATGTCCTTAGCTGTATCTAAGAACATGAAGTTGGCACTTATTTTGGGTTCCATACTGTTCCATAGCCATGTCATGATTTGAGCATTCTCCTGTTCCCGATCATCAAACCCTGGAGAGTCAGCCGATGGTTTATCTTCTTTCACATGCTTCACTTTTCTCTTTGCCTTGAGAAAAACTTCCACCGACTTGGCCCATGGAACATAGTTTTCACCATTCAGTTTAATTGAGGTCATCTGTACACCTAGATAGTCAGAGGAAACCACCACACTAGGTTTCTGATCACTACAACCATCTCCCATTGCTGGCATGATACTCTTTCAATGCTGCCTCTAATCTGAATTCCCAATCACCAACTAAGTGTTGCTGTCAAGAGTTTGATGTTCTAGAACCTACAGCAGTCCCTAAACACAATGATAGATACACACGCCTTTGTTCTTATCCACACCACTACTGATTTTACAAAAAAACACAGACTACACCGACATTAATTCAGCACTTACTAACCACATGCAAACTCTCTTACAACTACTTAACAGAGTTTGTGCATCACAAGCACCACCACACAGCCATAGCTGTCACACAATACAGACCTGCTTTAACGCTTTTAAGAGAGCACCACAAGACCAACAAGAACTCAACTAGTACCATTGCATTACACCTTGCACCATTCGGCCACCTACAGTAGCAGCCCTTACACCATTTGGTCACTGTAAACACAGCCTGTTCTTGGAATTTTTCCAAGAACCAGGGCAACAACCAACCTAGTTCTCTAGGTTCTGATCAGTCCTCTCAAGTTCTTGAAGATTTTCAACCCAGAAATACCAACAGCACACAGAGGAGAGATAACCAACCTTCGTTTGAGAGCTTCAGCCAACTATTCACTGCTGAAGTTGTTTTCTTAGGAAAGGAGGTTCTGCGCACCAGATAAAAGAAGAGCTGTGATGTTTTAGGCCTGGGACGAACCACTTTTCTCCATTGACAGCCCAAAGAAGAAAAGGAGAGAACTAAAGCACGAACTGAAGTTGTCACGCTCTGATACCATGTTTCTTCTGTTGCTACAGTAGTCCGAACCAGTAAGGAGAAGAAGAAAGAGAAGGAGAAGAAGAAGAAGAAGAGAAGAAGAAGAAGATGAAAGAATTGTCGAACCTGATAGCTAAACCCTATCAGTCGACCTCTTAATAGTGATTAGGCTCTAATTAAATGTACAAGGACTAAACTGCCCCTACTTAAGTATGGGACAGAGAACCTCTAATAAGACTGCCACATAAGCTCATAACTTAACCAAGGTGAGTTGACTAATCTACCCTTATTTGGCTAACTCTAACAATAGGGATTGATTAGTCCCTTAATTATAGGGATTGATTCCCTTAATTATAGGGATTGATTTGGAAAGTTTTTTTCTATTTATTGCAGAAGCTTACTGTATAAATATGCCGATTGGCAAAGGAATGAAGCAGATCGGTTTTCTACCATTTCGAACATGGTATCAGAGTTCTAGGTTTGCCAACCTTGAGAATTTTTTTTTCGGCCTTCATTGCCAGTTTTTTCTCTTCATGTTTCTCTGGTCTTCAGTGTTGATCTGTAACCAGAAGTGTTTCTTTATTCTCCTTTCCTGCTGGCCTTATTCTTCCTCCATTAACAATGTCTGACGTGACTGTAACAAGTGCTCCCGTCCAAACCGATGAAGGAGCAACGAATTCTCATCCTCACACCGGTGATTTGCAGAATTTTTAGGCAACATATAGACTGAATGGCCAGAACTATTTGAAGTGGTCACAACTAGTGCATACATATTTGAAGGGAAAAGGAAAAATTAGTCACCTTCTTGGGACAGGGCCAAAGCTGGGCGAGTCAAATTTTGATGCTTGGGACGAAGAAGACTCCATGATTATGTCATGGTTGTGGAGTTCAATGACACCTGAGATCTGCGATACTTGTATGTTCCCTCTGCAAAGGCTATTTGGGACGCTGTCCGACAAACCTATTCCAAAGCCCATGACGCTGCTCGTGTCTATGAGGTCAAAGTGAAGACAGTGGCGGCCAAACAAGGGAGCAGAAGTGTTACAGAGTATGCAAATCTGCTGCAAAATTTGTGGCATGAGCTTGATCATTATCGGGTTCTTGAGACAAAGTGCCCCGATGATGCCGTGATCTTGAAGAATTTTATTGAAAGAGATAGGGTGTATGCTTTTTTGGTTGGACTGAATGCTGAATTTGATTAGGTCCGAATACAAATTCTCGGCAAAGAAGAAGTGCCTCCATTGAATGAAGTCATAGCCCTTGTCAGAGCTGAGGAAAGCCGCCATGGAATCATGCTTGAGCCTAAAGATCCCGAAGGCTCAGCCATGGTGGCAAGGGGAGGAAATTACAGTAGATCAAAGGGTGAGAACAATCACAACTTGGCTCGTGACACCACTCGTGACTCAAACGAATATTCAACTCCTTTTTATTTGATTCATTCGGATATATGGGGCCCTTCTCAAATTCCCAACATTACTGGTTCTAGATGATTTGTCACTTTTATTGTTGATTGCACTAGGGTCACATGGATCTTTTTTCTTAAGTCTAAATCTGATGTGGGTACCATTCTTCCCTACTTTCATAACATGGTCCAAACTCAATTTGGTCTGAGAATTAAAAGGTTTCGATGTGATAATGCTACAAATTATTTTAATCAGAATTTGTCCCCATTTTTTCATAAACAAGGCATTGTGCATGAATCCTCCTGTGTTAACACTCCCCCAACAGAATGGGATAGCTGAGAGGAAAAATGGCCATCTTTTGCAAACCACCCGAGCCTTTCTCTTTCAAAACTGGGTGCCAAAACAATATTGGGGGGAAGCTGTCCTTACTGCTGCATACACCATAAATAGACTACCATCTAAAGTTCTTGACAACCGAAGCCCAATACAAGTCCTTTCTCAATTCTACCCTAATATTCGAACCTCAAATAATCTCACACCAAGAATTTTTGGCTGCACTGCCTTTGTTCATGTCCATAATAAGGGAAAATTGGATCCACGGGCAATCAGGTGTGTCTTCTTGGGATATTCCCCACCTTAGAAAGGTTATAAATGTTATCATCCAGCCACTAGAAAATTCTACACCTCCATCGATGTCACATTTGAGGAGGGACAATCCTTTTTCACTCAACCTTATCTTCAGGGGGAGGCCTCATTAATGGAAGATAAGGCCTCGGATCTACTCTTCTTAGATGTATTACCCTCCTCACAGTCATCCAACCGTCAAGAATCACATCCCTCTGAGTCACAATCCTCTAAGCCCCACATTCCCGAGTCTCAACAAGAGTCAAACAACCCGACCATTGAACCAAATTCAGACACTGTTAACCCCACCAATGATGTGCATGATGATGTGAGATATATGCATGTTTACTCTAGGAGAAGAAATCCAGATCCTCAACTTGTGCAAGTCCAAGATTCAACTCCTAATCCTGGAACTGAGGGATAAGCAGAACCTGAACCTGCACCTTCATAGTCTGAGTATGACCTACCTATTGCACTGAGAAAAGGAACTAGAGAATGTACCAAACGCCCATTGTACCCTTTAGCCAAATCTGTGTCGTTCCAAAGATTCTCTAAATCCCATAAAAGTTTTCTAGCTAGCCTTAACACCATTCCAATTCCTAATACTCTAGCCGAGGCACTTTCTAATAAGGAGTGGAGAAAAGCCATGAGAGTGGAAATGGAGGCACTAGAAAAGAACAACACATGGGAAGTTGTGGATCTACCAAGAAACAAGAAGACTGTAGGTTGTAAATGGGTGTTCACAATTAAGTACAAATCTGATGGGTCGTTAGAAAGGTACAAAGCACGACTGGTAGCCAAGGGATATACACAGACTTATGGGGTAGATTATCAGGAAACTTTTGCCCCAGTAGCTAAAATGAATACAGTAAGGGTGTTGTTGTCTTTGTCTGCTAACTATAATTGGGATTTGCAACAGTTTGATGTAAAGAATGCATTTCTCCATGGTGATCTAGAAGAGGAGATATACATGGACATTCCACCGAGTTTTGGAGAAGGCATTAAGGGGAACAAAGTTTGTAGGTTGAAGAAAGCACTATACGGCCTCAAACAATCTCCGAGAGCATGGTTTGGAAGGTTTACAAAGGTGATGCTTAGTACAGGTTACAAGCAAAGTCAAGGTGACCACACATTGTTTATCAAACACACAGCCTCAGGGGGAGTTACTGCACTATTAGTCTATGTGGACGATATAATCGTTACTAGGAATGATAAAAAGGAGAAGGAAGCATTGAAAAACTGCCTTTCCAGGGAATTTGAGATAAAAGACTTGGGGAGACTAAAGTATTTTCTCGGAATTGAAGTTGCACATTCTAAAAAAGGCATCTTTATCTCTCAACAAAAGTATGTTGTTGATCTTTTGAGAGAAACAGGAAATATGGCATGTAAACTAGCTTCCACGCCTATAGATCCCAATCATAAACTTGGAGAAGCCAATGAGAATGCAAGTGTAGACAAGGAGATGTTCCAAAGACTGGTTGGAAAACTCATTTATCTTGCACATACACGGCCAAATATTGCATATGCTGTAAGTGTAATAAGCCAGTTTATGCATAATCCTAAAGAAGTTCATCTGCAGGCTGCTCATCGAATTTTGCACTATTTGAAAGCCAATCCAGGGAAAGGAATTTTATTCAGAAGAAATGGGGGACTGACTCTTGAAGCATATACAAATGTCGATTATGCAGGATCTCCAGTAGATAGACGGTCCACTTCTGGTTACTATTACCTTCTCGGGAGGAAACTTAGTAACTTGGAGGAGTAAGAAGCAAAATGTAGTGGCTCGATCAAGTGCAGAGGCAGAATTCAGGGCTATGGCACAAGGAGTGTGTGAATTACTTTGGTTGAAGATAATTTTAGAAGACTTGAAGATTCCACGAGAAGAGCCTATGAAACTATATTGTGACAACAAGTCAGCCATCAATATTGCTCACAATCCTGTTCAACATGACAAGACGAAGCACATCGAAAGATCGACACTTTATAAAAGAGAAACTGGACAACAAGTTGATTTGCATTCCCTATGTATCTACAAAAGGACAACTGGCCGATGTACTTACTAAAGGGCTCAATAGTACGGGCTTTAGAAGAATTATAGCCAAGCTGGGAATGGAGGATCTCTATTCACTAGCTTGAGGGGGAGTGTTGGAAAACGTGGGATTACTGGTGTAGATGTATATTCGGTAGTTAGCATTTATATTTGGTAATTGTGTAAAAATAGAATTATGTGAATATGTATTCCTAGGATTGTGGAAAAATATAATCCCTTAAATATGGGGATTAAAAAAGGTTAGTCCCTTAATTATAGGGATTGATTCCCTTAACTATAGGGATTGATTTAGAAAGTTTTTTTTTTCTATTTATTGCAGCAACTTACTATATAAATATGCTGATTGGCAATGGAATGAAGTAGATCAGTTTTCTACCATTTCAAACAGTTAGAGGTAGGGGGGGGGGGAATTCACTAACCAGGATGATATTGCTAGGAAGTTTGTGGAACATTTCAAATCGATTTACAGAAGACCCTTGGAAGAGAGGAGGGAAATCGAAGGGATTGATTGGTCAAGGTTGGAGGAAGATCAGGTTAGGTGGTTGGAAAGAAACTTTGAGGAAGAAGAGATTAGGAAGGCGGTGCTTTTGATGGGCAGGCCCAAAGCTCCAGGACCAGATGGTTTTACAATGGCTTTTTACCAGGATTGTTGGGAGGTGATAAAAGATGATCTTTGTGGGGTTTTTAATGAGTTCGCAGAGAAGCATATAGTCAGTCGAGGCATTAATTCCACATTCTTGGCCCAAGTTCCAAAGAAAGCTGATGCTCTCCATCCTAAAGATTTTAGGCCAATTAGTTTGGTGACTACTTTTTATAAAATCCTGGCCAAGGTCTTGTCTTTAAGGATTAAAGAAATCCTCCCCTCCATTATTAGTCATGCTCAAGGGGCTTTCATCCAAGGGAGTCAGATAATTGATCAGATTCTGATTGCCAATGAATGTGTGGAAGAGATGAAGAGGTCTAAGCAGAGAGGCTTTGTTTGTAAGCTTGATATGTAGAAAGCCTATGATTTGGTGGATTGGCAGTTCCTACTAGAGGTTTTGAGGAAGTGTGGGTTTGGGGAAAGATGGTGTAGTTGGATGGCTGATTGTGTTAACTCACTTTTCCATCCTAGTAAACGGGGTGGTGAGGGATTTTTTTCCAGCTAGTTGGGGAATCAGACAAGGGGACCCACTTTCACCCTTCCTCTTTACCTTGGTAGCTGATGTGTTTAGTTGAATTATCACTAGCTGATAGGGAAAATGTGATAAGGGGTTGGAGAGTAGGCACAAACCGAATTCCAATCACTCACCTTCAGTTTGCAGATGACTTGATGATCTTCTGTGAGGGAGGTTTCGGTGAGAAGGTGGAGAATTTGAAAGAATTGATAATTTGAAAATCAATCTAGGAAAAAGCTGCATAGCCGGAGTAAATTTAATTTGTGAGGAGGTTGAGGCGATTGCAGGCTGTCTTGAGTGCTCCCTTTCCTCCTGGCCTTTGTCTTACTTAGGGCTTCCGTTGGGAGCAAACCCTAGGGAGAGTAGGTTCTGGACCTCAGTCTTGGAGAAGTTAGAAAAGAGACTAGCTGTTTGGAAGAAAATTTATATCTCTTTGGGTGGGAGGATCACTTTGATAAAAGCTACCCTCATGATTCTACCTACCTATTATCTCTCTGTCTTTAGAATACCGTCTAGGGAAGCGAAGAAGTTGGAAAAATTGATGAGAGATTTTTTGTGGGAACCGAAAGAAGGTAAAAAAGACCATTTAATTAAGTGGGGGGTTGTGGGTAGAAGCAAAGAGGAGGGAGGATTAGGGCTCGGGAATGTGCTTAAAAAGAACTCAGCTCTGTTAGGGAAGTGGTTGTGGAGATGGCCTTTGGAGCGGGATAGACTCTGGCACGAAGTAGTGAAGAGTATTCATGGATGTTCAGAGAGTGGTTGGGATGCTGGTGCATCAAGGAGGGCTAACCTAGCCACACCTTGGAAAGCAATTCACAAAGTTCTTCCGCAGTTCCTTAGCTGTGTCTGGTTTGATGCTTGTTCAGGTAATTCTATTCGGTTTTGGGAGGACATTTGGGTTGGATATCTCCCTTTGAAAGACCTTTTTCCTTCATTGTACTCTGTTTCCTTGTATAAAAATGAGGTGATCTCAAATATCCTTCCGTCGAATTTATCCTTACCAACTTTGTCTTGGGATTTTGGTTTCCGTAGAGGATTAAGGGATGAGGAAATTGAGTGTTTGTCTACTCTTCTATGTCTCCTTGATAAGGTTTGGTTGGATCCCTCGAAACCTGATAAAAGGATTTGGGCCATTCACCCCAAAGGGTCTTTTTCTTGTGGTTCCTTTTTCAAGTTCCTCTGCCAATCTCCCTCTCATCAGAGTTTCCCTTTCAATGAAGTCTGGTGTAGGCTGGTCCCCCCCAAGGTTATGTCTTTGTGTTGGGAAGTGTGGCATGGTAAAGTAAACACGATGGACAACCTACAAAAGAGAAGACCCGTCCTTTGTATTTCACCAAACTGGTGCATTCTTTGCAGATCTCATGGTGAGGATTGTAATCATCTATTTTTATCTTGTAGTGTCACTGCGGAGCTCTGGGCTTGGCTTCTATATTTGGTGGGGTCTAGTTGGGATATGCCAGTAGAAGTAAGCACAATCTTTAACCCTTATTTCTTCTCTTGGCCCCATAAAAGAGGAAGGAAAATGTGGAGATGCTCACGAGCAGCATTGTTATGGATAGTATGGGAAGAAAGGAATGCCAGAATCTTCCGAGAAAAAGGAAGAATCAGTCAAACCTTAAAGGACTGCATTTTGTCCAGGTCTTTACATTGGTTAAAGACTCTAGAATTATTTAACCATTTTACCTTTACTGATTGTTGGAAGGATTGGAAGTTGGTAGCAAGCTGTTCCTCTTACAGGGGAAGGGCAATGACTAGTGGGTCCCCCTCCTCTTGGTTCTTTGAAGCTGAATTTTGATGGGAGTAGCCAGGGTAACCCAGGTCCCTCTGGGATGGGAGGTGTACTGAGGAATGAGGCTGGAGAGGTTGTCTTAATTACTCTGGCCCTTTAGGAGGAGTTGGGAACTCTATCCGAGCAGAACTGCTAGCTGCAATACAAGGAATACTTCTTGCAAAAGAAGTGGGCATGGAGCAGCTTTTGATTGAAGGAGACTCTAAGACAGTGGTGGATTGGTTAAATAATCCGGAGGATCACTTGGGGCTACAAAAATGAGTTAAATAAATTCAAATGGCTGACAAGAAATATGTCTATAACAGTACAATGGGTTGGGAGAGCAGCTAATGCTTTTGCTGATGTCTTGGCAAAACAAGGGATAAATAGGGAAACATTGTTCTGGGCACAATTGTAATTATTGTTTTAATTTCAACATTCATGTTTTCTCTGTTGTAGTTTGTGTATTTGCTGTTTGGAGAGGCTTTTCCTCACGCCTCTAAGGGGATCTTCTTGTATCTATTCATTATTTTAATGGAATTGATGTTATTTATAAAAAAAAAGAAAAATATAATATGAAGGGAAAAAGGTCACATTGCAATTCAGGTATTTAGTTAAATTACTAACGGAAAGCATATTGGTAATAAGTTTAGGTACATGAAGAACAAATGATAAGGTTAGGGCATTAGAGATCTTTATGTCTCCCTTTCCCGTGATAGGGGCAAGAGAGCCATCAGCGACGGATATCTTATCTCGGCCAGAGAAGAGTTGGTAAGAGGTGAATAACTGTGAAACACTAGTCATATATGGTCAGAAGCATCAGAATCAATTATCCAAGGGGTTTTGAGTACCTGAGATAGAAGCATGATGTGTAGTGGTATGAATTCCTAAGTGAGCATATGCAGAGGAAGGAACAGTCTCTGAAGGAGCTGGAGTAGTGGACTCCAAATTATTGGTTATTCGGCCATATTTCTCATACTCAGCCCTGGTAGCTGCAAGCTGTTCTACCACTGACTTCTCTCCACCTTGTCCTTGTTCACCTTGTAAGGAGGTGGCTACATTTGTATTTCCACCCTTTCCAATTTCAAACCTTTTCCCACCATTTTCTTTCTTGAGTTTGACAGGAATGAGCTTTGGATGCAACTTCCAATAGGTGTCTTTAGTGTGTTTAGGCTTCTTGTAGTATTCACATATAACATCATTCCTCCTAGTGTTAACCTTTGGCTTCATCCCGGCATTGGCATAGTGATCAACTTGTGGCTTGATAGACTGAACCTGTCTTCTTCTCTACTCACTACTCGCCATAGCATATGCCTGAGATAAAGTGACATCGTCCTTTGCTAAAACATTCTGCCTCACAATATCATACTCTGAGTTAAGTCTAGTGAGGAACTCAAAGACTCGATTTCTCTCCACCAACTTCCTATATGTTTCTGCATCTTTTGTGCAACCCCAAACAATGGTCTCCATCAGATCAATCTCTTGTCAAAGAGATTTCAGCATAGAGAAGTAGGCGACTAAAGGTTTGTCCCCTTGTCTTAGATTATTCACATTATGCTTCAATTTGTAGGCCCGAGCAACATTTTGGGAATAGGTCTCAATGACACTATCCAACACTTCTTTTGCATTTTCCATCCATAGATAATGCTGACTAATGTGTGGTTGCATAGAATTCACTAACCAACCCACTATTGTGTTGTTTTCTTACATCCACATTTCATAGGTAGGATCATCCTCCTCCGGTTTCTTCTTGCTCCCGGTAATGTAACCCCATTTTCCTCTAGTATACACATGTATCTTAATAAATTGAGACCAGGCTAAATGATTGGTCCCATCTAACTTCACAATAGTCACAACCCCCAAAAGATTCTCCACTGACCCCCTATGTCCAAACCCGAAATCTATGGAATATTTGGTCTCTCCTCCAGTTTGCTCCATTGAGTGAATAGATGCAAATGAAAATCAAATTGGCATTTTACTAGGCTAGATTTATTGCTCTAAGCAAAGAACAACCCTTCAACCTCCCAAAACAGGGTTTCATAGGACCTAACAGGATGGGGAGAGAGAGAAACTTCAACCGCTCCAACTAGAGGTTCCAGAACTCAGTCCAACTGAAACCGTCCTCAATAGAAATCAAAAGTCTTACCTCCGATCGCCAAGCGCCTGGTTCAAAAAGTCTCTATGACCTGTAACAAGATTTCTCCAGTTATCTAGGGTTTTCGAGAAGAATCTCCAAGAACCTGCCTTGGGCTTCAATTGAGGATGAAATCCTCCACAAAAACTCTCCTAAGTGGACCGCATAATTTGCTGATTGGTCAACCCATCAGTTTTCCATACACACTGTGTATGGGCAAAGAAAAGAGAAAGAAGTCAAAATTGAGAACCCACTTTGATACCAAGTTGAGAAATACACCTGTAGTAATTCAGAAAATATAGGAAAAGAAAGAAAGAAAGGAAGAGAAAGAATAAGAAAGAGGTTTCAGCAGTAGGTTGTGGAAGGAGAAGAGAAGGGAAGAGAGAAGAGTTCGATCCTCTCTCTCTAGTCCCCTTGATCTCTTTTATTAACTTAATTCTAAAATTAAGTACTATTAACTAGATGCCCTTAATGAGGCAGCCAACACTAAAAAAATAATTAAAGAAAACAAAAAAGGCCCATAACCAACGAACATAAACTTAAATAGTACTTAAAAGAAATAAAAAATACTAAGGCCCATTTGACCCATTCTCACTACATACCCTTAGCACAAAAACTGGAAGGTTGGATCATGTAGACCTCTTCCTCCTCCAAATCAGCATTCTTTTTTTTTTTTTTTTGACTTGCAAATCAGCATTCCAGAAGACATTTTTGATTTCTAATAATTGGTGGAGTTCCCAATCCAGATTTGCTGGTAGAGAGAGGACCTAAATAGAGTTCATCTTTGCTACAGGAGCAAAGGTTTTTGCCTAGTTAACCCTGTACACCCATGTAAAACTTGTTGCAACCAGGTGAGCTTTGTATCTCTCAATTGTGCCATCTACCTTGTGTTTAACAGAAAACACCCATTTGCACCCCACAAGTTCCTTTCCTTCAGGAAGATCTACCAACTCCCATTTACCATTCTTATGCAAGGCATTAATCTCCTCATTCATAGCATCTATCTATTCAGAAATTAATAAGACCTCTGCAACACTCTTATGAAGGGGGACACTATCAAATATCAATGGCTGAAAGGAAAGCACGAAATGAGGGTGGAATATTCTCATAGGATAAGAAGTGAGCCATAGGGTGGTGTTTGGTACATGATTTGACACCTTTCCTCTTTGCAATGGGAAGGTCTAGATCATAATTTGATGTTTAAATATCAATAGGTTCAAGGGTATCAACTGGAATAATGGTACCTGGATGGGGTGAGGGATCTAACCCTGAGAGCCTGATGGCATTGGTTGCACAACTTTAGGTTGCTCCACAACTATTTAACTTTGCTGGTCTTGGCTTTTATAACGGTATCTATGGAAGAAACGGAATGGAGGAGGGTTAGGAAGAGGAAATCATAAAACTTGTCTGTTTCTCCTCAACTTTACTCTTCCCCTGAGGAGAAACAGGAAAATTGGGAATATTCTCAAGGAACGAGGCATCCGTAGACAAAATATTTCTTGGAAATGGGGTCAAAATAGTGGTAACCCTTCTGAGAAAGAGGATAACCAAATAAAATATAGAAAATAGCTTTAGGATCAACTTACCTCGCATGAGAGATAGATCATGGACAAAGCACTGGTAACCAAAGACACGCATGGGTATGGGAAACAGAGGGGCCTTAGGGAAAAGAAGCTGATGTGTAGTCTTATATTCCAATAATTGAGATTGCATACGATTGATGTTGAAGTTTTTTTTTTGATAAATAAATAGATTTTACTGACAAAGGATTAAAGCAGTTACAAGCTCCCCTTGGGGGGCACAAGATGCAACCATACCCTTGAGCCAAAAACTGGAAGTTGAAGTTAATATAGGTATTTCAACTCAACCACAAAACAAAATTCCCTAACAGCCTCTTATTTAGCCAAGGCATCAACCATGGCATTGGCTGACCTGCCAACCCACTGTATTCTGATTGTCATATTTCTTGTTAGCCACATACCTTTCCTTAATAAATCCCTGTATTTCCAAATAGTAGAATTTGGATCTTGTAACCACCCTACCACCACCTTAGAGTCTCTTTCAATACATAATCTGTTGACACCCAGTTGACTTGCCATCTGAATTCCTTGTACGACAGCTAATAGTTCAGCTCTAGTAGAGTCTCCTGATCCCAGTGGGCCTAGAAAAGAGATAATAAGTTGCTTGCCTTGTTCCTCAAGACCCCATTCACACTGAGCACCCTGGATTTCCTTGACTGCTTCCATCAAATTTAAATTTTATGAACCCATCCACAGGTGGAGACCAATCTGAGATACGTCTGGTGCTTCTTGTGGAGCCATTAGCCATTGCCAACCAGTTTCTCCATAGATCATCAAAGGTATAAAAGTGAAATAAGTAAAGGGTTTTCAACCAAAGTATAGCCCTTGTTAGAATGAACTCCTCTAGTTCTGAGAGACTTCTTTCTCGTGGAAGATTCTGCTGTTTCTTCCAGATTGTCCAAAAGGTGGCTGCTCTAAGATTCTTCCACTTAAATCTCCCCCTCTTTGTGGGTCAATCAAATAGAGCAGGATAAAAAAAAAAAACTTACTTTTGCTGGTAGGTTCCACCTGCACTCAAACAAAAAGAAAATCCAACTCCAAATAGCTGCAACCAAAGGGAAAGATAGAAACAAGTGAGGGAAAGTCTCCCCACTAGGTTTGCACAAAAAGCACCAGTTAGGGAACAAACACAACAAAGGTCGTCTCTTTTGCAGGTTTGCCGAAGTATTAATCTTTCCATGAAACACTTCCCAACAACAAATAACAATTTTGGGTGTCACCGTGAACCAAAGTTCCTTAACTAGAACACCCTAGGAATAGGGTGGGAGCAAAGGGCCTTGATAAAAGAGGCACAAGAAAAGGTACCTTTTGGGCTAGGTGACCAAAGCCTTCTATCAGGCTTACAAGGGTCCAGACAAGCACCTTCCAAAAGAAGTATAAGATCAGAAACACAAGAAGCCTCATTATTCCTCAACTCCCTCCTATGCTGAAATCCCAGGTCAAGGAAAAAGGAAGAATAGGTGAGGAGAGCAAGTTGGAAACAACCTACTCCCCAAACAAAGAAATGGAGTAAAGGGATGGGAAGAGATCCTTTAGAGACTGATTACCCACCTAGATGTCCTCCCAAAAAAATACAGATTCACCAGTACAAACATCATATTTGACAAAGTTGAGAAAAAAGAGGAAGGATACTGTGAATTGCTTTCTAGGATGTAGCCATAGTAGCCTGACGAGAGACGCTAACATCCCAGCCATTTTCCAAGACTCCGTGAATACTCGCAACTACCTCATGCCACTACCCGTTTCTCTCTAAAGGCCATCTCCATAACCACTTCCCAACAACGTAGAGTTCCTAATCTGTAAATTCCCTAAACCCAGACCACCTTCTTCCTTACTCTAACGCACTATCTCCTAGCTGACTAGGTGGTCCTTTTTTTCCTTCCTTAGTTCCCACAAGAAATCCCATATAAGTTTCTCTAGCCTCTTGGCCTCTGTAGAGGGGATTTTGGAAACCAAAAGGTAGTAAATATGTAGATTGGCTAAGGTGGCTTTGGTCAAGGTAACCCTACCCTATGGAAATGTAATTCTTTTTCCTTGATGCCAATCTCTTTTCAAAATTTTCAACCACTGGATCCCAAAACCTACTCTCCCTTGGGTTGACTCCTAGGGGAAGGCCTAAGTACTTAAGCGGGCCAGGAAGAAATGGAACAACCTAGGCAACTTGCAATAGACTTGATAACCTTGATCTCCAAATTGAGACCCGCACACAACTTTTGTCCAAATTAATCTTCAAATTAGAAATGAGTTGATAATAGACAATTAGATCTTTAAGGTTTCTACCTATCCTCCAACCAGTTATTGCTTCAAACCTATTTGCTTTTGTAATCAGCCTGCTGAAGACATCGACCACAAGTGTGAATAAGAAGGGGGATTGTGGATCACCTTGCTTAAGACATTTACATGCTGGAAAAAAATCCTTAACTACCCCATTAACTAAAACCGAGTAGTGACAAGAATCCCTTTATCCACTTGCACCATCTATCTCCAAATCCACAATTGTGGAGCACCTCAAGAAGGAAATCCTGATCCACCAAATCATAGGCCTTTTCAATATCTAATTTGCAAACAAACCCTTGACGATCAGACCTCCTCATTTCCTCTGTACATTCATTGGCTATTAGAATCTGGTCACATATTTGTCTACCCTACACAAAGGCGCCTTGGGCTTAGCTAATGAGAATTTGGTCACTTTTTTTTTTTTTATCAGTAAGGACTTTTCTAACACTTAGGGCCTGTTCGTTTCCTCTTAACTCTTATCTCTGAAGAGGAATCTTTTAACTTTAAGAGAAAAATGGTTCGTCTTTAATTACATCCCAACAGTCTTGGAAAAACACCATGGTGAAACCATCCGAGCCTGGGAGAGGATTCAGAGGCCTTCTGAAAATTGACTTAAAATGCTCCACAAAGGTCATAACTATTTCATCCTGAGAGAGGATTTCTTGCCCATTGATCTCTAATTTACTCACCTAGTTTTTCCCTCTTCTCTATTTGCAATAGCATGAAAAAATTTAGTGTTCCCATCACCCTCCTTAATCCATTTGTGCCTTTGACTTTTGTCTCCATGATATTTCCTCTCTATAAAGAACCTCATCCAACTCTTTCTTCAACTTCTATCTCAGCTCACTTTCTTGTTCCTTAATGAGCCTTAAGGATTCCTTCTCATGCAAAGTCGCAATCTGGGAAAACATGAAAGATTTTTGCTACTCTAACTATCCAAAATGGATCCTATTCCACTCTTTAATTTTGGATCGGAGTCTTTTTAATGTTTTATGAAATTTAACTCCTTTGCACTTTATCCTTGCTAGCTCCTCATTCCACCATTCCTGAATCTTGTGGACAAAAACAAGATGAGTCAACCACATATTCTCAAATCTGAAGGGTCTGGAGAATCGCTTCTGGTGATTTTCACGATTCTTCGGAGTAGAATCGTGTTTGGGTTTGCCTGCTCTAGTGAATCGATCCGTTTTTGGATGGAATTTCTCATCCCAAGTTGCGTTTCTTCAAGGCGATATTTTTTCACTTCTAAGGATGGGAAATTCTCATTCGCCTAATTCTCGCAATGTCCTTTGTGAATTAACAAACAGATGTGTGCGTTTTGCACGTGAAAGCATGGGCGTTTCCATAATTTTCCATAAAACTCAAAAAACTTCTGCAAAAAAGTGCTAAACCGAGTAGTCGCCTTCTTCCTTTGGCTTTCTGCAGACATCCCCATTCCCATCCTAGGACAACAGCAAACAAGAGAACCCACAAAGAGCCACAGGATTGACTATCATATACCGACTGATGATGCCGCACTGGCTTTGGTCAATATGGGTGCCAGAAGTTGGAATGTAAGCATGGTCTCCATAGGGATTCTAATCATCGTCAGGTGTCTTGCTATTCAATTCTGATTTTTCAATCAGTGAAGGGATGAGAGATCCATCGTATGGACGCCCAAATATTGTGGAATTAGGTGGGCGAATTTCAAAAAATTTTCTCTCCCTTCAACTGGGAATCGCATTCCCTGTTTAGAAAATCATATTTTCAAGGATCAATCTTGAACCATAAACTAAACCAGATCTGAACAAAAGACAGTAGGAGAGGATTATACCTGATACGGAGAACTAATATCTCCCAACGAAGGTGTTCACGCCCAAGGAAGGATCCAAAGACTGCTCCCACTGAAGATGGCGCAGTGTAGGGTGGAGCAGAATCAGCAGTGTTCTCTCCAAGAACCTAATCCTTTGTAAGAAGTAGTAGGATGGCATGTGAGCACAGCTTCCTATTAGTCCCTCACAAGAAACTGCTATCAAGATCAAATCTTGATTTCTCCCACTGAAAAGGAGGTCGAACTGGCGGGTGAGGCGGCGGCAGGAAGGAGGCGGCAAGAGAGAATTTTCGTAGGTATGCTGAATTCTCTCTTCTATGATTTCAGTTCTAAAGACATGTAGTGATTTGATGTTCTAGTGATGATTAAAGGCTGCCGCCCCTTCCTTCTTTTGCAACCTTAAAGGATCAACTCCTAATCCTATTAGGAGTTGCTGATCCAAATCATATTTGGATTAGACATCCCTTTAGGTGATAAGGATAAACCCTTATCTTATCTGCAGATTAGATCAGCATTCTCCCAATCTTATTAGGAGGTTTCCATATCTAAATCACATTCAGATCTGGACTCTCTGAGTGGATAGGGTTAAGACCCTATCCTATCTGCTAATCCATTCCCAGAATTCGCCCCATATTTAACTAATTAAATTAGCCTAGTTCGAAATGGGCTTTAGGCCCATTAAGGTTATGCGCTCACTTAGCCTTCCTAAATGCTGCCCAGTTGGGCTTCCTTGTGTGGCATGGGACCCAAACATTGATCTACACATCAGCTACATGGGTTCAGCCCAGCCTTTGTTACAAGGCCTGGCCGAATACACTGTTATGGACAGTGCACCCCCTGAAACCCATCACATGGGCTCTATGGGCCCAATATTTACCCTAAGTGGTCCTTGGGCCAAGCCACCTTGTAACACCCAGGGACTGTGGGCAGATGCAAGATTAGCCCATCAGGTATTATCCTCTATGGTCTTACACTTAACCTCTCAGCCCATAATGATCAAACACTACCCGACAAGAGAGGACCTCTCCCTCGGCTGCAAAGAACAGTGTTGCACTCTCTGCTTGTATGGATCTCGGGAATTAAAACCTTTTGCAAACAATTTTAGAAACCATAATATATATACTGTATATCTCATATGAAATATATTTTGCAAAACAAATCTCAACGATTGAAATCGGCTACCGGCAATCTTGGTTTCCATCAGTGAGAGTGCATCCCCGATCATTACCTTTGTCCTAAAAAGGGGCTGATCCTGTCACTATGATCACCCACTCAGATGAATTCTCAGACTGTCCCAACATACCCAGGTTTTGACCCCTGCTAAGGATCTCACTGATTGGTACATCAAAGATAGCCCAATCCGACACCCAGTGCAATATCATAATTGAGTCTAGGGGTCGGGTGTAACTTTCCAGTTTTGCCCACTAATCTGTAAGGTCCAGGGCAATACTGGAAATCTGGTCCGGTTCAAAGATTCAATTAATCCTACACTGTATGTGCCTAGGGTCTCACCCTGGAGGCTGAGACAGGCCACCCCAACCGACTTGGTGGCACATTAGTGTCAGCCTTATCAGGATAGGTCTTCCCAGACCGACCCACTGGCTGTGAACATTCTAAACTAATACGAGTCTCATTATGTGTCCAGTTTAAGGGGATTACACAGAAACACACCAAAGGAACATGAATCAAATATGTACTTTATTCATTTACAATAAACTCATAATGTACATCATTCTGATTGAAGCTAAGGGCATACAAAAACTGTCTAACAATCAGAACTTGGCACTATTGTATCTTTTAGAAGCTCCTTTGCAGCTTCAGTTCATCTGGGTGGTGTTTGCCGCCCACCCTCGATAAGCTATTTACCCATTGGGCTACTTCTTTGGCTTTTCCTTCCCTGTATATATAGGGTTTTGACATGTCAAATCACAGCTCCGAAGCTCAAGAAGAGAATTCCCATCTTCTTTCTCTTTCCCTCAGGCATAGAGACAGATGAGAAGATTACAGAGTTGGGATTGTCTAGGTGCCAAGCCAAAAGAGAAGGGAAGATCTTCGTTCTCAATCCATCTACTGGAACACCGTTTCTCTAGAGTTTGATCTCTCAGGAAGCCAGAATAGAAGATCTTTTCTGAAACCTTGCACCTCTTCTATTCTTTCAAAGGAAAAGGTATTGTCTTCTATTTGCAATTTGTAAGTTTGTTCTGTTTTTTATCTTTCAGAAGCTGCTAAGAATTCCTTCTGTGATTCAATGTTAGTGGCAACAAAATGAAAGGGTTCTTCAATAAAATTGAATTCATGGGAAAAGTTGATTTGAGTAATATCTGCTTGGCGGGATCCATTTATACAAATAACTGTTCTCTGTGTACATGATTGTCGCCTTGTCTTGTATCTATCTGATCTTTGAAGTTTGAAAAAAATAAAGAAAGATTCTATGCATTTGATTATTTGGGTACTTTGGACCTTAGGACTCTGTCCTTTTGAGTGTTTGTTAGAAATTTATATTGCATAATCATTCATGAAAGGAACCACTATAATGAGAAAAATAACTGCTAGGAGTTGATTTGTTGTTGGTTGTTCTGTGAAGTAACAAAGAATATTTTGGTTGGATGTATGCTAAAATGATTTTTTGTTATAGAATGAAAGAAGGTATACATCGCAAAATGACCCACAAATGGATCAAAACAAACAAATGTTGTAATTTGAAGCACTCATAGTTCTATTCAAGAAACGAGTCCTTGTAATTTGAAGCACTCATAATTCTGACTTCCTGATCTGTTTGAGAATCTGGAGTTCTTTTTTTTTTGATGAATTGAGAATCTGGAGTTCTTTGGAGATGAGTCCTTGTAATTTGATTATTTTTCAGTGTTACTTCTGTTCTATAGATGGTTTGTCAACTAAACAACCATCTTCTTGAGATGCATGACTTTTTTTTTTTTTCAGTTTAATGAATTTTCCCTTTGATTTTCAAAAAAAAAAATTAATTCTATTCAAGAAAGATACACTACTGAAATGTTGTTGTAAATTGAGTTAGAACTTGCAATTCTGTTTGTTTTATGCTCTTTCTTTTTTTTTCTATTATAATTTTGTTATGAGGGATTGAAGCTTATAAGTATTGAATAACAAGGATGGTTTGAAGTGTTTGCTGGAGAACAACAGCCGAAGAAGAAGAAGAAAGGAGATCTGAGAATGGTGGCTTAGTCACTTCAGCCGGCCCTAGAATCTTATATAAGTATTCACAATGTAATGTTACAAGAAAGGACTAGAATGTCCCTGATTAGTGATGGGACACCTAGACATAAAAAGAATAAAACAAGTTTAGGCCCAATAACTAAGGTCCATAATAAGCTCAAGAACTTAAAACATATTGATCCGAGTCCGATTGGTTTCTGCCATGAGTTGGAGGGTCTTTTTTTCTTCTGTTGTAGGTGATTCTCATATCTTTTTGTTGTCTATTAGTGTCCTCAGTTACATCCGCAACATCAAGAGTGGTAACAGGTTCAATGGGAGCCTGACTAGATTCACCTGGGGTGCTACAACTAGGAGGATCAGGAGGAGAAGATGGAAGGCCCGAAGCTTAAAGAGGCACAAAAAAAGAGGGAGAAGAAGAATCCTCTTCCATCCCACTAGTCTCCCCTTGAAGAGGATTCTGGGAAGAATGAAAATAGGATTGAGACTCAAAAAATACCACATCCTTTGTGACGTATTTCTTCTTGGTAACTGGATCATAACACTTGTAACCCTTTTGTGTAGGAGAGTACCCTAGAAAGATTCCTTTCGTAGCCCTAGGATCCAACTTGGTCTTCTTTGGATCCTTTACATGAATAAAACATACACAGCCAAAGACTCTAGGTGGAAGAGGAAGGTCTGGAAGATTAGGGCAAAGGACAGAGAAAGGAGTTTTCATACCCAACACCGTAGATGGCATCCGATTTATCAGATATGATGCGGTAAGAACTGCTTGAGACCAATAATGCTTGGGAACCTTGTGCTGAAATAGTAAATCTCGAGCTGTCTCCAATAAGTGTCTATTTTTGCGCTCAGCAACCCCATTCTGTTGAGGGGTACTAGCACAAGATGACTGGTGTAGCATTCCTGCATCCTCCATGAACAGGTTCAAGGAACTTTCAAAATATTCAGCAGCATTGTCTGAACGGAATTGCTTAATCTTCTTGTCGAATTGAGTTTCAATCATTTTACAAAATGCCATGGTTATCTGTGGCACTTCATCACGTCCTTGTAACAAGTAGATCCATGTGCGTCGTGGATAGTGATCAATAAAGCTGATAAAGGTAACGAAAGCCATCTACAGAAACAAGACGTGAAGGGCCCCAAATATCAGAATGGACCAAATCAAAATGAGCTTGAATTCCATTACTAGAATTTGGATAAAGAGTTCTACATTGTTTTGACAACTGACACACTTCACAAACTAAACTTTGACTCGAAACACACTTGAATAATTCATGAAACAACCCTTGCAATGACGAAAAAGGTAAATGACCTAACTTAGCATGCCACAAGTGTAACCTAGCTATTGACTCCTCATTATTCTAACTACTGGCAGCAGATGATTGTAAGGCCGAACTGATGTCTGCATCAAAATAGTAGAGACCTCCACACTCATGACTACTCCCAATCGTTCTCTTCGTCAGTCTGTCTTGAAAGACACAATGAGTAGGAAAGAAAGTTATGCTACAGTTTAAATTCTTGGTAAGCTTCAAAACAGATAAGAGGTTGGAAGTAAGATTGGGAACATGTAGAACAGATTTAAGAGAGAGGTCCTTGCTTAGGTAAACCCCCCCTTTCCCAGAGATGGTGGAGAGAGAACCATCAGCAACTCTCATCTTATCTTGGCCAGACATCAAATGATAAGAAGAAAATAAAGAGGACATGTGTGTCATGTGGTCAGTTGCATTAGAATCAATAATCCAAGAAGTAGACTCTATAGAACTAGTTGCACTACAAGCAGAGACAATACCTGATCTGGCAAGAGAGGTGGAAGCAAGGGATTTAGTCCTTAGATGGGTTAAGGCCCGGCTAAGGACCTCTACCTCATCAGCAGTGAAATTCAAGGACCCGGATGTGTGGGAATTAGCAGTCTGTCCCATGGGAGGAAGTGTAACTGTAGATGTGTTCTTCGGGCTCTCACCACTGTGACTAGTAACAAAGCTTCCACTTGTTGTTTGATTCCTCTGAGGCTTCTTGTCTTCCCTTAACGCAGCTGGTTTCAGATGAGGATAAAGAACCCAACAAGTCTCTTTTACATGCCTTTCACCTCCACAATGAGTGCACTTAAGATGCCTCTTGTCCGAATGCTTGCTCCCTTTTTGGTTTGAAGAAATCAAGGCTGAATGTTCAACAGCCTGTAATTGAGTGTCAACTTGCATCTCTTTCCTCCTAACCTCTTCATTCCTTACTAGATAGTAGACATGGTGTAAATCTGGCATTTCATCCCTTCCCAAATTTTGAGACCTTATGCTCTCTCACATTGGGTCTAAGCCAGCCAAGAACTTATAGGCTCTACCTTCTTCAATTTGTTTATCATGCCTCTCCTTGTCTCTTATATTCTCCCAACCAAAAATAAGATGATGATCAAGTTCTTCCCATAGTCCTTCTAGGGTTGCAAAATAAGTTGCAACTGTCATATCTCCTTGTCTCAATGCAGCAATGTCTTGGTTTAGCCTATAGATTCTTGCAATGTTCTTTCTCCGTCCATAAGTTTTAGACACTTTCTCCCAAATCTTAGCAGTAGTGGGAAAGTGTTGAACAGTCCTGGCCACTCTTGGAGTCATCGAAGCAAGCAGCCAGGACATAATAGTAGCATTTTCCTTATGACATATTGCGTACTCCACACCACCCTCTTTAGGTTCCTGCTTCTGTCCATCTAAATAACCCGTAAGTTCCCGGGAAGTAATGAAGAGCATGGATGAAACAGACCATTCTCTGAAGTTATATTTGTCCAACAATACACTTGTGATTTGCAAGCTGTGCAGATTTGGGTTTTCCAGATTAGAAGACTTCCCACCAGTTCTATTATCCTTAGAAGACACTTCTCCTGATATTGAAGACATCTCTTTCCTCTTACAGTGATCACAATTGAAATCTCAGTACAAAGAACACGATTTCAGACTTACCGAAGCTGTTACAAGTCTGAGAACCCCCTGTAACAGGTTTGAAGCACCTCTGTAACAGTTCTGAAACCAAGAACAATCCACCCCTGTACTGTACTGAACACTTCCAGGCTGGGCTTTGACTTCTGTTGTCGTAGCTGTAGCCGAGGGCAATACCTCTTTGGCACCTCTGGTGGTCGAACCTAGACTGTGACCACCCTTACGATCTGTACTAGGACTGTCTAACTCAGTCCTTCCACCTAGATCTGTTCCACACAGATCTCTCTTAGCAGCCTAATGGCTACTACCTGCTGCAGGATTTCTAGTAGGGCATCAGCTTCTGGAACAAACTCCCCTTGGGCCCTACAACCAAGAGAAACCCTAGATACAGACCTTGCTGTGTTCTACGGTCAGCCCTAGGGTTTCTTCACAGTGGTCGAGATAGGAGAGAGAAAAAAGAAGGAATAGAGAAGTGGAGAAAAGAGGCGGCTGTAACCAGTCATACCGATTAGTACTCTGATACCATGTTTGCTGGAGAACAGCAGCCGAAGAAGAAGAAGAAGAAGAAGAAGAAGAAGAAGAAGAAGAAGAAGAAGAAGAAGAAGAAGAAGAAGAAGAAAGGAGATCTGAGAATGGCGGCTTAGTCACTTCAGCTGGCCCTAGAATCTTATATAAGTATTCACAATGTAATGTTACAAGAAAGGACTAGAATGCCCCTGATTAGTGATGGGACACCTAGACATAAAAAGAATAAAACAAGTTTAGGCCCAATAACTAAGGCCCATAATAAGCTCAAGAATGTAAAACATAAATAAGACTAACATAAACACTAAACCAATTGAACCAACATGAAGGTTTGGTGGTTCTATCATTGCACTCTAAACATCCCATCCCATCTTCTAGAATGATAATTTTCTCACATGCTCCTACCAATATGAATACCCAATCCTTGAATGATAATTTTCTCACATGCTCCTACGAATATTAGTATGTAGACGTGTAAACAAGGCAAGATTGAACTGGAATATCTTGAAGTGGACTTATGTTTGGAGTTATAGGGTTCCATGCATTTAGAATTGATCTAAAGAAACAGGGTGATGCCAAACCTGATTTTGATTCCGAGAAACAAAAATTAAATGAACATGTCAAATGAATCTATAAGTTCTCTGGATGAGAATTCTCAGAATCCATTATTTTTTTGGAGGGATTATGAGAATTAGAATTGTCAGATTTGATGCCAAACAGGGCCATAGTTTCCTGAGTAAGTCCTTGATTTCCTAGTACTTCCTAGACCCCTCCTTACATTCCAGCTGATTATTTTCATTCTAACCAGTCAAGTGAGTGACCCGCCTGGAATACCTCCAGCCCTAGTTTAGAGCCTTCTTCCTTTCCCCCCTTGCATTGAATTCAAGGTCTCCTTCAATGTCAGCGATTAATCTTTCCACTTCTGATTTTTTCTCTTCCCCCCCCTCCCTACTCTTTCTAATGGATCCAGTGACACCTACTTCTTCATCAGTGTTGGGACATCCCCTTAGAGGTTTAACTGGGTTAAGGGTGGTCGGCTGTTTCTAAGTATACTCCTTTCTCTGTTCCCCCCCCCCCCCCTTTCTAATGGATCCAGTGACCTACTTCTTCATCAGTGTTGGGACATCCCCTTAGAGGTTTAACTGGGTTAAGGGTAGTCAGCTGTTTCTAAGTATACTCCTCTCTCTGTTTCCCAATCTGTAGACTGATAGATTTCCGCCTGTTTACGCTCCTCTAGAAGAGTACAGATACACTCCCAAATGTATTCAAGCTCCTCCTCTTTCTTTTTGAGAATTCTGACCTCCTCCTTATCAAAACCTACAGACAGTTATTCTCAATTGGGAAGCTGAATTCTCTGTAACAGGCACAACACACCCATTAGTACCAAAATCAGAAAGAACAAGCTTACCTGGGGCAAGAAGGGAAGGACCAACAACAGGGGAGTGAGGCTCAGAACCAATTAAAGGGTCAGGGTGCCCACCCGCTTTTTGCTCTTGCAAAGAGAGGGAGTTTCATGAAGATGAGGTCCTTTGTTGTCCCTGCCAATTAACACATCTTTCAATGGACTTCCCTTTTCTGGTGCTTCAATACAAACCTTCATAGGTTTAACCCGCCCCACAACAAAGCTGTCCTGGAGGTGCTGCAATTCTGGATGAAACCTCTTTGCCGGGTGAGAGATCACCTGAACAGCTTCTGTGGAGCCTACCCTTTGATCCAGACTATTGTCTGCCTCACAAAGCTCTCGTGCAAGCACATCTTCTTCCAAGAACAACAACTCAGTGCAGAAACTCTCGTCACTGTCGAACAAGTTTTTTGAGGCCTGTAAATCAACAGTATCAATATTTGTTGTGTCTTCTATGTCTGAATCTGAATTGCTATACTCTTCCTCACCCCTCCAATTCTCTGACCCTATTTTGTTGTGTCTTCTATGCCTAACACATCTTGGGTTATGTCTGTCCTGAGATAGCTGACGCAAACCTGACACTGGAACCCATTGAAGTGAGCTTCTGCTTCGAGTGGAGCTTGATTCTTCATTCTTCTGCCACACAATGAGAAGGCTTCAAAGAGGACAATGAAGGAGAACACGAAGAAGATGATACACCCTTCTTCTGGTCTGATATCCCATCCCCATCCATGTGACTTGTAATGAATCATGTGCAATCCTTTTTGATCCACATGGGTCATGTAGCATCAGCCCATTTGAATCTGAGTTAACTTAAGTGGTGCCACCTTTGGCCCAACTAAAAGTTGAGGCCAGTCTGAAACAAACTGAGGTCTCAAATGACCATTTAAGGGTGCCACCTTCCCAGTTTGACCTGCCGGTTTAAACCTCTCTAACCCAAACCCTTCCTTCAGAACCAAAGAGTGGTTCCAAGAATTCAAACTGCTAGGCTTGGGGCCATCTCCAATCACCTACGCAAAAGTTCTGCCAGCCTCCAGAGCTTTACCTTGTTCTTTACGTTTTGGACTTACCATATTCTCCAATTCTTCCATGGCCTTTCCATTTTGTCTTGTCCAAAAATGAGAAGCTTCTGAAAACACCTGCTGAATCCAATCTCAGCTTGCCACGTTACACCTCATCTTCTACCCATTCATCTTCCTCCTTGTGAGCCTCGTTCCACAGGACAGCTTCTATGGATGAAGCTAACCAGACTGGTACAAACATACCTCCCACCCTGATATCCAATCTCCTTGGAATGTCCTCTGGTCTTACTCCCCCTAACAGAATAGTTGCTGATCAAAGGTTTTCCCAGAAAATACCTTCCAATCGAGCTCCACACAGTACTGCAATAGTGGCTGCCACTTCATAGTTCCAGATATGGAAAGGCAGCCCTATTAAGCGCACCACCACCCCATCTACTACATGAAACTCCTTGGAGTTGAGACTGGGAGACCATTTAGAAATTATGAAGGTCCCCAGAACATCTTGGAAGCAGACAACTTCTACTTGTGCTGAGTTGTCCAGAAGATCTAAAACAGCTTTGCAACTACTAAAGGGGGTGAGGATGAAGGTGTCTCTTAACTTAAACTTTAACTTCAACAACTCAGCAAACTTCCTCGAGTTAGTGACAAGGTTGTTTGCTTTTGACCACTAATTTGCCTGTCCACTTTTCTCCTCCTAAGTTCACAGCCAAGGAAGACTTGTCTTTACTGTGTGCCAACACCTAGAAATGCTGGTCTGAAGTCAAGAAATCCTTGTTTAATGCTGTGCACTGCCTTTATAATCAGAATAACCAACCTTTTTCTCCTGGAACCTCTGTTGTTTTAAACTTTTAATACTGCTTTCGTGTAAAAAAATCATCAGCACTCCAGCTACAGTTTTCCATCCTTGACCCTTTCTTCCTTCAGGGAAACATAACATTTGCTTCCTTCCTGTTGTAAAGTATGCTGAAAGAGCAATAAAACATCCTTTGGCATTCTTCCTACATTCCACCACATATCTTCTCCCTGATTCTGCCAGTCTCTCTTTCCAATAAGTCTGCTTACCCTTGGAGGCTGCCTTAGACACAAACGTGGTAAGCCATTTTACCATCTCTATACCTTCTACCATGACTGTTGCTGTCTTAGCTCTCCTTATCTTCACATTGTAAGAGCCTTTCATCCTTATTTCTCCGAATAGAATCCTATATCTTCAATTTATTTTCTCTATCTCCTAGTCTCCTTGAAGCCTTCTTCCATCTTTATCCTTCTACTGAAGCAAGGAATCTTAAGAGCACTTTTTCTCATAGCAAATCTAATCCTAAACCAAAAAAAAAAAACCTCAATAAAGAGAACCTCTCATTTCAATCATCAATACCTAAACCAAACACCTTGAAGCATCGATGTTTCCTTCCACGTCTCCCATCCCAACCTTTTGTTGAGGGGTTTTGGCACAGGAGCTTTGGTGAAGAGAGCCACAGGAAGCAAAAAAGTTAGTTAGATCACCATGGAAATACTCCTTCGCATTGTCTGATCGGAAAACATGGATCTCTGTCTAAAACTAGGTATTGATCATGCATCAAAAGTCTTTCACAAATTTAGGAACTTCTTCTCAAGATTACATAGGATAAACCCAAGTGTACTGAGAAAAGTCATCAATAAATGAAGTGTAAGTACTTGTAGCCATTCTCAGTTGGAATGTTAACTTGGTCCCAAACATCAGATTACACCAGATAAAAAGGAAGATATGATCTTTTATTATGTAAAGGAAATTAAGTTCTATAATGCTTACTCAATTGACACACTTGACATTGAAAGTCACTAACTAACACAAACAGTTATGGAAATAAATAATTCAAAGACTCAGAGGACATATGACCCAAACGACGGTGCCACAACATGACTTGACTCAAGGACTCTGAAACCACATGACCAACTTTATTCTCCAACATGTAGAAGCCATCAACCATGTTCCCCCTACCGATCGTCTTCCATGAGGCCAAAATCCTAAAAGACACAATAATGTGGTAGAAAGGTTACTGAACAGTTCAAGGCATGAGTAATACTGCTAACAGACAAGAAATTAATTGGCAATTTTGGAACATGTAAGACATCTGATAGTTGAAGACCAAAGGGCAATGATATAGATCCCCGACCAGCAATGGAGGAGAAGGATCTATCTACTAACCTCATTTTATCTCTACTAGAGAGAAGGGCATATGATTGGAAATGGGTTGACTTACTAGTCATATGGTTTGAGGCATCGGAATCAATAATCCATGGGGATTCCGGAGAGCTAGAGGTTACATGGAAAGCAGAGGCTGAGTTATTTGAGGAGGATGCAAAGAAGTCGAAGGTGTAATCCCAGTATCTGCATGTCAGAGAGCCTACCATATTACCCAAAATGGTCACAGAAGGAGTTAATAATATCCTCCTTGGGATCAGAACCGGGGGACAATCCTAAGATGAATTTATTGCTGAATTACTATACTGAGATTCATGAGATGCTAGGTTGGTTGAGGTATACTTCTTCTAATTTGGTTTCTTATTTTGATCTTGTGTGCTGACTTCTTTCCCAGCTATTGTGCCCACTTTGGCTTGCCAATCAACTCTCAACAAGTTTCATGGGTGTGCTTGGATTAGTGATGAGTACACAACATTTTATCTTTATCATGTACTCTTTTCTGGCCTTCCCCCTTTTTTCTTGAATTTATGTTTCCCCTCACTGCTAAGGGATAGTCTCCCCTTCAGGACCATTCATAGCTGACCTCTTACTTTCCTCAGACAGGACTAGGGCATATACCTCTTGGACAAATGGGAGGTACTTGCTATCCAAAATCTGCACTCTAATGGGCTTGTACATGGGATTGAGGCCCAATAGAAAAACAAAAACACGTTGCTGAGACACAAGCTGTTTATAGGCTTTGTTAGTAATCCAACTCTTTCTAGACTGAAGTTAGGGCTGAATAGTAGGAAGATAAACTCCTTCCCCTTGCTTACATGTTGAAGATTCTGGTTGTACTTGATAAATTTTGGCATAATGCCTTTTCTTTGACTATGTTACTTTTACTTGTTCCTGTTAGAATGTTAGAATGAAGTCTCTTTGTATGAGTGTTCGGCTGATAAGAGTTCTTATTAGCCCATACTTAAGTTTAAGTTATCCTGTAACTGGGCCTGTGTTAATGGGCCTAAGCCTGTTTAATGTTTTAAGTTAACTGGGTGTCCCATCACTAATCAGGGGCATTCCAATAATTACTTGTATCATTGTACTACATTCAAATATAAATAATAGCATGGTCGACTGGGTAGTACAGTTCGACATTCACAGCATATCAGTGGTGTTCTTCTCCTCTTCTCTACTTCGAGTACATCTCTCAAGCTCACATGGTATCAGAGCACTAGCTTCTCTTTGGTTTCAGCAGGCGCACTAGCTTCTATTCTCTCTTCTCTTACTGTTCTTTCCATCTTCTTCCTTCTTTTCTGGGTTGCTGAAAAACTAGGGCTGTAAGAGAACAAAGCAGATTCGAACCTAGGGTTTCCCTTGGTTGTAGGGCTCAAGGGAGGTAAGGCCCAGAAGTGGATGTCCTACTAGGTTCTTGTTTCAGCAAATAGTAGCTATTTGGCTACTAAGAGAGGTCTGTATAGGACAGAAAATAGTAGCTATTTACCTCCCAAGATAAATAACCTTCATTAACAAACATCCATGTTGGATCTGCCACTACCCCAGGGGCATTGTGACTCCCAAAACATCCATAGATGTGAAAAGCTCACCCCAAAACATGCTTCCAACAGAGGAGATATCCTGAGGCATTGGTTCATCGGAAACACCATGAAATCCTGTACCAGTACCCACTTTCAAGAAACTCCATAGACAGATTTTTGTCAACATGAATTGAGACGATTGGAAGCACATGATCTCTAGAAAATCAGTGGCCCCTTTACCATCCCCCACATTGCAAGGCCTCTTAAACATCCAATGTGAACAAAGTACCAGTCCCAATAAAAATTGCCACAGAACTCCCAACATGTTGCTGAAGGACCCATAACTTTGTGCCATAGGATCCCTTTGTGAACCAAAAGAAACAAAATACTCTGGTGAATGACCATGACGAGATTGGGTCTCAGATTCACAAGCAGCACAGCAACCAAATTGGATGAGAAAGGTTTCAAATAGAATCCCAATAATGGTCAAGAAGCTGTGGAGTGAATTCAACCCTGCTATAATGTTTTCTCTTTGTTTGATTGCTTCTAGCATTATCCCCTTCACCCCCACACAGCACACACACACACAAAGAAAAGGAGAAGAAAATGGTGTTACTTATTTGTTGTTGTATAATAAAATATCTTGACTTGGGAGGATTGGTGGGTGGGTGGATGGGGGAATGATGTATCTCTGCTCTAAAGAAATAAGGGTACAACCCTTCCAGGGTGGCGAGGGGTTCTGTGAAGTCTTTCCTCCTGAGACTTTTCTTGGTAAAGAACAAAAAAAAAGCAAATTAAAATACCAAAGTTGGAAAGATTGAAAGAAATGGAAATCTCCCAACCTATTTATCAAAAAAAAAATGGAAATCTCCCAACCAGCATGGACATGTTTCTTGATAGCAATAACCAATGTTATAAGAAGCTTAATTTTCACAATTTTGATGCCATATTTTCTTCTATTTCTTGTGGACTTTGGGACTTCCTCTAAGAATTGTTGGACCCAAATATGCGATGTAACTTGTAAGCATGGATGTTTTCTTGGATCATGATCTCTTATGTCTCAATTTACCATTTATTCTTTTATATAACATGAATTTTTCTTGAGCTTTTGAGTGTATTACCTAATCTTTTCTTTGTAGTTCCTTTGCTTATTTTTCTTGATCTTCTGCAGAGAGGATGAAATTGAAGACATTCAAAAGGTTCACTCTCTCTCTCTCCCTTCCTCCCTCCTTTAATTTGGCAATGAAGTAATTCTTTAATGATGATGGGTCTTTTCTTATTTAAGCATTTTTCTTCCAGGAAATTTCAGTGTTGCAACAGTGTCGATCTCCATACATTACTGAGTACTATGGGTCCTATCTCCACCAAACCAAACTATGGATAATCATGGAATATATGGCTGGCGGATCTGTTGCTGATCTAGTATGTATTTCATAGTTTTCTTGCTTCCATGTGTGAGTGGGTGCTGTTAAACATTTTTCTTATATGCACACTGCATGGCATACGTCTTGAGGTTTTTAGTAAGAGAATTTCCTTTGCCTTGGCACTTTTTCTGTATTCATAATCAGACATTTTTTCTTTTCTTTTTTTGAGAAAGGCAAAGCATATTGTATTAAAATTAAAATATGAATGGTCCCATGTACAATGAGGTGCTGTACTTGTATATTCCGTTTAGGGACCTTCAAAAAAGTCCACCCTCAAAAAAGAATCAGAAAAAATCATCTTTAAATACATCATGTATAGACAACCAGTTCCTGAGTTCCTCAACCACAAGATTAATCACCCCTGTTTCAGATATTGATTCCTGAATTCCAGCTATCATCAGTAGCTCTATGGACTGTGGTCCCGTAAATACATCATGTATTAACAAATTATGAATTGCCCTTTATTCTGCTCAAATCTAAGGGCCATATAGTTCATGGAATGCCTTGTACATAGTTCTTTTTTGGTTGGAAACAAAATGACATGTACACAATTAAGGTTATTTGCAGTGATCTATCTCTCTTCTAATGTCATCCCATGAGCCTGTATTGATTTGAGAGATCATCTCAAAATCATTGTGCATTTATATATTCATTCTTAGTGTCATCTTGTAACAGTGTATTTTAGGTTGTTGACCTGTCCTTTTGAGTTGATTCTCCACACTTTTTTTGGTAGGTAGATTAGATATTGAAAAAGAATAATATGCATATGAGTGTGTCATCCATTCCACAATGTCTTCTGCCACCAATCATTTTCTTTTTAACTATTCACAAATCATTATCATAATTGTCTGCCACCCTTTCCTCAGGTTTTTGTGTGCCATGTTAAATTTTATTTTTGGGAATTGGACTTTCCACTTCTCATTCATGTTGCACCACTCAATTCATTTGGGCTGTGAGCCATGATCAATGGGTTTAGGTTTGTCTTGCTCTGCCATTCCCAAACTTCCTCACCATAGAAACATGATTAGGATGGAACCTGCCAAGTGCAGCTATTAGTAGCCTGAGTGGGTGTACTTAACCATTTGGTATCTGGCTATCCTTGGATTGCTAGAACTCCTCTAGCAATGCATAGATTATCCCTGCAACCAGCACGGTTGGATTTCTGAAGAAAGAAGTGACCCACATTGATCTAACTTCAATTGAGTTGCTAAACTTGAGTTATTCTTTCACTTATTTGATGTGCATGTTTTTAAAATTGATGATTGGAGAATGATGCTTTCCCTTTAATCTTCTATAGCTCTCCTAAAGTTTCTATGCCTGTAAATCCTTTTTTATTCCCATCTCTTGGAAAATGATTGTTTTATACTTATTGAGCTTCAATACTAATAATTTCATCTGGTTACTAACAAAAAAGGCTTACCTATTGGGAACATAGTGGAACAAGCTTGAGGCCATGATACCAAATTGGTGTCAGAGCTTGATCTACACAAAGTCATGGGAGATCTGTAACTGAAGATTCCCTTGGATCTAAGTGGCAGCCTTCTGATAGGTTGTTGATGGTCTCTGGTGATAGATGTGGAGATTCTGAGACTTAATATACCTTATTAGTATAGTCCCTGTTGTATATTGCACTTTTTTGTATTTGTTCTCTTTTTCCCCCTTGCAGCTCTGCATGGGCATTGTTGTAATTGTACATATACTTTAATATATAAGACTCTTTGGGGTGGGGGTCGAAGATTCTTGATACTCCTAAGTCCTTTTGTGTTCTCTGTTCTATTTGACCAAGAGAGTTTACATGGTATCAGAGCAGGTCCTCTGTACCAGCTCTTGACATCAGGTTTCTTTTAACCCTACATCTGGGTTCTGGTTTGGAGTTTTTTGAGTGGGTTGTTTTGATCAGCAAGAGGTACCATCTTTTTCCAGGAAAAGACACTTGACAGGTTAGTAAACCACATTTTTTTTTCAATTGGCTGGTTCAGTCATCATATAACCCTATATCTGGTGTTGCCCTATGGTTTCTTGCTCCCCATTTAATTGGACAGGTGGTGTGGGCAATAGGCTTAATGGAAGTCTACCCAGCCTTGTTTTTGGTGTGGTAACCTGGAATCCCACTCTCGGAAATACCTTGGACATGTGGGAAGTGGACCAATTGGTGGACTTTCTTTAGACCCTCCAGCAGTTATCTTCCCAGGCCGGTCAATCAGATTGTAGAAAGTGGAGGTGGGAGAATAGTGGCCTCTTCTCTGTCAAATCCTTATATAAAAGGCCGAGTCAATGCACTGAAGGTGATTTCCTTTCTAACAAAATTTGGTAGTCAGGTGCTCCCTCTAAAATGAAGTTCTTTGTGTGGCTGGCTGTGTTAGAGAAGTGTCTCACACGGGATAAACTGCTAAGTATTGTTGGACTGTGTGAGGTGTGTGTTAGCTCTTGGGAGTAGGAATTGGCCAACCATCTGTTTTTTACACTACCCTTTCTCTTCTAGGGTATGGAGTATGGCTCTGGACATGTTTAGATGGGTAGGTGGTTTCTCCCTTTCCATCTTATTCTTTTTGAATAGTGTGGAATTTGATCCCTTTGGCATTTTTTTTGTGTGTTTGTGTTGGGGGGGGTGGGGAGGAGATACTTGGGTTTTTGAAAATAGAAGTTCCACTGCCCAAGAGGTGCTAAGGAGGATTAAAGCTATGCTCTTGGTTGTTAGCAATGTTTTAAAATGCAAAGACGTGATGCGAGGCGCTCCACTACCTAGAGGGGTGAGGTGTGTAGTTCAAAACGCAAGAGGCATAAGTCCCGAACACAAGGAGGCGTAAGGCTCCTTAAGAGGAGGGGGGTTAGGAGGAGGATGAAGAGGAAGGGGGGATCTCATTTTTATAAAAAGCTTTTATATTAAGAAGAATAAAGATGTGTAACATTAGTTGAAAGGGGGGGTCTGGGGGGTGAAGCCCCCCAGCCGAAGGGGCAGGGGGCAAACCACTTTCTTTCCCCTTATCTTTTCTTCCCTTCCCTTCCCTTTCCTTTCCTTTCCTTTTCTCTTTTTTCTTCTCTTTCTTTTTCTTTTTTTTTTTCTTTTTTTCTTTTTTTTTTCCGTCTTTTTATATCAGATGTGCATGAGGCGCATGAGGTGTATGCCTCTAGCATGCCTCATGAGAAAAGTGCCTCTTGCACCTGAGGCATACGCCTCAAAGGTGTCAGCGCCTCCGGCATACGCCTCAGGGCGTTTTGGGAGCGCCTCCAGGCGTACACTTCCCACGCTTTTTAAAACACTGGTTGTCAACGAACAAGGAGTTTATAGTCTCTGACTATAGTAGATATTTTGATACAGATACTTTATTTTCTTGTTAATTGGTGGTTAACAAAAACTTTGCATACTCTCCATTGGAGTGTATATGGGTTATATTGTATATCCTTTCTGTTTGTTTTAATACAAAACATTACCTTTTGAAAAAAGAACCTCTTAATTAGACAAAATACCAACCATCTAAGCAGAAGCAACAAGGGGCGCCTGAAGATCCATCAGCTAAGGAGAATCAACAAATATCAATGTTGTGGCTGCTGTTCCTGCTGCAGTGCAGATCAAGGATCAAACTTAAAACAGGGAAGGAAAGACTATCAGGAGGAAGAAGTCTTGGAGATTGTTAACAGGTGTATTATATGTACTGTACACAGGCTTAGTACCCACAGGGGTATTTTCGTAATTCTGTATACATTTTGTTATGTACGGCCAGAACAGTATAAATAGAAAGCTTCACTCGACTGAAGCTAAGTTTTGTTGAGGCCTTAACTCAGTTGCCTCTTATTCTTCTTCCTCTTCTCCTTCTTTCTTCTTCTTTTCTCCTTCTTTTCTTCTTCTTCTTGGTCTCCTGCTCAACATGGTATCAGAGCAGGTTCGTCCATGCCTAGAAAACAGCTAGCTGAGGTCTCTCTCCTCTGCTGCGAAGGAGTTATAGTACTGATGCTCGAAGACAAGGAAGAGGAAGTTTTTCTGTGCTGCGGTTAGTCTCCACTGCCGAGTAGGGCTCTGCTACAAGTATGCTGACTGTTCAACTTCCCAGCACAGAAAAAAAGGTTCGGCTACATGTATTTTTGCTGGTAACTGGGTTGCTGCGGCTAAGAGGACTGTAGAAATCCATCCCAGATGATTGAAGGAAGGCTCTGACCTGAAGGGGAGTTCGAGTTCATGACTGAACTGCCTAGCACAATCTGACCTGAAGGGAAGTTTGAGTTCATGACTGATGACTGTGCTGCCTATTGCTGGTACTGAGATTTTTTTTTTCCTCTTCCTGTTTATGGCTTCTTGCACGACTGTTAATGTTCCAGAATCTGAGTAGGGACTGTTCCCCTTCCTCCGATTGTATGTTGCCCTAGTCTGCACTCTAAGGGGCTGTTGATGAACCCTAGAACTTGAGTGACTGTTCGGCTGCCCTGGAAAGTGGATATCAGCCGATTAGGTGTGGTGAATCACCACTCGTATTGCTGCTCCTACTGTGACCTTTTTTGGGCTGAGAAGCTGTATCAAAGTTGTGAACTGTAGGTCTTCCAGACCTGGTTACACTGCATGTGCAGTTCGTATAGTGTTCTGTGGACTCCTACACAGTGTAGGTGATAAACCCTAGTACTGCAGTTGCAGTGTTTGTGCTTGGTTCTCTGTGGGGCCGAAAATCAGCAAGTGTCCTGTTGTGGACTGTTGCAGCTCTGTAAGACTGTGCTTTGGTTTTGTGTATTTCTGAACTGAGAATCATGAGTAGTGAAGATTCAGCTACATCCGGAATCTCCACAATGCTGAATGGAATGAGTGGGAACAATGATCTATCCTTCCCTATGGCTGTTGTTCCTCTTGACGGGTTAAACTATCTAGAGTGGTCAAGGGGGATCAAACTATACATAACTGCAAGGGGAAAAGTAGGCTACATAAATGGAAGAATCAAAGAACCACCTTCTGAAAATGCAGAACATGATAAATGGGATCAGGAGAATAGTATGGTTATGTCATGGCTTTTGATCTCCATGCAACCGCAAATACGGAAGAACTTCATGTGGGCTGAAACTGCAAATGAGATATGGGATCAGGCAAAGTCTACCTATTCTGAACTTCGACACTATGCCAAAATTTATCAACTGCAAGCAGCTTCATCTACTTGTAAACAGGGGGAGAGGAGTTTATCAGTTTATTACTCTGATCTGACAACTATTTGGAAGGAGCTGGATCATTACCAGAACATTGAGTGGAAGTGTGAGGAAGATGCAAAATTGTATAAGAAACTTGTCTCACAGCAAAGGGTGTTTGCCTTTTTACATGGTCTCAATCCTATCTATGAACCCATCAGAGTACAAATTCTAAGTTCTAAGGATCTTCCTTCAATTCAGGAGGTCTATGCTCTTGTCCAGTCTGAAGAGAGCAGAAGGAACTTGATGAACAGCACCGGAGGGGATGCAATTGTTTTGGCGGCAAAGGGGGGTCCCTCTACTAGTGGTGGACCTTCTTTCAAGAGAGGGGATCTCCAGAAGAAAGCAGAAGATAAGGAAAAATTGTGGTGCACTAATTGTCAGAAGCCCCAACACACCAAAGATACTTGCTAGGATCTCCATGGGAAACCGAAGTGGGCTCAGGATTTACCTAAGAAGCAAGGATCAGATGGTATTAGAAGACCCGGGCAGCAAGGTACTAAGAAACACCACATGGCCAATATGGTTACTCGGGAGAATCAACCCTCCACCTCCACTGTGACTCAGCCACCACATGGCCAACATAACTACTCTGGATCCGACCCAAGAGTGGATATTGTCAACTCCTTCCGTGACCATTTGGAGCTTTATGGTAGAACAATTCGCCAGATGGATGATCCTCCCACCACCTCCTCCTTTGCATCCACATCAGGTAATCCTGCCACAACTTTCCATGTTGCTTCTCATGACCTCGACTCTCCATGGATCATTAATTCTGGAGCGTCAAAGCACATGACTGGTATGCCCTCTTTCTTTCAAACTTATCACCCCCTTTCCGGAAGAGATAAAGTGAGACTAGCGGATGGATCATACTCTCCCATAGCTGGTCAAGGAACTCTCTCTCTTCCCCTTGGCCTTACTCTTTCTAATGTTCTTCATGTTCCAAAATTTCCTATGAATTTGTTTTCAGTCAGTAGTGTTACAAATTCCTTAAACTGTTCCGTGACTTTTTTCCCTTCCTATTGTGTGATTCAGGATCTGGCTTCAGGGAGGACGATTGGTAGAGGTCGTATGGTTGATGGACTTTATATGCTGGAGAATACGGCTGGCCTTCTTGTACAGAGTCTACGAGTCAGTTCAAAAAGAGTAAAATGTATTTATGGCATTGTCGTTTGGGTCACTTGTCTTTTGAGTCGTTGAAAGTTGTTTTCCCAGAAATGTGTAAGTCCGTGTCTGTTTCCATTTTTTCTTGTCAAACGTGTCAATTAAGCAAGCATTGTAGAACTCAATTTCCTCAAAGAAATAGTAAATCTGAGTTTTCTTTTCACATTGTGCATTCAGATGTGTGGGGCCCTGTTACTTTACCTTCTGAGAGTTGCTACAAATACTTTATTACCTTCATTGACGATTATTCTAGATACACTTGGGTATATCCAATGCGAATCCGTGAGGAAGTACCAAAAATTATCCAAGATTTTCAGCGGATGGTCTTCACCCAATTTCAGGCTGAATTTCAAATATTTCAATCAGACAATGCAAAAGAGTTTTTTCATAGTGACCTCACGGAGTTCTTTGCTTCACATGGCTCTCTTCACCGGAGCTCTTGTGCCCGCACACCACAACAAAATGGTGTGGCTGAACGGAAGAACCGTCACCTTCTTGAAGTGGCACGGGGTTTACTACTCCACATGAATGTTCCCAAACATTTTTGGCTTGAGGCCGTCCTTTGTTCTACATACCTCATTAACCGAATGCCCTCTCGTTGGTTCGAGTACAAAGCTCCACATCAGCTTCTCTTTCCTAAGGCCCCTCTTCTTTCTTTTCCTCCCCGTGTTTTTGGTTGTCGGTGTTTTGTCCAAAACCTTTCCCCCACCCGGGGAAAATTGGACTCTCGTGCTATCCCGTGTATATTTCTTGGCTACTCATTCTCTCAGAAAGGGTATCGTTGCTTTGATCCTATTTCACGGAAATTCTTTCCTATTTCTCCTCAGGGGGAGTGTAGGTACGAGGAGAAACTAGTTCAACTTTCTCCTCTTCCTACTCCTTCTCCTTCTCCCCTTCCTCCTTCTGATCCTCCACCTTTCCGTGTTTTTTCTCGTCGTCGTAAAGGCCAATCAGGTTCAAGAGCTTAGGAGAATCTAGAAGCCGTACCTCAAATGCCATCAGATTCCTTGGGGGAAGATCATACTCACTCAGGTAACTTGACTCCCAACCTCCCTGTTGCTAATGATCTTGACCTTCCCATTGCCCACAGGAAAGGTGTTAGGTCGTGCACCACCAAACACCCCATTTCCAACTTTGTTTCCTATGAGAACATCTCACCTTCATTTCGTGCTTTTCTTACCTCCATTGACAGTATCCCTATTCCCAAGAATGTGGCAAAAGCTCTCTTAGTAACAGAATGGATGAAGGCCATGAAGGAAGAAATTGATGCTCTTCATAAGAATGGCACATGGGAACTTGTTGATCTTCCTAAGGGAAATGATCCAGTTGGATGTAAATGGGTGTTCACTGTTAAGCATGGGGCTGATGGAACCGTGGAGAGGTATAAAGCTCGTTTAGTGGCAAAGGGTTTCACTCAAGTATATGGGATTGATTATGCAGAAACCTTTGCACCTGTTGCCAAAATGAACTCTATTAGAGTCTTCTTCTCTCTTGCTGCAAATCTGATCTGGGATCTACATCAGCTCGACATCAAGAATGCCTTCTTGAATGGTGACCTTGAAGAGGAGGTTTATATGGCTCAACCCCCCGGTTTTTTTGGCTCAAGGAAGTGAACAAAAGGTGTGCAAGTTGAAGAAGTCTTTATATGGGCTGAAGCAATCACCAAGGGCTTGGTTCAACAGATTTCATACTATAGTTCAGAAGAGGGGATACAAGCAATGTTAGTCAGATCACGCACTGTTTGTAAAAAGTGTAGAAGGTAAAATGGCTGCCCTAATAGTATACGTGGATGACATAATTGTTACTGGTGACTGGAAGGATGAAATTCAAAGTTTGAAGGGCTTCCTTGCCACTCAGTTCGAGGTGAAAAATCTAGGTCCCGCCAAATACTTCCTTGGGATTGAGGTTGCCCGATCAAAAGGGGGTATCTTCATCTCTCAAAGGAAATATGTCCTAGATTTGCTTAAGGACACTGGAAAGATTGGGATTAAACCAAATGACTCTCCCATTGATCCCAACCATAAGTTAAGTGACAATCAAGGTGAACCACTTAAGGATGTGAAGCAATTTCAGAGGCTTGTAGGGAGATTGTTGTACCTCTCTATGACTCGTCCAGACATAGCATATGCTGTTGGTGTCCTCAGTCAGTTCATGCATGCACCTAGGTCCACCCACCTTGAAGCAGTAGAGAGAGTACTACGGTATCTTAAGAAGTTCCCGGGTGCTGGTTTATTATTCCAGAAACATGGACACTTGAGGGTTGAAATTTACACAGATGCGGATTGGGCTGGATCTCAAAGTGACAGAAGGTCTACTAGTGGTTACTGCACCTTTGTAGGAGGGAACCTGGTTACTTGGAGGAGTAAGAAGCAAACTGTGGTAGCTAGATCCAGTGCTGAAGCTGAGTACCGTGCAATGGCACACGGAGTAGCCGAAGGTATGTGGATAAAGAATCTATTGGGAGAGTTGGGTTTTCCAGTTGGTAAACCCATGACTCTACTCTGTGACAACAAGGCAGCTATCAGTATTGCTGCCAACCCGGTACTACATGATAGAACAAAGCACATTGAAGTTGACAAGCATTTTATCAGAGAGAGAATCATCACAGGCGAAGTATGCACTCCATACATCAGCTCTGAAGACCAACTTGCAGACTTATTTACAAAAGGGCTAAACTATTCCAGACATCAAGGTCTCTGTGACAAGTTGGGCATGATTGATATCTATGCCCCAACTTGAGGGGGAGTGTTAACAGGTGTATTATATGTATTGTACACAGACTTAGTACCCGTAGGGGTATTTTCGTAATTCTGTATACATTTTGTTATGTACGGCCAGAACAGTATAAATAGAAAGCTTCACTCGACTAAAGCTAAGTTTTGTTGAGGCCTTAACTCAGTTGCCTCTTATTCTTCTTCCTCTTCTTCTTCTTTCTTCTTCTTTTCTCCTTCTTCTTTTCTTCTTCTTCTTGGTCTCCTGCTCAACAGAGATGAAAGAGAATGATGTTGATCGGATTTTTTATCAAGTGAGATCAGTTGAGAAGGGAATTGTTTTGGAAGATGGTATTCAAGAAGTTCGATAAGTAAAATCTTGAGCCTGTTCCTTTTGGGTGGTGTAGAGTTTGTAAGGAAAACATTCCAGGAATTAGAGAAGGGCAAGGATGATAAATCTTTATGATTTTGGAGGTTGAAGAAGAACCAGAAAGAAAAGGCTTGTCTCTAATAGGGGGAATTGGGGTTTTTATGGTTTGGAGTATAGTTTTAAGGCTTTAGATGGTGCTGTTGGGAGTAGTTGTTTTGGTTGGGTTGTTGAATGGTTCAATTTTTTGTTTGGGTTGGTGTGTTGGAAACAGTGGATGAGGTTAGGTTGCTTCTATTGGGTGGTTGTTGTGCTGGTAATATTTTGTTTTGATTCCTTTTATCATGGGAAATTTCTCATCACTTAGTGATGTATGTTGCAAATTTTGGGTTTAGTTATTTTCTTTTTTATCTATTTCTGAAAAAAAGACCAACCACTCTACGCTACCCAGAGTCTCAGATAGAACTTATAACCGAATATCAATGTCCAAATTTGATTGCATAAAATATTTTATGAGATGTGTGGAGATGTTATAATGATGCTTCATATGAAATGTAATGTTCATCATCTAGCAAACAGATTTTAAGATAAAATAGTCGGGCCATGAGTTCAGAATGCTCAAGTGAAATGATGGGTTACCTCTACCTTTGTTTGGGTTCTTTCTTCCTGTCACTAAATATTTCAACTGTATTTGTCTCCATCTTAGATGTTCATGCGAAGATATACCTTGATGTACATTATTAGAATAATCCTTGTTGTACAGTATCACATTCTTATTATTTTATTTGTTCTTTTTATCTTTCAGCCCTATAAGGGCATTCTTGTAACCATACATATATTTTATCTCTTTAATATAAAATAGACTCTTTGGGGTGGGGGTCGACTATTCTTGACACCCTTAATTCTGTTTTCTTCTTGCTCTCAATTTGGTTCACATGGTATCAGAGCGTGTTGCCCTTTGACCTTTTTTTCTGATCCACCTTGTTTTTTCTTGATCCATTGAGAACTTGCATTTCTGCCGATTGTTCCTAGACTGTCTTGATCTTTCCAGGAACCATTTTTCTGCTTTCTCGTATCCAAAAAGAGAGATTTCATTGGATCCTTCTTGTTTGCCATCCATTTGTAGCAAGATTTAAAAGGAGTTGTCGCCTAGCCCTTCTCAACATACTCTGAAAGTTTCATTGAGATCCGTGAAGTTTTGAGAGAGATCTAAACTTCTCTTCTAGGCAGCTGCGCCTAGACTTTCCTTTTCTGGACTGTGTATCCAGTTTTCTTCTTCTACTGGATCTTGGACAATCTCCGGTGAAAGAAAGGGGTTTGTTTCTCAGTTTTTTTACTCTCTTGCATTCGATTATAGTTTACATCACTCATTTTGATCAGTTTTTACTTCAGTCTAGTTCCTTTAAACTTCAGCCTAACCCTATTTTGTGCTATTTTCTTGCTGTAATGGCTTCAGACAGAGGATATATTATTCCTGTGAAGATGAATGGATAGAACTATGGGATGTGGAAGTTCCATTTTGACTTTTATGTTGAAGGGAAAGGTTTAGAAGGATACCTGAATGGAATGGTCACTAAGCCAACTGAGACTGAGGCCAAGGCTTTACAACAATGGAAGTTGGATAATGGTAAGCTTGTTTCTTGGATTCTGAGTTATATTGATTATCATATATCTGTACCTATGAGGAGAATGAAAACAGTCTATGAGATGTACTTGTATCTGGAAAAAGTTTATCAATAGTCCAACGTATCTAAACAGTACCAAATAGAATTAGAAATATTTTCCTACAACCAAGGAGATAGGAGGATATAGGAATATTATTAAGGTTTTCTTGATTTGTGGGCTGAATATGAGATTGTTCATATTGAACCCTCGGATCCAGCAAAGTGTGAAATATCTTCAGAAACACTTTGAGAAGAGAAAGGTGACTCGGTTCTTTATGAAACTTAGACCTGAATGTGAGATAATCAAGTCCAACATTCTGAGTAGGGGAACACTTCTAGATATGGATTCTGTTTTAGGAGAACTCCTGAGGGAAGAGATTAGACTTCTCACTACACCTATGCTTGATGGGAAGATGACTGAAGTTGGGACTAAAACAGCCTTTGTTGCTCATGGAGGTAAGAAGTCAACCTCCAAGAATTTCCAAAACTCAGTGCTATGAGTGTAAAGGTTTTGGACACATTGCATCTCACTGTAAGGGTTTATGGCATAAATGATTGGGTCATCCATATTCCCAACAATTAAGGTTTTTGTTTGACTTTGGTATTAAGAATAAAGTTCTTCCTGTTCATACTTTTGATGTTTCTTGCACTGTGTGTTGTTTGTGTAAAAGCCATGTTTTACCATTTCTTCATACATCCGAACATGCCACTAAACCTTTTGAGATAATACATAGTGATGTTTGGTTTGCTTCTATTACTTCATGATTGGGATACAGATACTTTGTATTGTTTATAGATGATTGTACCAGATATACTTGGATTTATTTTCTGTAGCACAAATCAGAAGTCTTTGGCACATTTAAATTATTTCATACTATGGTGCAATATCAATTCAAGTGCAATGTGACCATTCTCCACTCAGATTCAGGGGGAGAATATAGAGACAAAGACTTTCAGGCCTACTTGAGGAGTTATGGAATTCAGTCTCAATGCAGTTGCCCAGACACTCCACGACAGAATGGTGAGGCTGAACGGAAGAATGGACATATTCTCAGTGTTGTGCGGACAGTACTACAGGAATCTCATACTCTAACTTCATTTTGGGTAAAAGCAGCCAGTACAGCCGTGTATTTGATCAATTTTCTTCCCTTTGTTCTCGGCAACACTTCTCCCTTCCAAAAATTTTTGGTCATCCCCCAGATTTCGCTAGTCTTTATGTTTTTGGTTATCTTTGTTTTGTACATCTTCCTGTTCATGAACGATCTAAATTAACTGCTCTGTTTGCTATGTGTGGCTTTGTGGGATATAGTCCTAATCACAAAGGATTTTTGTGCTATGATCCTGCTATTCATCGTATTCGGATTTCCCAGAATGTTGTGTTTCTTGAACATATTTCTTTCTTTGTTGGGATTGCTAGATTGTCTGCTCCTTCCATCTCTATTTTGCAGGACTTTGATTCAGACAAACAGTACTACTTCCTCAAGTGAGAGATATTTTCTCGTCTTCACCCGCAAGTGGCTATGTGCCTCGGTCCCTGTGTCTACACCCCCCCTTCCACCCGGTTTAGAGCATCCCTCCTCGGTACCCTCTGTAAGTGACACTTTGAGCCAAGATCCTCCTATTTCAGATAGTAGTTCTGTTATTCCACTTCGTCGTTCTACCCGTATTTCTTGACCCCTTGACTGCTATGGTTTTCCTTTAAACCATAGTTCCTTTTTTGTTGTTCTTTCTTCCACAGATATCCCTAGATCTTATCAACAAGCCATTAGAAGTTCTTAGTGGAAAGAAGCCATGGATGCTGAAATTCAAGCCCTTCATGAGAGTGATACTTGGGATCTTGTGTCAGATCCTCCAGATGCTTCTATTGTTGGAAGATGTTGGGTCTATACAATCAAACTGAAGTCAGATGGTTCCCTTGATCGATATAAGGCCCGATTAGTTGCCCAAGGATACAGTCAGGAATATGTGATTGATTATGAAGAAACCTTTGCCCCGGTTGCTAAGATCACCACAGTTTGGATTCTTCTGGCCATATCTGTTGTTCATTCCTAGACTATTTACCAACTAGACGTGAAGAATGCTTTTCTTCATGGTGAACTGAAGGAGACAGTCTACATGAAACCTCCACCTGGATATTGCAGTTATCCTTCACGTGTCTATCACCTAAAGAAGTCCCTATATGGTTTGAAGCAAGCACCCAGGGCTTGGTTTGAGCACTTCCGAGATGTGGTTGTTGCATCTAGGTATAATCAGAGTTCCTCTAACTATTCTCTTTGTTAAGAGAAGACCCCAGGGTATCACTATCCTCCTATTGTATGTTGATGACATGCTTTTAACTGGGGATGATCGTGATGGTATTTGTGAGCTAAAGTCCTTATTTCATAACTCCTTTCACATGAAGGACCTGGGTCCTCTTACTTACTTCTTGGGTTTGGAGGTCCATCGTGGCAGTCGAGGGTATTTCATTTGTCAACAAAAATACGCCTATGATCTCATCAAATTAGCTTGAATTACTGATGAGAAACATGTTGATACCTCCCTGGAGCTGAATGTCAAGCTATCTAAATCCAAAGGCCTCATCCTTCCTGATGTTACTTTGTACCGTCAGCTTGTTGGCTCTCTGATCTATCTCACTATGACTTGGCTTGATATTTCAAACGCTGTTCAGGTCGTTAGTCAATTTGTCTCTGCCCCGCGGCAACCTCATATGACTGTTGTTCGCCGCATCATTCGTTATGTTAGAGACACAACCTCTCAGGGATTGTTTTTCTCTTCCTCATCATCCATACAATTGAGGGTTTATGTTGATGCTGATTGGGTTGGTTGTCCTGACACTTGCCAATCCACTACTAGGTAGTACGTCTTCATGGGTGACTCTCTCATCTCTTAGAAGTGTAAGAAACAATAAACTGTCTCTAAGTCTTCTACTAAAGCTGGGTATAGAGCTATGTCTTCTGCATGTAGCAAGATTGTTTGGTTGAAGTCTCTTTTCATGGATCTTGGTACTCCACTTCCTATTCCTATCCCTTTGTACTCCCCTTCTTGTTGCAGGCTCTATATCTCTTCCTCATGTAGCCTCTCACATGCAGATTGCGGACATTTTCACCAAGGCCATGACTAAAAGTCGACACCTCGTTCTTGTGGGCAAACTGATGCTGATGTCTACACATCAGTTTGAGGGGGAGTGTAAAGATATTCCTTGATGTCTACACCTCGTTCTTGTTGTACAGTATCGTATTCTTATTATTTTATTTGTTCTTTTTATCTTTCAGCCCTGTAAGGGCATTCTTGTAATTGTACATATATTTTATCTCTTTAATATAAAATAGACTCTTTGGGGTGGGGGTCGACTATTCTTGACACCCTTAATTCTGTTTTCTTCTTGCTCTCAATTCAGTTCACAGTTCAGTGATATGTTGAGACCTGTATTTCACTGTCGGGCTGAAATATTACTTACAAGGGTTGTTTAAGGCCTCTCCCCATCTCACTGTTGATGGCAAATTATGAGAATAATCATCCACCACAAAAGTAAAATCCCGATATTAATTCTTAGAAGTAGAGAAGCTATCATTGAAATCGTTTTGGTGAGAGTGGTTCATTAGGTAAAATCTTTGAAGATGTTTGCTGATTTCTCAACAGTTGATATCATGAACAAATGGAAGGAAGTGGCTAGTTCTGATTGCAAAAAATCTAATATAAACCCTGCTTGGTCTCCTCTAATGGTTGATTACATCAAGTTGAACTTTGATGGGAGTAGTGCAGGGAATCCAGGCCATCTGGTATGAATAGGTGACTCCCTAGGGGCTGAGGTTATGGCTGTCATGGAAGGATTACAAAAAGGCAAAAGATGTGAATGTGAGAAATCTGATTGTAGAAGGTGATTCAAAGATGGTATTGGAGTGGTTGCAAAAGGAAGATAAAGGTTTTTGGATTTTCAATAATGAAAAAAAAAAAGATTGAAGTGGATGACTCAAGATATGGAAGTGCAGTTCAGATGGGTTAAAAGGGCAGCAAATGGTTTTGATGATGTCTTAGCAAAACAAGGAGTGGGGAGGAACCAGTTGTTTTGGGCTCAACTGTAATAGCTTTTTTGTCTGTGGAGAATTAAGAAAGTTTACCTCTCCCTATCTTGTAATTTTTAAATATTTTCTAATGAATTTCTCTTATTGATAAAAACAATGGTGAAAAAAACCTTCTCTTGTCAACATGGGAACCAGTGGTAGATAGAGTTGAAAGAAGGTTGGCAGGTTGGAAAAGCAAGTGTCTTTCTTTGGGAGGTCATATAACTCTAACTAAGAGTGTACTCTCTAACTTGCCCATTTATTGTCTTTATCTTTTGAAGATACCAGCTAGGGTAGCAGACTTAATTGAGAAGGGTCAATACTTGTAAATATGGTATGACTAGGATGTGTTAGGATTCAGAAGGGTAGGTGTCATCTATGTAGATATGGAATTTGAGTTTGGAATGGCATTATGTGTTTTGAACAGACATTTTGAATTTTTTGAAGCTTAAAGTGGGTAAGGGTCTAGAATTTGATTTTGGTAAAGATGAATGGTATGATGCTGGAGAACTTTGTGAGAGTGGTGCCCCAAATTTAAAAAACTGTTGTTGGATAGAGAACTTGGTGAATGTTTGGACTTGCTGTATGAGCTTTAAGTAGTTTAGATTCCTTCAAGGGAGGAGGATGCAAGATGGTGGAAAGAATGTCAGAATGGCTGTTTTACAATTAGATCCTTCTATAATGCACAACTTTTGAAGGTGCATGGGATTTCCCGATTATAGCCCAAAGGAAGCCTCCATCGTCACCAATCACAAGGTTGTTGTAGGAAGACTGAAAGGAGAAGTTGCCAGAGGCCTCCCAAGACCATATTCTTTCATCATCTGACTGTGGGTTGGATTTGAAGGCATGAATGACTTAGAAGATCTGTTAGTGGACGAATTTCCCAATCGTTAAAATTTGTTCTGAAAGTAGGGTCCCAAATAATCTCCCCATTCATCGATTCAAAGAAATCTTCCACCACAACATCTTTATCCTGTGCAATATCAAAGAGAGAGGGGAAACTTACACTTAAAGCAATGTCCCCACACCATTTGTCAAGCCAGAACTTGAAGTGTCTATTGCCAACCTTGCATTTAATCCCCCCTTCAAGAAGTTAGATTTACTTTTGGCTCCCAAGGGAAGGCCAAGGTAGGTAGGTGGTGGGCAGATTCCCAGTTTTGCAACCCAAAATATTAGCCATACTGGGATCAGGAAATCCTTCTATGTCATCAATAATTCACTCTTAGACAGGTTAATTTTGAGGCCTGGAACTGCTTTGAACCATCTAAGAATGAAACCCAAAGAGACCATCTGATCAGATGGGGAGTCACAAAAGAAGATGGTGTCATCAGCAAATTGAATAGGGAGATTGGATCATCTCTCTCACCAACTTTAAACCCTTGAAGGAGACCACTGTCTGTTGCCCTACAGGTGAGCTTACTTAAGGCTTCCATTATTATGTTGAATAGGAAGGGAGACAAAGGGTCTCCATGCCTTAAACCCCTTGAGCTTTTGAATCTTCCATGGGAAACACCATTGAGGACAGAGAAAGTGGGAGTGGTAACACAGTCCTTGATCCAATTTCACCACTTGGAGCTGAAGTTCATTCTAGAGAGCATATAGTCCAGGAAATTCCAACTAACATGATCAAAAGCCTTTTCCATATCCACCTTGAGAATTGGCCCTTCTCTATCCCTTCTACGTGAGTCGATCAACTTATTAGCAATAAGGATCCCATCAAGAATCTATATCCCATCTACAAAAGGTGTTTGGGGATGTGATCAGCCTTTAAACAGAGCAAACACAAGAGAAAATAAGAGGAAAGTAGGTCTGATATATTCCTGAACTTCAGGAGAATGAAGAAGTAGAGAAGAAGAATGTCTGGAGAAATATGGCTAATGGGCAGAAGAGGTCGAACTGGGTTCTCTCTTACTACTGTCCCGCTTTTGTTAACAATATAATGTTAAGTGCAAAGACAAAAAGTACCCTGTTTAAATAACAGGATGAAAGGAGCCTAAAAGACCTTTACACCCTTGTTGCCAATACATATATAAAAGCTAATACTTTCTAACAGGGGAAACCTTATTCCACCTAGGGTGGAAGCTTTTGCATGGTTTGTCGTTGTGGACAGTATTCTCATTAATGACCATTTAAAGAAAGGGGATTTCACATAGCCAGCATTTGTCACATAGGTTTCAAGGCAGAGGAAGATGTGAATAATCTATTTATTTTATGCAGATTTTCCAAATTTATACAGGATTTTTTTCTTATCACTTTTCAGCACAAGAATCTGGCAGCCTTTTCATTATAATGAAAAATTTTCTTTGGTCATCATTCAAGAAAGCAAGAGAGCAAATATTTTTTGGAGCAGTGTGCCATTTTCCATTTGTTGGCATAGTTGGAAGGAGAGGAGCATGAGGACCTTTGAAGACATTTAGAAGAGCCATAAAAAGTTGGCCTGGAGAGTGGACCAGTCACTATTGATTGGATCAAAGTTCACCCATATTTTGCTCATGTTCAAAGAAATGAGTTTGGGTGCTTCTTTTGCATTATGTTGGAGATATCCAGTGTCAATTGAGCATGCTGCTGAGCTGGATATAGTTTGTCTTGCCTTGATTTTTGTTTGTTCTTCTCTTTCTGTTTTGTATTTTCAGTATTCCCTAGAGAGTTTTAAGGCATTTTGGACTTGTGCATGATGTCTGGGATGTTACGTTGCCACCCTTGCACTTTTGCATTTTTGTTTGGCATTTTTGTTATGTCTGGGATGTTATGTCTGGCATTTTTGTTTGTGCTTATTTTGCATTTTTAAGGCATTTTGGTTGTTATTTTTATAAAATCTTTCACTTTATTAACAAAAAAAAAATGTTTCTTTGGAAAACCACCAATATTGGAGGAAATTGGGTTCCAATTGAGCACCCATCAAGGTTGAGTTTGACTGTTCCTTCAATAGGTGGATGCCATTTCCACTCTTCTTTGGATATCAAGGAGACAACTTTGTTACTGAGAGCATAAGTACCAACTGGTCATTGAATGCTAACTTCATGAAAAGGAAAAACAGGAGAAAAATTATCAGTAACAAATCTATTTGTGTGAATTAGCAGTTGTATTTACACTTTGATTGTTTCTATTCATGTTTGCCATCATAAGAAAAAACATGGATATACTTTGGTTTTTAAGAATTATTTCCTTTTTTTATGTTAGCAATATATAAGCAAATATGCAACCATTCAGTGATATTATAAAAACTATTCTTTGGGATGTCTATTAGAAAGGGAAAAAAAGAAAGAGCTGTTATTTTCCATTGCAATTAGTCCTCATATCAATACTCATTTGGTTGCAACATTTTGGTGGACAAATTGACAGGAATAATCCTAAATAAGTATACAAATTTAATTGCTCTCCATAAACACTTCTAAAAGGCAGCATCTAACATATATTGTGTTTTGATAGATTCAATCAGGACCTCCACTGGATGAGATGTCTATAGCATGCATCTTACGTGACTTGTTGCATGCCATCGAATACCTCCACAATGAAGGAAAAATTCACAGAGATATTAAAGGTAATACCATTTCTTAATCACTAACTATTTCTTTTGATTGGTAACTTTGAGAGATTTCATTAGGTTTGAGTAAAAGAATCAATCTTTACAATATGGTTTTGCCTCACACTTCTCATGCTACTTTAGATGGCTACCTGTCATTTCATTTTCTTAATTACATTACTTGCTGTTCTTCCTGTAGAGAAAATGACTGACCAGCTTGTGGTTCCACCTCTTCATTATTTCTTGATGTTTCCTTCTGATTATATTGCTGTTAGAATGTTTTTTGTTGTTTCTAGTGATGGGTATTCCTGTCATTGTACCTCTTTTATTATAAGACTAATATAAATAGCACCTGTGGTGGCAGACTAGAAACATAAGTTTGCACCCCTTTTCTCTCTATTCTTTCTTCCTCCTCTCTTCTCTTCTCTTCATCTCTGTTTTTCTTTCTTCTTTTCTGATTTCTCCTTGCTAAACAGGTCTGAACCTCATCGGTTTCAGACAACTCTTCCTAGGTAGAAAGTCCTGTACATTTGATCCCTATTTATCCCTTGACTTGCTAGTGTATCTGCCATGCTTTTTGCTGATCTCTGAGTCCATGTGACTCTTATGCCCTTGCTAACCATTTCACTTCTCTTAAAACATTCCTGTAGCACAATATCCCATATCCAGCCATAACATTCTTTGAACCTCTTAACTATGAGATTTTTGTAGTTAAGAGCCTTTCCTAGCTTGATTCCATGTTATTGTGCCATTAACTCTACCATTATAGAATTGTCTTGGCTAAGGGCCAGAAAAATGGTTAATACATGTCCTTCATGATTTCTGATACTCCTGCCACTCTTGACATCCATTGATTGCCCATGTTGCTCCCATCAAAATTTGGCTTCATGTGGTTCAAAGGTGGTTGGTAGATAGATATTATGCTGCTTGATGAGGCTGAAGAAGCAATTTGCCGCCAACTCCTAGAAAACTTATTGCTTTTGAAAATAGAATACAATGATTATGTACCAATCAAAGTATTATGGAGCCAGCTATTATGCTCCCTACAATTACCAGCTATAACACACTGCACCTTTCTTTGAGCATGGTGGATACAGACCCCAGCCTCCATGCTAGATTTTGTCTACTAACACCTTCATTGGCAGGGAGTCTTTAAGAGAATTATCAGACCAGGCTACCCATACTGCCTCAGCTTGTAATGTCTGAACTCTGAACTAGAAATCTGATCTCTCTGGTTTGATGTCTTAGACTCCATGGACCTACATATCACCCCTCAACCATGCAATAGTGGTTTTAGAGTTTCCTTCAATAATCACATTCCTGAATATTGATGTGTTTTCCAGCCTCAATCCTTGAAGTACTGCAAGCACTTGTGTTCCCATATGCAGTTGGCTCTGAAAAGGCCATAATAGTGTTGCCTCCTTGATCGTGAAATACGCCTCCAATCTCTGAATTTCCTGGAGTTCCAATGCCACAGCCATCAAAGTTCATTTTAATCTTGTCTTCTGCCAGATTTGTCCAACAATTGGTTAATCTATTACACACCATTGAAGTAGATGCCACCGCCACTTATCCTCTAATGATATCATCTATTGTGAACACCGAGAATTCATGTCTTATCTTCACCAAATGGATTATTTTAATCTCAATTGGTTAAACGATTGCCTCTCTAGAGTAATATCAATATCCAGTTTGGTTTATTACTTTACCCTTTCAAAGATTAGCCAAATAGAATTTGCATCTCCTTTCTTACTTTCAAATGCATTCAGCCTTATTTCATGTTACTCACACTATGTAATGACCTGCAATAAATTTGGCAGCTGCGAACATTTTATTGACAGAGAATGGAGATGTTAAGGTACATAAATCCTTTTTGCCTAAACATTTCTTAAAATCACCAATGATGTTTAAAATGGATGGAATGCCTTCACTTGATTCTGATTTCTCAAATTATTTTTCAAATATTTAACAGGTTGCAGATTTTGGTGTTTCTGCTCAACTAACACGAACAATTGATAAAAGAAAGGTCATGCTCTTCCTATGGATTTATAAAAATAACAGATTGAAGTACTTTGGTATTTCCTTTTGCATTGTCTTTATTTGTGATAAGATGGGAATTATTTAGTATTTATGTTACAGCATTGAAGTCTTTGTGTTAATAAATTTAAGCCACAGACATTTGTAGGAACACCATTCTGGATGGCTCCAGAAGTCATTCAAAATTCAGAAGGATACAATGAAAAGGTACCTGTTGGCAGAGTTGTCTTGGATATTTTATTTTCTTTTTGGAACTTGGTCCACTTGTTTCACACACTCAGCTTTTACTTTATGCAGGCAGATATCTGGTCTTTGGGGATCACTGCAATTGAGATGGCTAAAGGGGAGCCTCCATTTGCAGATCTACACCCAATGAGGGTTCTTTTCATCATACCGCGAGAAAACCCGCCACAGGTTTGTTTATTTTGATGCATCACATTTACTGTTGTAGTTGCTTAATTTGCAAATGATTCAACATTTCGTCTTGATTTCTACCCTGCTCCAAGTAGTTACTAGTTAGAGTTAAAGCATTGTTGAGATTGAGTTGTTTTTAGACCATTTATTAGTTCTGAAGGATGGGGTAATGCTTGTGTTGTGCAGCTGGATGAGCACTTTTCCCGTCCTATGAAAGAATTTGTTTCCCTGTGTTTGAAGAAGGTGCCTTCTGAGGTAGTTATTCATACTTCCCTTTATGTTCTTTTATTTTGTTCTGAAAAGTTTTATGTTTGAGCAATTTGGATATGTCAGTATTGTACTCAAAATTAGGAGAAGTGCAGAATTGTGAAATATAAGAAGATATTTCAAGTTATCAAGTCAGTGTTATTGTAGAGACATTAATAGTAGAGATAAAACGGAGGGTTAGTTTTGTTATTTTCCTTGTATATTTTCTGTACACTATTTGTATATTGGCTGTACACTTTTTGCATCTTAAGGACAGGACAGTTCTTTTACCTTTTAATATAAAGATTCTTTTCTGGGTGTGGATAGGTCATGTAGACACACCTGAACTTCTGTCTTTCTCTTGTTCATGCCTACTCTGACATGGTATCACAGCAGGTCTTGATCTGTTCTGCTGTTAGGGGTTTTTCTATCCTCTGTTCTTCTGCTATTGGGAGCTCATTTTGAAGTGGAAGTGAGCTCTATTTTACTGTTCTGGATATTTCTCCTTTGGGCTGTTTTGATCCTGTTTACTGGTTTTTGTGCAACCTGTGAACCTCTTGGATCTTTCTTAGGAGGCATCAAATCTTTGTAAATCTCTGGATCTGTGGTTCCCCAGAAGGGTTAAACTGATTTCTTTTGGATGGGTTGGATTAAGTCAATTTTTAAGAAGATTTTGATCTTTCTCTTGGATCAGCTACTTCTGCAGTTTCCTTTGTTCTTTCTGTCTTTCTGCTACTTTGATTAGTCTTATTAATCAGGTTTGGCATCTCCTTTTCTCTCTTTTTTGGTTTTCTCAATATGGTCTTGTTTCAGCCTGAAAAGTGTCTGAAAAAAGTTCTCTTAGATTAGTAGTCTGTTAACCACATTATTGGATTGATTTCTTTCTGTTATTCTACTGTTTCTGCTTGGTTTCCTATTTCAATGGCTGCGGAAGGAGCTAATAGTCTTCCCATTAGGTTTAATGGATCTAACTATGCCTTGTGGAAGTTCCATTTCCAATTTCATGTTGAAGCCAAGGGACTTTGGGGCTATCTGGATGGCTCAACTATTGATGCAAAAGCCCTAAAGCAGTGGAAAATCGACAATGCAAAAGTTGCCTCTTGGATCCTTAGTTCGATCAAAGTTGATATTGCTATTCTGATGTGTGGATATAGGATTGCTTATTAGATGTATCAATACATGGAAAAGTATATCAGAAGTCCAATATCTCTAGGGAATATCAAATAGAAGTTGATATATTTTCTTATCATCAAGGAGAGAGGAAGATTCAAGGGTATTATGCTGGATTCATCATTTTATGGACTGAATATGAACTAGTGCATATGGGGGAGGATCCTTCAGCTTGTTGTGTCAAGTTTATGAAAACACATTTCAATAGAAGAAAGGTTATACATTTTCTAATGCATCTCAGGCCTGAATATGAAGTTGTTAGTTCTAATATTCTGACTAGGGAAACACTACTAGACCTGGATACTATTCTTGGGGAGCTTCTAAGAGAAAAAACTAGATTGACTACTCAGACTGCACTAGATGGGAAGAGGGACTCTAATTTGGATACTGTTTTTCTTGCAACCAGACCCAAAGGATAAAAAGACTTCTCATGTGTACAATATTATGAGTGTAAAGAATTTGGACATGTAGCTTCATATTGTAAAATAATACCTGCACCTATTGTAAGCAAAAGGGCATATTATTTTAGAATGTCCTACTCGACCTTCTAAGGGAGGTGGGCCTAGTCAGAAGAAAGCTCCACATAACGGATCATCCTCATCTACTTCCTCGGTGCCAGTAAGGAATACTACAGGTGTGAGGTGTCATGATAGAAGAAAAGAATTGTCAACTTATTCTCTCGGCCATCTCTTTTGCCTTCTTTGCTATCGGTTTGTCTAGCAAGTCTTTTTTCTTTTTGCCCTTCACCTAATCATCTGTTGACCATCAGTTATAGTGCCTCTAATCAAATGACAGGGCCCTCTTTTGGTCAATCTCCTAAACCTCTCTCTTTTATAAACATATTGTTATTGCCAATGGTGAAAGACTAGATATTATTGGATGTGATGATCTATTTGTCTACTTCTAAATCCTCTCCTTTTCACCTACCCAAGACATTGTTTGTACTCCAACTTACAACCAATTTGATCTCCGTTGGACAACTTGTGGAAGATGATAACATTGTTTCTTTCTTTTCTGGTGGTTGTTTGATACAAGATCAACGAAATTGGGGGGGTGGGGTTGAAGGCAAAGGGATGTTGATTGAGTTGACTATTTGCTTTGGAATTTGAGAAGGCTCATGCTTTCTACTACCCCTTGTTTTGAAACTTATAGTTGTATTAATGCTTGGCATCTATGTCATAGATGCCTTGGACTTCCTTATTCGAAGAAAATGAATTTTTTGTTTACTTGTGGTAGTTTGTCATGTTCTTTGTGCAAAAGTCATGTTTTACCTTTTCCGTCTTCATCTCGGCATGCTTTTTGTGCCTTTTCAGCTTATACATAGTGATGTTTGGTCGTTTCCAATTGTTTCTAGGTTGGGTTATAAGTATTTTGTGACATTTATTGATGACTGTACCCGTTTCACCTAGACCTACTTTTTTCGCAAGAAATCAAAAGTCTTTTCATCCATTAAACTATTTCAAGCTTGGATTACCACTCAGTTCAAAACTGTTATTTGCATCCTACATTTTGATTTAGGAGGAGAGTATTTTGATGAAACTTCCAAAACTACTTGAAACAACAAGGCATCCAATCTCAAAAATCCTGTCTTGGCACTCCACAACAAAATGGAGCTACAAAAAGAATGACTAGTCACATTTTGAGTGTTGTGAGGACTCTTTTGCAAGACTGACATGTACCTACATGGTTTTGGGTGTAGGTGGCTAGCACTGTTGTGTAATAAATCTTCTTCCCTCATCATTTCTAGGTAACTCTTCTCCTTTCTAGTCTCTTTTTAATCGTCCATCAGACTTCTCTATGCTTTGCATGTTTGGTTGCGTCTATTTCATTCATCTTCTTCCACAAAAATGCACTAAGCTCACAACTGAAGTTGCATTGTGTGCCTTGTGGGTTATAGTCCAAATCACAAAGCATTTCTTTGCTGTGATCCCAATGCATGTCGCATTCACATTTCTCATAATGTCATTTTTCTTGGAAAATATATCCTACTTTGAACATATTGTTAAGTTACTTGCTCCATCTATTTCTTTATTACACACAACTTTGGATTCCACGGAAGCATCTCCATACATTTCCAAGCTTCTTTAGACATTCTTCCGAAAGCGATCAGCTGTTCCAGCCCCTATACCTCTTCCTTCTTCATCAACAGACATCGGTCATCCCAATTCTATAGACACTGTAAGTCCCTTCGTTCCCCCATCTAAGTTCATTTTATCTCCTGCTCCTACTTTGTGCCGTTCATCTAGAATTCCTAGACCTCCTGATTGCTATGGTTTCTTTTAGATCATAGCTCCTTGTCCATTGTGTTACCATCTATAGATATCCCCAAGTCTTACCAATAGGCCATTGCTCTTTCTCATTGGAAAGATTCCATGGACATAAAACTTCAAGCCCTTCTTGAGAATGACACCTGGGAGCTTGTTTCTTCTCCTCTAAATGTCTCTCTATCATCAGTAGCAGATTGGTTTACTTTGTGAAGTTGAAATCAGATGGGAATCTTGACTGATATAAGGCCCTCCTTGTAGCTCAAAGCTATAAGCGGGAATATGGGGTAGATTATGAAGTAACTTTTGCACCAGTAGCAAAGATGAAAACATTTCGATTAATTTTGGCCATCTTTGCAATTAAGCAATGGGAGATTCATTAGATGGATGTGAAGAATGTTTTTCTTCACGAGGAATTAAAGGAGGTTGTATACATGAAACATCCTCCTGGGTATTGTGATAACCCTTAACTTGTTTGTCATCTCAAGAAATCCCTATATGGTCTTAAATAAGCTCCAAGAACCTGGTTTGATAAATTCTGTTCTGCCATCACTGATGCTGGCTTTATACAGATCTCTTTAGATTACTCTCTTTTTACCTTACACAGTTCTCAATGAATGACTATACCTTTCTTGTATGTTGATGATATTATCATTGTTGGGGATGATTAAAAGGGAGTCATTAATTTAAAGCAATTGTTGAGTTAATCCTTTAAGATGAAGGACTTGGGCTGTTTAACCTATTTCTTGGGCTTGGAGGTGATTCATAACTCTCATGGTTACTTTGTTTACCAACACAAGTATGCAACAGATCATATAAAGATGGTTCATTTGACCGACACCAAGCCGGTTGATACTCCCATGGAGCTTAATTTGAAGTTGGGTAAGGACGACAGTCCTCTTCTAGGCGATCCTACTCTCTATCGTCAACTAGTGGGCAGCCTAATTTACCTTACAATTACCCATACATATATATCTCTTATGCAGTGCAAGTTGTGAGTCAATTTATTTCTTCTCCTCAACAGCTACCTTTATCTGCTATCTACTGTATTATCAGATATGTTAGAGGGATCATATCTCATGGGTTGTTCTTCCCATCCTCATCATCTCTCTATCTCTCTGCCTATGCTGATGCTGATTGGGCTGGTTGTCTTGACACCAGGTGGTTTACTACTGGTTGGTGTATCTTCTTGGATGACTCTCTTATTTCATGGAAATGTTAGAAGCAATCTATTGCTTCAGGCACTCATCCATGATCTTCATTTTGATCCATAGTTTTCAAGGCACCAAGGTGAGGCTAGGCGGCAAGGGGGCTTCTTGTTGCCTAGTTGCCTAGGCAATGGATTTTTTTAAGTATAAACTTCATGTTTAAGTATAGAAAATCAACGTTTTCATGAGAAGAAAAATATGAAAGAAAAGAAAATTCAAAAAATATAGGGGCTGAAGCCCTTTTTTTTGTTAGAGGAAAAGAAGAAAAGAAGAAGAAGAAGAAGAAGAAGAAGAAGAAGAAGAAAATGTGTTTGATTAGACCACATTTTAAGTTCTCCCTTATTGGTTTAGGTTTTGTAGTCTTTGAGGGTTCAATACAACATTTAATAATGTTTGTGTTGATTAAATCCTAACAAATAAGAAAATAATAAAAAGAAATTAGTATATAAACACACAAAATGAATATTTTAGTTTAACAATGTCTATTTTATAATTATATCCTCAAAAATTAAGTATATAAAAGTGTTTTATAACACATTGTACAAAACTGCTTGGAAATTAGGTGAGGTGAGCCTCCAAGGGTGCCTTGTCGCCTAGGTGTTGCCTTGACAACTATGTTTTGACTTGCTATCTCTAGTTCCTCTCTTTGCTGACAACCTCAGTGCTATCAAAATTGCGCCCAACCCTGTTTTCCATGAGCATATAAAGAATATTGAAGTGGATTGTCCCTCTATCTGAGACCTCCTCCTTTCAGGCCAAATTTCCCTTCTTCATGTCTTGTCTTGGCTTCATCTAGCAGATCTGCTTACTAAGGCTAGCACGGGCCCTTTTACTTTTTTTCTTTTTTTTTGATAATTAACAGCTACTTTCATTAAGAGATATTAAGAGAAAAAGATACAAGAGGAGGGGTAAAATCTCTTAACCCTCCCTAAAGGTGCATTTCAATTTACAGTATTTCCCAGAATAGATTGACTCTTCCCACCCCTTGTTTGGCCAGTGAATCTGCCAAGGAATTAGCCTTCCTCTTAGTCCACTAAAACTTGATTTCCATGTTTTGAGTAAACTGTTTAACTTTCTTTTTCTCATTTAGATACTTCCACAATCTGAATTCGTCCTTTTGTAGCCAACTAATAGCCAGCTTAGAATCACCTTCCACCACCAGTTTTCTAATATTCGGCTCTTAGGCTCTTTTTACCCCTTCCAGAACAGCCAATATTTCAGCTCTTAGAGAATCCCCCCATCCAATAGAACCAGAATACATGGCAATAATTCGACCTTCTTCATCCCTGAAAACTCCTTTACCTGACGGACCTAGATTTCCTTCGTTGCTACCATCGAAGTTCAGTTTAGTGAACCCCAAAGCTGGAGGATACCAAATTGGGTTAGATGCAGTCTTTAGTGGAGCTGACCAAGCCACGTCTTTCCAATTTCTGATAATGTCTCCTTCCGAATAGTCTTCAAAAAGCTTCATAGTCTTAGCCCAATGAGCCACCCTAATAGGAATTAATTCGATGATGACATCCTTATTTCTTTTTGTCCCATGGAAGGTCCTTTGATTCGTTTCCTCCCAATTTATCCAACAGATAGCTGCTCTTACACATCTCCACAGGATTTTCCCTCTCCTCTTTAATCCCTTAACTAAAGTAGAATGGAACAAACTTTGCACATTTGGAGGAAAGGTCCACCTGCAACCAAAAAGAGAGGAAAACCAACACCAGATCTCTGAAATAAATGGGCAGGATATCAATAAGTGATGACAACTCTCACCATTCTCCTTACATAGGATGTACCAGTGTGGGGATAAACACCAATTAGGCCTTTTTCTTTAAAGTAAATCACAAGTGTTACACTTTTCTAAGAAGGCTTCCCAACAAAAAGAACTAATTTTGGGAGGGATTGGTCTACTCCAAACTTCCAATACTAGGAAGGGGTGTCCAAAAACAGGTGGGGAATGAGCCAACTCTTTGAAAAAGGAAGAGAAAGAGAAGACACCTAAGGGATAAGGGACCCAAATCCTACTATCCCTCTTAGAGGGATCAATACCCACCTCATCCAGAATTTTGAGCAAATCAGAAATAAGGTTCAATTCAAAGTCTCTAAGATCTCTTTTACAACCCAAGTTCCAATCAACAATAGAATTAGAAGTGGTCAGAAAGGTGGAAACTGGCTCATTTTTAAATATCGAAAGGGAATACAAGGAGGGGAATAGCTCTTTCAACGGTGTGTTTCCCACCCAAACAAGTTCCCAAAATTTCACAAGGTTACCAGAGCAAAGGTCGTACCTGATTAAAGGAAGGAAAGAAGGAAGCGTGGCATGAATAGATTTCCAAGGAGAAGCTCTTGTAGCCCTAGATGATACTCTCGTGCCCCATCCATTCGTCGCTTGCCCATGAACACTTAAAATTACTTGAGCCCACAGTTTATCTCTCTAAAGTCAATCTCCAAAGCCATTTCCATAGTAGAGCTTCATTCTTTTTCTACAAATGGTAATGCAAGCCCGACATCACTTTTGGTTTTGGTAACTATATCCCACCTAACTCTATGATCTCTTTTCTCCTCCCCTAGTTCCTATAAGAAGTCTCTCATTAATTTTTCCGAAGTCCCACATACTCCCTCGAGAATTTTGAACACAAACAAAAAGTAAACAGGCAGGTCAGCCAATGTTGACTTAATCAAAGTTATCCTGCCACCCAAAGAGGTAGTTTTTCTTCCAAGAGGCTAACCTATTTGTGAATCTATCAATCACTGGGTTCCAAAATCTCTTTTTACTTGGGTTATCCCCTAGTGGAAGCCCCAAATAGTTCAATGGCCACTGGGTAATCTCACAACCCAAAATTTGGGCCCTTCCCTACACTTAATATAGAGACTCTTTTGTGGGTGTGGGTAGGTCACTTAGACACACCCAAACATTGTTTTCTCTTGTTTGTGCCTACTTTGACAGTTATAAATACTAATCTTATTGGTTGTAGGATTAGTAATGTTTTAAAAAGGTGGAGGCATGCCACAAGATGTTCTACCATCCTAATGTGTAAGGTGTACACTAGAATTGTAAGATTTGTAAGCCTTTGGAGCATTGATTATTTTATTTGATCATCATCAATTCATCATCATCCAAGCTTTACCCTAACCATATTGGTTGTAGGATTTTGGACATGTTTCTTGGTTGCCCAACATTATGCTCCATACAACATAGTTGGCCTTACAACTGTTTTAGAAAGTTTTCCTTTGAATTTGGCATTTTTCTATCACATGAGACTCCTGATACACCCCTCAATTTTGCCCATCCTGTTTTAATTCTATGATTAAAACCCTCCTCAATCTCTCCCTTGTTATGAATTATCAAACCAAGGTACTGGAAAAGGTTACATTGCATTATCTCTTGATCTCCAATCCTAAGTGTATCCTCATTTGCACTTATATTATTATTATTTAAATTACATATATTTTTGTTTTAGTCCTACTTATTTTAAAACCACTTGTTTCTAGGGCAAGGTTCAAAATATCAATACGCCCAATACGTCGGTAAAGGCATATCGATTATCGGGCAGTATCGGTTGTTTTTCTTTTAGTATTTTTTTTTTCAAATCTGGATTAGAGGGACCAGTTTAAGGTCCGTCCACCCCCTGAACCGGTCAAAACCCCGATACACTCTCTGTAGGGGCGTATCAGGAAGCTCCCAATACGATACATATCGGCCGATACATGTCGATATTTTGAACCTTGTTCTAGGGTATTTGTCCATAAATTTAATTTAGCTTTTATGGGAAACATCAGTTATAACAACCCCACTACACCTCCTCATTCACTCTTTTATTAATGTAATTTTAATGTAACATAATTTACAACACTGCCCTTGATGGGGCGGCTACAAGAATAAGATAAAAAAATATCAGTTCAAAATATCAACACGTAGCGGCCAGTATCGACCGATACGTATCGTATTGGGAGCTTCCCAATACGCCCCTACAGAGGGTGAATCGGGGTTTTGACCGGTTCAGGGGGTGGACGGACCTTAAACCGGCCCCTCTGAACTGGATTTGAAAAAAAAAAAAAAACTAAAAAAAGAGCAAGCGATACTTCCCAATATGCCTTTACCGGCATATCGGGCGTATCGATATTTTGAACCTTGGTTATAACAGGCCCACTTCACCTAAGGTTCACTAACAATAGAAATAAAATAAAGAGAAACAAAGAGTCCCAAACCGACAAATCAACAAAAAGGAGTGAAAGGCTCCTTGCTATGGTGGTAAAAATGCCAATGAAAACTAACAGATCAGCAAAGCCTCTCTATTGCTTAATGGGAAGCTTAAAAGCTTGTAGGTGTTCCAAAGTTTCATCAAAAGACCACAATGTTATAGATGGTAATCTCATGAATGAACTCCAAACAGATCCTTTCTGGTTTAGTCGTTTCACTCCTCATTTATCCAAAGCTGCTATATTTAGCATAGGTAGAGATTTGCTTAAATTCCCTGTAGGTTCTGTCATGATGATTATGACATTAGACCCTTTTTAACTAGATGAGGGTGGGCCTTGGCCAAGGATTGAAATATCGCAATGTATCGGGGCGTATCATCCGATACGTATCATATCGGAGGCCCTCTGATACACCCCTATACTTGGTGTTTTGGGGTCCCACTTATTTCAGGGGGGTTAGACAGGCCTTAAACCAACCCCCCTGAACCAGTTTGAAAGAAAAAAAAAAAAAACTAAAAAAATAATGGCGAGTTTCAATACAGGCCAATACGCCCCATCCGGCGTATCAGCCTGTATCAATATACATATACATAATTATATATATAGTCAGTTCAGGTCTTAATTGGTTCAGGACAACCAAAGCCAATTCTGATGACCCAATTATAATTGGAACACATAATGCAGATAGAGACCCTATATGATTATTGGGTCAGTTTGGTTCGGGTCTGTTGGATCTACCCAATCCATTGACAGCTTCATGTGGCAGGTCTTGTATGACATAGTGATGGCAATCAAGATAGGCCAAGTGGACAGAATTTAGAACAAGAAGTGACAGCTTATGCAGTTCAAGTTATGGACCTGAATTTGGAGACTTAGGGAGTTCTTGACCAGCTTTGTGGGCCTTGGGCTACTTGGTGATTTGGGCCTCTGTGGTTAGGCCCATTAGTAGATTCATTGCCGGAATCAAAATTGTCATCAATATCATATTTATGTTTAGTTAGTAATTGAGAATGCATTTTGTAGTCCTATGTCTTGTAAGATGTGTGTTAGAATGTTAGAATGATGTCTCTTTGTATGAGTGTTCGACTGATAAGAGTTGTTATTAGCCCATACTTAAGTTTAAGTTATCCTGTAACTGGGCCTGTGTTAATGGGCCTAAGCCTGTTTAAAGTTTTAAGTTAACTGGGTGTCCCATCACTAATCAGGGGCATTCCAGTACTTTCTTGTATCTTGTACTACATTCAAATATAAATAATAGCATGGTCGACTGGCAAGTACAGTTCGACATTCCAGCATCTCTTCTTCTTCTCCTCTTTTCTGCTACTTCGACTACAGTGGTTAAGCTTTCATGGTATCAGAGCATTGAGCACCTTCCTGGTTACAGCCGATGCCATCTCCTCTTTCTTGCTGTCTTTCTTCTTTTTTTTGTCTGGGTTGCTGCTGTGTAACCCTAGGATTTCAGGAGAACAACACAAGGTTCGACCTAGGGTTTCCCTTGGTTGTAGGGCGCAAGGGAGGTAAGACCCTGAAGCTGGAGTCCTACTAGTTTCTAGTAGTTAGCAGCTATTTGGCTGCTAAGAAGAGGTCTGTATAGGACAGACCTAGTTGAGGACTGATTTCAGCAGTCCTAGTGTTGTCCGTAAGGAGGGGACCCTTTACAGTTGCAGTACTCGAAGTTCAAGTGGAGTCTGCATAGCACAGGTCGGTTACCAGCCCAAAACACCTTTTTTGCTGCTGTAACTGAACTACTTCAGAACTGTGACAGTCTCGGCAAGTCAGAAACTGTGTTGCGAGCTGTCAGGGCCTGGTGAGATTACTTCGGCTAATCAGAACCTGCATCAGAACTGGTTCAGAACTGCTTCAGAACTACTTCAGCTAGTCTTAAATTAGTGCCTTCCACACAGCATAATCTGCACAGCCAACATCAGGTTCCTTCTTGCTCCCATCTAGGTAGCCTGTGAGGTCACGGGAAGTAATAAACAGCATTGCAGAAACGGACCACTCCCTGAAGTTGTATTCGTCCAGTAGTACACTTGTAATCTGCAGGCTGTGCAGATTAGGGTTTTCCAGATTTGAAGACCTTGCCGCAGGTCTGTTATCCCTAGAAGAAACATCTCCGGATATTGAAGACATCTTGACTGCAGTTATGTCTTGGCTGCTTGCCTCTATGACTCCTCGGGTTGCCAGGACTGTTCATCACTTTCCTACAGCAGCCAAGATTTAGGAAAAGGTGTCTAAGACCTATGGACAGAAGAAAAACAATGCTAGAATCTACAAATTGAACCAAGACATTGCTGCCCTAAGGCAAGGTGATATGACAGTTGCAACATACTTTGCAACTCTGGAAGGTCTTTGGGAAGAACTTGACCATCACTTGATATTAGATTGGGAAAATGCCAGGGACAAGGAGAGACATGATAAGCAAATTGAAGAGAGCAGAGCCTTCAAGTTTCTGGCTGGCCTAGACCCAGTATATGAGGGTATAAGGTCACAAATTCTAGGGAGAGATGAATTACCGGAGCTTCACCATGTCTATTACCTGGTGAGGAATGAAGAAGTCAAGAGAAGGGAGATGCAAGTTGACTCCCAGACACAGTCAACTGGACTATCTGGAGAACATTCAGCCCTAGTCTTCACTAAGGGAAATAGATATTTAGACAAGAAGTCCCTCAAGTGTACCCATTGTGGTGGTGAGAAACATACAAAGGAGAAATGTTGGGTCTTGTATCCTCATCTGAAGCCAGCTGCTTTGAGAAAGGACAAAAGGCAACATAAGGGTCACACAGCAAGTGGGAATCTTGCCACCAACAACAGTGGTGACAACTCACAGAGTACTCCGACAGTGTCCTCTTCCTCCACAGGACAGGCTGCCGAGTCCTCTGGACCAAGTACTTTGGGCTTCACAGCTAGTGAGGTAAAGGTTCTCAGTCGGCCATTAGCCCGTCTGAAGAACAATCCTTTAGCTTCCACCTCTCTTGCCAAATCAGGTACAACCTCTGCATTTAATGCGACTAGTTCCATTAATTCTACCTCTTGGGTGATTGATTCCGGAGCCACTGACCATATGACAGATATGTCCTCCTTATTCTCTTCATATCATTTGTTGTCTGGACAGGATAAGATAAGAGTGGCTGATGGGTCTCTCTCCACCATCTCTGGAAAGGGGGTGGTTGACCTAAGCAAGGATCTCTCACTCAAATCAGTCCTACATGTTCCTAGTCTTACCTCAAATATGTTGTCTGTTTCAAAGCTTACAAAAAATTTGAACTACAGTATAACTTTTTTTCCCTCTCATTGTATTTTCCAGGACAGATTGACAAGGAGAACGATTGGGAGTGGTCATGAGTATGGGGGCCTCTACTATTTTGATGCAGACATCAGCTCAGCCCTACAAGCTTCTGCTACTACTAGTCCAGAAAGTGTGGAGTCAATAGCTAGGTTGAACTTGTTGCATGCTAAGCTAGGTCATGTGTCTTTCTCTTCTTTAGCAATGTTGTTTCCAGAATTATGTAAGGGAATTCCAAGTCATAAGTTTAGTTTGTGATGTGTGTCAAATGTCAAAACAATGTAGAACAATGTATCCAATTTCTAGTAATGAAATTCGAGCTCCTTTTTATTTGGTTCATTCTGATGTTTGGGGACCTTCACCCATTGTTTCCATTGATGGCTTCCGTTACTTTATCAGTTTTATTGACCATTATTCTCGGTGCACTTGGATTTATCTGTTAAAAGGACGTGATGAAGTTCCACGGGTAACCATGATTTTTTGCAAGATGATTGAAACACAATTTGAGAAGAAGATTAAGCAATTTCGGTCGGACAATGCAACTGAGTACTTTGAAAGATCCCTGAACTCATTCATGGAAGATGCAGGCATGTTACACTAATCATCATGTGCTTACACCCCTCAGCAAAATGGGGTTGCTGAGCGCAAGAACAGGCACCTATTGGAGACTCCTCGAGCCCTACTTTTCCAGCACAAAGTGCCCAAGCAATATTGGTCTCAAGCTATACTCACTGCATTATACCTGATAAATTGGATGACATCTAAGGTATTGGGTATGAAGACTCCTTTCTCTGTTTTGTGTCCCACTCTTCCAGAATTTCCTCTTCCTCCACGGGTTTTTGGTTGTACATGCTTCATACATGTGAAGGATCCAAAGAAAACCAAGCTGGATCCCAAGGCTACAAAGGGAATATTTTTGGGGTACTCTCCTACACAAAAGGGGTATAAGTGTTATGATCCTATCTCCAAGAAAAAATATGTAACCAGAGATGTAGTCTTTTTTTAGTCTCAACCCTATTTCCAGTCTTCTCAAAATCCTCTTCAGGGGGAGACTTGTGGGTTGGAAGAGGATTCTCATTCTCCCTTCTTTTTTGTTCCCCTTTCATCACCTTCCACTACTCCTAGTTGTGACATTCCGAGTCAACCTAGTGAGGCTCCCACTGTGCCAGTTACTTCTCCTGATACAACAGATGCTCCTGAAGGTTCCAGTAGGCAAGAGAAAGAGATACATACAGCAGAAGGAAGAAGGGCCCTCAATCTCGTGATTGCAACCAGTTGAACTCAGATCAATCTGTCTCTGCAATCCAAGGTAATTTTGACTCACTCACTTCGGATTTGGATCTTCCTATTGCTCTCCGTAAGCCTGTTCGTTCTTGTACCACCCGGCATCCCATAGCTGATTATGTTTCTTAATCACACTTATCTCCTGCCTATCACTCCTTTGTGTCTGCTCTTTCCTCTGTATGTGTCCCTTCTAGGTACTCTGAGGCGGCATCTGATCCAAGGTGGAAAGAAGCCATGAATGAAGAGATGAAAGCCCTAATGAAAGCAAGAACGTGGGAATTGGTGGACTTGCCAGAGGGGAAAGGCACTGTTGGCTGCAAGTGGGTATTCACAATAAAGCACAGAGAAGATGAGTCAATCGAGAGGTACAAGGTCAGACTTGTGGCAAAGGGATTTACACAAAAGGAAGGAATTGACTACAAGGAAACCTTTGCTCCAGTAGCAAAGCTCAACACAATCAGGGTTCTACTGTCACTAGCAGCAAATTTCTCTTGGGATCTCCATCAGCTGGATGTGAAGAATGCCTTCCTAAATGGTGATCTTCACGAAGAGGTATTCATGGAACCTCCTCCTGGCTATGATGTTGGAAAGAAGGTGTGTAAACTAAGGAAAGCATTATATGGTTTGAAGCAGTCTCCCCGGGCATGGTTTAAGAGACTTTGTATGGCCATGAAGAAAGTGGGGTACACTCAGAGCAGTGCAGATCATACATTGTTTACAAGGAGACAGGATGAAAAACTTACGGCTCTCATTGTTTATGTGGATGATATGGTGATTACTGGAAATGATGTGGAAGAGATGAAGAGGCTGAAGGAGTTCTTAGCTTCAGAATTTGAGATCAAAGACCTGGGAAATCTGAGATATTTTCTTGGAATTGAAGTTGCTAGATCAAGAGAAGGAATCTACATATGTCAACGGAAATATGTGCTAGATCTCCTAGAGGAAACAGGCATGATGGGGTGCAGGCCAGCAAACCCTCCAATAGAACCGAACCATGGACTACAAGTATCAATGGGTGAGGAATACTGTGATAAAGAGAGGTACCAAAAATTGGTAGGAAAACTGATATACTTATCCCTTACTCGGCCAGACATTGCCTATGCAGTGCATGTTGTCAGTCAATTCATGCACTCACCAAAGATCCCTCATATGAGAGCAGTGGAAAGAATTCTCAGATACTTGAAGACTTTCCCAGGGAAAGGAATTCTATTCAGGAAAAACAACAGATTTGAAATTGAAGCCTACACTGATGCTGATTGGGCTGGGTCTATTGGAGACAGAAAATCAACCTCAGGTTACTGTACATTCTTGGGAGGAAACCTGGTCACATGGTGCAGTAAGAAGCAGAATGTTGGGGCTAGATCAAGTGCAGAGGCAGAATACCGAGCTATGGCACAAGGGGTTGCAGAACTGTTATGGCTCAGAACTCTTCTTAATGAGCTTGGTATTAAGGCTGAGAGTCCTCTTAGGTTGTATTGTGATAATAAAGCTGCTATCAACATTGCCAACAACTCCGTGTAGCATGACAGGACAAAACATATTGAAATTGATTGACACTTTGTCAGAGAGAGAATTGTTTCAGGAGAACCCTGTGTGCCTTATATTCCATCAGAGTTGCAAATTGCAGATGTATTGACTAAAGGACTGGCAACAACAAAGTTCAGGGACATACTTGGCAAGCTAAACATGATTGATATCCATGCTTAGCTTGAGGGGGAGTGTTAGAATGTTAGAATGATGTCTCTTTGTATGAGTGTTCGGCTGATAAGAGTTCTTATTAGCCCATACTTAAGTTTAAGTTATCCTGTAACTGGGCCCGTGTTAATGGGCCTAAGCCTATTTAATGTTTTAAGTTAACTGGGTGTCCCATCACTAATCAGGGGCATTCCAGTACTTTCTTGTATCTTGTATTACATTCAAATATAAATAATAGCATGGTCGACTGGCAAGTATAGTTCGACATTCCGGCATCTCTTCTTCTTCTTCTCTTTTCTGCTACTTCGACTACAGTGGTTCAGCTTTCAATTTGGTGTCATAGTAAGTTGTTACTGCATTAAATAGTAGGGGTGTAAATGAATCAAATTCGAATAGGATCAGGCAATATCCGAATTCGAATCTGATTTGAAAATTCAATTCAATATCTGATGGATATTGAAAATTAATATTCGAATTTGAATCCAATTAAATATTCGATTTGATTCGAATTTGATTAACTAATTATTTTAGGTAATTAATAAATATATAAAATAAATATTTTATTTATATAAATATATAAATTATCTATATAATTCAATTACTATATATATAAATTATATACAATACTTAAATATTTAATATTTTATATATTATATATAAGAATTAAATAATCGGTCGAATTCGGAAATTTATCAAATTGAATTAGGTCATATCAGAATTTGAATCCGATTAGCTATTCGGTATGAATAGGATATCCGAATTCGATCGATTAGATATTCGAATCATCTGAATTCGATTCGATTATGTAGAATCTTGAATTCGAAATCGGATTTCTGAATACCATTGACACCCCTATTAAATAGTCAATTCCCTGTTAGTTGTGTTAGCCGAAGAGTCCTCTGGGAATCATAAAATGTTGGGAAGTGTGGGAGTGTTTATAATGTTGGTGAGTTCCTATGTGTCATTATTACGGTTGTTGTAGAAGGGTCTATATAAACCGAATGGAACCTTGCAGCCCAGGTACTTCATTGTTGTTTGTTCAACTTTGCAACTCCAGTAGCCCTACTGTTCTTTCTTATGGGTGATATTTCTCTCGGTTTCTACATTAGAAGCTGTTTGGATTTCACATTGAAGACCTGCTGCAACTCTATTCCCCCTTCTAGACCATTTCCGGTTCGCTGAAGGACCTGAAATCATACTGATTTCAGGCTTGGAGATTGCAGCCATTACAAGTGCAGGTTTTGTCACATAGAACATTGCATCACATAGCCATTGGCCAATCTGAGCCATCCATCAAGTAGGAACCCTCTGTATTGGCCACCTATCTAATCCTACAGTTCACACTATAGCCCTGTGCCCCATCTTTTATTAC